>NC_092370.1:149719939-150381112 GCF_030028105.1 Mobula birostris
GGGGTGGTCATTGGTGATGTGGGGTGCCAGTGGGGTGGGGTGGGGTGGTCATTGGTGATGTGAGGTGCCAGTGGGGTGGTTATTGGTGATGTGTGGTGGGTTCAGGTGGTAATTGGTGATGTCAGGTGGGGTGGGGTAGTCATTGGTGATGTGAGGTGAGCTGGGGTGTGGTGGTCAATGGTGATGGGAGGTGGGGTGGAGTGGGGTGGTTATTGGTGATGTGAGGTGGGATGGTCATTGGTGATGTCAGGTAGAGTGGGCTGGTTATTGGCGCTGTGAGGTGTGATGTGAGGTGGGGTGGGGTGGTCATTGGTGATGTGAGGTGCTGGTGGGGTGGGGTGGTCATTGCTGATGTGAGGTGCCAGTCGGGTGGGGTGGGGTGGGGTGGGGTGGTCAGTGGTGATGTGAGGTTCCAGTGGGGTCGGGTGGGGTGGGGTGGTAATTGGTGATGTGAGGTGCTGGTGGGGTGGTCATTGGTGATGTGAGGTGCCAGTGGGGTGGGGTTATCATTGGTGATGTGAGGTGCCAGTGGGGTGGGGTGGTCATTGGTGATGTGGGCTGGGGTGGTCATTGGTGATGTGATGTGAGGTGGGGTGAGGTGGTCATTGGTGATGCGATGTGAGGTGAGGTGGGGTGGGGGTGGTCATTGGTGATGTGAGGTGGGGTGTGGTGGTCATTGGTGATGGGATATGAGGTGGGGTGGGGTGGTCTTTGGTGATGTGAGGTGTGATGGGGTGGTCATTGGTGATGTGATGTGAGGTGGAGTGGTCATTGGTGATGTGAGGTGGGGTGGGGTGGTCATTGGTGATGTGAGGTGCCAGTGGGGTGGGGTGGGGTGGTCATTGGTGATCTGAGGTGGTGTGGGGATGGAGTGGTCATTGGTGATGTGAGGTGGGGTGGTCACTGGTGATGTCAGGTGGAGTGTGCTGGTCATTGGTGATGTGAGGTGTGATGGGGTGGTCATTGGTGATGTGATGTGGGGATGGAGTGGTCATTGGTGATGTGAGGTGGGGCGGGGTGGTCATTGGTGATGTGATGTGCCAGTGGGGTGGGGTGATCATTGGTGATGTGATGTGAGGTGGGGTGGGGTGATCATTGGTGATGTGATGTGAGGTGGAGTGGGGTGGTCATTGGTGATGTGAGGTGCCAGTTGGGTGGGGTGGGGTGGTCATTGGTGATCTGAGGTGGTGTGGGGGTGCGGTGGTCATTGGTGATGTGATGTGAGGTGGGGTGGAGTGATCATTGGTGATGTGATGTGAGGTGGGGTGGGGTGGTCATTGGTGATGTGAGGTGCCAGTCAGGTGGGGTGGGTGGTCAGTGGTGATGTGAGGTTCCAGTGGGGTCGGGTGGGGTGCGGTGATCATTGGTGATGTGAGGTGCTGGTGGGGTGGGGTGGGGTGGTCATTGGTGATGTGAGGTGCCAGTGGGGTGGGGTGGTCATTGGTGATGTGAGGTGGGGTGGGGTGGTCATTGGTGATGTGATGTGCCAGTGGGGTGGTTATTGGTGATGTGATGTGAGGTGGGGTGGGGTGATCATTGGTGATGTGATGTGAGGTGGGGTGGGGTGGTCATTGGTGAGGTGATCTGAGGTGGGGTGGGGTGGTCATTGGTGATGTGATGTGAGGTGGGGTGGGGTGGTCATTGGTGAGGTGATCTGAGGTGGGGTGGGGTGGTCATTGGTGAGGTGATCTCAGGTGGGGTGGGGTGGTCATTGGTGATGTGATGTGAGGTGGGGTGGGGTGGTCATTGGTGAGGTGATCTGAGGTGGGGTGGGGTGGTCATTGGTGAGGTGATCTGAGGTGGGGTGGGGTGGTCATTGGTGATGTGAGGTTCCAGTGGGGTCGAGTGGGGTGGGGTGGTCATTGGTGATGTGAGGTGCCAGTGGGGTGGGGTGGTTATTGGTGATGTGAGGTGGTAGTGGGATGGGGTGGCCATTGGTGATCTGAGGTGGCAGTGGCGTGGTCATTGGTGATGTGGGGTGCCAGTGGGGTGGGGTGGGGTGGTCATTGGTGATGTGAGGTGCCAGTGGGGTGGTTATTGGTGAGTGTGGTGGGTTCAGGTGGTAATTGGTGATGTCAGGTGGGGTGGGGTGGTCATTGGTGATGTGAGGTGAGCTGGGGTGTGGTGGTCAATGGTGATGGGAGGTGGGGTGGGGTGGGGTGGTTATTGGTGATGTGAGGTGGGGTGGTCATTGGTGATGTCAGGTAGAGTGGGCTGGTTATTGGCGCTGTGAGGTGGGGTGGGGTGGTCATTGGTGATGTGAGGTGCTGGTGGGGTGGGGTGGTCATTGCTGATGTGGGGTGCCAGTCGGGTGGGGTGGGGTGGGGTGGTCAGTGGTGATGTGAGGTTCCAGTGGGGTCGGGTGGGGTGGGGTGGTAATTGGTGATGTGAGGTGCTGGTGGGGTGGTCATTGGTGATGTGAGGTCGGGTGGGGTGGGGTTATCATTGGTGATGTGAGGTGCCAGTGGGGTGGGGTGGTCATTGGTGATGTGGGCTGGGGTGGTCATTGGTGATGTGATGTGAGGTGGGGTGAGGTGGTCATTGGTGATGCGATGTGAGGTGAGGTGGGGTGGGGGTGGTCATTGGTGATGTGAGGTGGGGTGTGGTGGTCATTGGTGATGGGATGTGAGGTGGGGTGGGGTGGTCATTGGTGATGTGATGTGCCAGTGGGGTGGGGTGGGGTGGTCATTGGTCATGTGAGGTGGGGCGCGGTGATCATTGGTGATGTGATGTGAGGTGGGGTGGGGTGGTCATTGGTGATGTGAGGTGCTGGTGGGGTGGGGTGGGGTGGTCATTGGTGATGTGAGGTGGGGTGTGGTGGTCATTGGTGATGGGATGTGAGGTGGGGTGGGGTGGTCATTGGTGATGTGATGTGCCAGTGGGGTGGGGTGGGGTGGTCATTGGTCATGTGAGGTGGGGCGCGGTGATCATTGGTGATGTGATGTGAGGTGGGGTGGGGTGGTCATTGGTGATGTGAGGTGCGGGTGGGGTGGGGTGGTCATTGGTGATGTGAGGTGCCAGTGGGGTGGGGAGGGGTGGGGTGGTCATTGGTGATGTGATGTGCTGGTGGGGTGGGGTGCGGTGGTCATTGGTGATGTGAGGTGGGGTGGGGTGGTCATTGGTGATGTGAGGTGCTGGTGGGGTGGGGTGGGGTGGTCATTGGTGATGTGAGGTGCCAGTGGGGTGGGGAGGGGTGGGGTGGTCATTGGTGATGTGATGTGCTTGTGGGGTGGGGTGCGGTGGTCATTGGTGATGTGAGGTGGGGTGGGGTGGTCATTGGTGATGTGAGGTGGGGTGGGGTGGGGTGGTCATTGGTGATGTGAGGTGCCAGTGGGGTGGGGTGGGGTGGTCATTGGTGATCTGAGGTGGTGTGGGGGTGGGGTGGTCATTGGTGATGTGAGGTGGGGTGGGGTGATCATTGGTGATGTGATGTGAGGTGGGGTGGGGTGGTCATTGGTGAGGTGATCTGAGGTGGGGTGGGGTGGTCATTGGTGAGGTGATCTGAGGTGGGGTGGGGTGGTCATTGGTGATGTGATGTGAGGTGGGGTGGGGTGGTCATTGGTGAGGTGATCTGAGGTGGGGTGGGGTGGTCATTGGTGAGGTGATCTCAGGTGGGGTGGGGTGGTCATTGGTGATGTGATGTGAGGTGGGGTGGGGTGGTCAATGGTGAGGTGATCTGAGGTGGGGTGGGGTGGTCATTGGTGAGGTGATCTGAGGTGGGGTGGGGTGGTCATTGGTGATGTGAGGTTCCAGTGGGGTCGAGTGGGGTGGGGTGGTCATTGGTGATGTGAGGTGCCAGTGGGGTGGGGTGGTTATTGGTGATGTGAGGTGGTTGTGGGATGGGGTGGCCATTGGTGATCTGAGGTGGCAGTGGCGTGGTCATTGGTGATGTGGGGTGCCAGTGGGGTGGGGTGGGGTGGTCATTGGTGATGTGAGGTGCCAGTGGGGTGGTTATTGGTGAGTGTGGTGGGTTCAGGTGGTAATTGGTGATGTCAGGTGGGGTGGGGTGGTCATTGGTGATGTGAGGTGAGCTGGGGTGTGGTGGTCAATGGTGATGGGAGGTGGGGTGGGGTGGGGTGGTTATTGGTGATGTGAGGTGGGGTGGTCATTGGTGATGTCAGGTAGAGTGGGCTGGTTATTGGCGCTGTGAGGTGGGGTGGGGTGGTCATTGGTGATGTGAGGTGCTGGTGGGGTGGGGTGGTCATTGCTGATGTGGATTGCCAGTCGGGTGGGGTGGGGTGGGGTGGTCAGTGGTGATGTGAGGTTCCAGTGGGGTCGGGTGGGGTGGGGTGGTAATTGGTGATGTGAGGTGCCAGTGGGGTGGGGTGGTCATTGGTGATGTGGGCTGGGGTGGTCATTGGTGATGTGATGTGAGGTGGGGTGAGGTGGTCATTGGTGATGCGATGTGAGGTGAGGTGGGGTGGGGGTGGTCATTGGTGATGTGAGGTGGGGTGTGGTGGTCATTGGTGATGGGATGTGAGGTGGGGTGGGGTGGTCATTGGTGATGTGATGTGCCAGTGGGGTGGGGTGGGGTGGTCATTGGTCATGTGAGGTGGGGCGCGGTGATCATTGGTGATGTGATGTGAGGTGGGGTGGGGTGGTCATTGGTGATGTGAGGTGCTGGTGGGGTGGGGTGGGGTGGTCATTGGTGATGTGAGGTGCCAGTGGGGTGGGGAGGGGTGGGGTGGTCATTGGTGATGTGATGTGCTGGTGGGGTGGGGTGCGGTGGTCATTGGTGATGTGAGGTGGGGTGGGGTGGTCATTGGTGATGTGAGGTGGGGTGGGGTGGGGTGGTCATTGGTGATGTGAGGTGCCAGTGGGGTGGGGTGGGGTGGTCATTGGTGATCTGAGGTGGTGTGGGGGTGGGGTGGTCATTGGTGATGTGAGGTGGGGTGGGGTGGTCATTGTTGATGTGATGTGCCAGTGGGGTGGGGTGGTAATTGGTGATGTGAGGTGGGGTGGGGTGATCATTGGTGATGTGAGGTGGGGTGGGGTGGTCATTGGTGATGTGATCTGAGGTGGGGTGGGGTGGTCATTGGTGATGTGAGGTACCAGTCGGGTGGGGTGGGGTGGTCAGTGGTGATGTGAGGTGCCATTGGGATGGGGTGGGGTGGTTATTGGTGATGTGAGATGCCAGTGGGGTGGGGTGGGGTGGTCATTGGTGAAGTGAGGTGCCAGTGGGGTGGGTGAGGTGGTCATTGGTGATGTGAGGTGCCAGTGGGGTGGGTGAGGTGGTCATTGGTGAGTGATGTGAGGTATGATGGGGTGGGCATTGGTGATGTGAGGTGCTGGTGGGGTGGGGTGTGGTGGTCATTGGTGATGTGAGGTGCTGGTGGGGTGGGGTGGGTTGGTCATTGCTGATGTGAGATGGGGTGCGGTGGTCATTGGTGATGTCAGGTGTGATGGGGTGGTCACTGATTATGTGAGGTGCTGATGGAGTGGGGTGGGCTGGTCATTGGTGATGTGAGGTGCTGGTGAGGTGTGGTGGTCATTGGTGATATGAGGTGCTGGTGGGTTGGGGTGGGGTGGTCATTGGTGATGTGAGGTGGGGTGGGGTGGTCATTAGTAATGTGAGGTGCCAGTGGGGTGCGGTGGTCATTGGTGATGTGAGGTGCGATGGGTTGGGCACTGGTGATGTGAGGTGCTGGTGGGGTGGGCTGGTCATTGGTGATGTGAGGTGCCAGTGGGGTGGGGTGGGGTGGTCATTGGTGATGTGAGGTGCCAGTGGGGTGGGGTGGTCATTGGTGATGTGGGGTGGGGTGGGGTGATAATTGGTGATGTCAAGTGGGGTGGGGTCTGGTGCTCATTGGTGATGTGAGGTGGGGTGGGGTGGTTATTGGTGATGTGAGGTGAGCTGGGGTGTGGTGGTCATTGGTGATGGGAGGTGGAGTAGGGTGGGGTGATCATTGGTGATGTGAGGTGAGGTGGTCATTGGTGATGTCAGGTGGAGTGGGCTGTTCATTGGCGATGTGAGGTGTGATGGGGTAGTCATTGGTGATGCGATGTGAGGTGGGGGGGGGTGGTCATTGGTGAGATGGGGTGGGGTGGTCATTGGTGATGTGAGCTGCCAGTGGGGTGGGGTGGGGTGGTCATTGGTGATGTGAGGTGGGGTGGGGTGGTCATTGGTGATGTGATGTGGGGTGTGGTGGGGTGGTCATTGGTTATGTGATGTGAGGTCGGGTGAGGTGGTCATTGGTGATGCAATGTGAGGTGGGGTGGGGGTGGTCATTGGTGATGGGAGGTGGGGTGGGGTGGTCATTGGTGATGTGAGGTGGGCTGGTCATTGGTGAGGTGGGGTGGGGTGGTCATTGGTGATGTGATGTGGGGTGGGGTGAGGTGGTCATTGGTGATGCGATGTGAGGTGGGGTGGGGGTGGTCATTGGTGATGGGAGGTGGGGTGGGGTGGTCATTGGTGATGGGAGTTGGGGTAGGGTGGTCATTGGTGATGTGAGGTGGGGTGGGGTGGGGTGGTCATTGGTGATGTGAGGTGCCGGTGGGGTGGGGTGGTCATTGGTGATGTGATGTGGGGTGGGGTGGGGTGGTCATTGGTGATGAGATGTGAGGTGGGGTGGGGTGGTCATTGGTGATGTGAGGTGCCGGTGGGGTGGGGTGGTCATTGGTGAAGTGAGGTGGTGTGGGGGTGGGATGGTCATTGGTGATGGGATGTTAGGTGGGGTGGGGTGGTCATTGGTGATGTTGTGTGCCAGTGGGGTGGGGTGGTCATTGGTGATGTGATGTGAGGTGGGTTGGGGTGGTCATTGGTGATGTGATGTGAGGTGGGGTGGGCTGGTCATTGGTGATGTGATGTGAGGTGCGGTGGGGTGGTCGTTGGTGATGTGATGTGAGGTGGGGTGGGATGGTCATTGGTGTTGTGAGTTGCTGGTGGGGTGGGGTGGTCATTGGTGATGTGAGGTGCTGGTGGGGTGGGGTGGGGTGGTCATTGGTGATGTGAGGTGCTGGTGGGGTGGGGTGGTCATTGGTGATGTGAGGTGCCGGTGGGGTGGGTGGTCATAGGTGATGTGGGGTGGGGTGGTCATTGGTGATGTGAGGTGCCAGTGGGGTGGGGTGTGGTGCAGTGGTCATTGGTGATGTGGGGTGGGGTGGTCATTACTGATGTGAGGTGGGGTGTGTTGGTCATTGGTGATGTGAGGTGGGGTGGGGTGGTTATTGGTGACGTGAGGTGGGGTGGTCACTGGTGATGTCAGGTGGAGTGTGCTGGTCATTGGTGATGTGAGGTGTGATGGGGTGGTCATTGGTGATGTGATGTGAGGTGGAGTGGTCATTGGTGATGTGAGGTGGGGTGGGGTGGTCATTGGTGATGTGAGGTGCCAGTGGGGTGGGATGTTCATTGGTGATCTGAGGTGGTGTGGGGATGGAGTGGTCATTGGTGATGTGAGGTGGGGTGGTCACTGGTGATGTCAGGTGGAGTGTGCTGGTCATTGGTGATGTGAGGTGTGATGGGGTGGTCATTGGTGATGTGATGTGGGGATGGAGTGGTCATTGGTGATGTGAGGTGGGGTGGGGTGGTCATTGGTGATGTGATGTGCCAGTGGGGTGGGGTGATCATTGGTGATGTGATGTGAGGTGGGGTGGGGGGATCATTGGTGATGTGATGTGAGGTGGAGTGGGGTGGTCATTGGTGATGTGAGGTGCCAGTCGGGTGGGGTGGGGTGGTCATTGGTGATCTGAGGTGGTGTGGGGGTGGGGTGGTCATTGGTGATGTGGGGTGAGGTGGTCATTGGTGATGTGATGTGAGGTGGGGTGGAGTGATCATTGGTGATGTGATGTGAGGTGGGGTGGGGTGGTCAGTGGTGATGTGAGGTTCCAGTGGGGTCAGGTGGGGTGGTCATTGGTGATGTGAGGTGCTGGTGGGGTGGGGTGGGGTGGTCATTGGTGATGTGAGGTGCCAGTGGGGTGGGGTGGGGTGGGGTGGTTATTGGTGATGTGAGGTGCTGGTGGGGTGGGGTGGGGTGGTCATTGGTGATGTGAGGTGCCAGTGGGGTGGGGTGGGGTGGGGTGGTTATTGGTGATGTGAGGTGGTAGTGGGATGGGGTGGCTATTGGTGATCTGAGGTGGCAGTGGGGTGGTCATTGGTGATGTGGGGTGCCAGTGGGGTGGGGTGGGGTGGTCATTGGTGATGTGAGGTGCCAGTGGGGTGGTTATTGGTGATGTGTGGTGGGTTCAGGTGGTAATTGGTGATGTCAGGTGGGGTGGGGTAGTCATTGGTGATGTGAGGTGAGCTGGGGTGTGGTGGTCAATGGTGATGGGAGGTGGGGTGGAGTGGGGTGGTTATTGGTGATGTGAGGTGGGATGGTCATTGGTGATGTCAGGTAGAGTGGGCTGGTTATTGGCGCTGTGAGGTGTGATGTGAGGTGGGGTGGGGTGGTCATTGGTGATGTGAGGTGCTGGTGGGGTGGGGTGGTCATTGCTGATGTGAGGTGCCAGTCGGGTGGGGTGGGGTGGGGTGGGGTGGTCAGTGGTGATGTGAGGTTCCAGTGGGGTCGGGTGGGGTGGGGTGGTAATTGGTGATGTGAGGTGCTGGTGGGGTGGTCAGTGGTGATGTGAGGTTCCAGTGGGGTCGGGTGGGGTGGGGTGGTAATTGGTGATGTGAGGTGCTGGTGGGGTGGTCATTGGTGATGTGAGGTGCCAGTGGGGTGGGGTTATCATTGGTGATGTGAGGTGCCAGTGGGGTGGGGTGGTCATTGGTGATGTGGGCTGGGGTGGTCATTGGTGATGTGATGTGAGGTGGGGTGAGGTGGTCATTGGTGATGCGATGTGAGGTGAGGTGGGGTGGGGGTGGTCATTGGTGATGTGAGGTGGGGTGTGGTGGTCATTGGTGATGGGATGTGAGGTGGGGTGGGGTGGTCATTGGTGATGTGAGGTGTGATGGGGTGGTCATTGGTGATGTGATGTGAGGTGGAGTGGTCATTGGTGATGTGAGGTGGGGTGGGGTGGTCATTGGTGATGTGAGGTGCCAGTGGGGTGGGGTGGGGTGGTCATTGGTGATCTGAGGTGGTGTGGGGATGGAGTGGTCATTGGTGATGTGAGGTGGGGTGGTCACTGGTGATGTCAGGTGGAGTGTGCTGGTCATTGGTGATGTGAGGTGTGATGGGGTGGTCATTGGTGATGTGATGTGGGGATGGAGTGGTCATTGGTGATGTGAGGTGGGGTGGGGTGGTCATTGGTGATGTGATGTACCAGTGGGGTGGGGTGATCATTGGTGATGTGATGTGAGGTGGGGTGGGGTGATCATTGGTGATGTGATGTGAGGTGGAGTGGGGTGGTCATTGGTGATGTGAGGTGCCAGTTGGGTGGGGTGGGGTGGTCATTGGTGATCTGAGGTGGTGTGGGGGTGCGGTGGTCATTGGTGATGTGATGTGAGGTGGGGTGGAGTGATCATTGGTGATGTGATGTGAGGTGGGGTGGGGTGGTCATTGGTGATGTGAGGTGCTGGTGGGGTGGGGTGGGGTGGTCATTGGTGATGTGAGGTGGGGTGTGGTGGTCATTGGTGATGGGATGTGAGGTGGGGTGGGGTGGTCATTGGTGATGTGATGTGCCAGTGGGGTGGGGTGGGGTGGTCATTGGTCATGTGAGGTGGGGCGCGGTGATCATTGGTGATGTGATGTGAGGTGGGGTGGGGTGGTCATTGGTGATGTGAGGTGCTGGTGGGGTGGGGTGGGGTGGTCATTGGTGATGTGAGGTGCCAGTGGGGTGGGGAGGGGTGGGGTGGTCATTGGTGATGTGATGTGCTGGTGGGGTGGGGTGCGGTGGTCATTGGTGATGTGAGGTGGGGTGGGGTGGTCATTGGTGATGTGAGGTGGGGTGGGGTGGGGTGGTCATTGGTGATGTGAGGTGCCAGTGGGGTGGGGTGGGGTGGTCATTGGTGATCTGAGGTGGTGTGGGGGTGGGGTGGTCATTGGTGATGTGAGGTGGGGTGGGGTGGTCATTGTTGATGTGATGTGCCAGTGGGGTGGGGTGGTAATTGGTGATGTGAGGTGGGGTGGGGTGATCATTGGTGATGTGAGGTGGGGTGGGGTGGTCATTGGTGATGTGATCTGAGGTGGGGTGGGGTGGTCATTGGTGATGTGAGGTACCAGTCGGGTGGGGTGGGGTGGTCAGTGGTGATGTGAGGTGCCATTGGGATGGGGTGGGGTGGTTATTGGTGATGTGAGATGCCAGTGGGGTGGGGTGGGGTGGTCATTGGTGAAGTGAGGTGCCAGTGGGGTGGGTGAGGTGGTCATTGGTGATGTGAGGTGCCAGTGGGGTGGATGAGGTGGTCATTGGTGAGTGATGTGAGGTATGATGGGGTGGGCATTGGTGATGTGAGGTGCTGGTGGGGTGGGGTGTGGTGGTCATTGGTGATGTGAGGTGCTGGTGGGGTGGGGTGGGTTGGTCATTGCTGATGTGAGGTGGGGTGCGGTGGTCATTGGTGATGTCAGGTGTGATGGGGTGGTCACTGATTATGTGAGGTGCTGATGGAGTGGGGTGGGCTGGTCATTGGTGATGTGAGGTGCTGGTGAGGTGTGGTGGTCATTGGTGATATGAGGTGCTGGTGGGTTGGGGTGGGGTGGTCATTGGTGATGTGAGGTGGGGTGGGGTGGTCATTAGTAATGTGAGGTGCCAGTGGGGTGCGGTGGTCATTGGTGATGTGAGGTGCGATGGGTTGGGCACTGGTGATGTGAGGTGCTGGTGGGGTGGGCTGGTCATTGGTGATGTGAGGTGCCAGTGGGGTGGGGTGGGGTGGTCATTGGTGATGTGAGGTGCCAGTGGGGTGGGGTGGTCATTGGTGATGTGGGGTGGGGTGGGGTGATAATTGGTGATGTCAAGTGGGGTGGGGTCTGGTGCTCATTGGTGATGTGAGGTGGGGTGGGGTGGTTATTGGTGATGTGAGGTGAGCTGGGGTGTGGTGGTCATTGGTGATGGGAGGTGGAGTAGGGTGGGGTGATCATTGGTGATGTGAGGTGAGGTGGTCATTGGTGATGTCAGGTGGAGTGGGCTGTTCATTGGCGATGTGAGGTGTGATGGGGTAGTCATTGGTGATGCGATGTGAGGTGGGGGGGGTGGTCATTGGTGAGATGGGGTGGGGTGGTCATTGGTGATGTGAGGTGCCAGTGGGGTGGGGTGGGGTGGTCATTGGTGATCTGAGGTGGTGTGGGGGTGGGGTGGTCATTGGTGATGTGAGGTGGGGTGGGGTGGTCATTGGTGATGTGATGTGGGGTGTGGTGGGGTGGTCATTGGTTATGTGATGTGAGGTCGGGTGAGGTGGTCATTGGTGATGCAATGTGAGGTGGGGTGGGGGTGGTCATTGGTGATGGGAGGTGGGGTGGGGTGGTCATTGGTGATGTGAGGTGGGCTGGTCATTGGTGAGGTGGGGTGGGGTGGTCATTGGTGATGTGATGTGGGGTGGGGTGAGGTGGTCATTGGTGATGCGATGTGAGGTGGGGTGGGGGTGGTCATTGGTGATGGGAGGTGGGGTGGGGTGGTCATTGGTGATGGGAGTTGGGGTAGGGTGGTCATTGGTGATGTGAGGTGGGGTGGGGTGGGGTGGTCATTGGTGATGTGAGGTGCCAGTGGGGTGGGGTGGTCATTGGTGATGTGATGTGGGGTGGGGTGGGGTGGTCATTGGTGATGAGATGTGAGGTGGGGTGGGGTGGTCATTGGTGATGTGAGGTGCCGGTGGGGTGGGGTGGTCATTGGTGAAGTGAGGTGGTGTGGGGGTGGGATGGTCATTGGTGATGGGATGTTAGGTGGGGTGGGGTGGTCATTGGTGATGTTGTGTGCCAGTGGGGTGGGGTGGTCATTGGTGATGTGATGTGAGGTGGGTTGGGGTGGTCATTGGTGATGTGATGTGAGGTGGGGTGGGCTGGTCATTGGTGATGTGATGTGAGGTGCGGTGGGGTGGTCGTTGGTGATGTGATGTGAGGTGGGGTGGGATGGTCATTGGTGTTGTGAGTTGCTGGTGGGGTGGGGTGGTCATTGGTGATGTGAGGTGCTGGTGGGGTGGGGTGGGGTGGTCATTGGTGATGTGAGGTGCTGGTGGGGTGGGGTGGTCATTGGTGATGTGAGGTGCCGGTGGGGTGGGTGGTCATAGGTGATGTGGGGTGGGGTGGTCATTGGTGATGTGAGGTGCCAGTGGGGTGGGGTGTGGTGCAGTGGTCATTGGTGATGTGGGGTGGGGTGGTCATTACTGATGTGAGGTGGGGTGTGTTGGTCATTGGTGATGTGAGGTGGGGTGGGGTGGTTATTGGTGACGTGAGGTGGGGTGGTCACTGGTGATGTCAGGTGGAGTGTGCTGGTCATTGGTGATGTGAGGTGTGATGGGGTGGTCATTGGTGATGTGATGTGAGGTGGAGTGGTCATTGGTGATGTGAGGTGGGGTGGGGTGGTCATTGGTGATGTGAGGTGCCAGTGGGGTGGGATGTTCATTGGTGATCTGAGGTGGTGTGGGGATGGAGTGGTCATTGGTGATGTGAGGTGGGGTGGTCACTGGTGATGTCAGGTGGAGTGTGCTGGTCATTGGTGATGTGAGGTGTGATGGGGTGGTCATTGGTGATGTGATGTGGGGATGGAGTGGTCATTGGTGATGTGAGGTGGGGTGGGGTGGTCATTGGTGATGTGATGTGCCAGTGGGGTGGGGTGATCATTGGTGATGTGATGTGAGGTGGGGTGGGGTGATCATTGGTGATGTGATGTGAGGTGGAGTGGGGTGGTCATTGGTGATGTGAGGTGCCAGTCGGGTGGGGTGGGGTGGTCATTGGTGATCTGAGGTGGTGTGGGGGTGGGGTGGTCATTGGTGATGTGGGGTGAGGTGGTCATTGGTGATGTGATGTGAGGTGGGGTGGAGTGATCATTGGTGATGTGATGTGAGGTGGGGTGGGGTGGTCAGTGGTGATGTGAGGTTCCAGTGGGGTCAGGTGGGGTGGTCATTGGTGATGTGAGGTGCTGGTGGGGTGGGGTGGGGTGGTCATTGGTGATGTGAGGTGCCAGTGGGGTGGGGTGGGGTGGGGTGGTTATTGGTGATGTGAGGTGCTGGTGGGGTGGGGTGGGGTGGTCATTGGTGATGTGAGGTGCCAGTGGGGTGGGGTGGGGTGGGGTGGTTATTGGTGATGTGAGGTGGTAGTGGGATGGGGTGGCCATTGGTGATCTGAGGTGGCAGTGGGGTGGTCATTGGTGATGTGGGGTGCCAGTGGGGTGGGGTGGGGTGGTCATTGGTGATGTGAGGTGCCAGTGGGGTGGTTATTGGTGATGTGTGGTGGGTTCAGGTGGTAATTGGTGATGTCAGGTGGGGTGGGGTAGTCATTGGTGATGTGAGGTGAGCTGGGGTGTGGTGGTCAATGGTGATGGGAGGTGGGGTGGAGTGGGGTGGTTATTGGTGATGTGAGGTGGGATGGTCATTGGTGATGTCAGGTAGAGTGGGCTGGTTATTGGCGCTGTGAGGTGTGATGTGAGGTGGGGTGGGGTGGTCATTGGTGATGTGAGGTGCTGGTGGGGTGGGGTGGTCATTGCTGATGTGAGGTGCCAGTCGGGTGGGGTGGGGTGGGGTGGGGTGGTCAGTGGTGATGTGAGGTTCCAGTGGGGTCGGGTGGGGTGGGGTGGTAATTGGTGATGTGAGGTGCTGGTGGGGTGGTCATTGGTGATGTGAGGTGCCAGTGGGGTGGGGTTATCATTGGTGATGTGAGGTGCCAGTGGGGTGGGGTGGTCATTGGTGATGTGAGGTGGGGTGGGGTGGTCATTGGTGATGTGAGGTGCTGGTGCGTTGGGGTGGAGTGGTCATTGGTGATGTGAGGTGCTGGTGCGTTGGGGTGGGGTGGTCATTTGTGATGTGAGGTGGGGTGGGGTGATCATTGGTGATGTGATGTGAGGTGGAGTGGGGTGATCATTGGTGATGTGAGGTGGGGTGGGGTGGTCATTGCTGATGTGATGTGAGCTGGGGTGGGGTGGTCATTGGTGATGTGAGGTGCCAGTGGGGTGGTGTGGTCATTGGTGATGTGAGGTGCCAGTGGGGTGGGGTGGTCATTTGTGATGTGAGGTGGCAGTGGGGTGGGGTGGTCATTGGTGATGTGAGGTGCCAGTGGGGTAGGGTGGGGTGGGGTGGGGTGATCATTGGTGATGTGAGGTGGCAGTGGGGTGGTCATTGGTGATGTGAGATGCCACTGGGGTGGGGTGGGCTGGTCATTGGTGATGTGAGGTGCCAGTGGGGTGGGGTGGTGTGGTAATTGGTGATGTCAGGTGGGGTGGGGTGTGGTGGTCATTGGTGATGTGAGGTGGGGTGGGGTGGTCATTGATGATGCGAGGTGAGCTGGGGTGTGGTGGTCATTGGTGATGGGAGGTGGGTTGGGGTGGGGTGGTCATTGGTGATGTGAGGTGGGGTGGTCATTGGTGATGTCAGGTGGATTGGGCTGGTCATTGGCGATGTGAGGTGTGATGGGGTAGTTATTGGTGATGTGATGTCAGGTGGGGTGGGGTGGTCATTGGTGATGTGAGGTGGGGTGGGGTGGTCATTGGGGATGGGAGGTGGGTTGGGGTGGGGTGGTCATTGGTGATGTCAGGTGGATTGGGCTGGTCATTGGCGATGTGAGGTGAGATGGGGTAGTTATTGGTGATGTGATGTCAGGTGGGGTGGGGTGGTCATTGGTGATGTGATGTGGGGTGGGGTGGTCATTGGTGATGTGAGGTGCAAGTGGGGTGGGGTGGTCATTGGTGATGTGGGGTGAGGTGGGGTGGGGTTGTCATTCGTGATGTGAGGTGCCACTGGGGGTGGGGTGGTCATTGGTGATGTGATGTGGGTTGGGGTGGTCATTGGTGATGTGATGTGAGATGGGGTGAGGTGGTCATTGGTGATGCGATGTGAGGTTGAGTGTGGTGGGGGTGGTCATTGGTGATGTGAGGTGGGGTGGGGGTGGTCATTGGTGATGTGAGGTGGTGTGGGGGTGGGGTGGTCGTTGGTGATGTGATGTGAGGTGGGGTGGGATGGTCATTGGTGATGTGAGTTGCTGGTGGAGTGGGGTGGTCATTGGTGATATGAGGTGGGGTGCGGTGGTCATTGGTGATGTGATGTGAGGTGGGGTGGGATGGTCATTGGTGATGTGAGGTGCTGGTGGGTTGGGGTGGTCATTGGTGATGTGAGGTGCTGGTGGGGTGGGGTGGGGTGGTCATTGGTGATGTGAGGTGCCAGTGGGGTAGGGTGGGGTGGTCATTGGTGATGTGAGGTGGCAGTGGGGTGGGGTGGTCATTGGTGATGTGAGGTGCCAGTGGGGTGGGGTAGTTAATGGTGATGTGATGTGAGGTGGGGTGGGGTGGTCATTGGTGATGTGAGGTGCTGGTGGGGTGGGTTGGGGTGGTCATTGATGATGTGAGGTGCCAGTGGGGTGGGGTAGTTAATGGTGATGTGATGTGAGGTGGCGTGGGGTGGTCATTGGTGATGTGGGGTGGGGTGGTCATTGGTGATGTGAGGTGTCAGTGGGGTGGGGTAGTTAATGGTGATGTGATGTGAGGTGGGGTGGGTGGTCATTGGTGATGTGGGGTGGGGTGGTCATTGATGATGTGAGGTGCCAGTGGGGTGGGGTAGTTAATGGTGATGTGATGTGAGGTGGGGTGGGGTGGTCATTGGTGATGTGGGGTGGGGTGGTCATTGATTATGTGAGGTGGGGTGGTCATTGATTATGTGAGGTGGGGTGGGGTGGGGTGATCATTGGTGATGTGAGGTGGGGTGGGGTGGTCATTGGTGATGTGAGGTGTTGGTGGGGTGGGTTGGTCATTGGTGATGTGAGGTGCCAGTGGGTTGGGGTGTGGTGGTCATTGGTGATGTGAGGTGCCAGTGGGGTGGGGTGGGGTGGTCATTGGTGATGTGAGGTGCCAGTGGGGTGGGTGGGGTGGTCATTGGTGAGTGATGTGAGGTGTGATGGTGTGGTCATTGGTGATGTGAGGTGCTGGTGGGGTGGGGTGTGGTGGCCATTGGTGATGTGAGGTGCCAGTGGGGTAGGGTGGGGTGGGGTGGTCATTGGTGATGTGAGGTGGCAGTGGGGTGGGGTGGGGTGGTGATTGATCATGTGAGGTGGGGTGGGGTGGGGTGGTCATTGGTGATGTGAGGTGCCAGTGGGGTGGGGTGTGGTGGTCATTGGTGATGTGAGGTGCTGGTGGGGTGGGGTGGGGTGGTCAGTGGTGTTGTGAGGTGCTGGTGGGGTGGGGTGGGTTGGTCATTGGTGATGTGAGGTGGGGTGCGGTGGTCATTGGTGATGTCAGGTGTGATGGGGTGGTCATTGGTGATGTGAGGTGCTGGTGGGTTGGGGTGGGGTGGTCATTGGTGATGTGAGGTGCTGGTGGGTTGGGGTGGGGTGGTCATTGGTGATGTGAGGTGCTGGTGGGGTGGGTTGGGGTGGTCATTGGTAATGTGAGGTGCCAGTGGGGTGCGGTGTTCATTGGTGATGTGAGGTGTGATGGCGTGGTCACTGGTGATGTGATGTGCTGGTGGGGTGGGGTGGGGTGGGGTGGTCATTGGTGATGTGAGGTGCTGGTGGGGTGGGGTGGGGTGGTCATTGGTGCTGTGAGGTGCCAGTGGGGTGGGGTGGTGTGGTCATTGGTGATGTGAGGTGCCAGTGGGGTGGGCTGGGGTGGTCATTGGTGATGTGAGGTGCTGGTGGGGTGGGGTGGGGTGATCATTGGTGATTTGAGGTGCCAGTGGGGTGGGGTGGGGTGGTCATTGGTGAAGTGAGGTGCTGGTGGGGTGGGGTGTGGTGGTCATCGGTGATGTGAGGTGCTGGTGGGGTGGGGTGGGGTGGTCATTGGTGATATGAGGTGCTGGTGGGCTGGGGTTGGGTGGTCATTGGTGATGTGAGGTGCTGGTGGGGTGGGGTGGGGTGGTCATTGGTGATGTGAGGTGCCAGTGGGGGGGGGGGGTGGGGTTGTCATTCTCCTGATACAGCATTGCTTATAAAGTTCGAAAACTTCAGTGAAGCAAACAGTGTCTGCAGTGTGTTTACATGGATTTTGGTCGGTGTTTGATAAGTACCCTCAGAGCAGCCCTATTTAGAAGGTTAGGGTGCACTTAGCCATTTGGATTCGGAATTGGCTTGCCCATAGAAGACGAATAGTTATGGTGGAACGGACTGATTCTAGATGTGATGTTCCGCAGGGATCTCTGCTCTTTGTGATATATACCAGTGACTTGAATATAAACGTCGATTGGTGGGTTCGTAAGTTCGCAGATGATACAAAGACCATGTCAAGTGTAGTGTAGAGGATAGTTGAAGAGAAATGGAGTTTAACCTGGCCAGTTGTGAGGTGTTGCACTTCGAGACATCAAATGTAAAATAATGGCAGGAGTCTTAACAGTGTTGATGTACAGAGTGGTCTTGACGTCCCAGTCTATAGCTTCCTGAAAGTGGTTGCACATGATGGTAGAGTGGTAAGGAAGGCTTGTCTTTGCTGGTTGAAGCACTGAGTTCCAGAGTCAAGAAGTTATGATGCAACTCTGGTTAGGTGGCATTGAGAATAATGCATTGAATTCAGGTCATCTTGTTGAGGGAAGGTTATCAGGGATAGGGAGAGAGTGTGAAAGGGATCTATCCCTGATCAAGATAGCACTGATAAGTGCAACAGTTTGCATGCGGCTCTGATGGGACTGGTCAAATATTATTGTGTAGGACTACAACATCTGAAATTCAGTCACAGCCATGGATACTTCAGTAAGCAACATCCTTTCAAGATGCTTAAAATACTTATACTTTATACTTTATTGTCACCAAACAATTGACACTAGAATGTACAATCATCATAGCGATATTTGATTCTGCGCTTTCCGCTCCCTGGATTACAAATCGATAGTAAATATTAAAAATTTAAATTATAAATCATGAACAGAAAATAGAAAAATGGAAAGTAAGGTAGTGCAAAAAGCCAAGATGCAGGTCTGGATATTTGAAGGGTACGGCCCAGATCCAGGTCAAGATCCGTTCAGCAGTCTTATCAGAGTTGGAAAGAAGCTGTTCCCAAATCTGGCCGTACGAGTCTTCAAGCTCCTGAGCCTTCTCCCGGAGGGAAGAGGGACGAAAAGTGTGTTGGCTGGGTGGGTTGTGTCCTTGATTATCCTGGCAGCACTGCTCCGACAGCGTGTGGTGTAAAGTGAGTCCCCGGACGGAAGATTGGTTTGAGTCATGTGCTGCGCTGTGTTCACGATTTTCTGCAGCTTCTTCCGGTGTTGGACAGGACAACTTCCATACCAGGTTGTGATGCACCCCAGAAGAATGCTTTCTACGGTGCATCTATAAAAATTGTGAGGGTTTTAGGGGACAGGCCAAATTTCTTTAATTTTCTCAGGAAGTAGAGGTGCTGGTGGGCCTTCTTGGCAGTGGACTCTGCTTGGTTGGATCAAGTCAGGTCATTCGTGATATTGACCCCGAGGAACTTAAAGCTTTTGACCTGTTCTATTTGCGCACCACTGATGTAAATTGGGTCGTGTGGTCCGCTACTCCTTCTGAAGTCAACAACCAATTCCTTCGTCTTGCTGACGTTGAGGGATAGGTTATTGTCTTCGCACCATGCCACCAGGTTCTTAATTTTCTCTCTGTACTCAAACTCATTATTACCTGAGATACGGCCTACAATTGTTGTGTCATCAGCAAACATATATTGAGTTTGATGGAAACTTGACTACACAATCATGGGTGTACAGTGAGTACAGCAGGGGCTGAGTACACAGCCTTGTGGGGCACCGGTGCTCAGAGTGATTGTAGAGGAGAGCTTGTCCCCTATTTTTACAGCCTGGGTCCTGTCTGTCAGGAAGTTGAAGATCCAGCTGCAGATCTGAGTGCTAAGGCCCAGGTTCCAGAGCTTAGGAATCAGTTTATTTGGAATGATGGTATTAAAGGCAGAGCTGTAGTCAATGAAAAGGAGCCTTACATATACGTCTTTATTCTCCAGGTGTTCTAAGGAGGAATGTAGGGCCAGAGAGATGGCATCTGCCGTTGACCTGTTGCTCCGGTAGGTGAATTGCAAAGCGTCGAGATTGACCGGTAGGCTGTGGTTGATGTGTGCCATAACCAGTCGTTCAAAGCACTTCATAGCAATTGATGCCAGAGCCACAGGTCAATAGTCATTCAGGCATGCCACCTTGCTCTTCCTCGGCACTGGGATTATCGTTGCCTTCTTAAAACACGAGGGAATCTTAGACTGAAGCAAGGAGCAGTTGAAGATGTCAGCAAACACTCCAGCTAGCTCGCTTGCACAGGCCTGGAGAACCCGTCCTGGGACGCCATCTGGGCCCGTCGCCTTCCTTGGATTTATCTTCAGGAAGGCCCTTCTAACGTTCTCGGTGACGATGAATCTCGATGCCACCAGGTCCAGTTCATCCGGAGGGAGCAGGATGCTCCTCTTCTGTTTGAATCTTGAGTAGAATGCGTTAAGTTCATCAGGAAGAGAAGCGCCACAGTTATTGATATTCCTAGCCTTTTCTTTGCACCCAGTAATTTCATTTAGACCCTGCCATAGTCTACTGGCATCCCTCTGGTTAGCCTGGGCTTCCAACTTGGCTCGATATTGCCTCTTGGTGCCCTTAATGGCTTTCCAGAGTTCACACCTGGATTCCATGTAGTGACTGGTATCCCCAGACCTAAAACCCGCAGTTCCAGCCATCAAAAGGGACTTGACCTCATAATTCATCCAAGGTTTCCGGTTAGGGAATACCCGGATCGTCTTGCGAGACACACAGTCCTCCGTGCCTTTCCAAATAAAGTCTTTGATAGCTGAGACGTACTCATCGAGGTTAGCTGCCAAGTTCTTGAATACTAACCAGTCCACCGATTGAAAGCAGTCACAGAGGACCTCATCCGTTTCTTCCGTCCAACGTGATACTACTTTTGATACCGTGACCTCCCACTTCCGTTTCTGTATCCATTGATACTCAAAATTGGCAGATCCCAGATGGTACACCTGGGTTGCGAGTGCAGTCAGTTCCACTTTAAGAAAACAAAAGCTGGGCTACAGGTACCATTGAAACACAGAGGCCTCAGGCCACCCTCTCCCCCCACCCCCACCCCTATTCCTGACGATGCAGCTGACTCTCTGGAAAATGTAATTGAAGACCTCAGAGCAAGACGGCAGTACCAAAAGGATTTGAGGGACTGCTGTGTACTGTACTTCATTGAAACATGGTTCACCGCCACCATTTTGGACACAGCACTGCAGCCCACAAGGACAGGACAGATGAGCCTTTTGAAGAGAGAGGAGGGAGAGTATGTTTCATGACTAACTCATCATGGTTTACAGATGTGGTGGTTTTGTCTCAGTCCTTCTCACCCAACCTAAAACATCGAGCAATCAGACATCCATTTTTTCTACAGAGGGAGTTTTTCGCCATCATCCTAGTAGCGGTGTACGTTCCACCTCAGGACAACATCAGGAAGGCACTGGAGGATCTGAGCAAACAGCTCAGCCAGATGCCTTTCCCATCATTGCGGGGGATTTCAATCAGGCCATTTTGAAGAAGTCTCTGAACAACTACATATCACCTGTGGAACCAGAGGAGCTAACACACTTGACCACAGTTATACCGTCATCAAGAACGCTTGCTGTGCCATCCCATGCCTGCACTTTGGAAAGCCTGATCACCTGGCTGTTCTTCTACTCCCAGTGTATAGACAGAGACTACAGCCCGCAGCATCAGTGGGGAGGACCAAGAAAGTATGGTCAGGAGAGGTGGAGGGGCTCTTACAGGGATGCTTTGAGTTGGTGGACTAGACAATGTTCAGGGATTTATCTTCCAATCTGAACTAATACACCTCAGCTGTCACCAATTTCAAGACCTGTGTGGATGAGTGTGTACCTTCAAGAACATACCGAATATACCCAAACCAAAAGGCAAGGATGAACCAGGAGCTTCATAGTCTGCTGAGGGCTAGATCTGTGGCATTCAAAACCAGTGATCCAGAACTATACAAGTAGTCCAGGTATGATGTACAGAAGACTATCTTAAGAGCGAGAAAAGCAATTATGATTGAGATTAGAGATGGAATTGGAGGCCATGTCTGACTGCAATGCTTCATTTTCACTTGAGCTCAATGCCTTGTATGTACACTTCGAAAGGGAGAATAAGGCTGCACCTTGGCAAATCCCTGTGGCATCTGGTGACCCTGTGATCTGTCTTGGAGGCCAAGGTCAGAACATCTTTCAAAAGGGTGAACACTCACAAGGCTTCTGGCCCTAATGTTGTCCCGGCTAGGGCACTGAAAACCTGTGCCAACCAATTGGTGGGAATTGTTCAAGGACAACCTTCAGTCTCTCACTGCTGCCATTGGAGGTTCCCATGTGCTTCAAAAGAGCGACAAGAGCAGCAGGGTGAGCTGCCTCAGTGACCATCGCCCAGTTTCACTCACATAGACCATAAGATAGGAGCAGAACTAGACCATTTGGCCCATCGAGTCTGCTCCGTCATTTTATCATGGCTGATCCATTTTCCCTGTCAGCCCCAATCTCCTGCCTTCTCCCCGTATCCCTTCATGCCTTGACAAATCAAGAATCTACCAACCACTGCCTTAAATAGCCCCATCTACTGTGATTGTTTTGAGATGAAGTCCTGATGAAGGGTCTCAGCCCAAAATGTTGACTGCTTACTCTTTTTCAGAGATGAGAGGTTGTTCACAGCCAGAAGCAACTCCTAATGTTCTGGACCTGCTGCAATTTGTCTGTCACCACAATAAGTCTACAGAGGATGCAATCTCACTGGCTCTGTACTTAACCTCGAATCACCTGGACAATTGCAATACTTACGTCAAGCTGCTGTTTAGAAACATAGAAACATAGAAAATAGGTGCAGGAGTAGGCCATTTGACCCTCCGAGCCTGCACCGCCATTTATTATGATCATGGCTGATCATCCAACTAAGAACCCTGCACCAGCCTTCCCTCCATACCCCCTGATCCCCGTAGCCACAAGGGCCATATCTAACTCCCTCTTAAATATAGCCAATGAACTGGCCTCAACTGTTTCCTGTGGCAGAGAATTCCACAGATTCACCACTCTCTGTGTGAAGAAGTTTTTCCTAATCTCGGTCCTAAAAGGCTTCCCCTCTATCCTCAAACTGTGACCCCTCGTTCTGGACTTCCCCAACATCGGGAACAATCTTCCTGCATCTAGCCTGTCCAATCCCTTTAGGATTTTATACGTTTCAATCAGATCCCCCCTCAATCTTCTAAATTCCAACGAGTACAAGCCCAGTTCATCCAGTCTTTCTTCATATGAAAGTCCTGCCATCCCAGGAATCAATCTGGTGAACCTTCTTTGTACTCCTTCTATGGCAAGGATGTCTTTCCTCAGATTAGGGGACCAAAACTGCACACAATACTCCAGGTGTGGTCTCACCAAGGCCTTGTACAACTGCAGTAGTACCTCCCTGCTCCTGTACTCGAATCCTCTCGCTATAAATGCCAGCATACCATTCGCCTTTTTCACCGCCTGCTGTACCTGCATGCCCACTTTCAATGACTGGTGTATAATGACACCCAGGTCTCGTTGCACCTCCCCTTTTCCTAATCGGCCACCATTCAGATAATAATCTGTTTTCCTATTTTTGCTACCAAAGTGGATAACTTCACATTTATCCACATTAAATTGCATCTGCCATGAATTTGCCCACTCACCCAAACTATCCAAGTCACCCTGCATCCTCTTAGCATCCTCCTCACAGCTAACACTGCCGCCCAGCTTCGTGTCATCCGCAAACTTGGAGATGCTGCATTTAATTCCCTCAACCAAGTCATTAATATATATTGTAAACAACTGGGGTCCCAGCACTGAGCCTTGCGGTACCCCACTAGTCACTGCCTGCCATTCTGAAAAGATCCCGTTTATTCCCACTCTTTGCTTCCTGTCTGCTAACCAATTCTCTATCCACATCAATACCTTACCCCCAGTACCATGTGCTTTAAGTTTGCACACTAATCTCCTGTGTGGGACCTTGTCAAAAGCCTTCTGAAAATCCAAATATACCACATCCACTGGTTCTCCCCTATCCACTCTACTAGTTACATCCTCAAAAAATTCTATGAGATTCGTCAGACATGATTTTCCTTTCACAAATCCATGCTGACTTTGTCCGATGATTTCACCGCTTTCCAAATGTGCTGTTATCACATCTTTGATAACTGACTCCAGCAGTTTCCCCACCACCGACGTTAGGCTAACCGGTCTATAATTCCCCGGTTTCTCTCTCCCTCCTTTTTTAAAAAATGGGGTTACATTAGCCACCCTCCAATCCTCAGGAACTAGTCCAGAATCTAACGAGTTTTGAAAAATTATCACTAATGCATCCACTATTTCTTGGGCTACTTCCTTAAGCACTCTAGGATGCAGACCATCTGGCCCTGGGGATTTATCTGCCTTTAATCCCTTCAATTTACCCAACACCACTTCCCTACTAACATGTATTTCGCTTAGTTCCTCCATCTCACTGGACCCTTTGTCCCCTACTATTTCTGGAAGATTATTTATGTCCTCCTTAGTGAAGACAGAACCAAAGTAATTCAGTTGGTCTGCCATGTCCTTGCTCCCCATAATCAATTCACCTGTTTCTGTCTGTAGGGGACCTACATTTGTCTTTACCAGTCTTTTCCTTTTTACATATCTATAAAAGCTTTTACAGTCAGTTTTTATGTTCCCTGCCAGTTTTCTCTCATAATCTTTTTTCCCCTTCCTAATTAATCCCTTTGTCCTCCTCTGCTGAACTCTGAATTTCTCCCAGTCCTCAAGTGAGCCACTTTCTCTGGCTAATTTGTATGCTTCTTCTTTGGAATTGATACTATCCCTAATTTCTCTTGTCAGCCACGGGTGCACTACCTTCCTTGATTTATTCTTTTGCCAAACTGGGATGAACAATTGTTGTAGTTCATCCATGCAATCCTTAAATGCTTGCCATTGCATATCCACCGTCAATCCTTTAAGTGTCATTTGCCAGTCTATCTTAGCTAATTCGCGTCTCATACCTTCAAAGTTACCCCTCTTTAAGTTCAGAACCTTTGTTTCTGAATTAACTATGTCACTCTCCATCTTAATGAAGAATTCCACCATATTATGGTCACTCTTACCCAAGGGGCCTCTCACGACAAGATTGCTAATTAACCCTTCCTCATTGCTCAAAACCCAGTCTAGAATAGCCTGCTCTCTCGTTGGTTCCTCGACATGTTGGTTCAAAAAACCATCCCGCATACATTCCAAGAAATCCTCTTCCTAAGCACCTTTACCAATTTGGTTCACCCAATCTACATGTAGATTGAAGTCACCCATTATAACTGCTGTTCCTTTATTGCACACATTTCTAATTTCCTGTTTAATACCATCTCCGACCTCACTACTACTGTTAGGTGGCCTGTACACAACTCCCACCAGCGTCTTCTGCCCCTTATTGTTACGCAGCTCTACCCATATCGATTCCACATCTTCCCGGCTTATGTCCTTCCTTTCCATTGCGTTAATCTCATCTTTAACTAGCAACGCCACCCCACCTCCCCTTCCTTCATGTCTATCCCTCCTGAATATTGAATATCCCTGAATGTTGAGCTCCCATCCTTGGTCACCCTGGAGCCATGTCTCTGTGATCCCAACTATATCATAATCATTAATAACAATCTGCACTTTCAATTTATCCACCTTGTTACGAATGCTCCTTGCATTGACACACAAAGCCTTCAGGCGCTCTGTTACAACTCTCTTAGTCCTTATACAATTATGCTGAAAAGTGGCCCTTTTTAATGCTTGTCCTGGATTTGTCGGCCTGCCACTTTTACTTTTCTCCATAGTACTTTTTGCTTCTACCCTCACTTTACACCCCTCTGTCTCTCTGCACTGGTTCCCATCCCCTTGTTGTGAACTAACCTCCTCTCGCCTAGCCTCTTTAATTTGATTCCCACCCCCCAACCATTCTAGTTTAAAGTCACCTTAGTAGCCCTCGCTAATCTCCCTGCCAGGATATTGGTCCCCCTAGGATTCAAGTGTAACCCGTCCTTTTTGTACAGGTCACGCCTGCGCCAAAAGATGTCCCAATGATCCAAAAACTTGAATCCCTGCCTCCTGCTCCAATCCCTCAGCCACACATTTATCCTCCACCTCATCGCATTCCTACTCTCACTGTCGCGTGGCACAGGCAGTAATCCCGAGATTACTACCTTTGCGGTCCTTTTTCTCAACTCCCTTCCTAGCTCCCTATATTCTCCTTTCAGGACCTCTTCCCTTTTCCTACCTATGTCATTGGTACCTATATGTACCACGACCTCTGGCTCCTCACCCTCCCACTTCAGGATATCTTGAACACGATCAGAAATATCCTGGACCCTGGCACCAGGGAGGCAAACTACCATCCGAGTCTCTGGACTGCGTCCACAGAATCGCCTATCTGACCCCCTTACTATTGAGTCCCCTATCACAACTGCCCTCCTCTTCCTTTCCCTACCCTTCTGAGCTACAGGGCCGGACTCTGTGCCGGAGGCACGGCCACTGTCGCTTCCCCCGGGTAAGCTGTCGCCCCCAACAATACTCAAACAGGAGTACCTATTGTCAAGGGGCACAGCCACCGGGGTACTCTCTATTACCTGACTCTTCCCCTTCCCCCTCCTAACCGTGACCCACTTGTCTGCCTCCCGTGGCCCCGGTGTGACCACCTGCTATAACTCCTCTCTATCAACTCCTCACTCTCCCTGACCAGACGAAGGTCATCGAGCTGCAGCTCCAGTTCCGTAACGCGGTCCCTTAGGAGCTGCATCTCGATGCACTTGGCGCAGATGTAGACGTTCGGGAGGCTTAGAGACTCCAGGGCTTCCCACATCCGACACCGAGAACAACAAACTACCCTCACACTCATACTGCCCCTCTCCTCAAATAACAACAGAAAATGAATACCAAACCTTCCTCGCCTCGTCCGTTTCCGCCTAAGCCCGTTGAGCCGAAGCCCTTAAGCCTTCACTCTGCTCCCGGCTCACTCCGCAGCCCGCAAACTCTGCTGCCCGCTCTATGAGGCTCTGTTCCTTTTAAATCTGCCGCGCTGCACTGCCCGACGTCACACGCCTGCGCAGTCCCGCCTCTCTGAACGCCGTTGGAGGAAAAAAAACCCGAAAATTTCAAAAATGACTACAGCTCAGCGTTCAACACCACCATACCTCAGTGCTCATCAACAACTCCAGAACCTGGGCATCTGTACCTTCCTCTGCAATTTGATCCTTGACTTTCTCATCAGGAGACCACAGTCTGTGGAGATCAGAAATAACATCTCTTCCTCACTGACAATCCAACACTGGCACACCTCAAAGATGCGTGCTCTACTCTCTCTACACCCACAACTATGAGGCATGGCAACACTCAAACACCATCTACAATTTTGCCGGTGACACAATTGTCAGAATTTCAGATGGTGACGAGGGGTGAAAAAGATCAGCTGGTTGATCGTTTGGCAACAACAACCTTGCACTCAGCATCAGTGATCTAAGGAATTGATTGTGGACTTCAGGAAGGGGAAGTCGAGGGAGCACACACCAGTCCTCGTCAGGGGATCAGGAGTGGAAAAGGTGAGATAAGTTCCTGGGTGTCAACATGTCTGAAGATCTATCCTGGGCCCAACATATAGATGCAATTAAATAGAAGCCATGACAGAAACTATTTTTCTTTAGAAGTTTGACGGGAATGGGTTTGTCATCAAAAATACTCATAAATTCCTACAGATGTACCGTGGAGAGCTTTCTAACCGGCTGCACCACTGTCAGGTATGGAGGAGCCGCTGCACAGCCAGAGCGGCAGAAAGTTGTGAACTCAGCCAGCCCCATCATGAGCACTAGTCTCCCTGGCACCGAGCACATGCCTCGAAAAAGCAGCATTCATCATTAAAGACCCAGGACATGCCCACTTCTCAAGGAGGAGGTACGGGAGACTGAAGACACACACTCAGTGTTTCAAGAACAGGAACTTCCTCAGTTCTTTTTCCACTGTCTTTCTGCACTACTTCCTAATTTAATGTTTTTATTTGCTCATTATACAGTAGTTTTTATTATTATGTGTTGTAATGTACCACCGGCACAAAACAACAACATATGCCAGTGATATTAAACCTGATTCTGATACAAGGGCACGGCCTGGATGAGAGGGTATTTACTATAAGGAGAAGTTGGACAAACTAGGATTGTTTTCTCATGACCAACAGAGCCTGCGGGGAGACCTGACAGGAGATTATAAAATTATGGGGCAAAGGTAGAGTAGAGTTTTCCCATATGTCTCTTACTAAGAGGTGACAAGGGGGAAGTTCAAAGGAATGAGTGTCTAACTGAGAGAGTGCAGGTGCTTGGAATGTGCTGTCAGACAGGCGGGAGCAGATATGTTTCAAAAGCACGGAGACTGGCACATGGATAGACACAGAATGGAGGGATATGGACATTGTCACAGAGACTGGCACATGGGTAGGCACAGAATGGAGGGATATGGACATTGTCACAGAGACTGGCACATGGGTATACACAGAATGGAGGGATATGGACATTGTCTGCACAGGACGGATTCATTTATTTAGGCATTTATTTACTAATTTAATTAGTTTGGAACAACACTCGGGGCCGAAGGACCTGTTCCAGGTGGACATAGTAAATCCACTGGGCAGCAAGCTGAGGTGAAGGTGAACAGGTGTTGGTTTCAATGGTGTTGACAATCTCAGTGAGCAGTACACGAGGGAGAACTCCTGCTCTTCCTCAGGTACTGAAAGCTACAGGGGCACGATCCAAGATAACTGCTCTCTGAGAATGGGGTCCTTGTTTAATCTGAGGGCTGTACTGACTTGGGGTAAGTGATCATTTTGTTCTTTTCCTGATCAATCTCTGTTCTGGTAGGCACAGCAAACTTTCCGACGACTCACTGGTGATCAGCAAGGTTCGGCAGCAAGACGCTGGGTTGTATACCTGTCAAGCATCGAACGGACGGGACCAAGATGTTCGCCAAGTTGAGCTAAAGGTCCAAGGTAGTGTTGATGTGGTCATGTTAGACGTCAAAGCAGGAACCTCTCAGGCGGAAGGACCACGGTCTGTTAGAGGAGCTTGGCCGGTTGGGCTCATCTGTGGGGAGGGGGGAGGTGTTTTGGGTCAAGACCCTGCATCAGTCCTGGTGTAGATTACAGCATTGGTAGTGTCTTCTATGTCCCCCAGTGATGGGACTGCTCCCATGCAGTGAAATTGCATGACAGAAACAGACCAGCTGATGCATACTGACTTAGATATGTATCTGAGCTAGACCTGTTTGCCTATATTTATCCTCAGCGGCCACTCTGTTAGGTACCTCCTGTATGTTCATGGTCTTCTGCTGCTGTAGTCCATCCACTTTAAGATTCGATGTGCTGTGTGTTCAAAGGTGCCTTCCTGCACACAACTGTTGTAACGTGTGGTTGTTTGAACTGTTGTCACCTTCCTGTCAGCTTGAACCAGTCTGGCCATTCTCCTCTGACCTCTCTCATTAACAAGGCATTTTCACCCACCGAACTGCCACTCCCTGGATGTCTTCTGTTTCTTGCACCGTTCTTTGTAAACTTTAGGGAGGGACTGTGTAAGTGGACGGTGGCTTTGGGTCAGCAGGCTTGGATGAGAACATGTGCAGGCGTTTGAGAAGCTGGAGGCATACCAAGTGTAGGCGGGACAGTAGTTCAGGCAGTGGAATGCTCCTCCTAAATGACGTGGTACCTAACAGTCTGGGTGATGACTACATCTGCAGGAATTGCACCCAACTTCAGCTTATGACTGACAACATTAAGGAGCTGGAGCTGGGCACACACAGGACCACATGGAAAACTGAAAACTTCATTTTACTGAGGTGCTCACATCCAGAGTGCATGCTTCAGAAAGTAGATGGGGGACCACCAGGAGTAAGGAGAGATCATTGGAGCAGTAGCTATGATCTTTGAATCCTCTCTGGCTGCAGGGGAGGTGCCGAAGGATTGGAGAATGGCAAATGTAGTTCCCTTGTTTAAAAAAGGTAATAGGGAGAATCCTGGGAACTATAGACTGATGAATCTTATGTCAGTGGTCTGTAAACTATTGGAAAGGATTCTTAAGGTTAGGATCTACGAGCATTTGGAGAAGTACAGTCTACTCAAGGATAGTCAACATGGCTTTGTGAAGGATAGGTCGTGCCTCACGAGCCTAATTGAATTTTTTGAAGCGGTAACAAAAGAAATTGATGAGGGTAGGGCAATAGATGTGGTCTACATGGATTTTAGCAAGGCGTTTGACAAGGTCCCCCACGAGAAACTCGTCCAGAAAGTCATGAGGCATGGGATCAGTGGAACCTTGGCTGTTTGGATAAAAAATTGGTTTACAGGAAGAAAGCAGAGGGTAGTAGTGGAAGGAAAGTATTCTGCTTGGAGTTCGGTGACTAGTGGAATGCCGCAAGGATCTGTCCCGGGACCCCTGCTCTTTGTGATTTTTATAAATGACCTGAATAAAGAGGCAGAAGGATGGGTGAGTAAGTTTGCGGATGACACGAAGATTGGAGGAGTTGTGGATGGAGCTGTAGGTTGTCAAATGTTACAAGAGGATATAGACAGGATACAGAGTTGGGCAGAAAAGTGGCAGATGGAGTTCAATCCAGATAAGTGTGAGGTGATGCATTTTGGAAGGACAAACCAGAAGGCTGAATACAGGGTTAATGGTCGGTTATTTAAGTGTGTGGATGAACAGAGGAACCTTGGGGTTCAAATCCATATATCCTTCAAGGTTGCTGCACGGGTTGATAGGATAGTTAAGAAGGCCTATGGAATGCTCGACTTCATTAATGGGGGATTGAGTTCAAGAGTAGAGAGGTCATGTTGCAACTCCACAAATCTCTGGTGAGACCACACTTAGAGTGTTCAGTTCTGGTCACCTCATTATAGGAAGGATGTGGAAGCTATGGAGAGGGTGCAGAGGAGACTTACCAGGATGTTGCCTGGATTGGAAAACAAGTCTTATGAGGCAAGGTTAGCAGATCTGGGACTTTTCTCTTTGTAGCGTAGAAGGATGAGAGGGGACTTGACAGAGGTCTGCAAGATTATGAGAGGCATAGATAGGGTGGATAGCCAGTACCTGTTTCCCAGGGCACGAATAGCAAACACCAGAGGGCATATGTACAAAGTTAAGGAAGGGAAGTTTAGGGGAGACATCAGGGGTAAGTTTTTTACACAGAGGGTTGTGGGTGCCTGGAATGACTTGCCAGGGATGGTGGTGGAGGCTAAAACATTAGAGGTGTTTAAGAGCCTCTTGGACAGGCACATGGATGAAAGAAAAATAGAGGGTTACGGGGTAGTGTGGGTTTAGTATGTTTTCTTAAAGGCATATATGGATTGGCACAACATGGAGGGTGGAAGGGCCTGTACTGTGCTGTAGTATTCTAGTGTCTAGTAGATGGGTGACCACCAGAAGTAAGGGAGAGTAGATGGGTGACCAGGAGAAGTAAGGGAGAGTAGATGGGTAACCACGGGAAGTAAAGGAGAGTACATGGGTGACCACGAGAAGTAAGGGAGAGTAGATGGGAGACCACGAGAAGTAAGGGAGAGTAGATGGGAGACCACGAGAAGTAAGGGAGAGTAGATGGGTGACCACGAGAAGTAAGGGAGAGTAGATGGGTGACCATGAGAAGTAAGGGAGAGTAGATGGGAGACCAGGAGAAGTAAGGGAGAGTAGATGGGAGACCAGGAGAAGTAAGGGAGAGTAGATGGGTGACCACCAGGAGAAGTAAGGGAGAGTAGATGGGAGACCAGGAGAAGTAAGGGAGAGTAGATGGGAGACCAGGAGAAGTAAGGGAGAGTAGATGGGTGACCACCAGGAGAAGTAAGGGAGAGTAGATGGGAGACCAGGAGAAGTAAGGGGAGTAAGCAGTCAGCAAAGGGTTCCACTATGGTCATTCCCTCAGCAACAAGTATGCCCTTTTGGAACTGCCGGGTGGGGTGACTTATCAGGCCACATTAGCAGCAGCAGCCAGGTCAATGGCACTGTAGCCGGCTCGGCAGCTCAGCAGGGAAGGGTAAAGTAGTGATAGGAGACTCAATAGTTAGAGGGATGGACAGGAGATTCTGTGGCTGCAAAAGGGAAGCCAGGGTGGTATGTTATCTCCCAGATGCTCGGTCCAGCAAAACTCTGGGAAATTGCAATCTCTTGCCAAAAGAGTGCTCACAACAGACCTAGACCATTTATTTCAAACTCTTTGTCACTTCCACATCACTGCTCCTCTTTCTACCATCCTTGAGAACTTGGTAATGAGATACATTCGAAACAGAAATAGGTAGGTTAACAAGTTAGGTAATTGACAGAAAGAGGCTGTAGAGGGCTATGGATAAGTTACCTGAGTGGATAAGAAGTTGGCAGATGCACTATAATGTAGGAAAGTGTGAGGTTATCCACTTTGGAAGGAAGAGTGAAAAGTATTGTTTAAATGGAGTGAACTGCAGATGTTGTAGAATAAAAGAATCAGATTGCAGTGTGTTGACATATGAAATTCTAGCAAGTAATGAGGAAAGTTGATGCAAGCTGTGTAATTTTTGATGCAGTTTGGCACTGGTGAGGCTGCACCTGGAGAACTTTGTGCAGGTTTTGGTCTCCATATTTCATAAAGGATGCCAAGAGCTTTAAGGACATTGACTGTGCTACATGTGCTCCCCCCAACAACCACCCCCTCCCCCAACCCTGCAGTCTCTGAACTGGAAGTTGTGGGATTCAGAGCTGCCTCACAGGAGCAGGCTGACAACCTCTCTGGCAGTCAAGGTGTGCACAGTCAGACCTTGGATAAATTACTAGAGATCCTTTCAAAGACCAGCTCTCCCTCACCTCCCAGGTGAGGAAGCATCAGAGAGTTTGTTCAACTTGGCTATGCAGGAGGTAGGCTCCAACAGATAGGCCTCAAGGCCTGTAAACTCTTAGTTAGGGTCATGGTAAGTGCAAGTTTGGTGAGCGGGAAGGCCTGTTTCTGCACCATTATCCGTTTCTGCTCCGTTACCGGTTTCTGCTCCGTTACCGGTTTCTGCACCGTTACCCGTTTCTGCTCCGTTACCCGTTTCTGCTCCGTTACCGGTTTCTGCTCCGTTACCGGTTTCTGCACCGTTACCCGTTTCTGCTCCGTTACCGGTTTCTGCTCCGTTACCGGTTTCTGCACCGTTGTCCGTTTCTGCACCGTTGTCCGTTTCTGCACCGTTGCCCGTTTCTGCACCGTTACCCGTTTCTGCTCCGTTACCCGTTTCTGCTCCGTTACCCGTTTCTGCACCGTTACCCGTTTCTGCTCCGTTACCCGTTTCTGCTCCGTTACCCGTTTCTGCACCGTTACCCGTTTCTGCTCCGTTACCCGTTTCTGCTCCGTTACCGGTTTCTGCACCGTTACCCGTTTCTGCACCGTTACCCGTTTCTGCTCCGTTACCCGTTTCTGCTCCGTTACCGGTTTCTGCACCGTTACCCGTTTCTGCTCCGTTACCGGTTTCTGCTCCGTTACCGGTTTCTGCACCGTTGTCCGTTTCTGCACCGTTGTCCGTTTCTGCTCCGTTACCCGTTTCTGCTCCGTTACCCGTTTCTGCTCCGTTACCCGTTTCTGCTCCGTTACCCGTTTCTGCACCGTTACCCGTTTCTGCTCCGTTACCGGTTTCTGCACCGTTACCCGTTTCTGCTCCGTTACCGGTTTCTGCTCCGTTACCGGTTTCTGCACCGTTGTCCGTTTCTGCACCGTTGTCCGTTTCTGCACCGTTGCCCGTTTCTGCACCGTTACCCGTTTCTGCTCCGTTACCCGTTTCTGCTCCGTTACCCGTTTCTGCTCTGTTACCCGTTTCTGCACCGTTACCCGTTTCTGCTCCGTTACCCGTTTCTGCTTCGTTACCCGTTTCTGCACCGTTACCCGTTTCTGCTCCGTTACCTGTTTCTGCTCCGTTACCCGTTTCTGCACCGTTACCCGTTTCTGCTCCGTTACCCGTTTCTGCACCGTTACCAGTTTCTGCTCCGTTACCGGTTGTGTGCTATTGAGGATGTACTGGTGTTCAGTGGAGCCTTGTGATGACTGCTGGGATGGCAGGTTTGTCATATCAGAGATTAGAGGGAGAGAGGTGATCTCACTGAGAGGTATCTGGGAGTGTGGGCAGCAAGGATTTAGCCCTGGCTGAGGCATCCAGAGCCAGGGTCACTGTCTCAGAATAAGAGTTGGGCATTTCGGGCAGAGACGGGGATAAATTCCTACACCCTAAGACTGGTGGGTCTTTGGAATTCTCTCCCTTAGTGGTAAGGCCTCCAGCAGAAGGCAAAAGATCAGGAGACTCAGGCATTCCAGGCCTGGAGAGGTGGAATTGTTCCCAGAAAATGCTGCAAACTAGCACCGTCCCTTCAGCGATCTTGCCATGAGGTGAGTAGGTGTGACAGTATGAATCACCCCTTGCTCTGTCCATTGTTGTAACGTTACTCAACCATTCACATCTGCCTGTGGGAACACACTCCTCCTACCTGTGATTGCCCAGTGTCACTTGTTGCACTTAATATAAAATGTAACCTCTTGTATTGTTTAACCCAGAGCTGGGATACCTGAAGTTCGATTTTTCACAGTTATTTAATTTTACATACATTGCCCCTCCGTGTTTAATATGCAGTGTTACTCTAGGATGGGGAATCCCTCCAACGAAGGGAATTTTGCCCCAATAGTCCCCTCTCCTGGAAAGCTGAGGCTGGAGTAACCAGTGTCTGTGGAAACTGCAATCAGTAGGGCTGGATGTCCCACCATATATTCTGCATTTGGGGTGGGTGCTCTCTCTGCACAGCACTGGCAGACTCTGGTCTGCAAAGATTGTGCTTCACGTCAGAGCTTGCATCATAGCAGGTGACGTCGGGATAAGAGTCACGTGACCCAGTAGAGTGACCCCCCCCCCCCCGACGCCTTTCCCTGCCCTTCTGTGATAGAGGGGCGAGGGTCACACCCTGAGGACAATCTCGAAGACACAGATCTGGTGGGAGCAGGAACTCGTCGCACTGCCGTTCCCATCCCCCCTATCGGTGTTCCGGCGATGGAGCTCATCGCACTGTCGTTCCCATTCCTGTCGCTGTTCCGGCGATGGAGCTCATCGCACTGCCGTTCCCATTCCTGTCGTTGTTCCGGCGATGGAGCTGATGGCACTGCCATTCCCATTCCCCCCTGTCGCTGTTCCGGCGATGGAGCTGATGGCACTGCCATTCCCATTCCCCCCTGTCGCTGTTCCGGCGATGGAGCTCATCGCACTGCCGTTCCCATTCCCTCCTATCACTGTTCCGGCGTTGGAGCTCGTCGCACTGCCGTTCCCATTCCTGTCGTTGTTCCGGCGATGGAGCTGATGGCACTGCCATTCCCATTCCCCCCTGTCGCTGTTCCGGCGATGGAGCTGATGGCACTGCCATTCCCATTCCTGTCGCTGTTCCAGCGATGGAGCTGATGGCACTGCCGTTCCCATTCCCCCCTGTCGCTGTTCCGGCGATGGAGCTCGTCGCACTGCCGTTCCCATTCCTGTCGCTGTTCCGGCGATGGAGCTGATGGCACTGCCATTCCCATTCCTGTCGCTGTTCCGGCGATGGAGCTGATGGCACTGCCATTCCCATTCCCCCCTGTCGCTGTTCCGGCGATGGAGCTCATCGCACTGCCGTTCCCATTCCCTCCTATCACTGTTCCGGCGTTGGAGCTCGTCGCACTGCCGTTCCCATTCCTGTCGTTGTTCCGGCGATGGAGCTGATGGCACTGCCATTCCCATTCCCCCCTGTCGCTGTTCCGGCGATGGAGCTGATGGCACTGCCATTCCCATTCCTGTCGCTGTTCCAGCGATGGAGCTGATGGCACTGCCGTTCCCATTCCCCCCTGTCGCTGTTCCGGCGATGGAGCTCGTCGCACTGCCGTTCCCATTCCTGTCGCTGTTCCGGCGATGGAGCTGATGGCACTGCCATTCCCATTCCTGTCGCTGTTCCGGCGATGGAGCTGATGGCACTGCCATTCCCATTCCCCCCTGTCGCTGTTCCGGCGATGGAGCTCATCGCACTGCCGTTCCCATTCCTGTCGCTGTTCAGGCGTTGGATCTCATCGCACTGCCGTTCCCATTCCCTCCTATCACTGTTCCGGCGTTGGAGCTCGTCGCACTGCCGTTCCCATTCCTGTCGTTGTTCCAGCGATGGAGCTGATGGCACTGCCATTCCCATTCCCCCCTGTCGCTGTTCCAGCGATGGAGCTGATGGCACTGCCATTCCCATTCCCCCCTGTCGCTGTTCCGGCGATGGAGCTCGTCGCACTGCCGTTCCCATTCCTGTCGCTGTTCCGGCGATGGAGCTGATGGCACTGCCATTCCCATTCCCCCCTGTCGCTGTTCCGGCGATGGAGCTCATCGCACTGCCGTTCCCATTCCCTCCTATCACTGTTCCGGCGTTGGAGCTCGTCGCACTGCCGTTCCCATTCCTGTCGTTGTTCCGGCGATGGAGCTGATGGCACTGCCATTCCCATTCCCCCCTGTCGCTGTTCTGGCGATGGAACTCATCGCACTGCCGTTCCCATTACCCTCTGTCGCTGTTCCGGCGATGGAACCCATCGCACTGCCGTTCCCATTCCTGTCGCTGTTCCGGCGATGGAGCTCATCGCTGTGCCATTCCCATTCCTGTCGTTGTTCTGGCGATAGAGCTCATCGCACTGCCGTTCCGATTCCTGTCGATGTTCCGATGATGGAGCTCATGGCACTGCTGTTCCCATTCATGTCGCTGTTCCGGCGATGAGGCTCGTCAGACTGCCGTTCCCATTCCCCCCGTCGCTGTTCCGGCGATGGAACTCATCGCACTGCCGTTCCTATTCCCTCCTATCGCTGTTCCGGCGATGGAACTCATCGCACTGCCGTTCGCATTCCCCCATCACTGTTCCGGCGATGGAACTCATCGCACTGCCGTTCCCATTCCTTCCTATCGCTGTTTTGGCGATGGAACTCGTCACACTGCCGTTCCCATTTCCTCCTATCGGTGTTCCGGCGATGGAACACGTCGCACTGCCGTTCCCATTCCCTCCTATCGCTGTTCCGGCGATGGAACTCATCGCACTGCCGTTCGCATTCCCCCATCACTGTTCCGGCGATGGAACTCATCGCACTGCCGTTCCCATTCCTTCCTATCGCTGTTTTGGCGATGGAACTCGTCACACTGCTGTTCCCATTTCCTCCTCTCGCTGTTCCGGCATTGGAGCTCGTTGCATTGCCGTTCCCATTCCTCTCGCTGTTCCGGCGTTGGAGCTCGTCGCACTGCCGTTTCCATTCCTCTCGCTGTTCCGGCTTTGGAGCTCGTCGCACTGCCGTTCCCATTCCCTCCTATTGGTGTTCCGGCGATAGAACACGTCACACTCCTGTTCCCATTCCCCTGTCGCTGTTCCGGCGATGGAGCTTGTCGCACTGCCGTTCCCATTCCTCTCGCTGTTCAGGCGTTGGAGCTCGTCGCACTGCTGTTTGCATTCCTGTCGGTGTTCTGGCGATGGAGCTCGTCGCACTGCCGTTCCCATTCCCCTGGGTCGCTGATCCGGCGAAGGAGCTCGTCACACTGCCATTCCCATTCCCCCCTGTCGCTGTTCTGGTGTTGGAGCTCATCGCACTGCCGTTCCCATTCCCCTCTGTCGCTGTTCCGGCGATGGAGCTCATCGATCTGCCATTCCCACTCCTGTCGCTGTTCCGGCGATGGAGCTCATCACAATGCCGTTCCCATTCCTGTCGCTGTTCTGGTGATGGAACTCTTCGCACTGCCGTTCCCATTCCCCCCGTCGCTGTTCCGGTGATGGAACTTATCGCACTGCCGTTCCCATTCCTTCCTATCGCTGTTCCGGCGATGGAACTGGTCGCATTGCCGTTTCCATTCCTGTCGCTGTTCCGGGGATGGAACTCATCACACTGCCGTTCCTATTCCTGTCGCTGTTCCGGGGATGGAACTCATTGCACTGCCGTTCCCATTCCCTCCTATCGCTGTTCTGGCGATGGATCTGGTCGCATTGCCGTTTCCATTCCTGTTGCTGTTCCGGCTTTGGAGCTCATCGCACTGCCATTCCCATTCCCCCCTGTCACTGTTCTGGCGATCGTGCTCATCGCACTGCCGTTCCCATTCCCCTCTGTCGCTGTTCCGGCGATGGAACTCATCGCACTGCCGTTCCCATTCCCCTCTGTCGCTGTTCCGGCGATGGATCTCGTCGCACTGCCGTTCCCATTCCCCTCTGTCGCTGTTCCGGCGATGGAACCCATCGCACTGCCATTCCCATTCCTGTGTCTGTTCCGGTGATGGAACCCATCGCACTGTCGTTCCCATTCCTGTCGCTGTTCCGGCGATGGAGCTCATCACACTGCTGTTCCTATTCCTGTCGATATTCCAGCCATGGAGCTCATCGCACTGCCGTTCCCATTCCTGTCGCTGTTCCGGCGATGGAGCTCATCGCACTGCTGTTCGCATTCCCCCCTGTCACTGTTCCGGCGATGGAACTCATCGCATGCCGTTCCCATTCCTGTCGCTGTTCCGGCGATGGAGCTCATCACACTGCTGTTCCTATTCCTGTCGATATTCCAGCCATGGAGCTCATCGCACTGCCGTTCCCATTCCTGTCACTGTTCCGGCGATGGAGCTCATCGCACTGCTGTTCGCATTCCCCCCTGTCACTGTTCCGGCGATGGAACTCATCGCATGCCGTTCCCATTCCTGTCGCTGTTCCGGCGATGGAGCTCATGGCACTGCTGTTCCCATTCCTGTCGATGTTCCGGCGATGATGCTCGTCGGACTGCCGTTCCCATTCCCTCCTATCGGTGTTCCGGCGATAGAACACGTCGCACTCCCGTTCTCATTCCCCCTGTCGCTGATACCCGGCGATGGAACTCGTCGCACTGCCGTTTCCATTCCCTCCTATCGCTGTTTCGGCGATGGAACTCATCGCACTGTCGTTCCCATTCCTGTCGCTGTTCCGGCGATGGAGCTCATCACACTGCTGTTCCTATTCCTGTCGATATTCCAGCCATGGAGCTCATTGCACTGCCGTTCCCATTCCTGTCGCTGTTCCGGCGATGGAGCTCATCGCACTGCTGTTCGCATTCCCCCCTGTCACTGTTCCGGCGATGGAACTCATCGCATGCCGTTCCCATTCCTGTCGCTGTTCCGGCGATGGAGCTCATGGCACTGCTGTTCCCATTCCTGTCGATGTTCCGGCGATGATGCTCGTCGGACTGCCGTTGGCATTCCCCCCTCTGTCGCTGTTCCGGTGATGGAGCTCATCGCACTGCCGTTCCCATTCCCTCCTATCGCTGTTTCGGCGATAGAACTCTTCGCACTGCCGTTCCCATTCCTGTCGCTGTTTCGGCGATGGAACTCGTCGCACTGCCGTTTCCATTCCTGTCGCTGTTCCGGCGATGGAACTCGTCGCACTGCCGTTCCCATTCCCTCCTATCGCTGTTTCGGCGATGGAACTCATCGCACTGCCGTTCCCATTCCTGTCGCTGTTCCGGCGATGGAACTCGTCGCACTGCCGTTCCCATTCCCTCCTATCGCTGTTCCGGTGATGGAACTCATCGCATTGCCGTTCCCATTCCTGTCACTGTTCCGGTGATGGAGCTAATCGCACTGCCGTTCCCATTCCTGTCGCTGTTCCGGCGATGGAGCTGATGGCACTGCCGTTCCCATTCCTGTCGCTGTTCCGGTGATGGAGCTAATCGCACTGCCGTTCCCATTCCTGCTGCTGCCGGTGTTCCTGTTCCATCTGCCACCAGCTTTTAAGCTGCTGGGCACACCAGCGTGTATTCTTTCCTGTGGATGAGCAGGGGTGGTCGGGGTTCTGAACTGTGTTTCCAGAGGTACTAACACAACCTCTGTCTTGGTCAGGTGAACTGGAGATTACTGAGCCTCCACGGAATTTGGATGTGACCTTGGGAGGACGCGCCGAGCTTTCCTGTGTGGTGTCTGACAGCCGAGCGCACGTGCGATGGACCAGGTAAACTGGGACAGGCGGTCTAGGGCAAGCACACTGAACCCCACACTGGGGAAGATTGTCCTGTCCTGGTGGCCCCCACCCTGGGGAATTGTTCCTGAACAGTGATCCAATCAGCTCTCACTGAGCACCATGACACAACGGGAGGGAAATGTGGGGTTGATGTATGGAGCTTAGTAAGGGGATCTGGAGGTACTGAGTGATGTATGGGGAAGAGGGAGGGACGGGGCTAAGATATTGGGGTGCTGTCTTAGTGTAATTACTAATAGTTACATGCTGTAAATATTGCTGGTTATTAATCTACACTCTAGTCCCACCACTCCTTCAGGTAGAATTCACCAAGTGGTCTGACTCTCCCCAGCCAACATAACCCATGCAGAGGCTCTGCCATGTTTGGTAGGGCAGCTTTCTGTGCCCCAGGCTAGGTTCCCTGGCAGGATGTGAACAAGCATGGATACCCCAGCCCAAGTCCCTCCTCATTCTCATTAGCCTCCGTAAGGGTAGGAGATCACGGAAAGGAGACAAGAATGTGCAGAGACCCCGTGAAGACCTACAACATTGCACTGGATCCTGAGAATTCTCATTCCTTGACCTCTCATGGTGATGGACACAGGCTAGGGTAGTTCACCTCACCGCCTGCTCCTACTCCTGACTCATTTGTGGGGGAAAGAGTCCAGACTGTCCACAGGCTTGATGCCAGGCTCCCTGACCAAGCCATCAGAGCTCCCAATGGGCAGAGATTTCAGGAAGAAAAAGGGAATATTTTTCCGCAGAGTCTCCTTGTGAGAAAAAAACAGAAGCCGTTCCCAACTGGCTCCTGGGATCCTCTGGCCGGTGACCGATGGTGGTTTTCGAAGAGGGGTTGGGATGGTGAGGGATTCATACCTCAGGATCAGGCGGAGCTCCGTGCAAACAGTGGAAGGACTGGACAACCACCCTAACTCACCCCCTCAGTCCCCTCCTGCTCCACCTCACAAAGGATCAGGCCCTGATAGTCCACAGATTCACCACTCTCTGTGTGAAGAAGTTTTTCCTCATCTCGGTCCTAAAAGGCTTCCCCTTTATCCTCAAACTGTGACCCCTCGTTTTGGACAGTAAGGCAGAAGGGCTGAAATGTGTGTACCTCAATGCAAGAAGTATCAGGAACAAAGGTGATGAACGGAGAGCTTGGATACATACATGGAATTATGATTAGTGGCCATTACAGAGACTTGGCTGGCACCAGGGCAGGAATGGATTCTCAATGTTCCTAGATTTCAGTGCTTTAAAAGGGATAGAGAGGGCAGAAAAAGGGGAGGAGGGGTTTCATTACTGGTCAGGGATACTATTACAGCTACAGAAAGGGTGGGTAATGTAGCAGGATCCTCTTTTAAGTCAGTATGGGTGGAAGTCAGGAACAGGAAGGGAGATGTTACTCTATTGGGGGTATTCTATAGGCCCCCTGGTAGCAGCAGAGATACAGAGGAGCAGATTGGGAGGCAGATTTTGGAAAGGTGCAAAAATAACAGGGTTTTTATCATGGGTGACTTTAACTTCCCTAATATTGATTGGCACCTGATTAGTACCAAGGGTTTAGATAGGGCAGAGTTTGTTAAGTGTGTCCAAAACGGATTCCTGTCACAGTATGTGGACAGGCCAACCTGGGGGAATGCCATACTAGATCTAGTACTAGATAATGATCCGGGTCAGGTCACAGATCTCTCAGTGGGTGAACATCTGGGGGACAGTGACCACCACTCCCTGGCCTTTAGCATTATCATGGAAAAGGATAGAATCAGAGAGGACAGGAAAATTTTTAATTGGGGAAAGGCAAATTATGAGGCTATGAGGCTAGAACTTGCGGGTGTGAATTGGGATGATGTTTTTACAGGGAAATGTACTATGGACATGTGGTCGATGTTTAGAGATCTCTTGCGGGATGATAGGGATAAATTTGTCCCGGTGAGGAAGATAAAGAATGGTAGGGTGAAGAAACCATGGGTGACAAGTGAGGTGGAAAATCTAGTCAGGTGGAAGAAGGCAGCATACATGAGGTTTAGGAAGCAAGGATCAGATGGGTCTATTGCGGAATATAGGGAAGCAAGAGAGGAGCTTAAGAAGGGGCTGAGAAGGGCAAGAAGGGGGCATGAGAAGGCCTTGGTGAGTAGGGTAAAGGAAAACCCCAAGGCATTCTTCAATTATGTGAAGAAAAAAAGGATGACAGGAGTGAAGGTAGGACCGATTAGAGATAAGGTTGGGAACATGTGCCTGGAGGCTGTGGAAGTGAGCGAGGTCCTCAATGAACACTTCTCTTCGGTATTCACCAATGAGAGGGAACTTGATGATGGTGAGGACAACATGAGTGAGGTTGATGTTCTGGAGCATGTTGATATTAAGGGAGAGGAGGTGTTGGAGCTGTGAAAATACATTAGGACAGGTAAGTCCCCGGGGCCTGACGGAATATTCCCCAGGCTGCTCCATGAGGCAAGAGAAGAGATTGCTGAGCCTCTGGCTAGGATCTTTATGTCCTCGTTGTCCACGGGAATGGTACCGGAGGATTGGAGGGAGGCGAATGTTGTCCCCTTGTTCAAAAAAGGTAGTAGGGATAGTCTGGGTAATTATAGACCAGTGAGCCTTACGTCTGTGGTGGGAAAGCTGTTGGAAAAGATTCTTAGAGATAGGATCTATAGGCATTTAGAGAATCATGGCCTGATCAGGGACAGTCAGCATGACTTTGTGAAGGGCAGATCATATCTAACAAGCCTAATAGAGTTCTTTGAGGAGGTGACCAGGCATATCGATGAGGGTAGTGCAGTGGATGTGATCTATATGGATTTCAGTAAGGCATCTGACAAGGTTCCACAGGGTAGGCTTATTCAGAAAGTCAGAAGGCATGGGATCCAGGGAAGTTTGGCCAGGTGGACTCAGAATTGGCTTGCCTGCAGAAGGCAGAGGGTGGTGGTGGAGGGAGTACATTCAGATTGGAGGATTGTGACTAGTGGTGTCCCACAAGGATCTGTTCTGTGACCTCTACTTTTCGTGATTTTTATTAACGACCTGGATGTGGGGGTAGAAGGGTGGGTTGGCAAGTTTGCAGACAACACAAAGGTTGGTGGTGTTGTAGGTAGTGCAGAGGATTGTCAAAGATTGCAGAGAGACATTGATAGGATGCAGGAGTGGGCTGAGAAGTGGCAGATGGAGTTCAACCCGGAGAAGTGTGAGGTGGTACACTTTGGAAGGACAAGCTCCAAGACAGAGTACAAAGTGAATGGCAGGATACTTGGTAGTGTGGAGGAGCAGAGGGATCTCGGGGCACATGTTCACAGATCCCTGAAAGTTGCCTCACAGGTGGATAGGGTAGTTAAGAAAGCTTATGGGGTGTTAGCTTTCATAAGTTGAGGGATAGAGTTTAAGAGTCGCGATGTAATGATGTAGCTCTATAAAACTCTAGTTAGGCCACACTTGGAGTACTGTGTCCAGTTCTGGTCACCTCACTATAGGAAGGATGTGGAAGCACTGGAAAGGGTACAGAGGAGATTTACCAGGATGCTGCCTGGTTTAGAAAGTATGTATTATGATCAGAGATTAAGGGAGCTAGAACTCTTTGGAGAGAAGGAGGATGAGAGGAGACATGATAGAGGTGTAGAAGATAATAAGAGGAATAGATAGAGTGGATAGCCAGTGCCTCTTCCCCAGGGCACCACTGCTCAATACAAGAGGACATGGTTTTAAGGTAAGGGGTGGGAAGTTCAAGGGGGATATTAGGGGAAGGTTTTTTACTCAGAGAGTGGTTGGTGTGTGGACTGCACTGACTGAGTCAGTGGTGGAGGCAGATACACTAGTGAAGTTTAAGAGACTACTAGGCAGGTATATGGAGGAATTTAAGGTGGGGCCTTATATGGGAGGCAGGGTTTGAGGGTCGGCACAATATTGTGGGCCGAAGGGCCTGTACTGCACTGTACTATTCTATGTTCTATGTTCCCCAACGTCAGAAACAATCTTCCTGCATCCAGCCTGTCCAAACCCTTTAGGATTTTATATGTTTCAATAAGATCCCCCCTCAGTCTTCTAAATTCTAGAGAGTATAAACCTAGTCGATCCAGGCTTTCATCATATGAAAGTCCTGCCATCCCAGGAATCAATCTGGTGAACCTTCTTTGTACTCCCTCTATGGCAAGAATGTCTTTCCTCAGATTAGGGGACCAAAACTGCACACAATACTCCAGGTGTGGTCTCACCAAGGCCTTGTGAGAATGTACACCAGATATCATTGAGCAGCTTCAAGTTCCTGGGCATGAACATCTCAGTGGTTCTATCCTGGCCCACCATACTGATGCAATTACAAGGAAGGCACGCCACCAGGAGTTTGAGCAGATCTGGTATGTCGCCGAAGACTGGAGTAAATTTCTGAAGCTGTAGTTCAGTGAGCATTCTGACTGGTTGCATCTCCATCTGGTATGGGCTGTGCAGAGTTGTAGATTCAGCCAGCTCCATGATGAGCACAACTCTCCCCACCATCGACGGCATTTTCAAAAGCAGTGTCTGTCAGTAAGGACCCTCACTGTCTGGGGCATTACGACTATCAGGGAAGAGGCACAGGAGCAGGAAAATGCACACTGGTTGTATCAGGAAGGGCTTTCCCCCTCTGTCGTCAGGTTTCGGAATGGTCCATGAACCCATGAGCACTGCCTCGGTATTTCCTCTTTCCCTCCCTCCCTACCTACCCACTCACTCAGCCAGCCTGTGCTGCTGCCACTACACAACCAGCTTCATGCTTTCTGTCAGTCACAATTACTCTGACTCTGAGGACCCCCACAGGAAGAAGTAGATTCTGTTTTCCCTTTAGTGTGTGATGGGCTGTGGACCCACATTTCTTCCACCTTGCCTTCAAGGAGGTTTGCACTCATACAGGGCGTTGCTCATTAACATCAGTGGCCAACAGCAACGCAGCTAAAATGGGGGTGCATAGCTCCAGGCAAGGTGAGTGTGGGACCCATCTGTATTTTCAGCCATTCGAGTGAGCACAGTGGCGCCAGGATCAGTCAGTACTGTGCCTCTATTCCATGGCCACAACACTGACATCCACTCACAAAACTAAGGGCAACAAAGTCGCCTCCTGCCTCTCCACTCTCTGCAAGGCACAAATCAGGAGTGTGATGGGACCCTCTCCACTGATCTGGTCAGTACAATACTCAAGAACCCAATACCATCCAAGACAAAACAGCAAATCAATTAGCACCCCTTCCCCATCCATTACATCCATTTCCTGCACACCATAGTGTGCATTGGCTAAAAATGCAATCCATTTACTCTCCCAGGTTACCCTGACACCACCTCTACCACCAAGAAGGGCAGGAACAGCAGATGCAGGTGAATGCCATCTCCTGCACGTTCCATCTAAGCCATGCACAATGCGATATTACAATGATATTACCTGTTCTGTATTGCCTCTATAACTCCCCCCCACCCCCCACAGTCCTGCAGTGGTTCGAGGAGGTGGCTCACACCCTCCTCAAGGGTAGTTTGGGTCAGGTCAGACATTCATCCACTGTCCCACACCAGGTCTCATCAGATGCCCAGGCTCTAGAAAGTCTACCTGAATAATGTCTGAAAGCTGAACTGATGTGAGAACAATTTGCTGGCATCTTCCTCAATGAAGAAATGGTGCAGCCAAACTATGATAAGTAGATTTGTTTTTAATGCAGGAATGGGATCCCTGTGAGAGTGGACACCGATCACATCTCCATTTCACCGGGTGGCAGCTTGACCTTACACAACGCTCAGCTGAGAGACGCTGGGACCTACACCTGCAACGCCTACAGCGGATCTCGCTCGGTCAGCGCCAGTGCAGAGCTGACAGTCACATGTGAGTAAGATGAGAGTCTGACAGTCTCTGGTAGTTGTCATAGTGCCCTTGTACAGTGAATGTGCTGTCTCTCTCTGCCTTCCACCGGCAGGGCTGCAATGTGGAGTAGCCGGTTAAGGGAGGAGGCTGAAGCCGCTGACTGATCAGCTCTGGATTCTTGGTAGCACTTCCATCCGACACCTGGCCTCATTTTCTGGCAAAGGCCACACTGTCAGTGAGCTCATTCTATTCCTCCTGAAGCAACGAATCACCAAAGGTCCAAACACAAATGGAGCTGTTCAAGAAAAATGCACCCCTCACTTTCCCTGGTCATTCTCTCATTTAGTGCCGGTATTTTACTGCAGGACTGTCATTTCCAGATGCTACATTGCAGAACTTGAAGAATTCAGTGCTGACCTCTGCTGCTGTCTGGGTGAAGTTGGTAACCATGAGCTCTAGGCATAGATGTGTGGGTTGATAGGTTAACTGGCTGTTAAATGGTGCCTCTTGTGAAGGGGAGAGTCTAGGTGGAGTACAGGGAGAATGAAATGGGTGGTGGGTCAGTACGCTGGGCTGGTGGGCCTGTCCCCATGCTGTATGACTCTGTGACACCCTGAAATATATTCGGGTGCAGTCACTGGAGCTGGCAACGTTTCAATGGTGCCCCATGTCACATCCCACCCAACACTGCTGGCCCGCATTTCTGTGTCTGTCATTGAGAATCTGCTTCCCTGCACTCGTACCTATTGCATTCCAAATACTTTTCATGTGATATTTTTCAGCTGCAGAAACAACGATGTCCCCTACAGCCCTTGATTCGCTGTGTGTGGACCTCCCAGAGCTGGCAAACTGTGATCTGATAATGCAGGCCAACCTGTGCTCCAACCAGTACCACGCCAGTTTTTGCTGTTCAACTTGTTCCAAACATCAGACTCACAACCGGCTGCTGCAGCAGGGATAACGGGGCCATGCACGGAGAGCGGTGGCTCGCAGGTGACGGGTGAAACCTCTTTCTTGGTGCAGTGACTGATGTATGTTCTCAGGCATTAATATGATGGGAAAACATAATAACCAGCCCAAAGTGAAGCAAATCAAAAGGTTTCCTTAACACCGAGTCCATATAGAGTAAAGGAGGGAAAAAGATCATTTGCCTGTGTACTGGCTCTAAGTCGTGGGCGAGAGGCAGCAGAAAGGAAGTGACGGAGGTAAATAATAAGCTGGAAATGGAGTAGAAAAGATGTTGCTTGGATTGGATCTTGAGTTATAAGGAGAGGCTGGAAAGGGCTGGGACAGTTTTCCCTGGAGGAAGGGAGGCTGAGGTTAACCTTGCTCAGGTTTATAAATTCAATGAAAGGTGGAAATCTTTTCCTTAAGGTAGGGGGATCCAAAATTAATCAGCATAGATTTAACGTGATGGGGGAAAGAGTCAGGGAGGACTTGAGGGGCAACTTCCCCACACGGATCAGGGGTACTTGAGGGGCAACTTCCCCACACGGGTCGGGGGACTTGAGGGGCAACTTCCCCACACGGGTCAGGGGGACTTGAGGGGCAACTTCCCCACACGGGTCAGGGGGACTTGAGGGGAAACTTCCCCACACGGGTCAGGGGGACTTGAGGGGTAACTTTCCCACACGGGTCGGGGGACTTGAGGGGTAACTTCCCCACACGGGTCAGGGGGACTTGAGGGGTAACTTCCCCACACGGGTCGGGGGACTTGAGGGGTAACTTCCCCACACGGGTCAGGGGGACTTGAGGGGTAACTTCCCCACACGGGTCGGGGGACTTGAGGGGTAACTTCCCCACACGGGTCAGGGGGACTTGAGGGGTAACTTCCCCACACGGGTCGGGGGACTTGAGGGGTAACTTCCCCACACGGGTCAGGGGGACTTGAGGGGAAACTTCCCCACACGGGTCAGGGGGACTTGAGGGGTAACTTCCCCACACGGGTCGGGGGACTTGAGGGGTAACTTCCCCACACGGGTCAGGGGGACTTGAGGGGAAACTTCCCCACACGGGTCAGGGGGACTTGAGGGGTAACTTCCCCACATAGGTGGTATGAGCTGCCAGAGTTGGATACAGTTTGAATGTGGACAGATACATGGATAGGAAGAGTTTAGATGGATATGGGCCAAACACAGGCTAAAATGGGAATCTTGATCAGTATGGACGAGCTCCATGTTGTATGACTTCATGATCCAAGATCTGAAGTTCATCCTCATTTGGAAGATAAGCAGAGAGCTCAAGTCACTGTACTTTTTCCTTGTGGGTGTAAAATAAGATTCAGCAAGAGACTCTGCTGCTTTTCCTCATTTGAATGGCTGCTGGACTTAACCTGAAGTTCATGAGCGTCTCAACAGCCCCATGCTGTCAAATGGATATACTTAGTGTGAGGACATGCTGACTCCCAAAGAGCTAGCAGTTCCTCCCTGTTTCCTGTGCTTCCTAACCAAAAGATCAAGTGCCAGTGAAGTGTTCTCTGGGCTCACAAAATGATGTTTTGGGGGAGATGTTATACTTTCTCCAGTGATACAATCCCAACATTCAGCTTTTACTTCTGGGCATATTTGCATTCCTTCAAAACCGTAGTTTAATGGCATCCCATTGTAGAATATTGCCTGGAAACATCCGATTTCTTCTGTCATATTCTAACATTGTACAGCTTTACACACATTTGCTTGGGATATCTGGTCTGTTTTGTGCTGTAAGCTCACGATGTCTCCGCTTTGCGCCTCATCCTGAACTGCTAGCTATTCTCTTGGATAAGCGATCCAGTATAGTTTGTAATGTAGTTGTGTTGGCTAATGTGACTACAAGCCTGATCGATTGGAGCCAGGCTAAAATTGTTCCCCACGATGTGGTTTGCAGTACTTCAGGGATGCAGATGTTGCTGGCATGACCAATACATACAGTCTCCTGCAGTGAGAGAGACACTCTTCGAAAACCACAGCTCACTGCAGCCTTTTTGGTGACAATGTTGTGTGTAATTGTGGACAGTATGGATTCTGATCCAATGGCATTGATGGAAGCATAATTCCTTTTTTATCAATATATCTGCTTAATCAGACTTCACTCCAGCCTTTGGAGTGAGCTGAGAAGTCAGAGCAGGAGTTGGCCATTGGTCCCCTATGTCTGTTCAATAAGGTCATGGCTGACCATTTCCAGTCACAGTTCCTATGATTTCCTGCATATCCGAGATTCACCCACTGTAGTGTCGATGATGGTCTCCAAGCTTCCCAGGTTACTCACTTACCCGCACACCAGTCTTTTGTGAATCGCACACAGGACATCCCAGTCCCTAAGATCTCCCTCAGCATTGAACTACTTAAAAAAAAGTCCTGCCTTCACACTTGCCTGTCCAGATCATTATGAGGTCGCAATGCCCACGTCACACCTTACATTTCTGCCTGTCCTTGTGTCATCAGAAACTAAACAAACACACTTTGGTGTGTTGACACATACTCAGTGGCCACTTTATTAGGTGCAGAAAGTACCTGAGTGTATTTTGTACGAGGGGTGATTGACAAGTTCGTGGGCTAAGGTAGGAGTCAATTTTAGAAAGCCTAGCACATTTATTCTTCAATATAGTCCCCCTCCTACATGTACAGACATAGTCCAGCGGTCGTGGAGCATACTGATCCCTTCTTTGTAGAAGTGGTCCACAGCAGGGGTGATTGATAAGTTCGTGGCCTAAGGTAGAAGAAAATGAGTTATTAACTTCGAACTTTCTGCGTAATCACCCAAAGAGTTGAACCGCACACGCATGTATGTAATGGGAGTGTCTTGGACCTCCAGGTGGTCCACAGCAGGGGTGATTGATAAGTTCATGGCCCAAGGTAGAATGAGATGAGTTATACAGCTCTCATTACATGCACGTGCAGTTCAACTCTGAGTGAAAATGCATAAAGTTTGAAGTTAATAACTCATCTTTTTCTACCTTGGGCCACAAACTTATCAATCACCCCTCATGTTAGTGGTCTTCTCCTGCAGTAGCCCATCCACTGCAAGGTTTCATGTGTTATGCACGCAGAGATATTCTTCTGCACACCACTGATGCAGTGTAATCTGAGTTACTGTCATCTTCCAGTCAGCTTGAACCAATCTGACCATTCTCCTCTGACCGCTCTCATCCACCCACAGAACTGGCAGTCACTGTAAATTCCAGAGCAGATGTCTCCAACCTGGGCTCCACACACCCCTTGGTTAGTAGTAGGCATCCATGACATAAAAAAGATTGGGAACCTCTGCTCTAGAGACTGTTTTGTGTGAAAATCCCAGGAGATCAGTAGTTTCTGAGGTACTCAAACCAACATGGTCAAAGTCACTTCGATCACATTTCTTCCCCATTCCGATGTTTGGTCTGAACAGCTGAACTTCTTGGCCATGCCTGCATGCTTTCATGCACTGAGTTTCTCCCATGTGATTGGCTAATTAGATATTTGCATTAACAAGGTGTGGCCATTGGGTGCAGGTCTTCATGTCACAAGCACTGAACTCCCTCCTTTCTGCCACTCAGCCATGGTTCCATTCTTGGGTCTATCCCCTTTCAGTTTCAATGACAAGCCTGTTATATGTAAGTTTATCAAACACTTTTATGAAATTTGTATAACAAATCACATTAACCTTATCAACCTTCTGGTACTACATCAAAAATATGATCATTAATTTTGCCTTGTACAAATTCACTCCTGTCCAGGTAACTGCTATCTTTGTCCCTGATTGGCTCATAACATCTCACTGACAGCAGACAGAATGCTCTGGTTCCCTGTATCTCGGTAAACTCCATGCCCTCTCACAGTAACTGTTCAATTGAAGTTTCCTGTATTCCCCTCCTTCCTACCAATTTTGTGCTGGTAATGGCTACTGGAGCAGAATTAGGCCATTGGGCCCATTGAGTTATTAAATCATGGCTGATTTATTATCCCTCTCAACCCCAATCTCCTGCCTTCTGCCCGTAACCTTTGACACCTTCACTAATCCCCATTTAATTATCAGTCTCCACTTCAAATATACCCAGTGACTTGGCCTCCACAACCGTCTGTGACAATGAATTGCATAGATTCACCACCCTCTGGCTGAAGAAATTGCTCTTCATCTCTGTTCTAAAGAGACATCCTTCCATTCTAAGCAACACACATCAAAGTTGCTGGTGAACGCAGCAGGCCAGGCAGCATCTATAGGAAGAGGTGCAGTCGACGTTTCAGGCCGAGACCCTTCGTCAGGACTAACTGGAGAAAGAGCTAGTAAGAGATTTGAAAGTGGGAGGGGGAGGGGGAGATCCAAAATGATAGGAGAAGACAGGAGGGGGAGGGATGGAACCAAGAGCTGGACAGGTGATTGGCAAAAGGGATATGAGAGGATCATGGGACAGGAGACCCAGGGAGAAGGAAAAGGGGGAGGGGAACCTAGAGCATGGGCAAGGGGTATAGTCAGAGGGAGAGAGAGAGAAAAAGAATGTGTGTATATAAATAAATAACAGATGGGGTACGAGGGGGAGGTGGGGCACTAGTGGAAGTTTGAGAAGTCAATGTTCATGCCATCAGGTTGGAGGCTACGCAGACGGAATATAAGGGGATCTCCCATCCACTGCTACCAACCTTATAGTTCCCACACCCCGCACTTCCCGTTTCTACCTCCTACCCAAGATCCACAAACCTGCCTGTCCAGGTAGACCCATTGTCTCAGCAATTTCTAACTGCGCTGCAAGGTCATCTACATTATTCCGTATACTGAGTGCATTCAAATATAACACTTTCAGTTCTGTATCCACCCTTTTCAATTTTGTCCACCCCCCCACGGTACCAGAAATTAATTCCTTTTTAAAGTCTTTTTATTAATTTTCAAAATTATAAATTCAATAACAAGGTTGATACAAAGAGTTTGGAATAATCTTAATCAGCATAAACAAAACAGATTTTAAGTAACAGATATAAAAGACTTCTAAAGTCATAATGAAATTAGTCATTAAAAAAAAGAAAAAATATAAACAAAAAAAAATCCCCCCCAAAAAAGAACAAAACAGGGCCAGACCAATATCTTGAATCAGACATGTTCAGTAATGTCGTCAGCTCCACTCCTCTATTCATATTATTACGTACCCCGTAACTGGGTTGCCAAACCAGCAGAAATGGACCACTAGTTGGAGTCTGGATTACTAGAAACTAATAAAGATTTATTAAAGAAATAAGTAACAGAATACTCTAATCGTAAGGATATAAATGCAACAGGTTAGCAATGATAATACACACATGTACACAGAACTAGGGTAATAGGAATCAACCAAGCTCTATCGCAGTCTAGGGGTAAAATGATCAGTGTTAAGTGAAGCAGAGTTCAGTTCAGTTTAGTGCAGTTCGCAGTAATCGCTGTTGTGCCGTTGGGGAGTGAGAGAGAATGGGGGGAATGCAAATTTGATTCAAGCAGACCTTTGATGTTCTTCGCAGTTGGCTTTCGGGCAGACCCTTTTATGTCTTCTATCCTGCTGTGGTCACCGACTGTGACCCCTCCGTTCCAGATACGACCGTTCTTCCGCGGTGAACCCGGCACCCAGGCAAGGGCAGACACACACACCAGGTTCCCTGTGAGTCTATGGTCGGTTCCCGTGAACTGGACCTCCAAACTCCCACCAACTTGTGGGGCACACCGCTCTTCCAGGGTCTCGTTATCTCGTGGTGTGTCCCGTGCCTTAGCGAACCTGTTCTTTTTATCCCCCTGCCGGGGTATCGCCTGTCCATCAAACTTCAAACAGTTCAGGTTCAAAGCAACCGGTCTGTCAATATTCTGAATTGTGTTTCTTTTCCGTTATCTCTCTCTCGTCTCATTAACATTTTGAACGTTTCTTCATTGTCTCCCTTATCTCTCTCATTAGCATCAATCGTCTGATAACTTGGTTTGTCGTCACAATATAATTTAAGTTAAAAAAAATTCAGAAAGGTCAGATTATATCATATGAAAATATTACATAAAAGGTTTCCAAGTTTCTTCAAATTTAACTGAAGGGTCAAAAATACCACTTCTAATTTTTTCTAAATTTAAACTTAATATAGTTTGAGAAAACCATTGGAATGTAGTTGGAGGATTGATTTCCTTCCAGTTCAACAAAATAGATCTTCTCACCATTAAAGTAATAAATGCTATCATCCGACGGGCTGAAGAAGACAAAGATCTATGTTCTACCATTGGCAATCCAAAAATTGCCATAATACGATGGGGTTTTAAATCGAAGCATCGAACTGTTGAAATAGTATCAAAAATATCTTTCCAATATTTTTCCAAAAGAAGACAAGAACAAAACATATGAGTTAAAGAAGCCACTTCAGAGTGACATCTGTCACAGGTAGGGTTTATATGGGAATAAAAACGAGCTAGTTTATCTTTGGACATATGGGCTCTATGTACTACTTTAAATTGTATTAAAGTATGTTTAGCACATATAGAAGAAGTACTAACTAATTGAAAATTTTTTTCCTATTTCTCTATAGGTAAACAAAGTTGAAGTTCCCTTTCCCATTCATTTTTAATTTTATCAGATATACCTGGCTGTAATTTCATAATTATATCATAAATAATTGCTATTAATCCCTTCTGCAAAGGATTTAAACCTAAAATTTTATCAATAATGCCAGTAGGATTTGAAATCGCAAAGGTAGGCAACGTAGTATTTAAAAAATTTATTTGTAAATATCTAAAAAAATGGGATCTAGGCAAATCAAATTTCTCAGATAACTGCTCAAGAGACATAAAACAGTTATCCAAAAAAAAAATCACGAAAACATATTATACATTTCATTTTCCATATCAAAAAGGCTTGGTCCATTACCGAGGGTTGAAAAAAGAAATTAGATATAATAGGACTTGATAACATAAATTCATTCAGGCCAAAACATTTACGAAATTGAAACCATATTCGCAATGTATGTTTAACTATAGGGTTGAAAATTTGTTTATTCAATTTAGATAGTACAAAAGGCAATGAAGTTCCTAAAATGGAGGCTAAAGAAAACCCTTGTACAGAGTGGCCTTCAAGGTTTACCCAATGTGGGCTTGGAGTTATAATCCAATCTTGCATCCTAAACATTAAATATCGAATATTAATTGCCCAATAATAAAATCTTAGGACAGGCAATACCAAACTACCCTCTTTCTTAGATTTCTGTAAGTATTTTTTACTTAATCTGGGATTTTTATTTTGCCATATATAAGAGGAAATTTTAGAATCAATAGAATCAAAAAAAGATTTAGGAATAAAAATTGGTATCATTTGAAATAAATATAAAAATTTAGGTAAAATAATCACTTTAATAGCATTGATTTGGCCAATCAATGATAGAGACAATGGGGACCACTTAGTAATCAGTCGTTTAACCTGATTAATTAATGGTAAAAAGTTAAAATTGAATAGATCCTTACGTGTCTTAGTAAATTTAACTCCTAAATAACTAAAATAGTCAGTAGTCACTCTAAATAGAGAATTTCTATAAGTGGGAACCTGCATATTTAATGGAAAGAGTTCACTCTTACCTAGGTTCAATTTATAACCAGAAAAACTACTAAACTGAGCAAGCAAAGTTAATACTGCCAGAATAGATTTTGCTGGGTTAGAAATATATAATAGTAGATCATCTGCATATAGTGATAATTTATGAGTCTCATTTCTGCTGGTAACACCAAATATATTAGGGAAGTTACGAATGGCAATAGCTAGCGGTTCCAAGGCAATATCAAATAGTAATGGACTAAGAGGGCAACCCTGCCTAGTACCACGGAATAAATGAAAAAAAGGGGATCTTTAGTTGTTAGTAAATGTAAGATATATCAGTTTAATCCAAGATATAAATGTCGAACTAAAATTAAACTTCTCAAGGGTGTTAAATAAATACGTCCATTCAACTCTGTCAAAAGCTTTCTCAGCATCCAATGAAATAACACATTCTGGAATTTTGGGTGAAGGTGTATAAACAATATTCATTAGTCTCCTAATATTAAAAAAAGAGTAACGATGTTTAATAAATCCAGTCTGATCAGCAGAAATAATTTGAAGTAATACATTCTCCAATCTCATTGCCAATATTTTAGAAAAAAATCTTAGAATCCACATTCAGCAAAGATATAGGCCTATAAGATGCACATTCAGTGGGATACTTATCTTTTTTAAGAAATAGGGAAATAGAAGCTCGATAAAAAGATTGTGGTAATTTACCTATAGGTACTGAATCCCTAAAAACACTGCATAGCCAAGGACTTAGTGTAGTAGAGAAAAAATTTTAAAATTCTACTGTAAATCTATCTGGGCCAGGTGCTTTACCCGAGTTCATTGAAAAAATAGCATTCTTTATTTCTTCTACTGTAATAGGTACATCTAGTTTTGAATGTTCATTAGATGATTTTGGAATATTCAATTTCTTAAAAAATTCATGCATTATAATAGTCATCAGGAAATTCTGATTGATAAGAAGGTATAAAATTCTTGAAAGGATTTATTAATCTCGTCATGGTCAACTGTCAAAGTGCCATCTTGTTTACGAATCTTAAGAATCTGTCGTTTAACCGAGGCCGATTTCAATTGATTAGCTAAAAGTTTCCCAGTTTTATCACCATGTATATAAAATTTACTCTTAGTTTTGATTAATTGACTTTCAATCGAAGATGATAATAAGAGATTGTGTTCCATTTGAAGTTCAACTCTCTGTTTATAAAGTTCCTGATTAGGAGCTATAGAATATTTCTTATCAACTTCTTTAATCTTGTCAACCAGTTTAAGTATTTCCTTATTAGTTCGCTTTTTTAGTCCAGCAGTATATGAAATAATTTGTCCACGAATATATGCTTTAAAAGAGTCAATAAGGATAGCCAATTTGTTCGTAAGTACTTGATTAAACTTGGATCTATCTATCAAAGGATTTAAACAACAATTGAAATTTCCAACCATAATCAGCTATAGTCATTTAAGTTAGGGAGAGAAGTGAAGAGATTCTTAAAAAAATCAGGACAGTCAACATTTGGAACATAAACATTGAGCATAGCAACCTTTTTGTTAAAGAGCAAGCCACTAATCAACAAAAATCTGGCATTAGAATCTGAAATCGTCTCATAGTGCAGAAATGAAATTGACAGATCTGTAAAAATAGAAACGCCTTTCATTTTAGCCTGTGAATTCAAGCGGTACTGTTGACCCTTCCAGAATCTAAAAAAACGCTGATTATCCTCTTTCCAGACCTGAGTTTCTTGTACAAAAATAATATGAGCATTCATCCTATGGAATACTTTAAGAATTTTCTTCCGTTTAATCGGGTGGTTTAAGCCATTTATATTCCAAGAAACCAAATTGATAGTCTCATCCATCGAAATGAGCTCGAATATAAGGTATGTAAAGGGTTAACCAGAGTACAGACTCATGACCCCGTAAGGGGAAAAAAGGTCAAGAGGAACCGGAAGTTACGACATTTCAGACATTTTGGTAGTTTCAGGTCAACCCATTTAAAAAGCAAAAATGAAATAGAAATAAGAACAAGAATGCCACTCACCTCCCACAAAAAGCCAGACAGTGGCCAATGCTAAATCTAAAGCTAATCCTAACCCCATCTTTCCAGAAGGCAACCCAAAAGAATATGTTTATCAAAAAAGATACCACCCATGTTAAAAAAAGTAAAAAAAAACTAGCTATAACAGTAGAAAACATCTTACAGCGATTATAAGCATCGAATAGTTCCTTCGTACTCATATTTCGGAGAACATCAAACATTAGATCATATTACTATATTAATTTTTCATATACAAGTGATCGGAAGTGACGTTAGAGACAGATTCTGGGGAGCAGAAGAAAACTCCACCATTTTAAAATATAATACTCCAGTAACATTTCAAAAAGAAAACAAGCATTAAAATTGTAACTAAATAACTTTCAAAAAGTATTAAGAGTAAGGTATACAAGATCACTAACAGAAAAGCATAATATCATTTAACAATATAAAGCGAACCTACACTGCAAGAACAAGGGAGAAAACCCCTCGAACTATACAAATGAGAGACGAGAGCGAAAACAAAACGATACATTAATTAATCCTCCGCAGAGGTGGGGGCAGATCATGCAGAAAACTTTGGGCTTCCATCGGATTCTTAAACAGGCTACGCGAGTTGTCCGGCATAACCACTCTCAGACGGGCTGGAAACAGTAACAGTTCTGCCATCTGTGGTTTAAAAGCCACCCGGTTTTTTTTCAGTACGTCTTGGCTCTAGTCTTAAACAATTCTGAACCTGAATTCTCGAAATTCGATCATACCTTTCTTCCGAGCAGCTCTAATAACTCGTTCCTTATCGTGGACATAATGACCGGTCTCGGTTTGGCCAAATTCTCCGGATTAAAACGCAGAAATTAATTCTTATCCCTCTCTAAACTTACTATCTTTTTATTTATTTTGAAGTGTTTCGTAACCTCTCCTACATTCTCCTTCTCTTTTATTTTATCCTCTCTTTTCCAAACCGCTGGATCTACTATTTAGTTTAGACGTAATTCAACCCATTGCCCTGACTGCAATTTTGCCCAATCAACTGCCTATCCTCCCTCATAGTTTCAGTACATCTACTTGTATACCAACTGCCCTGTCACTCTAGTTGCCACAGCTCTGCCTGATTAGTTTAACCCCTCCTTAACAGTTCCTTGCACGCAAGAATGTTCCTGCATCTTGTTTGCCCTCCTAGTTCTCCCACTGGCATTCTATTTGCTAGTTTATTGTCTATTAATCAGCCACTTGTATCCTCCTTTCTTACACTCATTTGGGTATGATTACAGTATTTCTAAATTTTGATCCCTACATTTGTCAAAATTTACAGAGGTCTTACAACTGGGAACTAGAGTGCTTGTATATGTCACATTTCCTCTAAACTCAGATTCATTGGTAAGTATATTGTGTAATGTATAAAACATCAAATGGGTGCTTGGGTGTCTATGAGGAGGACCATCTAACAGTCCAGTAAAATCTGCTGATCCATCCCCAAAAGCCAGCCAGGGCAGTACGATATGGAGAGCAACCTGCTGCCCAGAAAGCTTGCTCCCCCTCTCCACACAGCTGATGAATCCAAAGGAACAGCAGAGACTGACACAGTTTGGCTCCGGCTGTATCACAGGAGTTGCCAGTTAGCATTGAACTCAATGTAGGACTATAGGACTGTCTTAGGGACTCTAGCTCTGGATTTTTCCACGGGGTTTACTCCTGAAGCCTTCTCCATGAGTGAGTATGGCTGAAAACTAGTGAAGGTTTGAGATCAGAGTTTTCCTTCTCTCAGATGAGCTGCCACACATGGCTGACGAGCCGCATCGTACCAAAACAACTGGTTTTAGGGTATCAGTAACCCACCTTTGCCCCTTTTCCTTTAGTAGAAAAGGTTCCACTGGGCTTAGTAGCTAAACCACATGTGAAGCCCAGGAGCTGTATTTGGTTGTCAGAGTCTATTTGAGATGCACTCCATCCTGATAAAAAGGTGAGAGGTGACATAGCATCAGAAGATGTAGAGTCCCTGTGGGAAGATTTAAGAAACTACAATGGTAAAAAGACGCTGATGGGAGTTATATTCAGGCCTCCAAATACGAGCCAGGATGTGGGCTATACATTACAATGGGGCATGTAAAAAGGGCAATGTTGTGATAATCATAGGGCATTTTGATGTGCAGGTGGACTGAGAAAATCAGGTTGATTCTGGATCCCAAGAAGGAATCTGTAAAATGCTACGAGATGGCTTTTTAGTGCAGCTTGTGGTTGAGTCCACTGGGGGAATGGCAATTCTAGATTGGGTGTTCATTGCCACAGATGGCTGTGCAGGCCAAGTTGTTGAGTATATATAAGGTGGAGCTTGATAGGTTCTTCATAAATCAGGATGTCAAAGGTGGAAGATAAGAAAATAGAATCAAGACATAATATATCAGTCATGATGGAATGGCGGAGCAGGCTTGATGGGCTGAATGGCAAAATTTGCTTTAATGTTGCAATTTTATAAAACTCTGGTTAGCCCACACCTAGAATATTGCATATGGTTCTGATCACCCCCGGAAGGGTGCTGAGGGTGCAGAAGAGGTTTAGAGTGCATGTGCAATCACAAGAGGCTAGACAAACCTGGGTTGTTTTCTTTGGAGTGGCAGAGGCCAAGGGGAAATCTGATGGAGGTTTGTAAGATTATGAGTAAATGCCTAATACCAGAGGGTATTGAAGGTGAGAGGGGCTAGGTTCAAAGGTGACGTGAGGGCAAGTTTTTTTTACTCAGAGGAGTGGATATCTGGAATACACTGCCTGGTATGCTGGTAGAGGCAAATACGTGAGAGGCTTTTAAGAGATGTTTAGATAGGCAGATGAATGTGAGGAAGATGGAGGGATATAGATACTGTGTTGGTAGGAGGGATTAGATTTGGGGGTTTCTGATTTTTTTTTTTAGCTGGTTCGTCACAACGTTGGGGGCTGCAGGGCCTGTTCCTGTGCTGTATTGTTCTATGCTTTATGGTCATTGGGAGCTTATCCTCATTACCTCCCCCAGTTATGATAACCTTAAGGAATCTAATGCCCAGGATATCCAGAAATTGATCCACCCGTTACATTTATTTCCTCCCAAGCCTTCCTTTAGTTCATTTTAAGCAACAAAGGATACAGCAACTATAATAATAAACTGTGAGCAGAATTTAAGCAACAAACAACTGGGTTGTGGAGAAAAATAACGTAATTGAACCACACAGCTCTAGAATTGTCGACTTTGATCTTCCCTATAGGAGGGAAGGACAGGGTCAGTCATCTTTGTGCAGCTGTTGGAACTGCTCTCTCACATCTCATGATCTGGTTCAGTTCTGACCTTCAGTGTTCTAATCTCCTCGTTTGTGTAGGCTTCACTTCGATGTCCTAAAGATGTGTAAATTGGTCAGTTAACTAGTCACTGTAAATTACCCTAAGAGTGCAGGTGAATGGTAGAATCTGGGGAGAGTTGATGGGAATGTGGGGATTAGTGTATCAATAGTCAGCAGAGACTCGGGGGCAAAAGGACCTGTTTCTGCATTGATCATTGGTCATGTTGCCGGTCTCAATGGTATGATAATCATTTATAGCTTGGCTTTCATTCTGAACCAATAAAATCCTTCTGGTGGGGTGATCACAAAACAATCACAACCCATGTATAAGGGACTTTAGCAAAGTCAATCTAGCTTGACATTTGGAGATGAGTCATGCATTTTTTTTCTGCTATAGGTCCACTTTACTTGCATTGACATGCAAAGGCCTACCGTAGAATCTGATCAAGAGGTGCTACAAGTAGTTTTTGAAAATTCATACCACTCCTAAATGTACAAGCAGTTATATTTTTAATTATTCAAGAAACTTGTAAGTATATTTGAAAACATACTGTATGTAAAATTTAGAATTAAAAGTTGATGCACATCTTTTACCATGTGATGTAGAGAATACATTTTAAGGATGGGAGGTTTATTCACCTCAACAGATCTTCATATCTGCAAACAGAATCTGTGAAGACCTTGGTATTTTTATATGAGAAGTTGGGTATATTCACTGAATTATCATTCTTCCACTAGACTCAACTGTTTGCTGACTCTAGAAGCACACTTTAAGGACAATATTTCTGTTAAAGTGCATTATGTACTGTTTATTAACTGCTTATTTGATTAGCAAACTAAACGACTTATTTTGAATCTATGTATTTTTAGATCATGACAAAATTCTTTGATACAGGAATTTTAAAAAAGATATCCTGCCAAGATGGGAGTAGGTTATGGGTATGCAAATTTCCTTGCCTAGCTTTGCAGTCTTTTTTAAAAATAAAAGTTATACTGAGTTATTGTTGCAATTAGAGTTCATTGATCTGGGATTTTCTTCCTCTGTGACACAAGTACATATGGGGGCTGCTCAAGGAAAATACCATTTAGTAACTGGAATCGGTCATCCATAGATGAACCCCACAATATTCCAACATAGAAAGTTGAGTGGTTTCAAATAATCCAAAATGTTTTTCAAATAAGGTCAGTCTTGCAACCATTTATTTGTTAAAGATTATAAATCTCCAGTATAAATTTCTTTTTATTACAAGTGATTGTAAGGCTCGTGCAAGTGAACATTAAAACAAAACTCGAAAGCATACCTGCTGAACTTTAAATTGAGATGCCAAGTAACTAACTCAGACGAAATGAAGATTTCACTAAATGGAGATTGGTTAAAGTACCACAAGTGACCAAGGAGCCAGCTTATCCGTATTGTGCAAATCAATTTTTACCACCCCGGCAATCAAACCTGGCTGGTCTCTAATAAATCTATTCAAGATAGCCAGGGATCAAGAACATTGTCAATAACACAAAACAAAATATTGCTGAACAAAATACAAGATTGACCATGGTTAATGTACATCATAACAATACTGCTCTGTACTAATGATTTGTAATAGGGCATCTGTTCAAGCAAGTGTGCTACCCACAGCAAAGAGATCATTGCAAACACCACTTTAAAAGATGGAATACATGAATTACTTACATTAGTATCAGCAATAAACCACTCTCTTTGTATATACATTCGGTGTTTTACCTTTGGCAAGATTACATACAGCTCAATTTCCGTACTATTAAAATATATACTAATGCATAAAAATAAAGATTTTGGCATCAATGTATTCAAATTGGAAGCTCCTACACAAGAACTGCAGCATCTTCCTGCAGTCCCACCACAGAGTACCCACATATTTATAGGTAGAAAGAGTTTAGAAACCAGCAACTGATTCCCAATGTGTACCATTAAAATAAACCAGTTTTCAAAGGCAGATAATGGACAAGCCCCTTTGATGGGACAACTTAGCCAGATGGTTGAGTCCAGCTTTGCATCGTGTTTATAATGGTTCTGAGAGACTGCTGAAGCAGTTTTTCATGCCCATTATCACCAGTGAACATTCTCCACACACTCACTAGAGAAAGGTAAACCAGAGCTTTGCTCAAAGCTCAATTTCAAAGGTCTTCTGTAAATCACTGGAGAATGGATTAGTCGGAGAAGGTGTTGCCCGCTGCTTTGACTTGCACTCCAGTGCATTCCACTGAGCTTCGAATGCATCCTCTGGAATACCTGCTGCCACCTGAGTGCTTTTGGTTTCCACTGCCCAGTTGCTACTTTCTGTTTCATTTGAAACTGCCGAACCATTAATCTGCTTGTCAGGTTTAAAGTACGGGCTACGGTTTGTAACAATCCCTGCCATGTTCTGACCCTGCTGTGCATGGGTAACCTGAGTATGGCCGGCTGTGCCAAAGACATTTGCAACCATTTGTGAAGGGGTAATGCCCACTACTGGCAGACTTGGAGCTTGAAATGGAATGCCATTGTTGACCTGCAGAGGGTAAGGCTGAGCAGGAATAAAAGCAGGCTGCATGGGAGGCATCATGCTGACCTGTGCTGTTGGAGGGCTGATGAATGTGCCACTGTGAAAGGACTGTGGTGCTGAAGGCTGGGGTGATGGCTGCATCCGGACGCTCTTTGACACTTCTTCAAGCCAGCGGTCTGCTTCTGATGGTGTGCGCTTGTGACTGGGCTGAAATGGTGCTGTTATAGCAGCAGGTGGGCCCCAGTCACCTCCTGCGTAACACAAGAGGAAGAGTGAGAAAACAAATGGCAGCAACAATCAAATCAAAATGAAGAAGCGATTCTCTGCTAGACAAGTAAGGAAAACATTTAATCAATTTCCTTACAAGAGTACTTAGCAGTTTAAATCTTTTTGGCATGGACTAGATGGTGCTTGCATTTCTTTGTGACTGTAAGAGTACCTGATACCGCCTAGTCTTGTACGGTGTATCCTCAGGCACACACACTTTGCTTTTCTCTAGATTTACAATAGGGTGAGTGACCTGCCATGCTCCTGTTGACATCACTCAGAGATCTCTTTACATCCTGTCTGTACTCATAATCCCACAGCAGCAAACTAGGAAGGCTGGTATGCTTTGCCAAATCACTTAAGAATTTTGAATGGCTAGTACCCAAGCACCAATTCTTGTAGTGCCCCACCAGGCATAACCTGCCACCCAAGAAGGGTTCCTTTATTTTCTGCTTTGCTATAAACAATTCTGAATACACACTGTATATTGCACAACCTAGTACTTTGATGTCTGAAAGCAGAGTAACCAAAAATGGGGCAGAACACTGCACAAAAGGTCACAGTTGGACACTGCAGTCTTGAATGGGTTGTAACATCAGAGAAGGTCATAGAATCTCAAATGAAGGAAACCAAAACCATGAAGGGTTTTTTTTTAACATGAAACAGTAGTTTTACTGGCTTTTATTTATAGTATACATCCCCAAAACAAGGAGGAGTTATAATAATAGGAACAATCTAAAGGAACTCGGCAAGTCCAGCAAGCAGCTGTGGGGAGATAAAAAGGCCCAGAAAATCACACAGTATTGCTGATGGGGCTTCACGAATGTTTTATCGAGATTCACAAACATGAGGAAGTCTGCAGATGCTGGAAATCCAAAGCAACACACACAAAACTCAGCAGACACGGCAGCATCTAGGGAAATTAATGAATAGTCAATGTTTCAGCTGAGACCCTTCATCAGGACCAGAAAAAAAGATGAGCAATCAGAGTAAGAGGGTGGAGGGAGGGAAGGAAGAAGTACAACGTGTTAAGTGATAGGTGAAACCAAGAGAGGAGTTTATGTAAAGAGCTGGGAAGTCAGTAGGTGAAAGGGCTGGAGGAGGGGCAATCTGATAGGAGAGGGTAGAAGACCGTGCAGAAAAGGGAACGAGGAACACCAGGAAGACGTGATGGGCAAGTAAGGAGATGAGCTGAGAGACAGAAACAGGAATGGGGAATGGTGGAGAAGACGGGGCAATTACCAGAAGTTCAAGAAATCAATGTTCATGCCATCAGGTTGGAGGATACCCAGGTAAACACAAACTGCAACTTGAATGTGGCCTCATTGCGGCAGGAGAAGAGGCCATGGACTGACATATCAGAATGGAAATGGGATGTGGAATTGAAATGGGTGGCTACTGGGAGGTCCGCTTTTTCTAGCGGACGGAGCATAGGTGCCCGGCAGTCTCCCAATCTACATTGGGCCTCACCAACATACAGGAGGCCACACAGGGAGCACCAGATACAGCAGGTGACCCAAACACCTCACCTGGAAGAACTGTTGGGGCCCTGAATGGTAGTGAGGGAGAAGGTGTTGGGCCAGGTGTAGCACTTGTTCCACTTCCAAAGGTAAGTGTCAGGAGGGAGATCAGTGGGGAGGGACAAGTGGACAAGGGAGTTGTGTAGGGAGTGAATGCTGCGGAAAGCTGGTGGCAGGGGGAAAAGTCAGGAGATTGGGGCTGAGAGGAAAATTGGATCAGCCATGATGAAATGGCAGAGCAGTCTTGATGGGCCAAATGGCCTAATTCTGTTCCCATATCTCATGGTCTTATGTGCTTGGCGGTGAGATCTCGTTGGAGATAGCGTAGGTTTTGGAGAATTATGTGCTAGACATGGAGGCCAGTGGGATGGTAGGTAACGACAGGAGGAACACTATCCCTGGTGGAGTAGTAGGAGATAGAGTGAGGGCAGACGTACGTGAAATGGAAGAGATACAGGTGAGGACAGCGCTGATAGTGGATGAAGGCAAGCCCTTTTCTTTGAAGGAGGAGGTCATCTCATTAGCTCTGGAATGAAAAGCCTCATCCTGAGAACAGATGTGGCAGAGAAGGGGCTGGCATTTTTATAAGTGACAGGGTGGGAAGAGGTACAGTCCAAGTAGCTGTGAGAATCAGTGGATTTATAAAAGGTATCAAGAGGTAAGACTATCTGCAGAGATTTAGATTTAGATTGATTTAGAAAGCCTACAGTACAATACAGGCCCTTCAGCCCACAAAGCTGTGCCGAATATGTCCTTACTTTAGAAATTATCTAGGGTTACCCATAGCCCTCTATTTTTCTAAGCTCCATGTACCTATCCAAGAGTCTCTTAAAAGACCCTATCGTATCCGCGTCCACCACTGTCACTGGCAGCCCATTCCACGCACTCACCACTCTGCGAAAAAAAAACCTACCTCTGACATCTCCTCTGTACCTACTTCCAAGAACCTTAAACCTGTGCCCTCTTCTGCTAGTCATTTCAGCCCTGGGAAAAAGCCTCTGATTATCCACACGATCAATCCCTCTCACCATCTTATACACCTCTATCAGGCCACCTCTCATCCACCATCACTCCACCTATTCTCAATAAGGCATGCTCCCCAATCCAGGCAACATCATTGTAAATCTCCTCTGTACCCTTTCTATGGTTTCCACATCCGTCCTGTAGTGAGGCGATCAGAACTGAGCACAGTACTCCAAGTGGGGTCTGACCAGGGTCCTATATAGCTGCAACATAACCTCTCAGCTCCTAAACTCAATCCCACGATTGATGAAATGCTTTCTTAACCAGAGTTAACCTGTGCAGCAGCTTTGAGTGTCCGATGGACTCGAACCCCAAGATCCCTCTGATCCTCCGCACTGCCAACAGTCTTAACATTAATACTATATTCTGCCATCATATTTCACCTACCAAAATGAACCATCTCACACTTATCCGGGTTGAACTCCATCTGCCACTTCTCAGCCCAGTTTTGCATCCTATCAATGTCCCGCTGTAACCTCTGACAGCCCTCCACACTATCCACAACACCCCCAACCTTGTGTCATCAGCAAATTTACTAACTCATCCCTCCACTTCCTCATCTAGGTCATTTATAAAAATCATGAAGAATAAGGGTCCCAGAACAGATCCCTGAGGCACACCACTGGTCAATGACCTCCATGCAGAATATGACCCATCTACAACCACTCTTTGCCTTCTGTGGGCAAGCCAGTTCTGGATCCACAAAGCAATGTCCCCTTGGATCCCATGCCTCCTTACTTTCTCAATAAGCCTTGCATGAGGTACCTTGTCAAATGCCTTGCTGAAATCCATATACACTACATCTACTGCTCTTCCTTCATCAATGTGTTTAGTCACATCCTCAAAAAAGTCAATCAGGCTTGTAAGGCGCGACCTGCCTTTGACAAAGCCATGCTGACTATTCCTAATCATATTATGCCTCTCCAAATGTTCATAAATCCTGCCTCTCAGGATCTTCTCCATCAACTTACCAACCACTGAAGTAAGACTCACTGGTCTATAATTTCCTGGGCTTTCTCTACTCCCTTTCTTGAACAACATCCGCAGCCCTCCAATCCTCCGGAGCCTCTCTCGTCCCCATTGATGATGCAAGGATCATCGCCAGAGGCTCAGCAATCTCCTCCCTCACCTCCCACAGTAGACTGGGGTACACCTCTTCCCAGTGACTTATCCAACTCGATGCTTTCCAAAAGCTGCAGCACCTCCTCTTTCTTAATATCTACATGCTCAAGCTTTTCAGTCTGCTGTAAGTCATCCCTACAATTGCCAAGATCCTTTTCCATAATGAATAGTGAAGCAACATAGTCATTAAGTACCTCTGCTATCTTCTCTGATTCCATACACACTTTTCCACTGTCACACTTGATTGGTCCTATTCTCTTATGTCTTATCTTCTTGCTCTTCACATTCTTGCAGAATGCCTTGGGATTTTCCTTAATCCTGTCCACCAGGGCCTCTTCTGGCTCTCCTAATTTCTTTCTTAAGCTCCTTCCTTGTTAGCCTTATAATCTTCTAGATCTCTATCATTACCTCGCTTCTTGAACCTTTCGTAAGCTCTTCTTCTTGACTAGATTTACAACAGCCTTTGTACACCATGGTTTGTACACCACGGTTCCTGTACGCTACCATCCTTTCCCTGTCTCATTAGAACATACCTATGCAGAACTCCACGCAAATATCCCCTGAACATTTGCCACATTTCTTCCGTACATTTCCCTGAGAACATCTAGTCCCAATTTATGCTTCCAAGTTCCTGCCTGATGGTCTCATATTTCTTCTTAGTCCAATTAAACGCTTTTCTAACTTGTCTGTTGCTATCCATCTCCAATGGAGATAGAATTGTGATCACTATCTCCAAAATGCTCTCCCACTGACAGATCTGACGAGGTTAATTTCCCAAGTACAGCCTCTCCTCTTGTAGGTTTATCTACATATTGTGTCAGGAAACCTTCCTGAACACACCTAACAAACTCCACCCCATCTAAAACCCTTGCTCTAGGGAGATGCCAATTAATATTTGGGAAATTAAAATCTCCCACCACGACAATCCTGTTATTGTTACACCTTTCCAGAATCTGTCTCTCAAGTGTCCGAAAGGGGAGGGTTGGAGCATTCAAGGAAGTTAGGGTGAGAGGAAGATGGAGTCTCCGAGGACCTGCGGAGGGACCTGAGAGACAAGGGATAGAGAGAGAGAGAGAGAGATCTGGAAAGGTGAGTGAGGTGTTGGAAATGGACTAGAAATTTGAGAGCAGGGTGGAAGCTGGAGGCAAAGTTGATGAAGTCGATGAGCTCAGTGTGGGTTTTGGAAGCCACATCCATGCATTCATCGATGTAGCATAGGAAGAATTTGGTGGGGTGGGGCGATACTGGTGTATCATGTAGCTGACAAAAAAGCAGGCATAGCTGGGACCCATGCGAGCGCCCATGGCTATACTTTTGGTTTGAAGGTCATGGGAGGAAGCATCAAAAGTGAGGACCAGCTCTGTCAGGAAGAGGAGAGTGATGGTGGAAGGGAACTTGTTAGATCTGTTGTCCAGAAAGAAGCGGAGAGCTTTAAGGCCTTCCTGATGGGGGATGGCTACGTATGGGGACTGGACATCCATAGTGAAAATGAGATCACAGGGGCCAGGGAAATTGAAGTCATTGAAAAGATCAAGACCGTGTGGAGTGTTACAGATGTAGGTAGGAAGGGACTGAACCAGGGTCGAGGTATGCAGGTACAAGTTAGGTGGGGCAGGAACAAGCATAGACAATGGGTCTACTTGGACAGACAGATTAATGATCTTGGGTAGAAAGTAGGAACAGGAGGTGTGGGGTGAGGGAACTATGAGATGGTTACAGTTGATGGGAGATCCCCAGAGCTAATACAGTTGGTGATGGCGTGGGAAACAATGGCCTGGTGCTGCTTAGTGGGGTGCTGTTCGAGGGGGTGTCAGAGTTTTCGCCTGGTCTCAGCAGGTTGGGGTCAGTCCACCAGACTACTACAGCATCCCCCTTATCTGAGGGCTTGATGGTGAGGTTAGAATTAGTGCAGAGAGAGTGGAGAGTAACAGGCTGGAATTGGAGAGAGAAGTGGTAAAGTCAAGACGATTGATATCTCATCAGCAGGTAGCAATAAAAAGATCCAAAGCAGGCAGAAGACTGGAGTGGGGTGTCCAGGAAGAGAAGGAGGGTTGAAGATGAGAGAAGGGGTCATCGATGCTAGCTGGAGAGTCATTACCAAAGATGTAGGCTCGAAGATGGAGGCGACGGAAGAAGAGTTCAGTGTAGTGGTGGGTGTGGAACTCACTGAGGTGTGGGCGCAGGGAGCCAAAGGTAAGGCCCTTACTGAGAATAGAACATTCTGCCTCAAAGGGGAAGGTCAGAGGGAATTGTGACAACCCAGTACAGATGAGAGCTGGGAGTGGGGATGGGTGGAGGAGAAGAGGGTTGGGGTGTTCTGGGAAGGTAGGGTGAGAGGAAGATGGAGTCTCCAAGGACCCAAGAGCTGTGGAGTGACCTGAGAGACAAGGGATTACAGAGTGGTGGTGGTGGGGTTCCAGCAGCAGCACATGAAGTATCGGACTGGAGGTGCTGTCTCTTATATTCCATTCCCCAGCTAATGAAGAATAGTAACCTGTGTACCTTCTTCGCCTCCCTACCTCCTGTGCCCGCCATCATCTTGGGTTTTTGGTCTTGAAATAGTGATAAGAGTTAAAAGCATGGAAACAGGCCCTTTGTCTAACTCAGCCATGTTGACCCACTACTGTTTGTGGCCGAATCAAAGGAGGCGATGAATTGGTTATGAGGAATGGTGCCACAACAACAACCACTCACTCAACATCAGCAAAACCAAAGAGCTGATTATGGACTACAGGAAGAAGCCAGAGGTCCATAAGCCAGTGTTCATCAGGTTTAGTACCTCAATCACTGGTTTGACTGCAAGCAAATATGTTTATCCTTGAATGTATCTACCTTCTCTTTAGTTATCCTCCTTTCCTCACAGTAGAAAATATCTTGGGATTCTCTTTGATCCAGTTCACCAAGGATATACCATTATCCTTTTGGCCTGCTTAAACATTTTCCTGTCATCTTTGTATTCCACAAGTCTGATTTTTAGTCCAGTCTGATTTTAGCTTCCTAGTCATTTACCTTAAATATAGAGAAGTAGTCACTATTCCCAAAATGTTCATGCACTATCAGGTTATCACTTGGCTGGCTCAGTATGTTCTCTTTAGAACTCAAGCCCTCCAATCCTGGCAATATCCTTGTGAAACTTCTCTGCACCCTCTCTAAGATAATCACATCCATCATGTGGCATGGTGCTAGGAACAGAAATGCACACAATATTTCAGCTGTGACTTGTGCTTGATGCCCCAACTGATGAAGGTAACCTGCTATACACCACCTTCACCAGTCTCTACCAGAATCACCACTTTCAAGAAACTATGAAAGTTTTATTTTAATTACTTAGAAATAGTGTGTAGCAAGCCCTTCTGGACCAATGAGCCACCCTGCCCAGTAACCCACTGATTTAACCCCAGCCTAATCACAGGACAATTTACAATGGCCAATTAACCTCCTGACCAGTAACCCACAGATTTAACCCCAGCCTAATTACAGGACAATTTACAATTTAAAATTAACCTCCTGACCAGTAACCAGTACTGAGAGGGGAAACTGGAACCCAGAAGAAATGAACGCAGACAAGGAACGTACAAACCTTCTTAGAAGACGCCAGAATTGAATTCAGAACTCTGACGCCCCGAGCTGTAACAGAGTCGTGCTAACCACACTACAGTGGCACCCCATGGTAGCTTTCCTAAAATAAACTAAGCTATTGGAGTCACAGTCATACAACACAGAAACAGACCACTTGGCCCATCTAGTCCATGCCAAACTGTTATCTGATTAACCCCATCAACCATGTACTTATCCAAACTTCTCTTAAATGCTGCAATCAAACCTGCACCCACCACTTCCTCTGGCAGCTCATTCTACACTCTCACTACTCTCTGAATAAAGAACCCTGTGGTTCCCCTTAAATATTTCACCTTTCACTTTTTACCTATGACCTCCAATTTTCATCTCCCTCAACCACATTTGGCAAAGGCTACTTGCATTGACTACTGAAAGAACTACAACATTCCAAAGGACCCTGCCATTCACTGTGTATGCCCTGCCCTGTTTTAGCTTCACAAAATGCATTATTTTGCCCTGTTCCAATAAAATTTAATCTACTATTCTTTCAATTTCCCAGTTGATCTGGATCCTGTTGTAACCTTACACAATTTCACTATCTGCTAATAAAACAGAATTTTGGTGTCATGTGGAAACTTACTTGCTGCATAACCTACATCATTATCAAAACCATTATGTCAAACAGCAGGGGACCCAGTACCAATCCCTGCAGCACACCACTGCTCACAGACTTCCACTCTGGGGGGAAAAAAAACATTTACCCCACCAAGCTAATTTTGTATCCAATTGGCCTGCTAACCCTGAATCCCATATGATCTAATCTCTCTGACCCAAATATCTTGTCCAGTTAGAGTAATAGCTAGCATTTACTGTTCTGCCCTAGTCAATCATCTTACTTATTTTTACAAAAGCACATCAAAATCACAAGGCATAATTTCTCACATAGAAAGCCATGTTCTAGCTGTTCAGTATACTAAGCTGCTTCACTTGAGCCCTGACATCATTGGCTGAGTCATAACCTTACACAACTTCCCAAAATGCATCACTCTATACTTAGGATTTAATTCCATCTGCTGTTGCCTGACCCAATTTAGATGAGCTGGAATATCCTCTTCAATATTCACAGTTTTCATGTACTTCGTACTAGATTGTTTGATTGTGGAAAGGTCAAGCAAGATAGTGAAAAGATAAGTTCCATATGAAGTCACTGCCTCTACCTTTCAGTGCTGTCCTGGTCCTAACCCAAGTTCAATCTCAACCTCCAGTGCTAACCTGTGTTTGCATATTCTCCCTGTGACTGCCTGGTTCTTCCCTTGGGTGCTCCGTATCTTCTCATATTCCAAAGACATAATAAGGATTCATAAATTAATTGGCTGCAGAAAGTTGCATCAGTGGTAAAATCTGGAGGAGTTGATGGGGATAGGATCAGTTGTTCATGTTGGCACAGACTCAGCGGTCTGAATGGCTTTCTTTCTAAGGTATATGACTCTATAAACAAGGCACAGAGGGCTGCTGCGTTGAGAAGCACAGCAGCACTAAGCAAAGCTTATTGGAAGATGAAGAAATTGTCTTTATATTGAGGGAAGGTAACACTGACATCTCAATTCAAGATTAAAGCAGAGAATGTAAACAACCAGGGTGAAATTGTGACAGTGGCAGAGACAAGGAATGCAGGGTTAGTGTAAGTGACAAATATTTCATATCTAGTGTAAAACAGCAAATATCAGTGACAGATTAAATTAGAGCATGCTGAATTTCAAATAACAAGTTACTTCTGATGTTTTGCAATAACAGCAAACAATGTGACCTTTTCCATTCTTTCTGATTCTGTCCAGATTAATTATAATTTGTTCTTTTGATTCCATCTTCTGCCAGGTACATAAATGGTGTGTATAAGCTTACCTGCAGCAACCATTGTTCTGTCACTAGTTGCAGGTGGGGCCTGAGACCAAGGGTTGGTGTCACGCACTGGCATCACTGTGGGAGACATGGCCAGAGCTGCAACAGGTGCTGAGAAGGCTGATGTTCCATTGACTACATTGAGAAAATTCAGATGGTCACAATTCTAACACTGCAAACTTTGTGGCAACACTTATTCAGATCTGAATTGTCATCAAAACGTGCTTACTTTGGGAGGCTGTCACTTGAGGAGTCACACCCACAGCAGGCTTGGTCATTGGTGCAGACGAGAATGGATCATCCACTTGTCCGCTGAAAGCATGTGTTATCTGAGAGCACAGGGAACTTATACTGTCAATTTCAGCTGCACGGTCACCTTCCACTTCAGGCACTAAATAAAAATAGAGAAATATAATTTTTAATCTATCACAAATGGTTCACGTGTTGCACAAAGTAAGATTTCATCTGCTGTAATCCAGCATACCCCTTTGATTTGGCATTTCACCAGAAGCAGATCAAGAAATAGCTGAGTAGACTATTGACCAAGAATCATCCCTGACACATGCAAACGGTGATCCTAGCCACAACCTTGCATTACTGATCGTGAAACAGTGACCCCTCTACAGGCAAAACCTGGCCAAGAATGAAGAACAGATAACTGGGTGTGACAATGAAAAGACAGTTGGAACTAAACATTAGAAGTAAAGGTACAGTGGATAGTCAGTATTCCAGTAATTTAACAACATGGCACAATTTTTTCCTCTTTTCGTAGGTATAAAGTAAACAGAAATAAAGCATAAAACTGCAGGAAAAATTAAACGGAAGTATAGGACCATAGAACCACAGAACATTACAGCACAGAAACAGGCCTTTTGGCCCTTCTTGGCTGTGCGGAACCATTTTTCTGCCTAGTCCCACTGACCTGCACCTGGACCATATCCCTCCATACACCTCCCATCCAAGTATCTGTCCAAGTTTCCCTTAAATGTTAAAAGTGATACCGCATTTACCACTTCATCTAGATCTAGATCTTACAACAGAAGTTCTCAGTTTAAAGTGCAGGGTGAAAGGTGATACAATAAAATGAAGCAAAACCAAGAGTCTCAGAACTTCAGGGAATAGAGTATAATATGCGAGACTAAGATTAACTGTGGTCTTTGTTCAGTCAGCTTGGGAAACTTCAGCTGGGAAGAATAGTATAGCCAAATAAAGAGGGGGAAACATCAACTCCCATCTAGTGCAACAAGTCATGAGAGAGATCATATGATTGGATACTGTCAGTCCCCAGCAGTGCAGGCATGAGCCCAGCAGCACAGCATTGAGACACCACATTGTTTGCACCAGGCCTTCCAATGCCAGTCCTCACAGGCAGCCTGCTGCCACAGCTGTGCTCCCGTGACAATGATTTAATGTGGTAGCCATTGGCAGTGGCAGCGGCAGCGGATCATGCTGCCTGAGTCTGAGGAGGGCAGAGGCTTGTTTCACATTCCGGCACAGCTTCACACAACCGGGCACATTCCTTCTGAAAGCAGAGGTGGGTATGAGCCTGGGAGTATTCAAGTTGGGGGACCATGACAGTGATAGAGAAATAATGCTGTTTGAGGTAACACTCAGCAGGGTATCAATGCAACCCTGAGAAGAGCAAGGTGGTGCATTTGGGCAGGGAAAATGAGGAAGCTATGACAAGTCATTATACACTGAGAGATAGTGTAGAAGATATGTATTGGAATGCACATAGACCTCAGGGAAGAACTGGGAGTAAGGTGGTGAGGTACCGAGAATACTTTCCTTTAGGTGATAAGACGTGAAAGAATAGGACCAATCAAGTGTGACAGTGGAAAAGTGTGTATGGAACCGGAGGAAATGGCGGAAGTACTTAATGAATATTTTGCTTCAGTATTCACTACAGAAAAGGATCTTGGCGATTGTAGGGATGACTTGCAGTGGACTGAAAAGCTTGAGCATGTAGATATTAAGGAAGAGGACATGCTGGAGCTTTTGGAAAGCATCAAGTTGGATAAGTCACCCGGAGCAGACAGGATGTACCCCAGGCTACTGTGGGAAGCAAGGGAGGAGATTGCTGAGCCTCTTTCTGAGATTGCGATGGCCTTTGCATCATCAACGAGGATGTGAGAGGTTCCGGAGGATCGGAGGGTTGCGGATGTTGTTCCCTTATTCAAGAAAGGGAGTAGGGAGCCCAGGAAATTATAGGCCAGTGGGTCTTACTTCAGTGGTGGGTAAGTTGATGCAGAAGATCCTGAGATGCAGGATTTATGAACATTTGGAGAGGCATAATATGATTAGGAATAGTCAGTTAGTCCTGACGAAGGGTCTTGGCCTGAAACGTCGACTGTACCTCTTCGTAGAGATGCTGCCTGGCCTATTGCGTTCACCAGCAACTTTGATGTGTGTGGCTTTGTCAAAGGCAGGTCATGCCTTATGAGCCTGATTGAATTTTCTGAGGATGTGACTAAACACATTGATGAAAGTAGAGCCCTAGGTGTAGTATATATGGATTTTAGCAAGGCATTTGATAAGGTACCCCATGCAAGGCTTACTGAGAAACTAAGGAAACATGGGATCCAAGGGGACATTGCTTTGTGGATCCAAACTGGCTTGCCCACAGAAGACAAAGAGTGGTTGTAGATGGGTCATATTCTGCATGGAGGCTGGTGACCAGTGGTGTGCCTCAGGAATCTGTTCAGGGATCCCTACTCTTTGTGATTTTTATAAATGACCTGGATGAGGAAGTGGAGGGATGGGTTAGTAAATTTGCTGATGACACAAAGGTTGGAGGTGTGGATAGTGTGGAGGGCTGTCAGGGGTTACAACGGGACATTGATAGGATGCAAAACTCGGCTGCGAAGTGGCAGATGGAGTTCCATCCAGATAAGTGTAAGGTGGTTCATTTTGGTAGGTCAAATATGATGGCAGAATATAGTATTAATGATAAGACTCTTGGCAGTGTGGAGGATCAGAGGGATCTTGGGGTCCGAGTCCATAGGACACAAAGCTGCTATGCAGGTTGACTCTGTGGTTATGGCCTTCATCAATCGTGGGATTGAGTTTAAGAGCCAAGAGGTAATGTTACAGCTATATAGGACCCTGGTCAGACCCCACTTGGAGTACTGTGCTCAATTCTGATCATCTCACTACAGGAAGGACGTGAAAACCATAGAAAGGATGCAGAGGAGATTTACAAGGATGTTGCTTGGATTGGGGAGCATGCCTTATGAGAATAGGTTGAGTGAACTCAGCCTTTTCTCTTTAGAGTGACGGACGATGGGAGATGACCTGATAGAGGTGTACAAGATAATGAGAGGCATTGAACGTGTGGATAGTGGAGGCTCTTCCCCAGGGCCGAAATGGCTAGCACAAGAAGGCATAGTTTTAAGTGGAGGCTCTTCCCCAGGGCCGAAATGGCTAGCACAAGAAGGCATAGTTTTAAGATGCTTGCAAGTAGGTACAGAGGAGATGTCCGGGGTAAGATTTTTTAAAACGCAGAGAGTGGTGAGTGCGTGGAATGGGCTGCCGGTGGCGGTGGTGGAGGCGGAAATGATAGGGTCTTTTAAGAGACTCCTGGATGGCTACATGGAGCTTAGAAAAATAGAGGGCTATGGGTAAAGCCTAGGTAGTTTTAAGGTAGGGATATGTTCAACACAGCTTTGTGGGCCGAAGGACCTGTATTGTGCTGTATGTTTTCTATGTTTCTCTGATAAGACACAGGAGCAAAATTAGGCCATTTGGCTGATAAGAGTCTGCTTTGCCATTACACCATCAACCCCTCTCAACACCATTCTCCTGGCGCCTACCTGTAACTTTAACACTCTTAGTAATCAAGAACTTATCAATCTCTGCTTTAAATATACCCAATGACTTTGCCTCCATAGCCGTCGGTGGCAATGAATTCCATAGACTCACCACTCTCCAGCCGAAGAATTCTTCATCTCTGTTCTAAGGGGACATCCTTCTATTCTGATGCTATGCCCTTGGTCCTAGACCCCCCCCCCCACTATAGGAAACATCTTTTCCACTCCACTTTCAATATTCAATATGTTTCAATGAGATCTCCCTTCATGCTTCTAATCGCCAGCAAGAACAGGCCCAGAGCCATCAAATGGCCCTCATATGTTGGTCTTTCATTCCTGGGATCATGCTCGTGAACCTCCTCTGGACCCCCTCTAATGCCAACGCATTCTTTCTTAGATAAGGGGTCCAAAACTGCTCACAACTCTCCAAAATGGGGTCCGACCAAAGCTTCAGCATTAAATCTTTGCTTTCGTATTCTAGTCATAGAAACACAGAAAACCTACAGCACAATACAGGCCCTTCGGCCCATTAAGCTGTGCTAAACATGTCCTTACCTTAGAAATCACCTCTATTTTTCTGAGTTCCATTTACCTGTCCAGGAGTTTCTTAAGGAGTAGGGGTCCCAGAACAGATCCCTGAGGCACTCCACTGGTGACCAACCTCCATGCAGAATATGACCCATCTACAACCGCTCTTTGCTTTGTGGATCCAGAACTGGCTTGTCCACAGAAGGCAATGTCCCCTTGGATCCCATGCCTCCTTACTTTCTCAATAAGCCTTCGACGGGGTGCCTTATCAAATGCCTTGCTGAAATCCATATACACTACATAGAACCATAGAACCATAGAAACTACAGCACAGAAACAAGCCCTTTGGCCCTTCTTGGCTGTGTCGAACCATTTTCTGCCTAGTCCCACTGACCTGCACACGGACCATATCCCTCCATACACCTCCCATCTATGTATCTGTCCAATTTATTCTTAAATGTTAAAAAAGAACCCGCATTTACCACCTCGTCTGGCAGCTCATTCCATACTCCCACCACTCTCTGTGTGAAGAAGCCCCCCCTAATGTTCCCTTTAAACTTTCCCCCCTCACACTTAACCCATGTCCTCTGGTTTTTTTCTCCCCTTGCCTCAGTGGAAAAAGCCTGACTCAGTCCTCATTTATTGTCATTTAGAAGTGTATGCATTAAGAAATGATACAATGTTCCTCCAGTATGATATCACAGAAACACAAGACAGACCAAGACTAAAATTGACAAAAACCATATAATTATAACATATAGTTACAACAGTGCAAAGCAATACAGTAATTTGATAAAGAGCAGACTATGGGCACGGTAAAAAAAGAAGTCTTACAGTCCCGATAGCCCCATCATCTCATGCAGACTGTAGAAAAGAGAAACTCTCCCTGCCATGAACCTCCAGTGCCGCAAACTTGCCGATGCAGCACCCTGGAAGCACCTGACCACAGGCGACTTTGAGCCCGTCCGAAAACTTCAAGCCTCTGGCCAGTCCTCCGACACCGAGCACCATCTCTGCCGAGCGCTTTGACCCTGCCCCGGCCGCCAAGCAACAAGCAAAGCCGAGGTCTCGGGGCCTTCCCCTCTGGAGATTCTGAATCGCACAATAGCAGCGGCAGCGAAACAGGCATTTCAGAAGTTTAACCAGATGTTTCTCCGTGCTTCTCACATCTGCCTCCACCAAATCAGGATTGTGCACGGCACCCTACTTGACAGATAGCAGATATTCATCACCTGAGTGGCCACTGTGCGCTGCATCGCGCCGCCATCTTCTCCTCTCCTCCTCTATAGGAGTGGCCGCTGCTTCTCCAAATGTTCATAAATCCTGCCTCTCAGGATCTTCTCCAGTGAAGTAAGATTCACTGGTCAATAATTTCCTGGGCCATCTCTACTCCCTCTCAAAATGAATGCTAACACTGCATTTGCCTTCCTTACAACTGACTTAACCTGCAAGTTAACTTTTAGAAATCCTGCACAATGACTTCCAACCAAGTCCGTTTGCACCTCTGATTTCTGAATTCTCTCATTTAGATAACAGTTTACACCTTTATTACTATACACTTCCCTACACTATACTCTTTCTGCCACTTCCTTGCCCATTCTCCTAAGTCCTTCAGCAGATCCCCTATCTCCTCAACACTACCTGCCCCTCCATTCATCTTCGCATTGTCCACAAATCATATAACCATAGAACAATTACAGCAACAATTACACAACAGGCCATCTCGGCCCTTCTAGTCCGTGCCGAACTCTTACTCTCACCTAGTCCCACCGACCTGCACTCAGCCCATAACCCTCCATTCCTTCCCTGCCCATATATCTATCCAATTTAACTTTAAACGACAACATCGAACCTGCCTCAACCACTTCTGCTGGAAGCTCGTTCCACACAGCTACCAGTCTCTGAGTAAAGAAGCTCCCCCTAAACCTTTGCCCTTTAACTTTCAACTCGTCCTCTTGTTTGAATCTCCCCCACTCTCAATGGGAAAAGCCTATCCACGTCAACTCTATCAATCCCCCTCATAATTTTAAACACCTCTATCAAGTCCCGCCTCAACCTTCTACGCTCCAAAGAATAAAGGCCTAACTTGTTCAAGCTTTCTCTGTAACTTAGGAGATGAAACCCAGGCAACATTTTAGTAAATCTCCTCTGTACTCTCTCAATTTTATTGACATCTTTCCTATAATTCGGTGACCAGAACTGTACACAATACTCCAAATTTGGCCTTACCAATGCCTTATACAATTTCAACATTACATCCCAACTCCTATACTCAATGTTCTGATTAATAAAGGCCAGCATACCAAAAGCTTTCTTCACCACCCTATCCACATGAGATTACACCTTCAGGGAACTATGCACCATTATTCCTAGATCCCTCTGTTGTACTGCATTCTTCAATGCCCTACCATTTAACATGTATGTCCTATTTTGATTAGTCCTACCAAAATGTAGCACCTCACATTTTTCAGCATTAAACTCCATCTGCCATCTTTCAGCCCACTCTTCTAACTGGCCTAAATCTCTCTGCAAGCTTTGAAAACCTACTTCATTATCCACAACGCCACCTATCTTAGTATCATCTGCAGACTTACTAATCCAATTTACCATCCCATCATCCAGACCATTACTATATATGACAAACAACATTGGACCCAGTACAGATCCCTGAGGCACACCGCTACACACTGTCCTCCAATCTGACACAAAGTTATCCACCACTCCTCTCTGACATCTCCCATCCAGCCACTGCTGAATCCATTTTACTACTTTGATATTAATGCCTAACGATTGAACCTTCCTAACTAACCTTCCGTGTGGAACCTTGTCAAAGGCCTTACTGAAGTCGATATAGACAACATCCACCTCTTTACCCTCGTCAACTTCCCTAGTAACCTAATCAAAAAATTCAGTAAGATTTGTCAAACACGACCTTCCACACACAAATCCATGTTCACTGTTCCTAATCAGACTCTGTCTATCCAGATAATTATATATATCATCTCTAAGAACACTTTCCATCAATTTGCCCACCACTGACGTCAAACTCACAGGCCGATAATTGCTCGGTTTACTCTTAGAACCCTTTTTAAACAATGGAACCAAATGAGCAATACGCCAATCCTCCGGCACCATCCCTGTTTCTAATGACATTTGAAATATTTCTGTCAGAGCTCCTGCTATTTCCACACTAACTTCCCTCAAGGTCCAAGGGAATATCTTGTCCGGACCCGGAGACTTATCCACTTTTATATTCCTTAAAAGCACCAGTACTTCCTCTTCTTTAATCGTCATATTTTCCATAACTACCCTTCTTGTTTCCTTTACCTTACACAATCCAATATCCTTCTCCTTAGTGAATACCGAAGAAAAGAAATTGTTCAAAATCTCCCCCATCTCTTTTGGCTCCGCACATAGCCATCCACTCTGATTCTCCAAGGGACCAATTTTATCCCTCACTATCCTTTCACTATTAATATAACTGTAGAAACCCTTTGGATTTATTTTCACCTTACTTGCCAAAGCAACCTCATGTCTTCTTTTAGCTTTTCTAATTTCTTTCTTAAGATTCTCTTTACATTCTTTATACTCCTCAAGCACCTCATTAACTCCAAGCTGCCTATATTTATTGTAGATCCCTCTCTTTTTCCGAACCAAGTTTCCTATATCCTTTGAAAACTATGGCTCTCTCAAACTTTTAACCTTTCCTTTCAACCTAACAGGAACATAAAGATCCTGTACCCTCAAAATTTCACCTTTAAATGACCTCCATTTCTCTATTACATCCTTCCCATAAAACAAATTGTCCCAATCCACTCCTTCTAAATCCTTTTGCATCTCCTCAAAGTTAGCCTTTCTCCAGTCAAAAATTTCAATCCTAGGTCCAGTCCTATCCTTCTCCATAATTATATTGAAACTAATGGTATTGTGATCACTGGACCCGAAGTGCTCCCCAACACATACCTCCGTCACCTGACCCATCTCATTCCCTAACAGGAGATACAACACTGCCCCTTCTCTGGTTGGTACCCCTATGTATTGCTGCAAAAAACTATCTTGCACGCATTTGACAAACTCCAAACCATCCAGCCCTTTTACAGAATGGGCTTCCCAGTCTATGTGTGGAAAATTAATATCTCCCACAATCACAACCTTGTGCTTACTACCAGAGCACCGCTGTTATATTTTCTCTGACAAGCAATGCAACACCTCCCCCTCTTGCCCCTCCGATTGCATCACACCTGAAGCAACGAAATCCTGGAATATTTAGTTGCCAATCACACCCCTCCTGCAACCACGTTTCACTAATAGCTACAACATCATATTTCCGGGTATCAATCCATGCTCTCAGCTCATCCACCCTTCTTACAATGCTCCAAGCATTAAAATAAATGCATTTAAGAAACCCTCCACCTCTTACTCTCTGTTTATCCTTAATGGAGCAAACAATTTGTTATCTTTTTCTTCCTTGTCCCCTACATCTTTGGTCTGAATGCTCCTGATCTCTGTCTCCTGCCTATCCTCCCTCACACACTGTCTACTAGCTTTCTCTATTTGTGAACTAACCTCCTCTCTCCTAGTCTCTTTAACTTGATTCCCACCCCCCAACCATTCTAGTTTAAAGTCACCTCAGTAGCCCTTGCAAATCTCCCCGCCAGGATATTGGTCCCCCTAGGATTCAAGTGTAACCCGTCCTTTTTGTACAGGTCACACCTGTGCCAAAAGAGGTCCCAATGATCCAAAAACTTGAATCCCTGCCCCCTGCTCCAATCCCTCAGCCACGCATTTATCCTCCATCTCATTGCATTCCTACTCTCACTGTCGTGTGGCACAGGCAGTAATCCCGAGATTACTACCTTTGCGGTCCTTTTTCTCAACTCCCTTCCTAACTCCTTATATTCTCCTTTCAGGCCCTCTCCCCTTTTCCTAACTATGTCATTGGTACCATATGTACCACGACCTCTGGCTCCTCTCCCTCTCACTTCAGGATATCTTGGACGCGATCAGAAACATCCCGGACCCTGGCACCAGGGAGGCAAACTACCATCTAGGTCTCCGGACTACACCCACAGAATTGTCTATCTGACCCCCTAACTATAGAGTCCCCTATTACTACTGCCCTCCTCTTCCTTTCTCTACCATTCTGAGCTACAGGGCCGGACTCTATGCCGGAGGCACGGCCACTGTTGCTTCCCCCAGGTAAGCTGTCCCCCCCAACAGTACTCAAACAGGAGTACTTATTGTCAAGGGGCACAGCCACTAGGGTACTTTCTATTACCTGACTCTTCCTCTACCCCTCCTAACCGTGACCCACTTGCCTGCCTCCCGTGGCCCCAGTGTGACCACCTGCCTGTAACTCCTCTCTATCAACTCCTCACTGACCTAGCGCAGATGTGGACGTCCGGGAGGCTGGGAGACTCCACGACCTCCCACATCCAGCACTGAGAACAACAAGCTGCCCCCCTCCTACTTCCCCCCTCCTCAAATAACAACAAAAAATGAATACCAAATCTTCCTCGCCTTACCCGTTTTGCCAAAGCCCTTAAGCCTTCTCTCTGCTCCCAGCTCACTCTGCAGCCCACAAAACGATGCTGCCCGCTGTATAAAGCTGTGTTCCTTTTAAACCTTTCACGCTTCACTGCCCGACGTCACACACCTGCGCAGTCCCGCCTCTTTGAACGCCGATGAAAAAAACCCAAAAAAATCAAAATGGCTTCCTCCACACTCCCGCTCTGATTCTCAGACTTCCTTCTCCGAATTAAACCCGAATCAGGATTTCTGTCCTTTTAAATCTTCCACGCTTCACTGCCCGTCACACGCCCACGCAGTCCCGCCTCTCTGAACGCCGACGGAAAAAACCCAAAAACTTCAAAGTGGCTTCCTCCGCACTCCCGCTCCAATTCTCAGACTTCCTTCTCCAAATTTCTCTGAAACGTGGCCACAAATCCATCAATTTTGTCATTATGACATACAGTAGGGTCAGAGAGTCATTCAAAAATACAGCAAACAGGCCCTGCAGCCCATCTAGTCTGTGCCAAACCACAATCTGCCTACGCCTATCAACCTGCACTCAGACCATAGCCCTCCATCCCCCTGCCATCAATGTACCTATCCAAATTTCTCATAAACGTTGAAATAAAGTTTCCATGCACCACTTGTGCTGGCAGTTCATTCCACTCTCACAACCCTCTGAATGAAGTAGTATCCCCTCATGTTCCCCTTAAACTTTTCACCTTTCAATGACCTTTAGTTGTAGTCCCACCTAACTTCAATGGAAAAGGCCTGCTTGCACTTACCCTGACCATACCCCTCATAATTTTGTATACCTCTATCAAATTTCCCCTTAATCCTCTACGTTCCAAGGAATAAAGTTCTAACCTATTCAATCTATTTCCTTATAACTCAGGTCCTCCAGTCCTGGCAAAAACCTTGTAAATTTTCCCAGAACTCTTTTAAACTTATTTACGTCTTTCCTGCAGGTAGGTGACTAAAACTGCAGGCAATACTCCAAGTTAGGCTTCACCAATGTTTTATACAACTTCAATATAACATCCCATCTCCTGTACTCAATACCTTGACTTATTACGACCTTATTTACATGTGCTGCCACTTTCAATGAATTGGACCTGTACTCCCAGATCCCTTTGTCCTACTGCACTCCTCAGTGCCCTACTGCTTACTGTATAAGACCTACCCTGGTTGGTCCTACCGAAGTACATTACTTTGCACTTGTCTGAATTAAATTCTATCTGCCATTTTCAGCCCATTTTCCCAGCTAGTCCAGATGCCATTGCAAGCTCTAATAGTCTTCCTCGCTATGCACTACACTCCCCAATCTTGGTTTCATCTGCAAATTTGTTAATCCAGTTAACCACATTATCATCCAGATCGTTGATATAGATGACAAACAACAACAAAGGACCCAGCACTGATCCCTGCAGAACTCCACTCCAGAGGCCTCCAGGGAAGCAATCATCTACTACCACTCTCTGGCGCACCTCAGGGAAGTGTGCTTAGCCCAATGCTCTAGCCTCTCTACACCCATGACTGTGTGGTAGGCACAGCTCAAATGCCAATTATAAATTTGCTGATGATACAACCTTTGTTGGCAGAATTTCAGATACATGCCAGTGATATTAAACCTGATTCTGATTTCTCCCACAAAGCTAATGTCTAATCCAACTCATCTTGAATGCAGGGTGACTGAACCTTCTTGACCAACCTCCCATGTGGAACCTTGTCAAATGCCTTGCTCATGTCCATGTAGACAACATCCACTACTTTGCCTTCATCTGATCCGGATAATTTCCTCGAAAAGCTCTATAAGATTGGTTAGACACAACTTACCATGTATAAAGCTATGCTGACTATAACTAATCAGTCCATGTCTATTCAAATATTCATATATCTGGTCTCTTGGGATACCTACCAATATCTTTCCCACTACTAATGTCAGGCTCACTGGTCTACAATTTCCAAGTTTACCTTTAGAGCCTTCCTTAAAAAGCAGTAAAACATGAGCTGTACTCCAATCCTCCAGTACCTCATCGGTTGCCAAAGATGATTTAAATCTCTCTGCTGGGGCCCCTGCACTTTCTGCAATTGTATTCCACAGGTTCAAGGGAACACCTTGTCAGGCCCTGGAGATTTATCCACCTAATTTGCCTCAAGGCAGCAAACATCTCCTCCTTTGTAATCTGTTTAGGATCCATAACCTTGGTGCTGCTTTGCCTCACTTCTAGTGAGTCTATGTCCATCTGCCAAGTAAATACAGATGCAAAAAATCCATTTAAGGTCTCCCCCATCTCCTTCAGCTCCATGCATGGATTGCCATTCTGATCTTCCAGAGGACCAATTTTGTCCCTTGGTATCCTTTTACTCTTAACACATCTGTAGAATCCCTTATGATTTTCCTTCACCTTGTCTCCTCATGCCTTCCTTTAACCTTCCTGATTTCTTTCTTAAGTGTTCTCTTTCATTTCTTATGCTCCATTAAGTACCCCATTTGTTTCTACCTTGCATACCTGCTATGCACCACTTCTTTTTTTTCTTAAACAGGGCTTAAATATCTCTTGAAACCCAAAATTCCTTAAACCTGTTATCTTTACCCTTTATTCTGACAGGCACATACAAGCTTTCTACTCTCAACATTTCACTTTTGAAGGCCCCTCAGTTATGAAGTATAGCTTTGTCAGAAAACAGCCTGTCCCAATCCATATTCACCAAATTAATTCTGATACCATCAAAATTGGCTTTTCTCCAATTTAGAATCTCAACCCATAGACCAGACTTATCTTTTTCCAAAACACCAAGCTGCCATGAGCGATGTCTTACATACTCTATCGACAGAGTCTTAACCACCCTAGACTTTTTTTATATAGATTATGTTTTAGGTGTTTATTTGTTGTCTTCTGCATTAGCGTGTCAGAAAAAAAGAGCAAATTTTAGATTTCCAAACACATATTCAACCAAATAAAACTGTTCCTCCAGACCACTGTCACCCACAAAACAAATATCTCACGTAGCAAACAGTAAACAGCTTGCTGTTCTAGTGATAAGACTTCAGTGTTGGCAGGGTATTCATCAGTCTCTCAGCCTGAGAGAAGTTGTTATCCAGTCTGTCTGTCCTAGTCTTGATATTCCTGTACATCCTTCCTGATGGTAGTGGGTTAAAGACATAAATAGGGGAGAGGAAGACCCTGGTGATTTTTACTGCCCTCTGCAGGATCTTGTGGCCTAATGCCTTGCAGCTCCCATACCACATAATGATGCAGCCAGACAAGATACCGTTGATGGTGCTTTGTAGAAAGTCATTAGAATGGGGGTGGGCAACCTTGCACACCTCAATCTCCTCAGAAAGTGTATACACTGCTGTGCCTTCTTGACTAATATATGTGTGGGCCCAGGTTAGATCGTCATTATGTGCAAACCAAGGGACCTTCACTGTCTGCACGGAAGAGCCATTGACGTGCAATGGACAGAGATCGACTTGTACTTTCCTGAAGTTCACAATCATCTCTTTTGTCTTGTCTACGTTAAGACTCAGATTGTTGTTCTCACAAGCCACTCTACCTCCTCCCTGTATGACGACTCATTATTGTTGCTCATGAGGCCAACCACTGTTGTATCATCACAACAAACTTGATTAGGTAGTTTGAGATGAACCTGGCAATGCAGTTATGAGTCTGCAGTGATGAACTTGTGATGTTGCTGGCAACTCAGACTGACTGCCAAAAAGTCCAAGAACAACCTTTGAGGGATGATTGTATTAAATGTCGATCTGAAGTCAATGATCAACACCCTGCCACAGGAGGCATTATGTTCTAGGTAGGACAGGATGGAGTGAAGGACCAAGGCAATAGCATTGTCAGCGCATTGGCTTGAGCAGCAAGCAAATGGGAAAGGGTCTGATGTGGCTGGAAAGTGGGATTTTGTATAATCCATTATCAGCTGCTCAAAGCACTTCATGACTGTTGAGGTCAGGGCCACTGGGTGGTAATCGTTAGATCAGTTATTTTCGGCACCAGAATATGGTGGCTGCCTTAATGGACTGTGGGGCAGTGGACTGCTGCAAAGTGGCCCACACAAACCCTGAGCATCCAACAGGTCCAGCCCCACAACTTTGTGTGGGTTTACCCTGGCAAGGATTCTCCTCAAATAGAAACATAGAAAATAGGTGCAGGAGTAGGCCATTCGGCCCTTCGAGCCTGCACCGCCATTCAGTATGATCATGGCTGATCATCCAACTCAGAACCCTGTACCAGCCATCCCTCCATACCCCCTGATCCCTTTAGCCACAAGGGTCATATCTAACTCCCTCTTAAATAAAGTCAATGAACTGGCCTCAACTGTTTCCTGTGGCAGAGAATTCCACAGATTCACCACTCTCTGTGTGAAGAAGTTTTTCCTCATCTCGGTCCTTAAAGGCTTCCCCTTTATCCTCAGACTGTGACCCCTCGTTCTGGACTTCCCCAACATCGGGAACAATCTTCCTGCATCTAGCCTGTCCAATCCCTTTAGGATTTTATACGTTTCAATAAGATCGCCCCTCAATCTTCTAAATTCCAATGAGTATAAGCCTAGTTGATCCAGTCTTTCATCATATGAAAGTCCTGCCATCCCAGGAATCAATCTGGTGAACCTTCTTTGTACTCCCTCTATGGCAAGGATTCTTTCCTCAGATTAGGGGACCAAAACTGCACACAATACTCCAGGTGTGGTCTCACCAAGGCCTTGTACAACTGCGGTAGTACCTCCCTGCTCCTGTACTCGAATCCTCTTGCTATGAATGCCAGCATACCATTCGCCTTTTTCACTGCCTGCTGTACCTGCATGCCCACTTTCAATGACTGGTGTATAATGACACCCAGGTCTCGTTGCACCTCCCCTTTTCCTAATCGGCCACCATTCAGATAATAATCTGTTTTCCTGTTTTTGCCACCAAAGTGGATAACTTCATATTTATCCACATTAAATTGCATCTGCCATGAATTTGCCCACTCACCTAACCTATCCAAGTCACCCTGCATCCTCTTAGCATCCTCCTCACAGCTAACACTGCCGCCCAGCTTCGTGTCATCCGCAAACTTGGAGATGCTGCATTTAATTCCCTCATCCAAGTCATTAATATATATTGTAAACAACTGGGGTCCCAGCACTGAGCTTTGCGGTACCCCACTAGTCACTGCCTGCCATTCTGAGAAGGTCTCGTTTATTCCCACTCTTTGCTTCCTGCCTGCCAACCAATTCTCTATCCACATCAATACCTTACCCCCAATACCGTGTGCTTTAAGTTCGCACACTAATCTCCTGTGTGGGACCTTGTCAAAAGCCTTTTGAAGATCCAAATATACCACATCCACTGGTTCTCCACTATCCACTCTACTAGTTATATCCTCAAAAGATTCTATGAGATTCGTCAGACATGATTTTCCTTTCACAAATCCATGCTGACTTTGTCCGATGATTTCACCACTTTCCAAATGTGCTGTTATCACATCTTTGATAACTGACTGTAGCATTTTCCCCACCACCGACGTTAGGCTAACCGGTCTATAATTCCCCGGTTTCTCTCTCCCTCCTTGGCTGTTCCTCAGGTAGGAGAGGGCTTTCCTCAATATTGCATCATTCATTGTGTCAAACCAATCATAGCCCACCAGGAAGGGAGGCATTACTATCGTTGATGCACAGGGTGGACTTGTAATCTGTTATGGCTTGTAAAACCTTGCCACATGCACTGTGTGTCCCGTGTCCCTGGTGTTTGAATTTGTTGAGAGTACTCTCCCTTTGCCTTCTTGATGGCATACCAGAGCATGGCTCCTGTTGACCTTAGAGTTATCCTGTCCCACGATCTGAAGGCAGTATCCAATCCCCAAGTAGTGCACAAACCTCTGCAGGTTTGTCCTAGCAGTGCAGTGCTTAATCACTGTAATTTCCTTTGTAGCCAGTCCCGATCCTGCATATTTATCAATGTTGACATGATGATCGTAGGCAGCTGCCTTCCTGAATATGCTCCAATCCAGTCCTGTAGCTGTTCACACTGCAGGTGGCAACTTCTGGCCAGGCCCTGATCTCCCTGTAAATTGGTTTGACTTGTTTAACCAGTGGACTTTATGTAGGGATTAGCAAAATGGATCTGTGGTTTGAGTAGAGGTAGCCTAGCAGGCTCCATGAATGTTGTTATAGAGCAGGTCTAATATATTCTCTCCTCTTGGTGGCCCAACCAAGTGCATCTCAAATGTGGGAGTCAATAGAAGAAATTGCTGGTGCCCTGGTAGAGATTTTTTGTAACTTCCTTAGCCACTGGTGAGATACTGGAAGACTGGAGGTGGCTAATGTTGTCCTTCCACCCCTTCTTAAATAAAGGCACAATTTAAGTTGTTACAATCAGTGGCAGCAAAATTCCTGAAGGGGATTCTAAGAGGAAGGATCTATCTGTATTTGGAAATGCAAGGACTGATTAAATATAGTCAGCATGGTTTTGTGTATGGAATATAGAGCTTCACAAATTTAATTGAATTTTATTTTGAAGTGGTGACAAAAAGAATTGTAAATGTTGTCCACATAGATAGTTAGCAGAGCTTTTGACAAGATATTAAATGGTGGGTTTGTTCAAAAAGTTAAATCACAAGGCATCAAAGGTGAGCTAGCTAACTGTACACAAAATAGACCTGGTGATAGGAGTCAAGGGTGATATTGGAGGGTTGTTTACAGAGTGGAGGCCTGTGATCCATGGTGTGATGGTTCCATATTTGCTTGTCTTATGTTAATGGTTTGGATGAGTATACAGGTGATATGACACTAAAAGATTTTTTGACACACGCTGAAGATGATTGTGTCAGGTTACGACAGGATTTACATCAACTGGGAAAGTGGTAGGTGGGGAGGGAAGAGAGAAGAGGAATGTTAGGTGGAATTTAACTCAGACAATTGCAAAGTTAAAGCAGTTTAGGACATACACAGAGAATGAGAGGACCTTTACAGTACCGTAGACCTAGGGGTACAAGTAGATAGTTCTCTGAAAATGGTAATACAGGAAGACAGAGTATTGAAGGTGGTGTGTTTTGCATGCTTGCTATCGTCAGTCAGGACACTAAGTGCAAGAGTTGGGACACCATATTACAAATTTACAAGCCACTGGTGAGACGGCATTTGAATATTGTGTTAAGTTATGGTCACCTACCTACATAAATGATGAGATTAAGCCAGGGAGATGCAGAAAAGATTCACAGGAATGCTGCTGGGACTAGGGGGTTTGAGTTACAAAGACAGACTGGACAGACTGGAACTCTTTTTCCCCAGAATGGAGCAGGCTAAGTCACAATGGGCATAAATAAGGTGGATGGTCACAGAGCTTTCCCCAGGGTAGGCAAATCCAAAGCTAGAGGGTACAGGTCTAGGGTGAGAGGAAAAAGATTTAAAGGGGATCTGAAGAGCAACTTTTTTCACACAGAGGGTAGTGGGTATATGGGACGAGCAACCGGAGGAATTGATAGAGGCTGGTACAAGGATACAATGTTTAAAAGACATTTGGGCAGGTTCAAGAATAGGAATTACTTATTTATTGAGAGATTCCAGCTCTATTGATAGAGCCCTTCCAGCTCAACAAGTCGCACTGCCCAGCAACACACGTATTTAACGCTAATCTAATCACAGGACAATTTGCAATGATCAATTAACCTACTAACTGGTACATCTTTGGACAGTGGGAGGAAGCCTACATACTCACAAACTTTTTACAGATGGCATGGGAATTGAACTCCTATACCCCAGGCTGTAATAACATTGCACAATCCACTACATTATTGTGGTGCCCCCATTAGAGGGATAGAGGTCAAATACAAGCAAATGGGACTAGGTCCAGAAGGCAACTTGGTTGGCATGGGTGAGTTGAGCCAAAGGGCTTGTTTCTGAGTAACTGAGAAAGTATAATCTTATGACTCCACAACTGAGAGTATGTTGCTGCAGCTGGAGAATTTTATACGTGAAAACAAGTTTTTCTAAAGAAACTTTTTTTCTAAAGAAAAAAAATACAGGTAGCTAAGGGGATATTTATAGGTAGCCTAGGTAAGATGACTATGAAGGGACTATTTACTATTTCCTTCTGCAGTGAAGTCAGAACAGAGGTAAATAAATTGAAGGTAATAGATAACAGGACTGAGGTAGTTGAAAGGAAAATCAAACATCCAAAGACTGAGGGAGATGAACAGTATTCTTCAGCACACTTAAAACAATACTAGGTGAACTGTTATGAAGCAAGAAGCAAAGGGCAGGAGGTGGAATTAGTGCAAGTAACTAATTTTTTGGAAGATATGGAGGCTTTGGGTCATATTGCCGCCTTCTGTGTCAGATATTTCTTTAATTCTACTATTTAGTAAAATACCTGGAAGGTTAAGTCTATATGCACTCTACCTGTCCATACCAACACAAATACCTGCAGTGGGAATCAATGTCTCATTATGCTTTTAGTACCATGCTCAGCTATTTTAGGGTTTATTTGTAGCAGGACAATTCCCATGGAATCCAAACAAAATGGACACTTACACATTTCTAAAAACTGCAACTCCCAATACTTTCACTGTGAAACCACTGTATGAATAATATCCCTCCATTAGAATTTAAGCTTCTTTTTAACCCGAACAACAAAAATCAACAAGACTTCCCACCTGTATTTTTAATTTGGAAATCAGTTTTCCGTTGTGTTGTTGAAGGCAACTCATTTACTCTAAGTGACATTTGCCTCTTAAACGGAGATGTTGTCTGGCTCAACACTGGGAATCCTCGGAAAGATCCTTGCCTGGCAAGCTGCTCAGCAGGTGCATGCCTTCTGGGTATGGCATGTATGTTGTTGGATTCCTTGTTTTCTGTAACAGTGGACAGGGCTGATGGTGAAATCGATGGGGCTGCAGCAAAAGCAGCAGCAGTAACAACTGTCCTCTCTGTTTCAGCTGTAAATTAAACATGATATTCTTAAGTAGGTCACATGCTTTATTTTTTTACAAAAGCACTGCTACAGTGAGAATAAGTTCTTCAAAGGCAAGTCTTTTTAAACATGTTTTATGGCATTTTTTGACTGGCAAAGTAAAAGAAACAGCAGCCCATTAAAAAACACTCATCTCTTAAAGCCAATAGGAATCTGCAAGTTAAACATCAACAAGACTTTAATCATCACTATCACCTACCATGCACATAATGTAAGAATACACTCTGAACTCGCGCTCTTATACAAACTCAGTCGCAGACAAGGCAGCCTGAAAAACAGTCACAGTGCACAGAACCAGGCCCATCAGCCCACTTGACCACGATAATCATTAATAGCAGTCCATGCTAATCCCATTTACTGGCCTGTAGTCTGCCATGCCTTGCTGATTTACTTGCTTGTCTTGATGTTGTGTGAATACTTGCTGCCACCACTCCCTCAACAGTGCATTTCTGTTTCCAATCATCTTCTAGGAAATGGCCTCTATCAGATCCCCTGCAAGCCTTTTATCACTTACCCCAGAAGTTTTCTACTTAATACTTTGTCCATGTCCCACTGTTATAATAGTTCCCTGAAGGAATAAGAACACTTGACCTCACTAAGACCTTGCACCTTATTGTCTAGCTGCACTGCAACCTCTATAACTGTAACACTTTATTCTGCACCCTGTCGTTGTTTTACCTTGTGTACCTCAGTGCACTGTGTAATAAAACAATCTGTGCAAACAGTATGAAGACAAGATTTTCACTGTACATGTAACAATAATACACCAGTTTACTTCAGCCCCTCAGGTTTTGCATGGCTCCATCAGTTCTCCCCTTTGCCTCCTCTACTCCAAGCTTAACAATCACAGCCTATCTATACTCCATCTCAGGTAATATCATAATGAATGCTCTCGTTACCTTCTCTAGTTGAATCAGATACTTTCTGTCATGTGGTGACCAGAAATGTACATAGTACTCTGGAGTGGCTGAACCAAAGTCAAAGGACACAGAAGTGCGTCCTTTGGTCCACCACGTCCATGCTGACCTTTTCGCCCATCTACACCAATCCCACGACTTCTAAGCTTTGGCTACTTAAGTGTCCCTTACATGAAAAAAAGACTGCATTCACCCTACTGAAGCCTCTCATGATTTTATAAGACAAGCTGTTCAATGGCTGAGGCAGGTACAATAACACTTAAAAGACATTTAAATACGTAAATAGATAGGGAATGGGCCAAACGCTTAGTTGGGCACCTTGGTCGGCATGGACGTATTGGGCTGAACAGCCAACTTCTGTGCTGTTTTACTCTGTGACTTGAGACCACTGTGGAACAACGATGATCAGATCAGTATCTATGAAACAAGTATATTTAAGATTCTCTGCCAAGAATCAGCCTAAGTGTGGTTTGCAGAATTGCTTCCTTGGTAAACAGAAAGTGTGCCTATGTATTACTCAGCATCGTTTTCCAGTGGTCCAATATCTACTGTCACCTCTCTTTTACACTATGTATCTGAAGAAATAGCTGGTATCCTCTTTAATATTATTAGCTATCTTACTTTGATATTCTATCTTTACCTTCTTAATGACTTCTTTTAGTTGCCTTTTGTTGGTCTTTAAAAGCTTCCCAATCCTCTAACTTCCACTAATTTTTGCTGTATTATACGCCCTGTCTATGGCTTTTATGTTGGCTTTGACTTCTCTTGTTAGCCACAGTCATGTCATTGTTCCTTTAGAATACTTCTTCCTCTTTGGGATGTATATACCCTGTGCCTTCCAAGTTGCTTCAGCCATTGCTGTTATGCCATCATCCCTGCCAGTGTTCTTTTCCAATCAATTCTAGCCAACTCTTCTCTCATGCTTCTGTAATTCCCTTATTATATTGATATTGATATTAATATTGATACATCTGGCTTTAGCTTCTTCTTCTCAAATTTCAGGGTGAATTCGATCATATTATGATCACTTTCCCCCCAAAGGGTTCTTTTACCTTAACCTCTCTAATCAATTCTGGTTCATGGCACAACACCCAATCCAGAATAGCTGATCAATAGGGCTCAACCACAAGCTGCTCTAAAAAGCCATCTCATAGGTATTCTAGAAATTACCCCTCTTGGGATCCAGCAGCAACCCGATTTTCCCAATCTACCTGCATATTGAAATCCCCCATGACTATTGGCATGCATTTTCTATCTCCCATTGTAATTTATAGGCCACATAGAAACCATAGAAAAACTACAGCACAGAAACAGGCCTTTTGGCCCTTCTTGGCTGTGCCGAACTATTTTCTGCCTAGTCCCACTGACCTGCACACGGACCATATCCCTCCATACACCTCCCATCCATGTATCTGTCCAATGTATTCTTACATGTTAAAAAAGAACCCGCATTTACCACCTCGCCTGGCAGCTCATTCCATACTCCCACCATTCTCTGTGTGAAGAAGCCCCTCCAATGCTCCCTTTAAACTTTTCCCCCCTCACCATTAACCCATGTCCTCTGTTTTTTTTCTATCTATACCCATCATAATTTTATATACCTCTATGAAATCTCCCCTCATTCTTCTACGCTCCAGGGAATGAAGTCCTAACCTATTCAACCTTTCTCTGTAACTAAGCTTCTCAAGTCCCGGCAACGTCCTTGTAAACCTTCTCTGCACTCTTTCAACCTTATTTATATCCTTGCTGTAATTTGGTGACCAAAATTGAACACAATACTCCAGATTCGGCCTCACCAATGCCTTATACAACCTCATCATAACATTCCAGCTCTTATACTCAATACTTTGATTAATAAAGGCCAATGTACCTCAGTGGGAAAAAGCCTGCTTGTATTCACTCTATCTATACCCATCATAATTTTATACACCTCCATCAAATCTCCCCTCACTCTTCTACACTCCAGTCCTAACCTATTCAACCTTTCTCTGTAACTCAGCTTCTCAAGTCCCGGCAACATCCTTGTAAACCTTCTCTGCACTCTTTCAACCTTATTTATATCCTTGCTGTAATTTGGTGACCAAAACTGAACACAATACTCCAGATTCGGCCTCACCAATGCCTTATACAACCTCATCATAACATTCCAGCTCTTATACTCAATACTTTGATTAATAAAGGCCAATGTACCAAAAGCTCTCTTTATGACCCTATCTACCTGTGACGCCACTTTTAGGGAATTTTGTATCTGTATTCCCAGATCCCTCTGTTCTACTGCACTCCTCAGTGCCTTACCACTTACTCTGTATGTTCTACCTTGGTCTGTCCTTCCACAGTGCAATACCTCACACTTGTCTGTATTAAACTCCATCTGCCATTTTTCAGCCCATTTTTCCAGATGGTCCAAGTCCCTCTGCAGGCTCTGAAAACCTTCCTCACTGTCTACTACACCTCCAATCTTTGTATCATCAGCAAATTTGCTGATCCAATTTACCACATTATCATCCAGATCATTGATATAGATGACAAATAACAATGGACCCAGCACTGATCCCTGTGGCACCCCACTAGTCACAGGCTTCCACTCTGAGAAGCAATTTCCTACTACCACTCTTTGGCTTTTTCCATCGAGCCAATGTCTAATCCAATTTACCACCTCTCCATGTATACCTAGCGACTGAATTTTTCTAACTAAGTTTCCTAACTAATTCTCCTAACATCCTTACTATTGTTTGGGGGTCTGTATACAATTCCCATCAGGGCCTTTTTACCCTTGCAGTTCCTTAGTTCTATCCATAGTGATTCAACTCCTTCCGATTTGATTTCATTTTTTACCAACAGAGCAACGCCAGCCCCTCTGCCTTCCTGCCTGTCCTTTCAACTCAATGCATATCCTTGGACATTAAGCTCCCAACTATAATCTTCTTTCAGTGATGACTACAACATCATACATGGCAATCAGTAACTGTGCTACACGTTCATCTACCTTAGTCCATATTCTGTATACTGTGTGCATTGAAATCTAGCACCTTCAGTCCTGTATTCACCCTTTTTGATTTTGTCCGCCTTTTACATTGCAACTCATCCTGTTGATTGCAATTTTGCCGTATCAAGTCTCTCCTCACTACCTGCTAGGATATTAGTCCCCCTCCGGTTTAGGTGCAAGCCATCCCTTCTGTACAGGTCCCACCTTCCCTGGAAAAGAGCCCAATTATCCAAAAATCTTATGCCTTCCCTCCTACACCAACTCCTTAGCCACATGTTAAACTGTATAATCTTCCTTGTTCTGTCCTCACGAGCATGTGGCACGGGTAGCAGTCCTGAGATCACAACCCTGGTGGTCCTGTCCTTTAACTTAGCACCTAACTCCCTGAAATCCCTGCTACATGCTAGTGAGGCCAGTTTAACATGTGGCTATGGAGTTGGTGTAGGAGGGAGGGCATAAGATTTTTGGATCATTGGGCTCTTTTCCCAGGAACGTGGGACCTATATAAAAGGGATGGCTTGCATCTCACCTGGAGGTGGACTAATATCCTAGCAGGAAGGTTTGTTCATACTGTACAGTGGGATTTAAGTGAGAATTACAGGGGGATGGGAACCAGAGTGCCAGAACAGTTCGTGGAGAGGTTGTGGAGACAAGTGTTGTTAAGACCTCAGACAAAGTCAGGAATCAAACAGTTGAGCATGGTGTAACTAATGCCCTGAGCTGCGTATATTTTAATGTAAGAATTATCATAGAGCAGATGAGCTCAGGGCATGGATCAACACCCGGAATTATGACATTGTAGCCATTAGTGAGACTTGGTTGCAGGAGGGGCAGGACTGTAAAAACATCACAGCCTATTGCAAGAAGCACAAGGTTGTTATAGTAGGTCATTTTAACTTTCCATATATTGACTGGGAATCCCATACTGTAAAAGGACTAAATGGGATAGTGTTTGTCAAATGTGTTCAGGAAAGTTCCCTTCACCAGTACGTAGAAGTCCCAACGAAAGACTGCGTGATACTGGATCTGGTTTTAGGAAACGAGATGCCGCAGGTGAAAGAAGTTTGTGTAGGAAAACATTTTGCATCTAGTGACCACAATGCCATTAGCTTCAAAGTAAATATGCAAAAAGATGGTTGTGATTCTAAATTGGAGAAAGGCCAATTTTGGTGGTATTAGAAATTGATTCTTGCCAATCATATTATCTTTCCAAATGCCCAACTTTCACAGACGCCAGCCATCTTCCTAGCACTAGTGTCAGGCTGACTGTTTTGTAGTCATCACCCGCTCCTCCTTTTACATTCCAACTTGTGTGAGTCATCTAGAATCTGTGATGTTTCAGAAACAGCCATCAATGAATTCATCATCCTGAACCTAAGAATTCCCTCTAAATCTATTTCCAACACCAAAACAAGCCCGCCTACCCACCAAATCCATGGTGACCCTTGCCCCCCCCATCAACAATAAATCTATTTGCCCACATGATATCCATAATCTTTCTACATCTTGCCTACTTAGGTGCCTATTTATCAGTCACCCTTCCTCTTCTGCAAGGTGTCAATTCTTTACTCCCCAATATAAATTCTCTTGTCTGGTTTCAGCCAGAATTTTATCAGGTTACTTGCAATTCTAAGAGTTAAGCTACAATGGAGAATGTGTACAAAAAGGTTTATTTCTTTTCAATTTAGATTCTTGGCTTTTAAAATAACTTGGAGAGTTGATGGTGCAGATAATGACAGATGCATGCTAGGCATCTTGAACTAGCAGTTAAATAAAAATGTTGAAACCTCGAGTGAAATCCTAAAATTCAATCCAAGAGTGAAGCTAAGCAGTGAGAGCAAGCTTGGAACTCAACATAGAAGAAAATCAGCTTTTGCTAGTCAGAGACATTAAAGTTTATGAGGGAAAATTTTATGGTTAAGTTACCTATCAACCACAATAGTACTGACTGATGAAACTAGCTTAAGGATTTAAGTGTTCCTACAATTTCTTTCAGTAGAATATTCCAGATAGTAACCCAAGTAGAAAACCAATTTGTTCATACCTCCAGCTGTTACCCCTACATCTGTGTCATCTGATTATAGTAGTTTCTTCTCATTCCTTTATCAAAAAACTGAAAATTGAATACTGTTCTCAGAAGTCAGTACCATCCTTCCCTCCAAAAGAATTAGATCATCTCTATCCCTTCTTATTCCTCATCACCAGATCTTTCCATTAAATATCCTCTGCAGTCTTTCTAAACTCTAGTGGTATAATAACATAAGAACATAAGAAATAGGAGCAGGAGTAGGCCATCCGATCCATTGAGCCTGCCCCGTCATTCAATAAAATCATAGTTGATCTGTCCCTAAACTAGGCTCCAACTACCTGCCTTTTCCCCATAACCCTCAATTCCCTTACTATGTAAAAACTATCTAACTGTTTCTTAAATATATTTAGTGAGGAAGCCTCAACTGCTTCCCTGGGCAGAGAATTCCACAGATTCACCACTTCTTGGGAAAGACAGTTTCTCCTCATCTCCCTCCCAAATCTTCTCCTCTGAATCTTGACACAAAGTCCCCTAATTCTAGTCTCAACTACCAATGGAAGCAACTTTCCGACTTCTATCTTATCTATCCCTTTCAAAATTTTGCATGTTTCTATAAGATCCCCTCTCATTCTTCTGAACTCCAGAGAGTATAGTCCCAGGCGACTCAACCTCTCCTCATAGGTTAACCCCTTCATCCCTGGAATCAACCTGGTGAACCTCCTCTGCACTGCCTCCAACACCAGTATATCCTTCGTCAAGTATGGAGACCAGAACTGCACACAGTACTCCAGGTGCGGCCTCACCGGTACCCTGTATAGTTGCAGCATGACTTCCCTGCTCTTGAATTCAATCCCTCTAGCAATGAAGGCCAACATTCCATTTGCCTTCTTAATAACCTGTTGTACCTGCAAGCCAACTTTTTGTGATTCATGAACAAGTACTCCCGAGTCCCTCTGCACAACAGCATGCTGCAATCTTTCACCATTTAAATAATAATCTGCTCTTCTATTATTCCTTCCAAAGTGGATGATCACCAACATTGTATTCCATCTGCCAGACCTTGGTCCACTCACTTAACATATCTATATCCCTCTGCAGACTCTCCACATCCTCTGTACAACTTGCTTTTCCACTCAGTTTAGTGTCATCAACAAATTTTGCTACGCTACACTCAGTCCCCTCTTCCAAATCATCAATGCAAATGATAAACAGCTACAGGCCCAGTACCGACCCCTGCTGCACCCACTCACCATCGACTGTCAACCAGAGGAACACCATTATACCAACCCTCTGCCTTCTATTGGTTGACCAATCCATTATCCATGCCAATACACTTCCTCCGACTCCATGCATCCGTATCTTATTTATAAGTCTCTTGTGCGGCACCTTATCGAATGCTTTCTGGAAATCCAAGTATACGACATCCACCTGTTCCCCTCTATCCACTGCACTCACTATGTCCTCAAAGAACTCCAGTAAGTTCGTCAAACAGGACCTGCCCTTTCTGAATCCATGCTGTGTCTGTCTAATGGCACCACTCTTTTCTAAATGTTTCGCTATTTCTTCCTTAATGACAGCTTCAAGCATTTTCCTGACTACAGATGTTAAGCTAACTGGCCAATAGTTGCCTACATCCTTTTTTAAAAAGTGGCGTGACATTTGCTGTCTTCCAATCCGCCAGGACCTACCCAGAGTTCAGAGAGTTTTGGTAAATGATTACCAATGCGTCTATTATAACCTCCGCCAATTCCCTCAGCACCCTGGGATGCATCCCATCAGGACCAGGGGACCTGGACATTCAGGCCCTCTAGTTTGCTCATCACTATCTCTTTAGTGACAGTGATTTTATCCAGGTCCTCACCTCCCATTTCGTCCATAACATTCTTCTCTGGCATATAAGACTTGTCCTCCACCGTAAAGATCGACACAAAATAGTCATTCAGTGCCTCAGCCATTTCCTTATCACCCAATACCAATTTCCCCTTGTCATTTTCCAGGGGACCTACGTTGACTTTACCCACCCTCTTCCGCTGTATATACTTGCAAACGTATAAAAGCTTTTGCTATCTGTTTTTATATTTTGTGCTAATTTACTTTCATACTCTAGATTCCCTTTCCTTATTTTTTGTTTAGTGTTCTCTGTTGCTTTTTAAAGTTTTCCCAGTCCTCCAGTCTCCCATTACTCTTTGCTACTTTGTACACATGAGCTTTTAATTTGATACTTTCTTTTATTTCCTTAGTTACCCAAGGGTGGCTCTCCCCACACTTACTGTCCTTACTTTTGATTGGAATATTTTTGTTGAGCACTGTGAAAAATCTCTTTGAAAGTATTCCACTGTTCCTTAACGGTCCTACCAAGTAGCCAGTGCTCCCAATCCACATTAGCCAACCCCTCCCTCATCCTGTTGTAGTCTCCTTTGTTCAAGCATAATACATTAGCTTTAGATCTAACTATTTCATCCTCCATCTGAATGCAAAATCTTTTCAAGAGGATCCCTGACTACAAGATCGTTAATCTTACCTGTCTCATTGTACAGGACTAGATTCCAAGATAGTATTTTCCCTTGTAGGTTCACTAACATGTTGCTCAAGAAAGCCATCACGGATGCATTCTATGAAGTCCTCCTTAAGACTTCCTTGACCAACCTGATTCACTCAATCTACGTGGAAGTTAACATACCCCATGACAACTGCCGTTCCGTTCTTACAAGCCTCAGTTATTTCTTGGTTAATCGCCTCTGCCACTGCAATATTTTTATTAGGTGGCCCACAGACAACACCCATCAGTGATTTTTTTCCCTTTGCTTTTCTTAATCTCTACCCAGATGGACTCAACATTCTGCTCCATAGATCTTATATCGTCTCTCACAATCGCCCTGATCTCATTCCTAATCAAGAGCACCACCCCACCTCCTCTGCCTTCCTGCCTACCTTCCATATTACCTGATACCCTTGGATATTTAATTCCCAGTCATCTCCACCTTGCAACCAGGTCCTAAAACTGTGCTGTCCATAACTTCATAAAGATTAAATGCAATTTCTTTGGTTCTGTACTCCATTCCTCTGAAATAAAGTCATGGATTCCACATGCCTTAAGACACTGAACTTCCCTCAACCACCTACAAAGACTAACGCTGGTACAGCTGCAGGTCTCCTTTTCTCTGTTTTGCTTATGTGATCATAAGACTATCAGACATGGTTCAAAGTTCAAAGTAAAATTTATTATCAGAGTCACCACGTACAACCCTGACATTATTTTTCCTGCAGGGAAACTTAGCAAATCTATAGAACAGTAACTGTAAACAGGATCAATGAACAACAAATTGTGCAAATGCAAATATAAATAAATAGCAATAAATTAGGAGCATGAAATAACAAGGTAAAGAGTCCTTAATGTGAGACCATCAGTTGTGGGAACATTTAGAAATAGAATGACTGTAGTTATCCCCTTTTGTTCAACAGCCTGATGATTGAGGGGTAGTAACTGTTCTTGAACCTGGTGGTGCGGGTCCTGAGGCACTTGTACCTTCTACCTAATGGCAGAAAAGGGAAAAGAGCATAGCCTGGCTGGTGAGGATCTTTTGATGGATACTGCTTTTCTACGGCAACGTTTCATTTAGAAGCTCAATGGTTGGGAGGGCTTTACTTGTGATGTACTTAAGGCTGAATCCAACCTTTTGCTGGATTTTCCACTCAATGGCATTGGTGTTCCAACGCCAGGCTGTAATGCAACTAGTCAGTACATTTCCACAACACACCTGTACAAGTCTGCCAAACTTTTTGATGACATGCCAAATTGCCACAGACTCCTGAGGAAGTAAAGGTGCTTTTGTGCAATTATATTTATTTGATGGGTCCAGGACAGGTCCTCTGAGATAGTGACACTCAGGAATTTAAAGTTACTGACCCTCTCCACCTCTGATCCTCTGATGGGTACTGGCCATGGACCTCTGGTTTCCCTGAAGTTTGAAATCAGTGCCTTGGTCCTACTGACAATGAGTGAGAGGCTGTTGTTATTACACCACTCAGCCAAATTTTCAACCTCCCTCCTGTATGCTGATTTATAACCCCCCTTTGATACAGCTCACAACATCAGCAAACTTTTATATGGTATTGGAGCTGTACTTAGCCACACAGTCATAAGTATAAAGTGAGCAGAGCAGGGGGCTAAGCAAACATCCCTGTGGCACTCCTGTGCTGATGAGAGATTGTGGAGATGTTTTTGCCAATCTGAACTGATTGGGGTCTACAAGTGAGGAAATCCAGGATCCAACTGCACAAGGGGTTATTGAGGCCCGAGTCCTGGAGTTTACTAATTAGTTTTGAGGGGACGATGGTATTAAATGCTGAGCTGTAATCCAAAAGATCCACCTTTGCTCTCCAGATATTCCAGGGTTGAGCGAAGAGCCAATGAGACAGCATCTGCTGTAGACCTGTTGCTTCGGTAGGCAAGGTGGAGCGATCCAAGTCGCCACTCAGGAGCTGATAGGCTTCAACACCAGCCTCTCAAAACACTTCATTGTGGATTTGAGTGCCATTAGGCAATAGTCATTGAGGCATGTAGCCAAGTGGTTAAGGCATTCGTCTAGTGATCTCAAGGTCGCTGGGTCGACCCTCAGCTGTGGCAGCGTGTTTGTGCCCTTGAGCAAGGCACTTAATCACACATTGCGCTAGTCTGTGCGAGGAGTGGTGCCCCACACAGACTTCCAATCTGCGCCTTGTAAGGCATGAAAATGCCCGACGCAGGCCTCTCATGGTCTGAGTCGATGTTCCCCTCCCTCCTCGTTGAGGCAGATTACCACGCTCTTCTTGGGCACCAGCATGATTGAAGCCTGCTTGAAGCATATGGGTATCACACACTACATAGCAAGAGGTTGAAGATATCTGTGAACACACCACCCAGTTGGTCAGCACAGGTCTTCAGTACTCGGCCAGATACTCCATCCAGGCCGGATTCTTTCCTTGGACTCACTCTTGAAGGCAGCCCACAAATCATTTTCAGACATAGGAGCAGAATTAGGCTATCATCCCATCGAGTCTGTTCCACCATTACGTCATACTGATTTAATATCCCTCACAACCCCATTCTCCTTCTACCCATAAACTTTTGAAGCCTTTACGAATTAAGAACCTATCAATCTCTGCTTTAAATATACATAATGACCTGGCTTTCACATCCATCTTGGCAGTGAATTCCATAGTCTGACCATTCTCTGGCTAAAGAAATTCCTCATTTTGTTCCAAAGGAACAGTGTTGTGTTCTGAGGCTGTACCCTCTGTACCTAGCCCAAAACTGCACACAATTCTCCAAGGATCATCCGACCAATTCCTTATAAAGCCTTAACTTTATAGCCTTGCTTTTATATTCCAGTACTCTATAAATTAATGCCAACATAACATTTTTGTTCCTTATCAGAATCAGGTCACTAGCATAAGTAGTGAAATTTGTTGTTCTGTGGCAGCAGTATGTTGTAATACTTAGTAATAAAAAAGCTATAAATTACAATAAGTATAATATAAAAATAATTAAATGAGGAATGCCAAAAAAGTGCAGAAAATAGTGAGATAGTGTTCATAGGTTCATTGTCCATTCAGAAATCTGATGGCAGAGGGCAAGAAGCTGTCCCTGAAATATTGATTGTATCTCTTCAGGCTCTTGTACCTCCTCCTTGATGATAGCAAGGGCATGTCCTCAGTGATAGGGGTCCTTAATGAAGTATGCCGCCTCTTTGAGGCATCATCTTTCAATGGTGTCCTGAATGCTGGAGGGGCTAGTACCCATGATGGAGCTGGCTGAACTTACAACTTTCTGCAGCTCTTTCCAATCCTGTGCACAGGTCCCTCCATACCAGACAGTGAGAGTTAGAATGCACTCCATGGTACACCTGTGAGGGTCTTTGGTGACATACCAAATGTCGTCAAACTCATAATGAATATAGCCATTGTTGTGCCTTTTTTGTAACTGCATCAATCTATTGGGTCCTGGATCACAAAGATATTGACACCCAGGAACTTGCAACTACTCGCCCTTTCCACTGCTGATCCCTTGACTTCCCCTTCCTGAAGCCCACAATCAATTCCTTGGTCTTACTGACACCAAGTGCAAGGTTGTTGTGTGAAACCACTTAACCAGCTGATCTATCTAGCTTCTGTATGCCCCTTTGTCACCATTTGAAATTCTGCCAACAATAGCTGGTCGTTGGCAAACCTATAGATGGCATTTGAGCTATGCCTAGCCACACAACTGTGGGTGTTGAAAGAGTAGAGCAGTGGGCTAAGCACACATCTTCTGAGGTGCAACAGTTGTTGATTGCCAACGAGGAGATGATGTTATTTCTGATCTGCACTGACTGTGGCTTCCCAGTGAGGAAGGCAAGGATACAGTTGCATAGGGAGGTATAGAGGCCCAGGTTTGGAGCTTGTTGATGAGAATTGAGAAATGTTGATTGCATTAAATACTGAGCTGTAATCAACAAACAGTAGCCTGACATAGGTATTGCTGTTGTCCAGGTGATCCAAGGCTGGTGAGATTGCATCTGCTGTAGACCTACTGTGTGATAGTCAAATTGTAGCGGGCCCAGGTCCTTGCTTTGGCAGGGGTTGATTCTAGCCATGACCAACCTTTTAAAGCACTTCATTACAGTAGATGTGAGTGCCCAGTGACATCTCATCCTGCTTTTCTTGGGCATTGGTATGATTGTCACTGACTCAACCTGCAAATGATCAATTTTATACTCGTTTAGAAAATAGTCCACGTTTATTCCTTCTACCAAGGTGCACTTCCCTGCACTATATTCCATCTGCCACTTCTTTGCCCATTCTCCTAATCTGTACAAGTGCTTCTTGCAGACTTCTTGCTTCCAACTCTACTCACTCCTCCACCTATCTTTATATTATCCACAAACTTGACCACAAAGCCATCAATTCCATAATTCAAATTATTGAGATATAACGTGAAAATAAGAGACCCAAAATCAGCCCCTCAGAACTCCACTAGTCAATTAATAGTCATAATGGACTCAAACTTCAAAGTAAAATTATCAAAGTACACATATGTCACCACATACAACCCTGAGATTCATTTTCTTGTGGGCACACTCAATAAATCTATAGAATGATAACCTGCATCAGAATCAATGAAAGACCACCCAACTAGGGCGTTCAAACCAAGTTCAGGAGACAACAAACTGCAAATACAAAAAAACACAAATGATAATAATAAATAAGCAAAAAATATAGAGAACAAGGGTCCTTGAAAGTGAGTCTGTTGGCTGTGGGAACATTTCAATGATGGGGCAAGTGAAGTTATATCGCTTTGGTTCAGGAGCCTGATGGTTGAGGGGTAATAACTGTTCCTGAACCTCATGATGTGAATCCTGAGGCTCCCATACCTTCTTCCTGATGGCAAAAGTGAGAGGGGAGCATATCCTGGGTGGTGGGGGTCCCTGATGCTGCTTTCCTGCAACAGCATTTCATGTAGATGTGCTCAATGGTTAAATCATAGAAACATACATAGAAATCTTCAGCACATTACAGGCCCTTTGGCGCACAATGTTGTGAGGGCTTTTCCTGTGATGGACTGGGCCATATCCACTACATTTTGTAGGATTTTCCATTCAAGGGGATTGGTGTTTCCATATCAGGCTGTGATGCAACCAGTCAATATACTCTCCAACACACATTAATAGAAGTTTATCAAAGTTTTAGATGTCGTGCCAAATCTCCACAAACTCCTAAGGAAGTAGAGGCGTTGCTGTACTTTCTTCATAATTCCATTTACATGCTGAGGCCAGGACAGATTCCCTGAAATAATAACACTAAGTAATTAAAAGTTTCTGACCCTCTCTACCTCTAATCCTCCAATAAGAACTGACTCACAGACTTCTGATTTCCTTCTCTTAGTCAATAATCAGCTCACCAGTCTTGCAGACAACCCCTTGGTTGTTCGAACCTCTGGAGCCTTGCCCTTTAGCTTCTGCCTGTACACAGGTAGGAGGAGAACAGACAGGTGATCCAACGTAATGAAATGCATTTCTTATCTCAGTATAACAGTGGTCTAGTGTGTTGGGACCGCTGATGCGTAATTGGTCAGTGCTTTCTTCAAACAAGCTTGGTGGAAGATCCTGGTGGAAGACTATGATTTGAAATGAATCAGGATGGACTGTTTCTTGTTTGGAGGCAGCACTATGCAGTATCTCAAGCACTTGATTATAGTCAACTGCTCATGGTATGTAAACTGTGACCAGGATTATGGAGAACTCCCCAGGTAAATTAGAATGGATGGCATTTGACCATTAGGTGCTCAAAGTTAGGGGTACACGAGCTCAACAAATCTGCCACATCAGAGTACCACCGAGTGTTTATCATGAAACACACACCTCTACTTTTTGTCTTTTCCAAATCAGAGTTCAGTCCATTCAGTAAATTCGGAACTATTCCAAAATCTTTTTGAAATCTCACCACTAATGCCTCCACAAACTCTTCAAAACTTGGGGTGCAGTCCATCTGGTCCAGGTGACTTATCTACCTTGCAGCTTCCTAAGTACCTTCTCCTCAGTAATAAGAACTACACTCACTTTTAGATTATGAAGACACGCAGTCCTCTTTTATTGTCATTTAGTAATACATGCATTAAGAAATGATACAATATTTCCTCCAGTGTGATATCACAAAACACAGGACAGACCAAGACTGGAAAAAACTAACAAAACCACATAATTATAACATATAGTTACAACAGTGCAACAATACCATAACTTGATGAAGAAGTCCATGAGCACAGTTCAAAGTCTCTCAGATGTCCCACATCTCACACAGATGGGAGAAGGAAGAAAAACTCTCCCTGCCATACACGACCACGGTCCGACTCTGAGTCATCCGAAAAGTTCAAGCTCTGATTAGCTCTCTGACACCGAGTACTGAGTGCCATCTCTATCCCAATGATTCAGTCGCTAACAGCAGGAAGGGGAGGGAGGTGTCGGAAATGGACCAGGCAAACTTGAGAGCAGGGTGAAAGTTGGAGGCAAAGTTAATAAAGTCAACGAGCTCAGCATGCGTGCAGGAAGCAGCGCCAATACAGTCATCGATGGCGGCGCGACACAGCTCGCAGTGGCCACTCCAGTGGTGATGTCTGTTATTTGTCAAGTAGGATGCTGTACACAATCCTGATTTGATGGAGATGGACGTGATAGCACAGAGGAACATCTGGTGAAACTTCTGAAATGCCTGCTTCGCTGCTGCTGCTACTGTGTGGTCCAGAATCTCCAGAGGGGAAGGCCCCGAGTCCTCGGTTTTGCTTGTTGCTCGGTGGCCCGGATGGAGTCGAAGCGCTCGGCAGAGGATGGTGCTCAGAGAGGCTGTGTCGGAGGGGCTGGTTGGAGGCTCGAAGTTTTCGGACGGACTCAGAGTCCGCTGTGGTCGGGTGCTTCCAATGGTGCTGCATCAGCCAGTTGGCGGCACTTGGAGGTTCATGGCAGGGAAAGTTCCTCCCTTCTGCCGCCTGCGTGGGATGATGAGTCTATCGGGACTTTGAGACTTTTTTTTTTACTGTGCCCATGGTCTGCTCTTTATCAAATTATGGTATTGCTTTGCACTGTTTTAACTATATGTTATAATTATGTGGTTTTGTCAGTTTTAGTCTTGGTTTGTCCTGTGTTTTCTTGTGATATCATTCTGGAGGAACGTTGTATCATTTTTTAATGCATGCATTTCTAAATGACAATAAACGAAAACTGAACTGAACTGATGTAGCGAAGGAGAAGTGGGGGGGGGGGACAGATACCAATATCGCCTTGGAACATGGATTGTTCCACAAAGCCAATAAAAAGGCAGACATAGCTGGGACCCATACGGGTGCCCATGGCTACACCTTCAGTTTGGAGGAAGTGGGAGGAGCCAAAGGAGAAATTATTTAGAGTAAGGACTAATTCTGCTAGACGGAGGAGAGTGGTGGTAGAGGGAAACTGATTAAGTCTGGAATCCAAAATGAAGCGGAGAGCTTTAAGACCTTCCTGGTGGGGACTGGACATCCAATAAAGCGGTAGGGGCCAGGGAACTTAAAATCATTGAAAAAATCCAGAGCGTGAGAAGTGTCATGAACATAGGTGGGAAGGGATTGAACAAGGGGGGATAAAACAGTGTCGAGGTATGCAGAAACGAGTTTGGTGGGGCAGGAGCAAGCTGAGACAATGGGTCTACCTGGACAGGCAGGTTTGTGGATGTTGGTAGGAGGTAGAAACGGGAAGTGCGGGATGTGGGAACTATAAGGTTGGTAGCAGTGGATGGGAGATCCCCTGAGCGGATAAAGTTGGTGATGGTGTGGGAGACAAATGGCCTGGTGCTCCTTAGTGGGGTCATGATCGAGGGGTAAATAGGAAGAGGTATCCGCGAGTTGTCGCTGTGCCTCGGCAAGGTAGAGGTCAGTATGCCAGAGTACAACAGCGCCCCCCTTATCGATTGGTTTTATAGTAAGGTTAAGATTAGTGCGAAGGGAGTGGACAGCAGAGCGTTCGGAAGGAGTGAGGTTGGAATGGGAACTGCAAACTACTGTAACATTCATGGACTCAGGATCATGGACTATATTTTTTTGTGTGATTGCATGTGTATGCTATCTTATATGAGCACTAGATGCCTTACGCTGTTGATAATGTGCTTAGTACCTTGGCCCAGGAGTAACACTGTTTCGTTAAGCTATATTCATGGGTGTTCATGTATATTTGAATGATCATTCAACTTAAATTTGAATCCTCTAGCTTCCCACTAATTTTTGCTATATTATATCCCTTTATTTTGCTTTTATTCCATCTGTGACTTCCCTCGCCATAATCCCTAGTATCCCCTTGCAACTAACTTTGGTCAGCTCCTCTCTCCTGCCTCTGTCATTCCCTTTATTCTACTGTACTGATACAGTGCTGTGCAAAAGGCATCCTAACCATATACTGTAAGTGTGCCTGGGACTTTTGCACGGAACTGTATTTGTCAACATGGAGCGGAGAGTGAGTCTGTAAATCTAGTAGAGCAAAGGATATTGGTAGTGGCAAGGTTGTAGTGCTGCAGGAGGAGTGTGGGACAAGTGGTAGAGAAGGAGTGCCGGGGCAGGGAGGTGTGGGGTGCCATGTGCAGATACACCCAGCACTGAGACACCAGGCAAGGTAACTGATTCAAACAATTGCTTTATTGATAATTACAGAATGTCTCTCTGGTGATTCCCACTCCATGCCCTTCACCCAACCATGATTCCTTTCTCCCTGCCTTCTTCCCATCTCAGCTGAGGCCCATATCAGAATCAGGTTTATCATCATTCACATGAAGAACTTTTTTTTGAGGCAGTACAGTGCAATACATAAAATTACTACAGTACCGTACATCTGATTTTCTTCTCCTTCTAGCAAATTATGAACACTGCCTTACTATGGGTTTTGTTACTTTAAGCTCCCCAATCAAATCTGGTTCATTACACAGCACCCAATCCAGAATTGCCTTTTCCTTGGTGGGCCCAACCATAAGCTGCTTTAAAAACCCATCTTGTAGGTATTTGACAAATTCTTTCTTTCGTGATTAAGCACCAACCTGATTTTCCCCAAACGGCAAATTTAAATCCCCCAAGACTAATGCAACATTGCCTTTTTTACAGGTCTTTTCTATCTCGCATCCTACCCCACATCCTGGCTACTGTGTAACTCTCATCAGAATCATTTTACCTTTGAAGTGTCTTAACTCTACTCACAAGGATTCTACATATTCTGATCCTCTGTCACTTCTTTGTAAGCATTTGATTTGTTTTAAACCAACAGAGCCACCCACCCCTTCTTCCTACCTGACTGTCCTTTCAATACAATGTGTATCCTTGGATGTTAAGCTCCCAACTATAATCTTCTTTCAGCCACAGCATCATACCTGCCAAATTCTAACTGTGCAACAAGATCATCTACTTATTCTGTACAATATGTGGATTCAAATATAACACCTTCACTCGTGTATTCATCACCAATTTCATTTTTGACTCCATGATCCTGGAAGTTACATTCTTATTCCTTTATAAACTTTGTTTTTTTCATTTATTCTGGAAACTTTCGCAATCTCGCCTGCACTCTTCTTTACTTTTACTCTATCCTCATTTTTCCATACTGTTAAATCAACACCCCGAGAATCTAACGACAAACTTCAATCCATCCCACTAACAGCAATTTTCCCAAACAATTGCCTTACTATGGGTCTTTGCAGGTATTCCTGATAGTAGCTTACCAGCAGTCAAATGTGTTGGGAGACTTGGTGATACACGACACAGAAAAGTACAGCACAGTAACAGGCAACTTGGCCCATACCAAACCATCTAAACTGCCTACTCCTATCAACCTGCACTGGGATCATGGCACATCATCAACCCCCGCATTCCTCCCCCCTGTACAAAAAAACCCCAAAAGCGTAATAAACACATCAACCTCTAAATCCAAAAGCAAAACCAAACAGCTGATTATTGACGACAGGAGGAGGAACCCAGAGGTCAATGAGCCAGTCCTCATCAGGGGATCAAGGTTGGAGGGGGACAGTAACTTTAAATTCGTTGGAGTTATGATTTTGGAGAATCTGTCCTGGGACCAGCAATTACACAGAAGGCGTAGCAGTGCCTCTACTTCTCCAGAAGTTTGCTCAGATTCAGGATGTGACCTAAAACTTTGACAAACTTGTTTTGATGTGTAATGGAGGGTATCCTGACTGCTTGCATTAGGTTCTGGTATGGAAACAATAATGCCCAAAAATGGAAAAGCCTTTAAAAGATAGTGGATACAGCCCAGACCATCATGGGAAAAGCCCTCTCAAAAACTGAGCACATACACAAGAGGTGCTCCCACAAGAAAGCAGTGTCCATCACCAAAGACTCCACCATCCAGGCCATGCTCTCTTCTCACTGCAGCCATGTGGAAGGTGGTACAGAAGCTTCATGACCCACTCCAGCAGGTTCAGTAACAGTTATTGCCCTTCAACTATCAAACTCCTGAACCAGCGTGGGTAACTTCACTCAACACGGAACTAAATCGTCAACCTGTGGACTCACTTTCAAGGACTCTACAACTCTTGTTCTCAATATTAAAAAAAATTGTTATTATTACTTGTTATTTTTTGTAGTTGCAGAGTTTGCCTTCTTTTGCACATTGGTTCTTTGTCTTTGCTTGTGTGTAGTTTTTCAGTGGTTCTATTATGTTTCTTTGTATCTACTGTGAATGCCTGCAAGGATCACTAACACCCATGTCATTCTCCATATCCATTGCTTATTTATTCATGAGTATTATTTCTTTTTTCTTTGTATTTGCAGCTTGTTCTCTTTTGCACATTGGTGGTCTTTCATTGATTTACTCAGTATGCCTGCAAAAAATGAATTTCAGAGTTGTATATAGTGATATACATGTACTTTGATAATAAATTTACTTTGAGCTATCCTTTTTCACAGTCTCAATATCCACTGCATCGAACTGGATACCAACTGCTGTATCATCTGACAAATTAGTTTAAACTAACCAATTTAAACTCCCCAACTGCTCTAACAAACCTGCCTGCAAGGATAAGTTCAGGTGTAACCTGTCCTTGCTTTCATCATTTTCCACTTTTCTGAATTAAATGTTGCCTGTCATGATGTATCTGTGCACATCACTAGCCTAGGCAAGATCATGGTTCCCGTGTGATCTCTACTTTGCAGCTCCGGTTTATTAACCACTAAATGCAACAAGGCTTCAGTGAATTACAACACTCTGCCCTTACCAACTCTGATGGCTTTTTGACAGTTCTAACTGTAAGCAACCTTTTTAACTGTGTTTAAAGGTCTCTGACTATATCACTTAACCCACAACTAATTAATTCCAAAATTAAGTAAATTAGCTAAGACCTCTCACTCACCTTTTACGTCGGATTCAGCTCCTTCACAAAGGATATCTGAGCACTTCCCCTACAGTGTGTGCTGGGTCCATGAAATAAGGATAAGATGGGTTGGCATCTGATCTCCAGCTCATCTTCATCTTCTCTATTACAATGTGCAGGTGTTAACCTATGCCCTGCTCTTATCCAATGGCTTTCACTAGCTATACAGGTTAAAATCCAGGCCATCATGTCCAAAATATATGTTATAACATCCTTTGCTGTTCAGTACAGTGTTGTGTCAAGAATTTGATGCTCAATTATCTGACCCACATTCAATTCATATACAACTTCTTCCCCTCCACCATCTGATTTCTGAACAGTCCATAAACAAAACCAATTTTTTAGTTTGCACTATTTATGTACAGTTTATGGTAATTTTGTCTTTACACAGCACTGCTAATTTATACAAAAAAACACTTCCTATTATACAAACAACAGGAATTCTGCAGATGCTGGAAATTCAAGCAACACACATCAAAGTTGCTGGTGAACGCAGCAGGCCAACTTTGATGTGTGTTGCTCCTATTATACAAGTTAGTGATAATAAATATGAATTGGATTTTGAAATTGTGTCCTGTAAAACCAAATCTATGTCAATATTATATAGCAAAAAGCAGCCTGTGGGCTTCACATGGATAAAAACATAGAAAACCTACAGCACAATACAGGCCCTTCGGCCCACAAAGCTGTGCCGAACATGTCCTCAGCTCGGAAATTACCTAGGGTTACCCAGAGCCCTCTCTTTTTTTTTTTTTTAAAAAGTTAAATGTACCTATCCAGGAGTCTCTTAAAAGACCCTATCATATCCGCCTCCACCACTGTCGCCGGCAGCCCATTCCATGCACTCACCACTCTCTGTGTAAATAACTTACCCCTGACATCTTCTCTGTACCTACATCCAAGCACCTTAAAACTGTACCCTCTTGTGCTAGCCACTTCAGCACTGAGAAAAAGCCTCTGACTATCCGCACGATCAATGCCTCTCATTATTTTATACACCTCTCATCCTCCATTACTCCAAGGAGAAAAGGCCAAGTTCACTCAACCTATTCTCATAAGGCATGCTCCCCAATCCAAGCAACATCCTTGTAAATCTCCTCTGCATCCTTTCTATGTGTAACGCTCAGCTATATTGGTTCGTATTTATTTTAGGGAAACCCCGTCCATTGCCCATCTTGTCTCCTGGTTGTGTCGGTTGCTGTACCACTGCCACCTGATTCAGCTTCAAACATCAATCATCAGCCAGCACACAATGTACCTTTTACCAATTACACCTTATAGATATTACTAAGTCTATGAGATTAATAGAAGTTCAATACAAAAAAGGAATGGAAAAGGTGCCAGACTTATCAAAGTTCAATTTCTTCATGCGCACGTTGGAGCTCAGGGACCTCTTTGGGACCACTCGGACCCCGTCGACTCGCAGCTCAGGACCACCCGGAGTGATCAACCTGAGCTTTCCCGCAGGTCCGTCGTCCTCACAGTCTCTCCTCCGACTCCCCGCCCCGGAGTGATCAACCTGAGCTTTCCCGCAGGTCCGTCGCCCTCACAGTCTCTCCTCCGACTCCCCGCCCGGAGTGCTCAACCTGAGCTTTCCCGCAAATCCGTCGTCCTCACGGTCTCTCCTCCGACTCCCCGCCCGGAGTGATCAACCTGAGCTTTCCCGCAAATCCGTCGTCCTCACGGTCTCTCCTCCGACTCCCCGCCCGGAGTGTACATCTGCTATCTGTATTATAACTCAAGCAAAGTGCAAGCTAGAGACTTTGGCTACGTCCACACTGCGCCAGATAATTTTGAAAACAAAGATTTTCAGAAACGGTCTCCAGAGTGAATAAATCTGAAAACGCCTAATATCCGTTGTAGTCTGTATGGGGTAACCGGAGAGATTTAAAAACGCTGTCATGACAACACCACAACAACAATGCTTTTTCTGCTTCTGCTCGGTACTGCGTACGGCTGTTATAACGCGCAGTCAGTGTGAACGGCGTGAGAGTTAAAATTGTAAAGTGAGCTTTTTTGACTATTTAAAAACGCTGTCATGACGTGCTGGAACAGACAGCAGCAGCGCGGCATTTCATTGTTTTCTTGAACGCGACTCCCCACATAACCTAACAATTTCAGAACAGATGGCAACGAGACTGAAGCCAGAAGAGTTAGAAATGTACTCACCAAATACTTTGACCCATAACTTACTGAATACTGAATAAATAAGTATACTCACTTTGCCCTGTTTTCTGTCCTTGCTTGTATGAAGGTGGTTTGCCTATTTACGCAAGTACTTCTCTGACAATAGATGTGTAACAGCCTAATGTAACATTGTATGGAAATACAAGATAACACTGATGCAGTCATGTTTTATACATTTAGCAAGGTGCTTTATTAATGCAACAGAGTTAGTCAGTTTTTCAATGTTCGTCATCAGCCGGGTCATACTGTCCGTGAATTCCCTGTCGGTCGCCTCCATACGCTCCAGTATTTGTTTTTTTTAGTTTTAAGTCCTCCTGCGCGAGATCCAAGAGCAATTCCTTTTAAGTTTTTCTACTCTATAACTGGACAAACGCGCACTAAGTATACCGTTTTCTCTTCACTTGTTTTCTGTGTGTCCTGCACATGCCCATCAGGAGGGGATTCGCCCAAATATCTCTAATGTGGACAGAGATATTTTGAAAAACGCTTAGTGTGGACGCCTGTCAATTTCACTCGAAACCTGTGTTTTCAAAATTACCCGGAGTACTGTGGACATAGCCTCAATCAGCATTTAACATAACAAAGAAGCCATTTTAATTAACATATGCAGTAACATAAAAGATTAACATAACAAAGAAGCCATTTTGATTAACATACGCAGTAACATAAAAGAAGAAACCCCTTACATATGGGTTACAACTTCCTGTAGTGAGGTGACCAGAAATGAACACAGTACTCCAAGTGGGGTCTGACCAGGGTATTATATAGCTGCAACACTACCTCTCGGCTCCTAAACTCAATCCCACGACTGATGAAGGCCAATGCACTGTATGCTTTCTTAACCACAGAGTCAACCTGCACAGCAGCTTTGCGTGTCCTATGGATTTGGACCCCAAGATCCCTCTGATCCTCCACGCTGCCAAGAGTCTTACCATTAGCACTATATCCTGCCATCATATTTCATCTACCAAAATGAACCACCTCACACTTATCTGGGTTGAACTCCATCTGCCACTTCTCAGCCCAGTTTTGCATCCCATCAATGTCCCGCTGTAACCTCTGACAGTCCTCCACACTATCCACAACACCCCCAACCTTTGTGTCATCAGCAAATTTACTAACCCATCCCCCCACTTCCTCATCCAGGTCATTTATAAAAATCACACCACTGGTCACCGACCTCCATGCAGAATATGACCCATCTACAACCACTCTTTGCCTTTCGTGAGCAAGCCAATTCTGGATCCACAAAGCAATGTCCCCTTGGATCCCATGCCTCCTTACTTTCTCAATAAGCCTTGCATCGAGTACCTTGTCTAATGCCTCCCTGAAATCCATACATCTACTGCTCTACCTTCATCAATGTGTTTAGTCACATCCTCAAAAAATTAAAACAGGCTCGTAAGGCATGACCTGCCTTTGACAAAGCCATGCTGACTATTCCTAATCATATTATGCCTCTCCAAATGCTCATAAATTCTGCCTCTCAGGATCTTGTCCATCAACTTACCAACCACTGAAGTAAGACTCACTGGTCTATAATTTCCTCGGCTATCTCTACTCCCTTTCTTGAATAAGGGAACATCTGCAACCTTCCAATCCTCCGGAACCTCTCCCGTCCCCATTGATGATGCAAAGATTATCACCAGAGGCTCAGCAATCTCCTCTCTCGCCTCCCACAGTAGTCTGGGGTACATCTCGTCTGGTCCCAGTGACTTATCCAACTTGATGCTTTCCAAAAGCTCCAGCACATCCTCTTTCTTAATATCTACATGCTCAAGCTTTTCAGTCCACTGTAAGTCATCCCTACAATTTCCAAGTTCCATAGTGAATACTGAAGCAAAGTATTCAATAAGTACATCTGTGAGAAACAATATAAGATCTCCAGAACAGAATGTTGAGTCCATCTGGATAGAGATTAAGAATAGTAAAGGGGGAAAAAAAAAAAAAAAAAAAAAATCGCTGGTGAGTTGTCTGTAGGCCACCTAATAAATATATTGCAGTGGCAGAGGCTTGTAAGAATGGAACGGCAGTTGTTATGGGGGATTTTAACTTCCACATAGATTGGGTGAATCAGGTTGGTCAAGGAAGTTTTGAGGAGGACTTCATAGAATGCATTCGTGATAGGTTTCTTGAGCAGCATGTTAGTGAACCTACAAGTTAAAATGCTATCTTAGATCTAGTCCTGTGTAATGAGATAGGTAAGATTAACGATTTTGTAGTCAGGGATTCTCTTGGAAAGAGTGATCATAGTATGATTGAATTTCGCATACAGATTGAGGATGAAATACATCTAAAACTAGTGTATTATGCTTGAACAAGGGAGACTACAACAGGATGAGAGAGGAGTTGGCTAATGTGGATTGGGAGCACAGGCTATTTGGAAGGACAGCTGAGGAACAATGGAACACTTTCAAAGAGATTTTTCACAGTGCTCAACAAAAGTATATTCCAATCAAAAGTAAGGAGAGTAAGTATGGGGAGAGCCAGCCTTGGAAAACTAAGGAAATAAAAGAAGCATCAAAATAAAAGATCATGTGTACAAAGTTGCAAAGAGTAGTGAGAGACTGGAGGACTGGGCAAACTTTAAAAAGCAACAGAGAACAACTAAACAAGAAATAAGGAAAGAGAAGATAGAGTATGAAAGTAAATTAGCACAAAATATAAAAACAGACAGCAAAAGCTTTTATAAATATATAAAGCGGAAGAGGGTGGCTGAAGTCAACGTAGGTCCCCTAGAAGACGAGAAGGGGAAATTGATATGGGGTGAGAAGGAAATGGCTGAGGCATTGTGTCAGTCCTTACGGTGGAGGACACGTCTAATATGCCAAAGAAGGATGTTATGGACGAAATGGGAGGTGAGGACCTCGATAAAAATCACTGTCACTAAAGAGATAGTGATGAGCAAACTAGAGGGCCTGAATGTCCAGGTCCCCTGGTCCTGATGGGATGCATCCCAGGGTTCTGAGGGAATTGGCGGAGGAAGGAAGTAGGCAAAAGACAAGCAACTATTGGCCAGTTAGCTTAACATCTGTAGTCAGGAAAATGCTTGAAGCTGTCATTAAGGAAGAAATAGCAAAACACTTAGAAAGGAGTGGTTCCATTAGACAGACGCAGCATGGATTCAGAAAGGGCAGGTCCTGTTTGACAAACTTACTGGAGTTCTTTGAGGACATAATGAGTGCAGTGGATAGAGGGGAACAGGTGGATGTCGTATACTTGGATTTCCAGAAAGAATTCGATAAGGTGCCACACAAGAGACTTATAAATAAGATACGGATGCATGGAGTCGGAGGAAGTGTATTGGCATGGATAATGGATTGGTTAACCAATAGAAGGCAGAGAGTTGGTATAATGGTGTTTCTCCGGTTGACAGTCGGTGGTGAGTGGGGTGCCACAGGGGTCGGTACTGGGCCCGCAGCTGTTTACATTGATGATTTCGAAGAGGAGACTGAGTGTAGTGTAGCAAAATTTGATGACATTAAACTGAGTGGAAAAGCAAATTGTACAGAGGATGTGGAGAGTCTGCAGAGGGATATAGATAGGTTAAGTGAGTGGACCAAGGTCTGGCAGATGGAATACAATGCTGGTAAATGCGAGATCATCCACTTTGGAAGGAATAATAGAAGAGCAGATTATTATTTAAATGGTAAAAGATTGCAGCCTGCTGTTGTGCAGAGGGACTCAGGAGTACTTGTTTATGAATCACAAAAAGTTGGCTTGCAGGTACAACAGGTTATTAAGAAGGCAAACGGAATGTTGGCCTTCATTAAGGGTTATGGGGAAAAGGCAGATAGATGGAGCTGAGTTTATGGACAGACCAGCCATGATCTTATTGAATGGCAGGGCAGGCTCGGTGGGCTGGATGGCCTACTCCTGCTCCTATTTCTTATGTTCTTATGCTATCTCCTCCGGTTCCATACAAACATTTCCACTGTCTCACTTGATTGGTTCTATTCCCTCACGTGCATCAAGAAGGCTAGGACTGCCTATGCTCAAAAAATTCAGCAACACCTGTCCAATAATGATCCTTGGCATATGTGACTGGGCATCGAAGGTATTACTGACTTTGAAAGGCAAAATCGTGCTGGATATGGATGCATCATTGCATACTTGTTTTGACCACCATTCTCTGCTTCCATTTTGCAATTTCATATCCATCCAGTCATCATCTCTACAATTCTGCAGGGTTCATTATTGCTCTCAAGGTATTATGTGGTATTTCAAAGGACTCTTCAGGAGTTAGATGTTATGCATTAATTGACAAAGAAGTGCTCAGAACCTCCATGCTTCAGGATTGTTTTGAACAGACTATCTGACAGATGTTTAAAGAGGCTGCTACAAAAGGAGAAGACACAGACATCAAGGAATATGCTTCATCTGTTATCAACTACATCAGTAAGTATGTAGACGATGATGGTATCTCAAGGACGGTCATCTTGCAAACCAACCATAAGTCCGGGCTCAATGTACTCCCTACCAAATGTCCAGGATGCTGCTTCAAGCCTGATGGCAGAACAGCTCTCCGAGCAGCCAGGAGAAACTTCGTCTTATGCATCAAGAGGGCTAAGACCACCTATGCTTAAAAAATTCAGCAACATCCGTCTGATAATGATCCTTGGCATATGTGACCAGTGCATCGAGGGCATTACCAACTATAAATGGAAAAACAGTGCTGTCTCTGTCCCTGACGCTCTAAACAACTTTTACGCACGCTCGGGGGGCATGCAACACAACACCAACCATGAAAGCTATCCAACTCCCAGGTGAGGGGCCACCATCTGTAACAGCAGCAGACATGGGAAGGACTCTGTAGAGTCAATCACCATAAGGCAGCAGGTCTGACAACATCCCAGGCTAAATCTGCAGTGTGTGTGCACACCAGCTCACTGATGTCTTCACAGACATTATCAACATTTCACTCATCTAGGCTGCTGTCCCCACATGCTTCAAAGCAGCCACCATCATCCCTATACCAAAGAACTCTACACTTTCAGAACTAAACGACTACTGCCCAGTGGCACTGACACCAATCATCATGAAGTGTTTTGAATGGCTGGTAATGGCATATATCAAAAACTCCATTCCTGCCATACTGGGCACTCACCAATATGAACAAACATACCAACAGAACTACTCTACGACAGATGCCTGGCCCTGACACACCTGGTAAATGAGGGCACTTGTGCCAGAATGCTGGTTCTGGATTTCAGTTTGGCATTCAGCACTATTATCCCACAGTCCTTGGTGAACAAACTCCCACTCCATACTCTAAATATATCACTGTGCAACTGGGTGTTGGACTTCCCAATCAACAGACTTCAGATAGTCAGGATGCACTCCAGGGCTGTGTGCTGAACCCATTGTTATACACTGCTCACATATAACTGCACAACCAAACACCCAAGTAATCACATTGTCAAGTTCACCACTGACACGACAGTGGTGGGGATCATCACCAACGATTAGGTGGCCTCAGAAGAGGTGGAAAAGCTCAAAGCCTAGTGCCAGGCAAATAACCTCTTCCTCAATATCAACAAAACAAAGAAGATGTTTATCGACTTCAAGAGAACTCGTACTACTCACACCCTTCTTTACTTCACCAGCACAGCAGTGGAAACTGTGAGCAGAATCAAACTCCTGGGAGTGCACAATCCACAATGTCTCATGGCCCCATAATATAGTCACACAATCAAGAAAACTCACCAACACCACCTCCTCCTGAGGAGGCTGAAGAGAGCTAGACAATGCACATCAACATTCATGTCATCCTATAGATGTGTAGTAGAGAGTATCCTAACAAGCATGGTACAGAAACTGCACTACAGCAGGCAGGATGGGTCATGAAAACTGCCCAATACATCACTGGCATCAGCCTACATGCCATCAAGGACATATATACAGAAAGCTGCCAGAAAAGGGCCAGTCACATCGTGAAGGACACCACCTACCCTGCTCATGGACTGTTTGTCCCATTCCCACCAGAACATAAGTGACGTAGCATCCATGCCAGCACAACCAGTCAAAAACAGTCATTTTCCCCAAGCAGTCAAGGTGATCAACACCTCTACCCACAAACCTACCTCTCCACACCTCCACCCACCATTACTTTATAATTTCCTGTCAGAGTTTCCTTATGTACAGATATTCCTGTGCCTGATGTCACTTACCAATGTATAAAAGCTAACCTATGTGTTTTATTATTATTATTATTATTATTATTGTGTTTTTATCTTATTTTGATTTTTTTCATGCTGCATCAGATCTGGAGTAACAATTATTTCATTCTCCTATATACTTGTGTACTGAAAATGACATTAAACAATCTAGAATCTTCAATCCAGCATGTATGACCTTAAAGAAGAATATGGACTCTTTTTTTTAAAATCTGCTGAGTAATTTTCCAAAGTGTTATTTTTGTTTTCCACCACCAATGTTTCCCTTTTCGAGTTATTATACAAGTGTATTTCTATGGGCTACAAGCTGTCATCCAAACCCCCATTTCACTCAGTCAAAATGTGAAGTTTCAGGTAAATGCTAAATCACAAAGAGATTTGAAAACCTGCAACCCATCCAGAAATTACTTTTCGAAAAACAGACCTCCTTTTTAAAATGCCTTTATTTTTATCCTTTTCTTTCGACCTCTTTTTCTGGGATATTGACAGGTACCTATTATTTCGTGAAGGCCTTTAGTGTAACGCAGTTGGGAAATCAGTAAAATATAATAGGCTTGAGTAAAACCAAAAAACAGTATTGTGAGATGCAAATTGTTGTGGTAATGTGGGATTAGTTAACCAAGGGTAACACTAAATCAGGTGTAAACCAACCATCAAAACTCTAATCACAACAGTTTAGCAACACCTTGATCACTTTGCACTAAAATAGACTTTTTAAAATCTAATTGTGTTTTCTCATGAAAGCTGTGTATAATTTATGCTAATTTGTTTTTCTTGTGAATGCTGCTTATCTGATGCTATGTGCCTGTGATGCTCCTGCAAGTAAATTAACCATTCCACCAATATATATGTGTGCTTGTCCATAGGACAATATACTAGACTTTAACTGTGTGCGTGTGCATTTGGGGGGGGGGGGGGGTGCGAGTTAGGTGGTTTGGGAAAGTACTCTGTATATAGATTGGGTAAAACAATTTATAAATTTTCTTGCCACATTGCTATTGTGTATACAAATAACTTTCTCAGTCAGTAATTAGATTATGAGAACACTCAGTCCTCTTTTATTGTCATTTAGAAATGCACACATGCATTAAGAAATGATACAATGTTTCTCTGGAGTGCTATCACAGAAAACAGGACAAAACAAAGACTAACACTGACAGAACCACATAATTATAACATATAGTTACAGCAGTGCAAAGCAATGCCATAATTTGATGAAGAACAAACCATGGCACGGTAAAAATAGTCTCAAAGTCCCCGAGGCCCCGATAGCAGGCGGCAAAAAGGGAGAAACTCCCTGCCATAAACCTCCAGGCACCGTCAACTTGCCGATGCCTTGGAAGCAGCCGACTATAGCCGACACTGAGTCCATCCGTCCGAAAACTTCGAGCCTCCAACCAGCCCTCCGATACAGTCTCCCCAGCGCCATCCTCTGCCAAGTGCCTTCGACCTCACCCCGGCCGCTGAAACAAGCAAAGCCGAGGATTTCGGGGCCTTCAGCTCCAGAGATTCCGATTACCACACGGTAGCAGCAGCAGCGAAACGGGCATTTCAAAGTTTTCCAGATGTTCTCTCACAACCGTCTCCATCAAATCAGAATTGTGCACAGTCCCCTACTTGACAGATAACATATTCATCACCAGAAAGGCCGCGCGCACTGCCGTCGTGCCATCTTCTCCTCCCTTAATTGAGTAATGAACTATGGAATAAGCTATAGTAGATGAAGTTTTGTGTGTTGAGAAAAGGTTAGTAACTGAAGGGACTTTACTGAAAGTCCTGCATCCGAAGCTGGTCAAGAAGTTTCAGTCATTTAGCGTTCAGGATGAGAGAGTAAATTGGATTCAACTTTGGCTTCACGGGAGAAGCCACAGAGTGGTAGCAGATAGTTGCCTCTCCGCCAGGAGGCCTGTGACTAGTGGTGTGCCACAGGGATCGGTGCTGGCTTCATTGTCGTTTGTCATCTATATCAACAACGATCTGGATGATAATGTGGTAAACTGGATCTGCAGATTTGCGGATGATGACAAGATTGGGAAAAATATCAAAGCTTGCAGCAGGATCTGCACCAGCTTGAAAATGCCATATGGAATTTAATACAGACAAGTGAGAGGTGTTAACTTTGGGAGGACAAACCAGAAGAGGAATTTCACAGTGAACAGTAGGGTACTGAGGAATATGGTAGAACAGAGGGAATTGGTGTACTGATCCACAATTCCTTGAAAGTGACATCACAGAAATATAGGGTCATAAAGAGTGTTCTTGTCACATTGGCCTTCATAAATCAAAATATTGTTACAGGAGTTGGGATGTTATGTTGAAGTTGTACAAGACATTGGTGAGACCAAATTTGGAGTGTTCTGTGCAGTTCTGGACAATTACATTCGGGAATGCTATCAGTAAGACTGAAAGAGTGCGGAAAAGAAAAGTTGAGCATCCAAGTAATAGGGAAAAGTTGGGCATATTCCATGGAGCGTGGGAGAATGTGGGAGAATGTGGGAGATTTGGAGGTATTCAAAATTATAAGTATAGGTAGGGTTAATGCAAGCAGGCGATTCCCAATGAGTTTAGGTGGAACTAGATCTGGAGGTCAAAGGTTAAGAATGGAAGGCAAAATATTTAAGAGAAACCTGAGGGAGAACTTCTTCGCTCAGGGCGGTGTGAGCGTGGAACAACAGGAAGTGAAAAGTTTGGAATAATACATAGACGGGAGGGCTGTAGAAGGGTGTGGTCAGTGTAGGTCGATGGGACAAGGTAGAATAACAGTTCAGCATAGACAAGATGGGCAGAACTGCCCAGTGGCACTGACACCAATCATCATGAAGTGTTTTGAATGGCTGGTAATGGCATATATCAAAAACTCCATTCCTGCCATACTGGGCACTCACCAATATGAACAAACATACCAACAGAACTACTCTACGACAGATGCCTGGCCCTGACACACCTGGTAAATGAGGGCACTTGTGCCAGAATGCTGGTTCTGGATTTCAGTTTGGCATTCAGCACTATTATCCCACAGTCCTTGGTGAACAAACTCCCACTCCATACTCTAAATATATCACTGTGCAACTGGGTGTTGGACTTCCCAATCAACAGACTTCAGATAGTCAGGATGCACTCCAGGGCTGTGTGCTGAACCCATTGTTATACACTGCTCACATATAACTGCACAACCAAACACCCAAGTAATCATATTGTCAAGTTCACCACTGACACGACAGTGGTGGGGATCATCACCAACGATTAGGTGGCCTCAGAAGAGGTGGAAAAGCTCAAAGCCTAGTGCCAGGCAAATAACCTCTTCCTCAATATCAACAAAACAAAGAAGATGTTTATCGACTTCAAGAGAACTCGTACTACTCACACCCTTCTTTACTTCACCAGCACAGCAGTGGAAACTGTGAGCAGAATCAAACTCCTGGGAGTGCACAATCCACAATGTCTCATGGCCCCATAATATAGTCACACAATCAAGAAAACTCACCAACACCACCTCCTCCTGAGGAGGCTGAAGAGAGCTAGACAATGCACATCAACATTCATGTCATCCTATAGATGTGTAGTAGAGAGTATCCTAACAAGCATGGTACAGAAACTGCACTACAGCAGGCAGGATGGGTCATGAAAACTGCCCAATACATCACTGGCATCAGCCTACATGCCATCAAGGACATATATACAGAAAGCTGCCAGAAAAGGGCCAGTCACATCGTGAAGGACACCACCTACCCTGCTCATGGACTGTTTGTCCCATTCCCACCAGAACATAAGTGACGTAGCATCCATGCCAGCACAACCAGTCAAAAACAGTCATTTTCCCCAAGCAGTCAAGGTGATCAACACCTCTACCCACAAACCTACCTCTCCACACCTCCACCCACCATTACTTTATAATTTCCTGTCAGAGTTTCCTTATGTACAGATATTCCTGTGCCTGATGTCACTTACCAATGTATAAAAGCTAACCTATGTGTTTTATTATTATTATTATTATTATTATTATTGTGTTTTTATCTTATTTTGATTTTTTTCATGCTGCATCAGATCTGGAGTAACAATTATTTCATTCTCCTATATACTTGTGTACTGAAAATGACATTAAACAATCTAGAATCTTCAATCCAGCATGTATGACCTTAAAGAAGAATATGGACTCTTTTTTTTAAAATCTGCTGAGTAATTTTCCAAAGTGTTATTTTTGTTTTCCACCACCAATGTTTCCCTTTTCGAGTTATTATACAAGTGTATTTCTATGGGCTACAAGCTGTCATCCAAACCCCCATTTCACTCAGTCAAAATGTGAAGTTTCAGGTAAATGCTAAATCACAAAGAGATTTGAAAACCTGCAACCCATCCAGAAATTACTTTTCGAAAAACAGACCTCCTTTTTAAAATGCCTTTATTTTTATCCTTTTCTTTCGACCTCTTTTTCTGGGATATTGACAGGTACCTATTATTTCGTGAAGGCCTTTAGTGTAACGCAGTTGGGAAATCAGTAAAATATAATAGGCTTGAGTAAAACCAAAAAACAGTATTGTGAGATGCAAATTGTTGTGGTAATGTGGGATTAGTTAACCAAGGGTAACACTAAATCAGGTGTAAACCAACCATCAAAACTCTAATCACAACAGTTTAGCAACACCTTGATCACTTTGCACTAAAATAGACTTTTTAAAATCTAATTGTGTTTTCTCATGAAAGCTGTGTATAATTTATGCTAATTTGTTTTTCTTGTGAATGCTGCTTATCTGATGCTATGTGCCTGTGATGCTCCTGCAAGTAAATTAACCATTCCACCAATATATATGTGTGCTTGTCCATAGGACAATATACTAGACTTTAACTGTGTGCGTGTGCATTTGGGGGGGGGGGGGGGTGCGAGTTAGGTGGTTTGGGAAAGTACTCTGTATATAGATTGGGTAAAACAATTTATAAATTTTCTTGCCACATTGCTATTGTGTATACAAATAACTTTCTCAGTCAGTAATTAGATTATGAGAACACTCAGTCCTCTTTTATTGTCATTTAGAAATGCACACATGCATTAAGAAATGATACAATGTTTCTCTGGAGTGCTATCACAGAAAACAGGACAAAACAAAGACTAACACTGACAGAACCACATAATTATAACATATAGTTACAGCAGTGCAAAGCAATGCCATAATTTGATGAAGAACAAACCATGGCACGGTAAAAATAGTCTCAAAGTCCCCGAGGCCCCGATAGCAGGCGGCAAAAAGGGAGAAACTCCCTGCCATAAACCTCCAGGCACCGTCAACTTGCCGATGCCTTGGAAGCAGCCGACTATAGCCGACACTGAGTCCATCCGTCCGAAAACTTCGAGCCTCCAACCAGCCCTCCGATACAGTCTCCCCAGCGCCATCCTCTGCCAAGTGCCTTCGACCTCACCCCGGCCGCTGAAACAAGCAAAGCCGAGGATTTCGGGGCCTTCAGCTCCAGAGATTCCGATTACCACACGGTAGCAGCAGCAGCGAAACGGGCATTTCAAAGTTTTCCAGATGTTCTCTCACAACCGTCTCCATCAAATCAGAATTGTGCACAGTCCCCTACTTGACAGATAACATATTCATCACCAGAAAGGCCGCGCGCACTGCCGTCGTGCCATCTTCTCCTCCCTTAATTGAGTAATGAACTATGGAATAAGCTATAGTAGATGAAGTTTTGTGTGTTGAGAAAAGGTTAGTAACTGAAGGGACTTTACTGAAAGTCCTGCATCCGAAGCTGGTCAAGAAGTTTCAGTCATTTAGCGTTCAGGATGAGAGAGTAAATTGGATTCAACTTTGGCTTCACGGGAGAAGCCACAGAGTGGTAGCAGATAGTTGCCTCTCCGCCAGGAGGCCTGTGACTAGTGGTGTGCCACAGGGATCGGTGCTGGCTTCATTGTCGTTTGTCATCTATATCAACAACGATCTGGATGATAATGTGGTAAACTGGATCTGCAGATTTGCGGATGATGACAAGATTGGGAAAAATATCAAAGCTTGCAGCAGGATCTGCACCAGCTTGAAAATGCCATATGGAATTTAATACAGACAAGTGAGAGGTGTTAACTTTGGGAGGACAAACCAGAAGAGGAATTTCACAGTGAACAGTAGGGTACTGAGGAATATGGTAGAACAGAGGGAATTGGTGTACTGATCCACAATTCCTTGAAAGTGACATCACAGAAATATAGGGTCATAAAGAGTGTTCTTGTCACATTGGCCTTCATAAATCAAAATATTGTTACAGGAGTTGGGATGTTATGTTGAAGTTGTACAAGACATTGGTGAGACCAAATTTGGAGTGTTCTGTGCAGTTCTGGACAATTACATTCGGGAATGCTATCAGTAAGACTGAAAGAGTGCGGAAAAGAAAAGTTGAGCATCCAAGTAATAGGGAAAAGTTGGGCATATTCCATGGAGCGTGGGAGAATGTGGGAGAATGTGGGAGATTTGGAGGTATTCAAAATTATAAGTATAGGTAGGGTTAATGCAAGCAGGCGATTTCCAATGAGTTTAGGTGGAACTAGATCTGGAGGTCAAAGGTTAAGAATGGAAGGCAAAATATTTAAGAGAAACCTGAGGGAGAACTTCTTCGCTCAGGGCGGTGTGAGCGTGGAACAACAGGAAGTGAAAAGTTTGGAATAATACATAGACGGGAGGGCTGTAGAAGGGTGTGGTCAGTGTAGGTCGATGGGACAAGGTAGAATAACAGTTCAGCATAGACAAGATGGGCAGAAGGGCCCTTTTTCTGTGCCTTAGTGCTCTATGACTTTACTAATTAATAATGCTGTAGTTAAGGACCCTTCAGTGAAGAGCAATTTCAAAATGATAGAACTGAATGTGATTCATTTCAATCTGAAGCCAGGATCCTAAAATGCCAACTCTGACAGTCAGAGAACGAATTGGCTATGTTAGACTGAGAAATTACAGGAACAATGGCTAATGAATAGAATATATACACACTGTGTACAGCAGCTTTAACACACAAAATCCCCACGAGTTGTGATCCAATTATAGTTAAAATACTTTCAGAATTCAGTAAAGAGAATCAATGCATTGAAAGAGATGGAAAATTCAAAAAATAAAAGTAGGCTAATGAGAAACAATCAGACAAACCTTCCAAGTCAAAAGGAAAAGAGTAGCACAATTAGAGGGTTGAAGTAGCTTGTTACACATTTTCCATTCTGGAATCATCTTCATAAGGGAATGGGAGAAATACTTCAGACCATATTTGGGTCATGGTAGAAACTCGGAAGTTCTTTCTATGAGCTGGCATAGATATAGCTGTGTTATCATATACTTTTGTGTTTGTTGTAGTACATTCCTCTTGTCTACAAGTTATTATTAAGCATAACATTGTTGTAGCTGGTGGAAGAATTACTCCTTTTTCAAGAACCTATCGTTCCTCCTCCCTTCATCTCGTTACATTGCTTCTTTACCTTTCTTGGTGTCCTGTATCTGTCTCATAATTTCTTCACACTCTGCTTGCTCAGTGGCTGAGATTACTCGGAAGGAACCTTCCCTGGTGAAGGTGGTTCGATTGGCATCGAAAGTGGCAGTAACATTACATTCCTTCTCACGTTTCTGCTTCCTTTCCAAACACGCTGCAAAAGCACAGCCCACAGCATGACTTAATCGCTCACCCTGCGAAACATTATAAAATCATTAGCATAACACCAGGGACTTGATTTCATATAGAACTGTCAGCATCATTTACCAACATACTAGTTCTCCTACTATCTAGGTACAGATAAGTAAAATTAACTCCTTGCTCAGCTGCATGGACATCACTATCAATCAAGAAAAGTGGCCAACAAAAGCCTCTGGCCGAAGATCTTTTGTTTGTCATTTTTTTTTTCAGGGAATGGGTAGAAATCAGCTAGGAAAGGACAAGAGATTAAAGTAGGGCGGTTCTCAACTGTATGTTGTACTGCACCACACAGCAGATTTAACCACAGTGCAGCCTTCATATGAAGCACATCTTTCATCTGAGGTAGGGTAGGAAGCAAATCAAAATTTCAGCATGCATTCTCTTTCAAATTAATTCCTGAAGTGTCTATTTCATTAAGATGGAAAATTATTTAATTATATTAGCTCTGCAACTGAAAATTTCACAGCAGACTGAATCAGAATCAGATACATTATCACGGACAAAACTGTATGCAACATGTAGATGACAGCAACAGCAAAGTTCAAGTCCATTCGCCACTGAAAACTGAAAATCTAGTTGACCGATTGCGAACTACTTTTGGTTCATTGTCATTGGTTCATAGTTTTTGAGATTTTTTTAAAATTTGGAAGTCATTGGACAAGATTTGGATGGACAGGATTTATGTTCACTTGGAAAGACCGAATCTCATAAGTCACGGAAAATACTTTTGTGCAGTGGAGATCATGCCTCAAGTATTTATTTAAAGACAAAGCATAGTGTCAAGTACCCCGTGACAGGTTAACGAACCAGCAGAAATGGAAAACACTTTGGAGTCCGGTATTGCTATTAGCTATTAGTAACTATGCAATACAGTAATTTAAAATGCAAATAAATCAAACAGGCTAGCAATGATTATATATAAGTAAGTGTGGAATACATATGAAAACCAAGCTTCTTCAAGTCTAGGAGTAAACAGATAGTCTTACGATGATGAGTAAAGTTCAGTTCGTGGTATTGAGGAGAGAGGGAGGGGGGGAGAGGGGGGAGGGGAGAGGGGGGAGGGGAGAGGGGGGAGGGGAGAGGGGGGAGGGGAGAGGGGGGAGGGGAGAGGGGGGAGAGAGAGGGGGGAGAGAGAGGGGGGAGAGAGAGGGAGGAGAGGGAGGGGAGAGGGAGGGGAGAGGGAGGGGAGAGGGAGACATATACACACACACAGATTTGAGTCTTCAGGTGAGCTGACGCTGTCAATCTTCCCGTTGTCCTTTGAAATCCTTTAAAAGTCCCCGACTGTGACTTCAACAAAGGGGACTGTTTCTCTATGGTGGAGTCATCAACCCAGGCAAGAGAAAGAAAGTGAGAGACCTCACCTTTGTCCCCCTTCGCCCACACCTCAGCGAGTTCCACGTTCGCCATGACGCTGAACTCTATGATCAGAGATTAAGGGAGCTAGGGCTTTACTCTTTGGAGAGGAGCAGGATGAGAGGAGACATGATAGAGGTGTACAAGATAATAAGAGGAATAGATAGAGTGGACAGCCAGTGCCTCTTCCCCAGGGCACCACTGCTCAATACAAGAGGACATGGCTTTAAGGTAAGGGGTGGGAAGTTCAAGGGGGATATTAGAGGAAGATTTTTTACTCAGAGGGTGGTTGGTGCGTGGAATGCACTGCCTGAGTCAGTGGTGGAGGCAGAAAGTGGAGTTTAAGAGACTACTAGACAGGTATATTATGGAGGAATTTAAGGTGGGGGGTTATGTGGGAGGCAGGGTCTGAGGGTCGGCACATCATTGTGGGCTGAAGGGCCTGTACTGTGCTGTACTATTCTATGTTCTATGTTCTTCCGCCGGCTCCGTCTTCGAGCCTACTTCTTCAGCAAGGACTCTCCCACCCCCACCGGTGACCCCTTCTCCTCTCTTCTACCCTCCTCCTCTTCATGGACACCCTGCTCTGGATCTCTTTATTGCTAACTGCCGATGGGACATCAACCATCTCAACTTCACCGCACCTTTTTCCCATTCCAACCTCACTCCTTCCGAACGCTCTGCTCTCCACTCCCTCTGCACTAATCCTGACTTTACTATAAAACCCGCCGTTAAGGGCGGGGGGGGGGGGGAGGTGCTGTTGTAGTCTGGCGTACTGGCCTCTACCTTGCCAAGGCACAGCGACAACTCGCGGATGCCTCCTCTTATTTACCCCTCGATCATGACCCCACTAAGGAGCACCAGGCCATTGTCTCCCACACCATCACTAACTTTATCAGCTCAGGGGATCTCCCATCCACTGCTACCAACCTTACAGTTCCCACACCCCACACTTCACATTTCTACCTCCTACCCAAGATCCACAAAACTGCCTGTCCAGGTAGACCCATTGTCTCAGCTTGCTCCTGCCCCACCGAACTCATTTCTGCATACCTCGACACTGTTTTATCCCCCCTTGTTCAATCCCTTCCTACCTACGTTCGTGACACTTCTCATGCTCTGAATTTTTTCCATGATTTTATGTTCCCTGGCCCCCACCGCTTTATTTTCGCCATGGATGTCCAGTCCCTTTCTACTTCCACCCCCCCCCCGCCCCCCCATCAGGAAGGTCTCAAAGCTCTGCGCTTCTTTTTGGATTCCAGACCTAATCAGTTCCCCTCTACCACTGCTCTCCTCCGTCTAGCGGAATTAGTCCTTACTCTTAATAATTTCTCCTTTGGCTCCTCCCACTTCCTCCAAACTAAAGGTGTAGCCATGGGCACCCGTATGGGTCCCAGCTATGCCAGCCTTTTTGTTGGCTTTGTGGAACAATCCATGTTCCAAGCCTATATCGGCATCTGTCCCCCCCACTTCTCCTTCGCTAGATCAACAACTGCATTGGTGCTGCTTCCTGCACGCATGCTGAGCTCGTTGACTTCATTAACTTTGTCTCCAACTTTCACCCTGCCCTCAAGTTTACCTGGTCCATTTCCAACACCTCCCTCCCCTTTCTAGATCTTTCTGTCTCTATCTCTGGAGACAGCTTATCTACTGATGTCTACTATAAGACTACGGACTCTCACAGCTACCTGGACTATTCCTCTTCCCACCCCGTCACTTGCAAAAACGCCATCCCCTTCTCGCAATTCTTCCGTCTCTGCCGCATCTGCTCTCAGGATGAGGCTTTTCATTCCAGGACGAAGGAGATGTCCCCCTTTTTTTAAAGAAAGGGGCTTCCCTTCCTCCACCACCAACTCTGCTCTCAAACACATTTCTCCCTTTTCACACACATCTGTTCTCACCCTATCCTCCCGCCACCCCACTAGGAATAGGGTTCCCCATGTCCTCACCTACCACCCCACCAGCCTCTGGGTCCAACATATAATTCTCCGTAACCTCTGCTACCTCCAACAGGATCCCACCACTAAGCACATCTTTCCCTCCCCCCCTCTGCTTTTTGCAGAGATTGCTCCCTATGTGACTCCCTTGTCCGTTTGTCCTCCCCATACCTTCCCACCGATCTCCGTCCCAGCACTTATCCTTGTAAGCAGAACAAGTGCTACACAAGCCCTTACACTTCCTCCCTCATCACCATTCAGGGCCCCAGACAGTCCTTCCAGTTGAGCCGACACTTCACCTGTGAGTCAGCTGGGGTGATATACTGCGTCCAGTGCTCCCGATATGGCCTTCTATATATTGGTGAGACCTGATGCAGGCTGGGAGACCATTTCCCTGAACCCTACGCTCTGTCCGCCAGAATAAGCAGGATCTCCCAGTGGCCACACATTTTAATTCCACGTCCCATTCCCATTCTGATATGTCTATCCACAGCCTCCTCTACTCTCAAGGTGAAGTCACACTCAGGTTGGAGGAACACCACTTTATATTCTGTCTGGGTAGCCTCCAACCTGATGGCATGAACGCTGACTTCTCTAATTTCTGTTAATGCACCACCTCCCCTTCGTACCCCATCCGTTATTTATTTTTTTTTATATATATATATATATCCCTCTCCCTCCCTCTCTCTCTCCTTTTTCTCCCTCTGTCCCTCTCACTATACCCCTTGCCCATCCTCTGGGCTTCCCCCCTCCCCCTTTCTTTCTCCCTAGGCCTCCTGTCCCATGATCCTCTCCCTTCTCCAGCCTCGTATCCCTTTTGCCAATCAACTTTCCAGCTCTTGGCTCCATCCCTCCCCCTCCTGTCTTCTCCTATCATTTCAGATCTCCCCCTCCCCCTCCCACTTTCAAATCTCTTACTATCTCTTCTTTCAGTTAGTCCTGACGAGAGGTCTCGGCCCGAAACGTTGACTGTACCTCTTCCTATAGATGCTGCCTGACCTGCTGCGTTCATCAGCATTTTTTATGTGTGTTGCTTTAAATTCCAGCATCTGCAGATTTCCTCATGTTTGCATGTAAATGGAGCGGGCAGTGTTGGAGATTTCGACCCAAGAAGCTCAGGTGAGAAGAGGCAAAGGCTCTAGGTAAGTTTCTGGTACGATTTTATTTTTTTTTGTCTATTAGTATACAGCTACTGCAGTGAGAATGAATCCAGTCAATGGTATGTTAAGAAACTTCAAGGGTGAAAAGACCCTGATGGGAGTTATATCAGTCAGTCAGTGGGTGCCCTCCCGAATCTGGGGTTGGCGGCTATGCACCTCCATCTTCTTCGATCTTGCGACAGCACCGAGTACAGCCTCTCCTCCAGTTTGTTCTCGCTGGCCGCCTTGGCACCGCCCGCTGCTGCCCCCGACGAACTTGAACTCGAGCCCCAGGCTGTGTCGGCCTGCAGCCACGGCCGCTTCTTCGAGCTCGGCCCTTCTTTGGGCGGAGGCCTTGGGCAGGTCCAGGCACACGGTGCAGCGCCCACGTTCATCATGTCTCTTCTAACGCGGTGCATAGCATACGATTCGTGAGGCTTTAATCTCTTCCACGAAAGATGGCCATTGGCTCACAAGGAGCTCATCCGCCCTTTGTCAGGTCTTGTTTTTTTTTTAGTCCTGCTGGGTGTCCTCACACCGTCTTCACCAGACTAAGTCCAGTGGGGGAGCCGGCCTGAGTCGCCGACCACTCGACCACGGAGTTATATACAGGCTTCCAAATACAGCCAGGATGTGGGCGACAAATTACAGTGGGAGGTAGAAAAAGTACACAAACACAGCAATGTTATGATGGTCGTGGAGGATTTCAATATGCAGCTAGATTGGAAAAATTATGTTGATGCTGGATTGCAAGAGGAGGAATTTGTAGATTGCTACAAAGTGGTTTTTCAAGTAGCTTGTTCTTGAGCCCACTAGGGAAAAGACAATTCTGAATTGAGTATTTTGTAATGAACCAGATTTGATTACAGAGCTTAAGGTAAAGGAATTGTTGAGAACCAGTGATCATAATATGATACAATTCACCCTGCAGTTTGAGGAAGTAAAGTTAAGACTGGATGTATCCGTATTACAGTGAAATAAAGGGAATTACAGAGGCATGGGAAAGGAACTGGCCAAAGTTGACTGAAAGGAGACATTGGCAGAGATGACAGAACAGCAATGGCTGGAGTTTCAGGGAGCAGTTCGGAAGGTGCAGGGTAGACATATCCGAAAGAAGAAGTATACTAACTGGAGGATGAAACACCCATGGATGACAAGGGAAGTCAAGTGCAGCATAAAAGCAAAATAGAGAGCATACAATATTGCCAAAATTAGTGGGAAGCTAGGGATTAGGAAGTATTTAAAAACCAAAAGGAGGCAACTAAAAAAGCATTAGGATAAGGATGAAATATGAAGATGAGCTAACCAATCATATATAAAGGATACCGGAAGGTTTTTCAGATATATGAAGAGTAAAAGAAGTAATAGTGGATTTTGGATTGTGGGAAACTGATGCTGGAGAGGTTGTAATGGGGGTCAAAAAAATGGCAGATGAGCTCAATAATTATTTTGCGTCAGTCTTTACTGAGGAAGACACTAGCAGAATGCCAGAAATTTGAGAACATCAGGGGGCAGGTGTGAATACAGTTGCTATCACTAAGGAGAAGGTGCTTAGGAAGCTGAAAGGTCGAAGGGAGGTAAGTCACCTGCACCAAATGGACTACACCCCCCCCCGCCCCCCCAGCCAGGGTTCTGAAGGAGGTGACTGAAGAGATCGTGGAGGCAGCATTAGTAGTGATCTTTCAAGAATCACTAGATATTCTGGAATGGTTCTTGAGGACTGGAAAATTGCAAATGTCCACTCTTTATGAAGGGAGAATGGCAAAAGACAGGAAATTGCAAGCTAATTAGCCTTGCTTCAGTGGCTGGGAAGATTTTGGTGTCCATTATTAAGGATGATCCTTCGGGGTACACGATAAAATAGGCCAAAGTCAGCATGGTTTCCTTTAGTAGAAATCTTGCCTGACAAACCTGATGGAACTTTTTGAGGAACTAACAGGCAGGATAGACAAAGGAGAGTCAGTGGATTTTGTTTGCTTGGATTTTCAGAAGCCCTTTGACAAGCTGCCGCACATGAGTCTGTTAAGATAAGTGCCCATGGTACTACAAGAAAAGTAACAGCAAGGATAAAAGAGTGGTTGACTGACAGGAGGAAAAGAGTGGGTATAAAGGAGACCCACTCTTTCTGGTTGGCTAACGGTGACTAGTGGTGTTCTGCAGGGGTCAATGTTGGGACTGCTCCTTTTCACATTATATGTTAATGATTTGGATGACAAAATTGAAAGCTTTGTGGCCAAGTTTTCAGATCATACAAAGATAGGTGGAGAGGCAGGTATTGCATGGAGTTTGATGGCTCTGGGCCTGCACTTGCTGGAGTTTAGAAGAATCGGGGTGGGGTGGGGGAGTGAAATCTCATTGCAAACTATTAAATTTTGAAGGCCAAAACAGAATAGACATGGTGAGGATGTGGGAGAGTCAAGGACCACAGGGCACAGATTCAGAATAGAAGGATGTTGTTTTAGATCAGACATGAGGAGGAATTTCTTTAACCAGAGGGTCGTGAATCTGTGGAATTCATTACCACAGATGGCTGTGGAGAGCAAGTCGTTGAGTATACTTAAAATGGAGGTTGATAGGTTCTGATTAGTAAGAGCGTCAAAAGTTATAGGGAGTAGGATGGAGGTAGCATTGAGAGAGATAATAAATCAGCCATGATTGAATGGCATAGCAAATTTGATGGGGTGAATATCCTAACTCTTCTTGGCCTTATGGTATTGTAGGAATTGGTACCGGTACTGTTTATATATAACGGATGAGAATATAGGTTGTGTGAGGTAGCAAATATTGCAAAATTGCATCAGAGTAACAAAAAAAAATGATGCATCATTTTTCAAACTAAGGTCTCCTGGACTGCACAGTTTATTGTTTCTTAATTGAAGATTGCAGCTCAGATCGATGCATTGTTGCTCAAGGGAAACAACCAGAGGTCTTGAACAAATACAAAGCATTTCACTTCGTATTTTAATAGTTAATTTCTGAAATTTGTTTTTTTAAATTAAAAAAACTACACAGCTACAGGTCAATACCAAGAATCTGCTTTTCCAAGTAACACATTGTTTTGGAGTTAAATGCGACACAACACTGCACAAGGTCGGGTGACTGCAAATGGACACAGCAAATGAGTAGCTGCAAGTGTTTGAAAGTTTTTCCATTTTGTTAGAATGGCAGTCCTGTTACACAGGCACACTTTCTACTCTAAGCAGGGCTGAGAGATTTGGCTAATTGTCATTGTTGCTGTGACCCAGCACAGACTAGGAATAAAACCTGTGATCAAATGACCTTGCACTGTGGAATGAGTCAGAAGCTTGTTGAGGAAAAGACCAAGAGAAATAACAATTACTTAAATGTAAATGGCATGGAATGATTTTTCAATTCAAAAAGACGCAAGTTCAACAGAACCATTCAACTTCCACAATGTTGGTGGAGAACAGATAACTTACATGGAGCAAAGGCAAATCAGTATTCTACCACAAATATAATTCAAGAAAAACCAACTGCAATCCTAATCTTCCTTCATTACCTCAAGTGAAGTGCCCCCACCCTTGCTTATATCCCCTGCAATAACAATAGAATCTGAAATACAGCTAAATCTGACTTTCAAACTCTCACTATTCTTTGCACTTCTGGTCAGATGCTAACTGCATTTCATTGGCTTTTTATCTGTACTTGGCACAATGACAATAAAGTTGAATCTAATCTAATCTAAAGAACTTTATGCTTCCTCTAACAATCTCAGAGCACTCCCCACCTTACTCCCACCATAACAATAGATGCCGCCTTGTTATAAAAGAAGAGAAAAGAGTTTAATTACCGAATCTCGTATCGCCAAGAAGCAATGACAGATCCAACGCCTGGTTGTACCATCTCGACAAATGTATGAGAATGCCTTGTCAAAGTTTCGATCAGGAGCACAGAAGGATACCTTCTCTATAGTTTGATCAACAATTAGGTCCTGAGGGAAAAAAGGAAAACAAGTTTTTCCAAAAGAACTATAATGTTTTACCAATCATCTGCCATCTTATGTACCCAGTCTAGCTGCCTGTTGAATTACTTGAATACATTCAATCTTTTATTTTAGTCAGGCACTAGATGGCAGCCTTGCATTCTGTACTAATTGTACACTGAAGCTGTCATTTCCAGTTATTTTGTTGAGAGATTGTATGATACAAGAGCATAAGACAGAGGAGCAGAATGAGGCCATTCAGCCCACTGAGTCTGCTCTGCCTTTCCAACAGATTATTTATTATCCCTCTCAACCCCACTCTCCTGTTATTGTGGAATGTAAAATGTTTCTTTTAAAGCAACTGATACATATGAACCTTGTAATCTGGAAAATTTTCGCTTTTTTTTTTAAAACTCAACTAACTGGGCCTATCCATTATTAGTAAAATACTTGTGTATACTGTTGCATGATTACTAAGCTAGTCCAATCCCTCTTTTACAGCCTCAGTGTCTCTCATAATTGCTGAACCCTACTCGATCACATGATACATTACTACAAAGTTAGTCTTACACTATGCAACATCAGTTTATCCCAAGCAACACACACAAAACGTTGGAGGAACTCAGCAGATCAGGCAGCATCTAGAGAAATGAATAAATAGCAAAGTTTTGGGCAGAGACCCTTCTTCAGGACTGGGAAGGAAGCTGGAAGACACCAGAATGAATAAGTTGGGGGGCGGGGGGGGGAAGAGAGAAATGGGAAGGAGAATAGCTGGAAGGTGAATGGTGAAGGCAGGTGGATAGGAAAGATGAAGTGTTGGAGAGGAAGAGCCTGATAGGAGAGGAGAGTGGATCACAGAAGAAATCGAAGGAGGAGGTGATAGATAGGTAAGAAGAGATAAGAGAATAGAAGAAGAGGGGTGGAGAGGGAAAACATTTTACTGGAAGGAGAAATTGATATTCATGCCATCAGGCTGGAGGTTACTTTATCCCAAATACAATGTGACAAAATGAAATTGTACCTAATCATGTTTTATTTTTATACAACATTTTCAACTGCAGAAACAAAACCACAAGACCCCTATGATATACATCTAATAGTCAAGGCCTGTGGACACAAACATTTCAACAATTCAGAAATAAAGCTTGTGCTACAAAGAAAAAAATATTGCATCCTACTTTTCTCATTTCAAGTATCCATACATCCTGATGCCTTATAAATGCAGCCAGTCTTGGAATCAAACTTCCATATTTCCCCAAACAATCCAATGCTACAGTTCCAAACTGAAGAGTTAAAAGCTACACATACAAAATGCTGGAGGAACTCAGCAGGCCAGGCAGCATCTATGGAAAAAAGAGCAGTTGATGTTTTGGGCTGAAACCCTTCGGCAAGACTGGAGAAAAAAAGCTGAGGAGTAGATTTAAAAGGTGGGGGGAGGGGGATGGAGGAAGTGAAGAGCTGGGAAGTTGATTGGTGAAAGAGACAGAAGGCCATGGAAGAAAGAAAAAGGGGGGAGAGGCACCAGAGGAAGGCAATAGGCGGGCAAAGAGACAAGGTGAGAGAAGGAAAAGGGGATAGGAAATGGAGAAGGGGGGTGTGGGGGCATTACTGGAAGTTTGAGAAATTGATGTTCGCGCCATCAGGTTGGAGGCTATCCAAACAGAATATAAGGTGTTGTTTCTCCAACCTAAGTGTGGCTTCATCACAACAGTGAAGGAGGCCATGGATGGACATTTGGAATGGGAATAAGAAGTGGAATTAAAATGGGCGGCCACTGGGAGATCCTGCTTGTTCTGGCGGATGGAGCGTAGATACTCAACGAAGTGATCTCCCAATCTGTGTCGAGTCTGACTAATATACAGGAGGCCACATCAGGAGCACCAAAGACAGTAATCCTGCCTTATGCAGCTGGATCCTGGACTTCCTGTCAGATTGCCAGCAGGTGGTAAGAGTGGGCTCCCTCACCTCCACACCTCTGAGTCTCAACACTCTCAACTCTCAGAACCAGAGGCCACAGTTTAAGAATAAGGGGTAGACAATTTAGAACGGAGTTGAGGAAAAACTTTTTCACACAGAGGGTTGTGGTTCTGTGGAATGCTCTGCCTCGGAAGGCAGTGGAGGCCAATTCTCTGGATTCTTTCAAGAAAGAGTTAGATAGAGCTCTTAAAGATAGCGGAGTAAAGGGATATGGGAAGAAGGCAGGAAAAGTGTACTGATTGTGGATGATCAGCCATGATCACAGTGAATGGTGGTGCTGGCTCGAAGGGCTGAATGGCTTACTCCTGCACCTATTGTCTATTAACACAGGAACCCCTCAGGGCTGTGTACTGAGTCCCCTCCTTTACTCCCTGTACACCCATGACTGTGTCACCACCCACAGCTCTAATCTGCTAATTAAATTTGCTGATGACACTACATTGATTGGTCTAATTTCAAACAATAATGAGGTGGCCTACAGGGAAGAAGTCATCTCTCTGATGCAGTGGTGTCAAGAAAACAACCTTTCCTTCAATGTCGCAAAAACAAAGGAGCTAGTTGTGGATTGCAGGAGGAATGGAGACGGGCTAACCCCTATTGACATCAATGGATTTGGCGTTGAGAGGGTAAACAGCTTAAGTTCCTCAGCATCCATATCACTGAAGACTTCACATGGTCTGTACACACCAGCTGTGTGGTGAAAAAGGCACAACAGCGCCTCTTTCACCTCAGACGGTTGAGGAAGTTTGGTATGACCCCAAGTCCTAAGGACTTTCTACAGGAGCACAACTGAGAGCATCCTGACTGGCTGCATCACTACCTGGTATGGGAACTGTACCTCCCTTAATCTGCAGAGAGTGGTGCGGACAGCCCAGCACATCTGTAGTAGTGAACTTCCCATGATGCAGGACATTTACAAAGACAGGTGTGAAAAAAAGGGCCCCCTAGGATCACTGGGGGCCTGAGTAACCCCAACCACAATCTACTCCAGCTGCTACCATCCAGGAAACTGTACCGCAGCATAAAAGCCAGGACCTCTATTTCTTAAAAGTATGCAAAGATTTGGCATGACATCTAACTTCTATAGATGTGTAGTGAAGAGTATATTGACTGGCTACATCACAGCCTGCTATGGAAACACCAATGTCTTTGAATGGAAAATCCTACAAAAAGTAGTGGATGCTGCCTAGTTCATCACAGGGAAAGCCCTCATCATCACTGAGCACATCTACATGAAACGCTGTCATAGGAAATCACTATCCATTATCAGGATTCCTCACCACCCAGGACATGCTCTCTTCTCGCTGCTGCCATCAGGAAGCAGGTACAAAAGCCTCAGGACTCACACCGCCAGGTTCAGGAACAGTTACTATATCTCAACCATCAGGCTGTTAAATCAGAGGGGATAACTTCACTTGCCCCTTCACTGAATGGTTTCCACAACCTATGGACTCACTTCCAAGGACTCTTCACCTCATGTTCTCGATATTTGTGGTGGCATCTGTTAGACTCACGAGACCATGGATCTGCGCCTGGAAAGTCTTGCTTCCGTCTGCGTTAGAGCAGCATCTGTTGTGGCTGTAGAGTTCCACACGGGAGTGACAGTCTCGGCTGCAGCGACTGCACTTGAAGGTGCTGTCCTCCAGTGTTGTCTTGGTGCTGTTTTTCCGATGAGTGCGCTTTTCTTCAGCAGCAAGCCTCAGCTTCTCTTCTCCTCTTTTTAGACCTCTGCGTAGTTCCAGCCTCCAGTGAGAGTGATTGCTTGCGATGTCCTCCCACCTCTTGACTTTCGTTTTCAGTGACTTCATGTCTCTCTTGCAAACGTCTTTGAAACGAAGATGAGGCAGCCCTTGTGCTCTCTTGCCGGAGGCCAGTTCCCCGTACAGCAGGTCTTTCGGGATCCTCCCGTCTGACATGCAGTGTACGTGGCCCAGCCAGCGGAGTCGGCGCTGTTGGAGCAGGGTGAAGAGGCTGGGTATCTGGGCACGGGCCAGGACCTCATTGTTGGTGACTCGGTCAGTCCACGTGACGCCCAGGATGCGTCTCAGGCTGCGAAGGTGGAAAGCGTTGAGGCGCCGCTCTTGTCTGCAGTAGAGGCCGCAGGTCTTGCTGCCGTAAAGCAGTGTGCTGAGGACGTAGGCCCTGTAGACTGCAACTTTGGTGTGCGTCATCAGCTTTCTGTTCTCCCAGACTCTCTTTGTCAGCCTGGCGAATGTTGAGGTTGCTCGTCCGATCCGTCTATTGATCTCGGGGTCTAGGGAGAGGCTGTCCATGATGGTGGAGCCAAGGTATGTAAACTCGTGAACTACCTCCAGCTCCTGACTCTTTAACTCAACTCCTTGACTAATAAAAGTACACCATTCAACTGTATACTTAAGACCAGAATTAGGCCATTCGGTCCATCAAGTCTGCTGCACCATTCCATCACGGCTGATTTATTGTCCCTCTCAAACCCATTCTCCTGCCTTCTTCCTATAACCTTTGGCACTCTGATTAATTACGAGTCAATCAAACTCCGCTTTAAACATTTGCAATGAATTGGCCCCCACAACTATCTGTAGCAATGAATTCCACAGATTCACAGCCCTCCAGCTAAAGAAATTTCTTCTCATATTTTTTGAAAGGACGTTCTTGTATTCTGAGGCTGTGTCCTCTGGCCCTCGACTCTCCCATCATAGGAAACATCCTTTCTATGTCAACTCTGTCTACGCCTTTCAATATTCGATAGGCTCAAATGAGATCCCCTCCTCCTCATTCTTCAAAATTCTAGTGATCACAGGCCCAGGGCCATCAAACATTCCTCGTTTGTTCACTCTTTCATTATCTGGGATAATTTTCGTGAATCTTCTCTGATCAATTGCCAATGCCAACACATCTTTTCTCACATAAAGAGTTCAAAACTGCTCACAATACTCCAAGTGCTGTCTAACCAATGTCTTTTAAAGCCTTGGCATTACATCCTCGCTCTTGCCTTCTAACCTTCTTGCAAAGAATGCTAACACTGCATTCACCTTCCTTACCGCTGACCCATTCTGCAAAGTAGCCTTTTATCGAACTCTGCACAAGGACTCCTAACTTCTTTTTCATCTTTGATTTCTGAAGAGGCAGAGCTGAGTGATGATGGCACTAAATGGCAACTCCTTCGCTTGCATCTTAGGAAACAGCTCTATTTCTATCTTTGATATCTCTTTTTCTCCCTTTCAAGGTTCTTTTCAAGACCCTGACCTGGAGTTACACTCTGACTTCAGTTCTCTGCGGGAATGGGACCCGCTCGCAGGGCCTCGTGACCAGCTGCTTTTTGATATACCAAGGACACGGCCTGAAATGCAAGTGCCGGATTTTCGTGCTTTTGGAGGCAGGCTGATTTGACGCTGGTGCCGCTGCCGCCTACTGATGCGTCACGGAAGAACAAGGAAGATCAGAAGCAGTGGGCTTGCTTGCTGTTGGCTGTGTGCTCACAGGCACAGAGCTTGGAAAAAGTGATGCAACAGACTTTTAACACCATAAATCAGCAAGTTGTTTTGTCATGTCTCCCCTCTCGCTGTGAAATGGGAACACCCCTTTTCCCCTTATTATGGAGAGAGAGAGCCTGTGGTATGTTGAATGCCGGGTGAACAACTAGTCTTTGGGGTACTGCAAGTCTGTGTCTTTACTGATGCTTTTCTGCATGCTTGAGTGCTCGGTGGGGGCGCTGATGCTTTTTTGCTGGCTGGGGGGGGGTCATTGCCTTGCTTGTGCGTGGGTGGGGGGAGTTTGGGAGGGCTTTGGGGTTCTAACATTTAACTGTCATTCATTCTTTGGGGCACTCCTCTGTTTTCATGGATGTTCGCAAAGAAAAAGAATTTCAGGATGTAAATTGTATATATAATACCCTGAGAAAGGTTCACTGCTAACGTAATGGTTTCTCTATAGCAGCAGTGTTAGGGTTATGAATAGAGATAACGGGGGCTTTGAAATGTACGCTGTCCAATGAGGGGAGTGTTTTTCTTTCTTGTGTGCCCGAGAGCGAGGGATTCACGGGCTTTGTTTGGCGAAAGATGGAGAGAGAAGATGCCGGAATGGAGAGGTCGGAGACTACAGGATGGAGTGGACATGGAATGGGGCTGGGAGTTGTTGATGCCCGGGAGAAATCAATGGAGAACTAATGGACAGGGAAACTGTGAGCTCCAACGTGCATATTAGACTGTTTCATCAAAATAGATTCTTTCCTTTGTTTTTCTTTACTAACCCTCTAGTCAAATTAAGAATTACAAAGATAAATCGTTTAATTGCATATGGTGAACTGTCTGTTATTTTCTGGTATGATTTGTAACAGGGGAAAACATCATGCAGCATCCACACAAACGACAATTCACAAGTTTAGCGGGGCCGGAGACTGTCTTCCCTTCGATTAACACAGCTGGCCGAACCTGAGGGTTACATTTGTGGGGGTTTTGTTCTGGGATTGATTTCGTTGGATGCTGTGTGATTGCCCTGAGAAATGAACCAGTGGGTTGTGTGTTTTAAGTCTGTGCCAGTATGGATGCAGCTGGGGTGGAGCAGTGGTGTTCATCCACGGGGTTACTGGTAACTAATGCGTATGTGTTGAGTGGAGTAGGTGTTCGTACTCTGGATGAATTGTTAATTCGCCTGTTAAGTACTGTCACAGCTGTCGGCAAAATTACGATTGCTGGGCGGAGGTTTGATCAAACGGCGGGCACCGACCTCATTTTACTGCAGACTAGCGCTGACGTAACTGCTGGAGCTGCTCAGTAATATCGGTGCCCCAGGTGAGGTGGGGCCATGGACTGTCCATACTGTCAAGGAGGAAGAGTGTGTAGTGGAGCGGGCCGAATCACAAGTCAAGTTTCCCTAGCTGGGGGTGGAGACTTGAAAGACGGGGTTCTATCATTTCTGAGGAGTGAGGGGAAGGAGTGGTCAGATTTGGAATGTCTAATTAGTCCCCACCCCCCCAAGGAAGAGTGAGAATTCTGAGTTAGTATCTGCCCTTATCTCTCTGGCAAATAAATGGAAAAATGCCCAGGTCCAAAGTACCAGCTATGGCAGGCTCTGCCTATTCTCAGGAATGAAGCCCACCCCTAAAAAGGGAAGAGGAGTATGAGACTTGGGCGGAGCAGACCTCTCATTTGTTAGATGAGTGGCAGTGCTCTGTTGACGTAAAGTGACCGAGATTGGTTGAGCGGTTGAGGGGACAGGCTGCTGACATGGTGAGAGCCATGAAGTCCGATTACATGGGAGCATTGGAAAATGTGTTTGGCATGACAGGAAGCCCAATGGAGCTAACAGCGGGGTTTCAGAACATGCATCAGGAGAAGGGGGAGAAGCTTTCTGCCTACATTTTTCGGCTAGAGAGGCAGCTACATTGCTTGCAGCGTAGAGGGGCCTTCAGACAGCTGAGGTGGATCAGTTAAGAATGGACCAGATAGCAATGGGCACCCAGTCCCAGGACCTGATCGCTTGAGATGTCCAACTATCTCGTAAGACGCGCACCCCCCTTGTTTGTTGAGCTGATCAGAGGTACAAGAGGAGGAGAATGTGTCAGAGGTACAGGAGGCCTCCGTCAGCAGGGTACAGTCCTTGGTGGTGGTCCCCTGCGATGAAGTGGATGAAGTGACCACGGATAGCCTGCCCTGGGGAGTAGAGGAGACTGTGGTAGGGTTGAAAACTGTGATGTCCCAGTTGTTATCAGCAGGTGTGACCCCCCCCCCCCATATGATGGAGCTGATAGGGAGGTGGATCCTCTAAGCGGACGGATTATATGGAAGGCTGCTTGCAGCTGGTGTCACACAAGAAGGGGAGCGGCCAGTATTTGTTATAACTCTGGTGAAGAGGGACACTTCAGGTGGGAGTGTGAAGGACAGGAAATCTTTCAGAGAGTGAGCCCCCAAGTACCTAGGCAGAGAAAGTTGTTGGAAAAGTTTAAAAGAGACCCAGTGAGGAGATGGCCTGGCATATCGGGGGGAATACATTCCCAGCAATATATCAAGGAACACCCTAACGCAAAAAACGATTTTCCTGAAGGCTTAGTGGGGCCAAGCTCCAGTGTATCGCTACAGATAGAGGGTATTTATGCTAGAGCCATACTTGACACAGGGTCGTAGGTCACTTTGCTGTACCATTCATTTTACAACCAGTATTTGACGCATTTACCATTGATGCCAGTCAGTGCACTAGAGATCTGGGGTCTTAGTGCGCATGATTATCTGTATGATGGTTATTTGTCAGTGAAGCTGGAGTTTTCAGAGGACGATGTGAGAGTGGCTGAGGTCCTTGATACATTAGCTCTAGTTTGTCCGGACCCCATTGAGAGAGTCGGTGTTCTAATTCTTGTGGAGACCAACACTCCTATTGCGAGGAGGCTCATGGGAGCCTGCAAGGAGAAAGCTGGAGAGAGCTTCCTAAGAACATTGTCCATTCACCTGGTGTTTCGAGCTGTTTTTGAGGAAATGCGTGGCTGCAGTGGGCCGGACAATGAGTTTAGACGAGGGACTGTGTGGTTCACCCATTCCAAGCCAATTGTGTTACGGCCCAGGGAATTAACGAAAATAATGGGAAACCCCAAATTTCCTGGAATACTCGAAGGCAAGGCCTTCTTGATGGATGCTCCAGAACACCACAAAGAGGAGTCGGAAATGCCTGCTGGGGTACTGGTGAGGTCCGAACTGCAGAAACCCTCGGTTGTACAGACGAACAGGATGGCAGTGTGGCAGTGACTGTCAGGATCACTACGAGGAAGGAGGTCACCTTCAAGTGGGGGATGGCCTCTGGCGCACCTTTTTCTGGTGACAGTAATATCTTGTGTCCCTGTGAGACAAGCCAGGGAGAAACGAGTGGAAAAGGGAGGAAAGTTGACCGCTGAGTCATTCAACTTCGGGGACTCCCCGGTACCTGCAGGTTGGAAGAAGTTGGTAGAGAAGATGTTGAAGCTGGAAGGTGTCTTTTCGAAACACTGGTTATTTTGAAGTGGGTTGTCCCAACAGCGCTCATCACACTATCCAGGTAACTGAGGACACCAGGCTGCATAGGCAGAAGATGTTTGGCAGCATTTGTGTAATTTGAAGGAGGCTGGGATCATCACCAAGTCTCAAAGCCCCTATTCGTCTCAGTAGGCCAGGAAAAAAAATGGGAAGATACGGATGTGTGTGGACTATAGGACTTTGAACAGGTATACCAACCCCGACCAATATATGGTCCCAAGGATCGAAGACGCGCTGGCCTGTCTGAGTGATGTGAAGCGCTTCAAGTGTGCTGGACTTGAGGAGTGGAAATAACCAGATCCCCATGAGTGAGACTGACAAAGAGAAGACAGCATTTATATGTCCACTGGATTCTTCCAGTTCGAAAGGATGCCCCAGGGCATATTGATAGGCCCTGCGACCTTCCAGCATGTCATGGAGAAAACGGTGGGGGAGATGAACTTGCTTGAGGTATTGGTGCATCTGGATGACCTCATCCAGATTTCGGTCCACCTTGGAAGAACATGAAGAAAGGCTTTCCCTGGTCAACTGCTAGTCCTGCAAGACGTCTTTTAGCTATGTTGGGCACATAGTTTCACAGATGGAGTAACTACAGATCCGTCTAAGATAGAAGTGATGACCACCTGGTCAAGGCCCCAGACTGTGAGCGCTTTTGGCTTGTTCCTTGGGTTTTGTGGTTACTATCGGAGGTTCGTGAAGGGCTACGCGAAAATGAGTCATCTGTTGAATCAGCTTCTGTGTGGTTACCCTCCCTTGGGGAAGAAAGGGAGGAGGACAAAAGGAGAGGAGGGTAGAGTACCTTAGCCCTACAAGGGACGCTTTGTTGTGGGATGTGAAATGTGAAGAGGCCTTTCGGTTGCTAGAGGATGTGCTGACCCAGGCACCAGTGCTGACTTTTGCAGACCCTCGACTGCCGTATGTACTGCATACAGATGCCAGCAGAGAGGGCTTAGGGGGTTTCCTGTATCAGGATTAGGGCACCGGGTTGAGACCAGATGCCAGCCGGAGTCTGTTGTCCTCTGAGAAAAACTACCCCACGCACAAGTTGGAGTTTTTGGCGTTGAAATGGGCTGTGGTGGATAAGCTGAGTGACTACCTCTATGGTGCCAAGTTTAAGGTGAGGACGGACAACAATCCCTTAACTTATAACCTGACCTTGGTGTAAATGATTGCCACAGGCCATCTGTGGTTGGCGGCGTTGTCTGCCTATGATTTCAGCCTAAAGTACCAGCCAGGAAGTAGGAACATTGATGCTGATGCTTTGTCCCAATGAGCGCATGAAGGGCTGGACAGAGACGAAGAGTGGGAGAGTGTTACTGTCTCGAGGGGTGAAAGCCATGTGCCAGTTTGCCATAATGGTGAAGGCAGACGGAAGGCAAGGGCAGGATTGAGCGGTAGATCAATTGGGAGCTTCTGATGACGCCATTCCACAAGTTTACTGTAACCTGACTGCTCTGAAGACAAATCAGCTGCCGGAATTGAGTCTTACCGTATCCTTTGATGTCGTGATGACTCAGAAAACTATCAACTTCCGCCTTAAATATACCCATGGACCTTGCCTCATCCAGTCTGTGGCAGAGCATTCCACAGATTCACTACTCAAACCAAAAAAAATTTCTCCTTACCTCTGTTCTAAAAGGTTGCCCTCTAGTTCTGGGTACCCCCCACCATAGGAAACATCCTCTCCACATCCACCTTATCTTGTCCTTTCAATATTCAGTAGGTTTCAATGAGATCCCCACACATTCCACACAGATAAATCCCCAGGGCCAGATGGTCTGCATCCCAGGGTGCTTAAGGAAGTAGCTCAAGAAATAGTGGATGCATTAGTGATAATTTTTCAAAACTCGTTAGATTCTGGACTAGTTCCTGAGGATTGGAGGGCGGCTAATGTAACTCCACTTTTTAAAAAAGGAGGGAGAGAGAAACTGGGGAATTATAGACCGGTTAGCCTAACGTCGGTGGTGGGGAAACTGCTGGAGTCAGTTATCAAGGATGTGATAACAGCACATTTGGAAAGTGGTGAAATGATCGGACAAAGTCAGCATGGATTTGTGAAAGGAAAATCATGTCTGATGAATCTCATAGAATTTTTTGAGGATGTAACTAGTAGAGTGGATAGGGGAGAACCAGTGGATGTGGTATATTTGGATTTTCAGAAGGCTTTTGACAAGGTCCCACACAGGAGATTAGTGTGCAAACTTAAAGCACATGGTATTGGGGGTAAGGTATTGGTGTGGGTGGAGAGTTGGTTAGCAGACAGGAAGCAAAGAGTGGGAATAAACGGGACCTTTTCAGAATGGCAGACGGTGACCAGTGGGGTACCGCAAGGCTCAGTGCTGAGACCCCAGTTGTTTACAATATATATTAATGACTTGGATGAGGGAATTAAATGCAGCATCTCCAAGTTTGCGGATGACACGAAGCTGGGTGGCAGTGTTAGCTGTGAGGAGGATGCTAAGAAGATGCAGGGTGACTTGGATAGGTTGGGTGAGTGGGCAAATTCATGGCAGATGCAATTTAATGTGGATAAATGTGAAGTTATCCACTTTGGTGGCAAAAATAGGAAAACAGATTATTATCTGAATGGTGGCCGATTAGGAAAAGGGGAGGTGCAACGAGACCTGGGTGTCATTATACACCAGTCATTGAAAGTGGGCATGTAGGTACAGCAGGCGGTGAAAAAGGCGAATGGTATGCTGGCATTTATAGTGAGAGGATTCGAGTACAGGAGCAGGGAGGTACTACTGCAGTTGTACAAGGCCTTAGTGAGACCACACCTGGAGTATTGTGTGCAGTTTTGGTCCCCTAATCTGAGGAAAGACATCCTTGCCATAGAGGGAGTACAGAGAAGGTTCACCAGATTGATTCCTGGGATGGCAGGACTTTCATATGAAGAAAGAATGGATGAACTGGGCTTGTACTCGTTGGAATTTAGAAGATTGAGGGGGGATCTGATTGAAACGTATAAGATCCTAAAGGGATTGGACAGGCTAGATGCAGGAAGATTGTTCCCGATGTTGGGGAAGTCCAGAACGAGGGGTCACAGTCTGCGGATAGAGGGGAAGCCTTTTAGGACCGAGATTAGGAAAAACTTCTTCACACAGAGAGTGGTGAATCTGTGGAATTCTCTGCCACAGGAAACAGTTGAGGCCAGTTCATTGGCTATATTTAAGAGGGAGTTAGATATGGCCCTTGTGGCTACGGGGGTCAGGAGGTATGGAGGGAAGGCTGGGGCGGTGCTCTGAGTTGGATGATCAGCCATGATCATAATAAATGGCGGTGCAGGCTCGAAGGGCCGAATGGCCTACTCCTACACCTATTTTCTATGTTTCTATTCTTCTAAAGTCCAGTGAGTAGAGGCCCAAAGCTGCCAAACGCTTCTCATATGTTAACCCTTTCATTGCCTCGTGAACCTCCTCTGGACTCTCTCCAATCACAACACATCCTTTCTGAGACATGGTGCCCAAAACTGTTGACAATACCCCAAATGCGGCCTGACTAGTGTCCTATAAAGGCCTGGCATTATCTCCTTGCTTTCATATTCTAATTTCCTTAAAATAAATGCCAACATTGCCTCACCACAGACTCAACCTGTAAATTAACCTTCAAGGAGTCTTGCACAAGGACTGCCAAGTCCCTCTACACCTCTGATGTTTGATCCTTGCAGTACACCATCAGTCACAGACCTTCACCCATCTACCTCTTCCCTCTAATTCTAATTCTGAATCCAAAAGGCCAATTCACCATGGATTCCCTGCATCTTAATCTTCTGGATGAACCTACCACATGGAACTTTGTCAAACACCTTACTAAAATCCACATAGACAACATCCACAGCACTACCTTCATCAATGACCATCACTATAATAGGCAGGGTTTCCTGATGGCCACTCATTTTAACTCTACTTCCCATTCTGACATGCCAGTCCATAGCTTCTTCAACTGCCACGATGAAGCCATCCTCAGACTGGAGGAGTGATACTTCATATTCTTTCTGGGAAGCCTCCAACCAGATGTTACATAGATCATAGAATAGTAAAGCACAGTACAGGCTCTTCGGCCCACAATGTTGTGCCGACCCTCAAACCCTGCCTCCCATATAAGCCCCCACCTTAAATTCCTCCATACACCTGTCTAGTAGTCTCTTAAACTTCACTAGTGTATCTGCCTCCACCACTGACTCAGGCAGTGCATTCCACGCACCAACCACTCTCTGAGTAAAAAACCTTCCTCTAATATCCCCCTTGAACTTCCCACCCCTTACCTTAAAGCCATGTCCTCTTGGCTTGGGGAAGAGGTGCTGGCTATCCACTCTATCTATTCCTCTTATTATCTTGTACACCTCTATCATGTCTCCTCTCATCCTCCTTCTCTCCAAAGAGTAAAGCCCTAGCTCCCTTAATCTCTGATCATAATGAATACTTTCTAAACCAGGCAGCATCCTCGTAAATCTCCTCTGTTCCCTTTCCAATGCTTCCACATCCTTCCTATAGTGAGGTGACCAGAACTGGACACAGTACTCCAAGTGTGGCCTAACCAGAGTTTTATAAAGCTGCATCATTACATCGCGACTCTTAAACTCTATCCCTCGACCTATGAAAGCTAACACCCCATAAGCTTTCTTAACTACCCTATCCACCTGTGAGGCAACTTTCAGAGATCTGTGGACATGTACCTGAGATCCCTCTGCTCCTTCACACTACCAAGTATCCTGCCATTTACTTTGTACTCTGCCTTGGAGTTTGTCCTTCCAAAGTGTACCACCTCACACTTCTCTGGGTTGAACTCCATCTGCCACTTCTCAGCCCACTTCTACATCCTATCAATGTCTCTCTACAATCTTTGACAATCCTCTACACTATCCACAACACCACCAACCTTTGTGTCGTCTGCAAACTTGCCAACCCACCCTTCTACCCCCACATGATTTAATAAAAATCACGAAAAGTAGAGGTCCCAGAACAGATCCTTGTGGGACACCACTAGTCACAATCCTCCAATCTGAATGTACTCCCTCCACCACCACCCTCTGCCTTCTGCAGGCAAGCCAATTCTGAATCCACCTGGCCAAACTTCCCTGGATCCCATACCTTCTAGCTTTCTGAATAAGCCTACCCTGTGGAACCTTGTCAAATGCCTTACTAAAATCCATATAGATCACATCCACTGCACTACCCTCATCTATATCCTGGTCACCTCCTCAAAGAACTCTATCAGGCTTGTTAGACACGATCTGCCCTTCACAAAGCCATGCTGACTGTCCCTGATCAGACCATGATTCTCTAAATGCCTATAGATCCTATCTCTAAGAATCTTTTCCAACAGCTTTCCCATCACAAACGTAAGGCTTACTAGTCTATAATTACCCAGACTATCCCTACTACCTTTTTTGAACAAGGGGTCAACATTCACCTCCTTCCAATCCTCTGGTACCATTCCCGTGGACAACGAGGGCATAAGGATCCTAGCCAGAGGCTCAGCAATCTCTTCTCTCGCCTCGTGGAGCAGCCTGGGGAATATTCCGTCAGGCCCCGGGGACTTATCTGTCCTAATGTATTTTAACAACTCCAACACCTCCTCTCCCTTAATATCAACATGCTCCAGAACATCAACCTCACTCATATTGTCCTCACCATCATCAAGTTCCCTCTCATTGGTGAATACCGAAGAGAAGTATTCATTGAGGACCTCGCTCACTTCCACAGCCTCCAGGCACATCTTCCCACCTTTATCTGTAATCGGTCCTACCTTCACTCCTGTCATCCTTTTTTTCTTCACATAATTGAAGAATGCCTTGGAGTTTTCCTTTACCCTACTCACCAAGGCCTTCTCGTGCCCCCTTCTTGCTCTTCTCAGCCCCTTAAGCTCCTTTCTTGCTTCCCTATATTCCTCAATAGACCCATCTGATCCTTGCTTCCTAAACCTCATGTATGCTGCCTTCTTCCACCTGACTAGATTTTCCACCTCACTTGTCACCCATGGTTTCTTCACCCCACCATTCTTTATCTTCCTCACCGGGACAAATTTATCCTTAACATCCCGCAAGAGATCTCTAAACATTGACCACATGTCCATAGTACATTTCCCTGCAAAAACATCATCCCAATTCACACCCACAAGTTCTAGCCTTATAGCCTCATAATTTGCTTTTCCCCAATTAAAAATTTTCCTGTTCTCTCTGATTCTATCCTTTTCCATGATAATGCTAAAGGCCAGGGAGCAGTGGTCACTGTCCCCCAGATGCTCACCCACTGAGAGATCTGTGACCTGACCCGGTTCATTACCTAGTACTAGATCTAGTATGGCATTCCCCCTGGTCGGCCTGTCCACATGCTGTGACAGGAATCTGTCCTGGACACACTTAACAAACTCTGCCCCATCTAAATCCTTGGAACTAATCAGGTGTCAATCAATATTAGGGAAGTTAAAGTCACCCATGATAACAACTCTGTTATTTTTGCACCTTTCCAAAATCTGCCTCCCAATCTGCTCCTCTGTATCTCTGCTGCTACCAGTGGGCCTACAGAATACCCCCAGTAGAGTAACTGCTCCCTTCCTGTTCCTGACTTCCACCCATATTGACTCAAAAGAGGATCATGCTATATTACCCACCCTTTCTGTAGCTGTAATAGTATCCTTGACCAGTAATGCCACCCCTCTTTCCGCCCTCTCTATTCCTTTTAAAGCACAGGAATATTGAGAATCCATTCCTGCCCTGGTGCCAGCCAAGTCTCTGTAATGGCCATTAAATCATAATTCCATGTATGTATCCAAGCTCTCCGTTCATCACCTTTGTTCCTGATGCTTCTTGCATTGAGGTACACACATTTCAGCCCTTCTACCTTACTGTCTTTACACCATTTATTCTGCTTCTCTTTCCTCAAAGCCTCTCTGTATGTTAGATCTGGCTTTACTCCATGCACTTCTTTCACTGCTCTATCGCTCTGGGTCCCATCCCCCTCGCAAATTAGTTTAAACCCTCCCGAACCATGCTAGCAAACCTACCTGCAAGGATATTGCTCCCCCTCGAGTTCAGGTGCAACCCATCCAATGTGTACAGGTCCCACCTTCCCCAGAAGAGATCCCAATGATCTAAAAACCTAAAATCCTGCTCCCTGCACCAACTCCTCAGCCATGCATTCAACTGCCATCTCCTCCAATCCTTACCATCACTGTCACGTAGCACTGGCAGCAATCCTGAGAACGCTATCCTTGAGGTCCTGTTCTTCAGCCTTCTGCCTAGTTCCCGAAACTCACACTTCAGGACCTCATCCCTCTTCCTGCCTATGTTGTTGGTCCCAACATGTATCACGACTTCTGGTTGCTTTCCCTCTCATACCAGGATGTCGTGCACCCGGTCAGAGACATCCCGGACCCCGGCACCCGGGAGGCAACAAACCATGCGGGTGTCCTTCTCACGTCCACAAAATCTCCTGTCTGCTCCCCTGACTATAGAGTCTCCAATGACGACAGCTCTCCTCTTCTCCGTCCCACCCTTCTGCACCACAGGGTCAGACTCAGTGCCGGAGGCCCTGCCACCGTGGCTCACACCTGCTCGGTCGTCCCCGCCAACAGTATCTAGGACGGTAAACTTATTATTCAGGGGAATGGCTACAGGGGTGCTCTGCGCTACCTGTCTGCTTACCTTCGCTTTTCCCCCCTCTGTCACCCAACGACCTGCTTCCGACAGCCTAGGTGTGACTACCTCCCTGTAGCTCTCATCTATGACTGCCTCATTCTCCCTTATGAGTCGAAGGTCATCCAGCTGCTGCTCCAGATTCCTTACATGGTCTTCCAGATCGCCCAGCCGGATGCACTTCTGGCAGATGTGACTCTGCGGGAGAGGGGAGTTCCCCCAAGACTGCCACATCTCACATGAGAGGCACATCAGCGTCTCAGGAGACGTTGTAAAAACTAACTGCGAGCTAGCTTGTCCTCCGCCTCTTCTCGTCGAAGCCTCTCAAGTCAAAGCCTCAAAGCTCCACTCCTTCATTGGCCCACTCACTCACTGGTCGCTTCGCTTGAGTTATCCCTCTATTTATCTGTTTGAGCTTTTCAAAATATTTGGTCACCTGACCTCAACTGCCCAATCAGCTGCTTTCTGCTGAGTCTGAGCTATTCAAATCTTGATTGTCTAATCAATGGCTTTCTGTTGATCTATTCAAATCTTGATTGACTTGATTGCACAGACCAGCTGCCAAAACTGCCAGAATCTCTCGAGTCAAAGCCTCAAAGCTCCACTCCTTCACTGGCCCACTCACTCACTGGCCGCTTTCCACGGACACCTATTTCTCTAACTTTACTGGTTCTGGTCTTATCCTTTTCTTCTCACCTGCCCATCATCTCCCTCTGGTGCCCCTCCTCCTTCCCTTTCTCCTATGGAATCTATAGTTTCTCCTTTCACATCAGATTCATTCTTCAGCCCTTTACCTCTTCCACCTATCATCTCCCAGCTTCTCGCTATCACTCCTTCTCCAACCACCTTCCCCTCCACCTGGCTTCAACTATCTCACCATCAGTTTGTACTCCATCTTCTCCCCCCCAATCTTATTCTGGCTTCTTTTCCCTCTTTCTAGTTCTGATGAAAGGATCTCAGCGTGAAATGTTGACTGTTTATTTCCCTCCATAGACGCTACCTGAGCTGCTGAGTTCCTACAACATTGTGTATTGCATCTTCATCAACCCCTTGAAAAACACAATGAAGTTATTAAAATATGACCTGCCCTGCATGACTTGTATGGCACGACTAGCCCCTCAAAAATCTATGTTCCTAATTAATTCCGAAAAAGACTGTCCCTAATTCAGTCATGGTTTTCCAAATGCTCATAAACCCTATCACGAAGGATTCTCTGCAGCAACTTCCTTACCACTGATGTGAGACTCACCGGTCTCCTATAATCCAGGAGTTTCCTGGATTATACCCATTTCCCTTCTTAAATAATGGAACAGATTAGCTACCCACCAGTCATCTAGAACCTTGTCTGTGACTACAGCGGACACAGATCTTGGTCAAGACTCTAACAATTTCAACTCTTGCCTCTCATATATACCAGAAGACCACTAATGCCCTTCAAGAAAAATGCCACTACCTTCTCCATCTCAAATTGCCCTATAGTATATCAGCAAGCACCACACTGACCTGCTTATCCTTCATATCCGCCTCTTGGGTAAATACTGACGCAAAGTATTTATTTACGATTTCACCCACATCCTCTGCATCCAAGCACGTTCCCTCCTTTATCCACAGATGGTCCTAACTGCCCCTAATTATCCTCTTGCTCTTGATATACGTATAGACTGCCTTGGGGTTCCCTTTAACCCTACTTGCCAAGGACTTTTCTTCGTCATTCCTGGCTCGCCTTCTTCCTGAGTTCTTTTCTGGCTTTTTTTGTATAATCCTCATGGTCTCTAGTTAATTTTAGCCTCCTAAATCTATGTTTCCTTTTCCTTACGAACTAAGATTGAGGCACGACTGCGCAAGTGCATGGACGTCAGCCGGTTTGAACAGTGAGAAGAGTTTAAAAAGAAAACAACTTTATAGAGCGGGCATCCAGTAGAGGGAGACAGAGCAGGAAGGCTTTGGCTCAGCGGGTTGAGGCAAGGTAGGTTGCCTATGTAGAATAGAGACTGGAAGTATGTGTGTGAGGCTGTGTTCTGTACTGGATGGGTGTCAGATGTGAGAAGTCCAGGAGACTCCCAGCCTCCCGGACAGCCACATCTGCTCAAGGAAAGTGAGGAGGTGATAGAGAGGAGCTATCGGCAAGTAGTCACACCGGGGCCTCGGGATTCAGATAAGTGGGTAACAGTCAGGAGAGGGAAGGGCAAGAGTCAGATACTAGAGGGTACCCCTGTGGTTGTCCCCCTTAACGATAAATACTCCTGTTTGAGTACTGTTGGGGGGGGGGGGAACAGCCTACCTGGGGGAAGCCACAGTGGTCGCACCTCTGGCACAGAGTCTGGCCCTGTGGCTCAGAAGGGTAGGGAAAGGAAGAGGATGGCAGCAGTGATAGGGGACTCTATAGTCAGGGGGTCAAACAGGTGATTCTATGGACGCAGGAAAGCAGCACGGATGGTAGTTTGCCTCCCAGGTGCCAGGGTCCGGGATGTTTCTGATCACATCCACTATAGCCTGAAGTGGGAAGGAGAACAGCCAGAGGTCATGGTACATATTGGTACCAACAACATAGGTAGGAAAAGGGAGGAGTCCTGAAAACCGACTATAGGGAGTCAGGAAGGAATTCAAGAAGCAGGACCTCAAAGGTAGTAATCTTGGGATTACTGCCTGTGCCACATGACAGTGAGTACAGGAATAGAGTGAAGTGGAGAATAAATGCGTGGCTGAGGGATTGGAGCAGGGGGTAAGGATTCAGATTTCTGGATCATTGGGACCTCTTTTGGGGCAGGCATGACCTGTACAAAAAGGACAAGTTGCACTTGAATCTGAGGGAGACCAACATCCTGGCTGGGAGGTTTGCTCAGGTAATTGGGGAGAGTTTAAACTAGAATTGCTGGGGGGTGGGAAGCCAAGTGAAGAGACGGAGGAAGGGGTGCTTGGCTCACAAATAGAGAAAGCTTGCAGATAGTGCGAGAGGAAAGATAGGCAGGTGATAGTCATAGTCATACTTTATTGATCCCAGGGGAAATTGGTTTTTGTTACAGTTGCACCATAAATAATAGTAATAGAACCATAAATAGTTAAATAGTAATATGTAAATTATGCCAGTAAATTATGAAATAAGTCCAGGACCAGCCTATTGGCTCAGGGTGTCTGACCTTCCAAGGGAGGAGTTGTAAAGTTTGATGGCCACAGGCAGAAATGACTTCCTATGACGCTCTGTGCTGCATCTCGGAGGAATGAGATGCGCTCAGACCGATGGCTTGAGGTGTGTCTATTTTAACGTAAGGAGTATTATGAACAAAGCAGATGAGATTAGAGCGTGGATCAGCACTTGGAGCTGTGATGTTGTGGCCATTACAGAGACTTGGATTGCTCAGGGGCAGGAATGGTTACCTAAGAGTGCAAGACTTTAGTTGTTTCAGAAAGGACAGGGAGGGAGGCAAAAGAGGTGGGGGCATGGCACTGTTGACCAGAGAGAGTGTCACGGCTGCAGAAAAGGAGGAAGTCTTGAAGGGATTGTCTACTGGGTCTCTGTGGGTGGAAGTTAGGAACAGGAAGGGATCAGTAACTCTACTGGGCGTTTTTTTATAGACCACCCAATAGTAACAACGACATCCAGGAGCAGATAGGGAGACAGATTCTGGAAAGGTGTAATAATAACAGGGCTGTCGTGGTGGGAGATTTTAATTTCCCAAATATTGATTGGCATCTCCCTAGATTGAGGGGTTTAGATGGAGTGGAGTTTGTTACGTGCGTTCAGAAAGGTTTCTTGACACAATATGTAGATAAGTCTGTAAGAGAAGAGGCTGTACTTGATCTGCTACTGGGAAATGAACCTGGTCAGGTGTCAAATCTCTCAGTGGGAGAGCACTTTGGAGATAGTGATCACAATTCTACCTCCTTTACCATAGCATTGGAAAGGGATAGGAACAGACAAGTTAGGAAAGTGTTTAATTGGAATAAGGGGAAATATGAGGCTATCAGGTAGGAACTTGGAAGCATAAATTGGGAACAGATGTTCTCAGGGAAATGTACGGCAGAAATGTGGCAAATGGTCAGGGGATATTTGCGTGAGGTTCTGCATTGGTACATTGCAATGAGATGGTAAGGATGGTACAGGAACCGTGGTGTTTGTAGATTGTTGTAAATCTAGTCAAGAAGAAAAGAAAAGCTTACAAAAGGTTCAAAAAACTAGGTAATGATAGAGATCTTGAAGATTATAAGGCTAGCAGGAAGAAGCTTAAGAATGACATGAGGAGAGCCAGAGGGACCATGAGAAGGCCTTAGCGGGCAGGATTAAGGAAAACCCTAAGGCATTCTACAAGTATGTGAAGAACAAGAGGATAAGATGTGAAAGAATAGGACCTATCAAGTGGGACAGTGGAAAAGTGTGTATGGAACCAGAGGAGATAGCATAGTACTTGGCTTCAGTACTCACTACAGAAATGGACCTTGGCCATTGAAGGGATGATTTACAGTGGACTGAAAAGCTTGTGCTTGTGATATTACGAAAGAGGATATGCAGGTGCTTTTGGAAAGCATCAAGTTGGAGAAGTCACCGGGACCCCAGGATACTGTGGGAGGCGAGGGAGGAGATGGCTGAGCCTCTGGCAATGATCCTTTCATCATCAATGGGGACGGGAGAGGTTCCAGAGGATTGGAGAGTTGCGGATGTTATTTCCTTATTCAAGAAAGGGAGTAGAGATAGCCCAGGAAATTACAGACCAGCAAGTCTTACTTCAATGGTTGGTAAGTTGAGAGGCAGGATTTAAGAACATTTGGAGAGGCATAATATGATTAGGAATAGTCCTGACGAAGGGTCTCGGCCTGAAACGTCGACTGCACCTCTTCCTACAGATGCTGCCTGGCCTGCTGCATTCACCAGCAACTTTGATGTGTGTTGTTAGCATGGCTTTGTCAAAGGCAGGTCATGCCTTATAAGCCTGATTGAATTTTTTGAGGATATGACTGAACACATTGATGAAGGCAGAGCAGTAGATGTAGTGTATATGGATTTCAGCAAGGTATTTGATAAGGTACCCCATGCAAGGCTTATTGAGAAAGTAAGGAGGCATGGGATCCAAGGGGATTCTGAATTGGCTTGCCCACAGAAAGCAAGGAGTGATTGTAGATGGGTCATATTCTGCATGGAGATTGGTGACCAGTGGTGTGCTTCAGGGATCTGTTCTGGGACGCCTTCTCTTTCAGATTTTCATAAATGACCCTGGATGAGGAAGTGGAGGGATGGGTTAGCAAATTTGCAGATGACACAAAGGTCGGGGGTGTTGTGGATAGTGTGGAAGGTTGTCAGAGGTTACAGCGGGACATCGATAGAATGCAAAACTGGGCTGAGAAGTGGCAGATGGAGTTCAACCCAGATAAGACCATAAGACAAAGGACCAGAAGTCGTCCATTCGGCCCATCGAGTCTGCTCCGCCATTTTATCATGAGCTGATCCATTCTCCCATTTAGTCCCACTCCCCCGCCTTCTCACCATAACCTTTGATGCCCTGGCTACTCAGATACCTATCAATCTCTACCTTAAATACACCCAATGACTTGGCCTCCACTGCCGCCCGTGGCAACAAATTCCATAAATTCACCACCCTCTGGCTAAAAAAATTTCCTCGCATTTCTGTTCTGAATGGGCGCCCTTCAATCCTTAAGTCATGTCCTCTCGTACTAGACTCTCCCATCATGGGAAACAACTTTGCCACATCCACTCTGTCCATGCCTTTCAACATTCGAAATGTTTCTATGACGTCTCCTCTCATCCTTCTAAACTCCAAGGAATACAGTCCAAGAGCGGACAAACGTTCCTCATATGTTAACCCTCTCATTCCCGGAATCATTTTAGTGAATCTTCTCTGTACCCTCTCCAACGTCAGCACATCCTTTCTTAAATAAGGAGACCAAAACTGCCTACAGTATTCCAAGTGAGGTCTCACCAGCGCCTTATAGAACCTCAACATCACATCCCTGCACCTATACTCCATTCCTCTAGAAATGAATGCCAACATTGCATTCGCCTTCTTCACCACCGACTCAACCTGGAGCTTAACCTTAAGGGTATCTTGTACAAGGACTCCCAACTCCCGCTGATGCCTCCACAATCTCCACAGTTACTTCCTTCAGGACACGAGGGTGCATTCCATCTGGTCTGGGAGATTTATCTACCTTTAGACTATTCAGCTTCCTGAGTACTTTCTCTGTCGTAATTGTGACTGCACACACTTCTCTTCCCTGCCACCCTTGAATGTCCGGTATACTGCTGATGTCTTCCTCAGTGAAGACTGATGCAAAATACTCATTCAGTTCCTCTGCCATTATCTCCCATTACAATTTCTCCAGCATCATTTTCTATCGGTCCTATATCTACTGTCACCTGTCTTTTACTCTTTATATACTTGAAAAAGCTTTTAGCATCCTCTTTGATATTATTTGCTAGCTTCCTTTCATAGTTCATCTTTTCCCTCTTAATGACCTTCTTAGTTTCCTTTTGTAAGCTTTCAAAAACTTCCCAATCCTCTGTCTTCCCACTAATTTTTGCTTCCTTGTATGCCCTCTCCTTTGCTTTAACTTTGTATGGAATGAGCTGCCAGACGAGGTGGTAAATGCAGGTTCTTTTTTAACATTTAAGAATAAATTGGACAGATACATGGATGGGAGGTGTATGGAGGGATATGGTCCGTGTGCAGGTCAGTGGGACTAGGCAGAAAATGGTTCAGCACAGCCAAGAAGGGCCAAAGGGCCTGTTTCTGTGCTGTAGTTTCTATGGTTCTATGGTTTGGCTTTGACTTCTCGTCAGCTACGGTTGCATTCCTTTTCCATTCGAAAATTTCTTCTTTCTTGGAATATACCTGTCTTGCACCTTCCTCACTTCTCACATAAACTCCAGCCACTGCTGCTCTGCCGTCCTTCCTATCAGTGTCCCTTTCCAGTCAACTTTGGCCAGTTCCTCTCTCATGCCACTATAATTTCCTTTACTCCACTGAAATACTGACATCAGATTTCGGCTTCTCTTTTTCAAATTTCACAGTAAACTCAATCATGTTACGATCACTGCCTCCTAAGGGTTCCTTCACCTCAATCTCTCTAATCACCTCCGGTTCATTACACAATACCCAATCCAGTACAGCCGATCCCCTAGTGGGCTCAACAACAAGCTGTTCTAAAAAGCCATCTCGCAGACATTCTACAAATTCTCTCTCTTGAGATTCAGTGCCGACCTGATTTTCCCAATCCACTCGCATGTTAAAATCCCCCACAATTATCATAACACTGCCCTTCTGACAAGCCTTTTCTATTTCCTGTTGTAATTTGTAGTCCACATCACTGCAGCTGTTTGGAGGTCTATAAATAACTGCCATCAGGGTCCTTTTACCCCTGCGATTTCCTAGCTGAACCCATAAAGATTCTGCACCTTCCGATTCTATATCACCTCTTTCTAATGATTTAATATCATTTCTTACCAATAAAGCCACGCCTCCCCCTCTGCCTACCTTCCTATCCTTCCGATACAACGTGTATCCTTGGATGTTCAGCTCCCGGAGACATGCATCCTTTAGCCACGTCTCAGTGATGGTCACAATATCATACCTGCCAATCTGTAGCTGTACGACAAGATCATCCACCTTATTCTTTATGCTGCGTGCATTTAAGTATAACACCTTAAGAATAGTATTTGGTTCTTTTCGCTTTGATTTCACTGCAACTTTATTACACTGCAACTCATCCCAGTGGCTACAAATTTGCCCCATCACCTGCCTGTCTTTCCTGACACCCTTACTGTTCACTATCTTAGATTTATTTCTGTTTTCCCCTTCCTCTGCTATGTCATTCCGGTTCCCATCCCCCTGTCAAATTAGTTTAAACCCTCCCTAACAGCTCTATTAAACCTTCCCACTAGGATATTGGTCCCCTTCGGGTTCAAGTGTAACCTGTCCATTGTGAACAGGTCATACTTCCCCCAGAAGAGATCCCAATGATCCAAGAATCTGAAGCCTTGCCCCCTGCACCAGTCTCTCAGCCACGCATTCATCTGCCTGATCCTACAATTCTTGCCCTCGCTAGCACGTGGCACAGGTAGCAATCCCGAGATTACTACCCTGGTGGTCCTGCTTCTCAGCTTCCTTCCTACTCCCGGAAATCTCTCTTCAGGACCTCCTCCATTGTCCTATCTATGTCATTGGTACCAACAACCAAGACAACTGGCTGCTCGCCCTCCCCCTTCAGAATATTCTGGACCTGATCTGAGACATCCCGTACCCTGGCACCTGGGAGGCAACACACCATGCAGGTATGTCTATCAGGCTCACAGAATCTCCTGTCCATTCCCCTGACTATGGAATCCCCTATGACTACCGCATTCCTCTTCTCCTTCCTTCCCTCCTGCAGTACAGTGCCAGGCTCAGTGCCAGAGACCTGGTCACCGTGGGCGTCCCGTCAGGTCATCCCCCCTCAACAGCATCTAGAACAAGATATTTGTTGCTGAGGGGGACAGCCACAGATGTGCTCTCCACTATCTGTGAGGTGATTCATTTTGGTAGGTCAAATATGATGGCAGAATATAGTATTAATGTAAGGCTGTGGAAATTGTCAAGTATTTAAGATTTATTAGGATGTTGCCTGGATTGGGGAGCATGCCTTATGAGAATAGAACATAGAATATAGAAAACTTATGGCACAATACAGGCCCTTTGGTCCACAAAGCTGTGCCGAACATGTCCTTACCTGAGAACTACCTAGGCTTACCCATAGTCCTCTATTTTTCTAAGCTCCATGTACCTGTCAAGGAACCTCTTAAAAGACCCTATCGTTTCTGCCTCCACTTATTCATCTCATAAGTATTAGGAATCTGTTTTTATTCAGTTAAAGTAATCTACAACAACCCTGTTGTCCTCACACCATTCCCTCACCTGCCTAGGTACCTGTTTCTCCATGTCCCAACTGGGGAGGAGGAGGGTGTGTGTGTGTGTGTGTGGTGGTAAGTGGTGGGGGGGGGGCATCTGTAGCATATTCCCCTCAAGTTCATTGTACTTTTCTTATTTTTGAATTCCACCCATATAGTCTCAGTAGATGAGCCCTCCATAACATCACACACAAAGATGTTGTGGATAGGGATAGAGACATTGAGAAAGGGACGGAATTGCTGTTACAAGTATTCAACTGCAATTAGAATAGCTATGGCAGTATAGCAGTTAGAATGCTGAGTTAGACAGGAGACCACTGACAAGTCTAGTTCTCATTAGAAATAGGAAAGATTCAAGAGACATGGGGCAATTGATATTACTGTTCTGAAAAGTGACTGCTTCGCTAACTCTTAGAAAACCACATATTTTTGCTGGAATACTAATAAGAGAAAATAACATTTAATACGAAAGAGGTTGTGCTGGTAGAGAGGATCAAGAGGAGAATTAAAACACAGCATACGAACAAGGGCTTGGAAGGGTCACCTTTACAGCCAGCTGAATATTATCATCTGCACAACAACTGACATTTTACCACTGACAGGGTGGCAGAGGACTATGAGAGTGGCAGTGTTAAAGTTTGAAGTCGAAGATCCTCCATCAGGTCCCACAGCCTGAAAAGCTCAATAGTTCCAACATTGTGTTTTTTTTAAAATGTAAGCTTACTGATATCTGTAGTTATTCTGATTTTCACATATGAATTTGCATTGTCATCTTCCCAGTGTTCAAGAATCCCACTTTCACCAGCTTTTTCCTTGGTGATACAGTTGTGATGAAGTAACTGTATGAACAAGTCGGGACAAATATAGAATTGTAGAAGATAGGTGCCATAGCTATTTCAAAAGCATGCTGAAAGAACACCACAGTGAGAAGTCTATGAATGAAAGAGATCATGCACAATTTTTCTGCCAAGACTCAACAGTGTAAGCCTCACTACCAGGAGACAGAAAGGAAAGTCAAGTTACTTAATACAGTTATTGTAAGAGAAATGAAACTAATCATTTCTGGACTTGGTTCCACTAGTGACATTTATAAACTGTATCAGCAATGCAAACTACTCTTTCAGGTTTAAATTGTATCAAAGGCAAAAGTTCACCACATTTTTTAAGTAAAATAATTTTTATTTTGATCAATGGATCATCAAAATGTACTTATAACACAGTCTCACTACTTGCAGTGTCCCAGATTTGCTGATAATTTCTATCCGTTCCACATGGAACTAATGGCAGTTCTGAATGTAAATGTCAGCAAGTTTTGTGAACTCACCAGGCAAGCACTACTCATCATATATGAGCTGTGGCCTACTGCTAGATTCCTCATGGAGCTCAGAAGCAAAAAAGCATTTTGCTGTGATTCACCAGCATTCATGTTGGGAAATCCACTCAAGGATCCTACATAGGTTAGACATGGCATGGAACACTAAAATTACACTTGTGTCATGATGTTTATTTTGCATGTGTGATAGTTATGTATAATTTATTATGTTTATCCTCTTTTTATAATATGCTGTGCAATTACTACAGAAAGCGAATTTTCATGGCATTTATACTGTTTATGCATGCTTATGACAGCAAGGTTCCTTAAGGTTTCATAGCCGGGGGAAGTAGTGGGGATTTGCTCCCACTACCTTTTAAGTGCTCCTAATGGCGTAGATCTCAAATAGCCTCTGACAACCAAGTCCAGGTCCTGGCCTTCATGTGTAGCTTAACAAGTAAGTAATGTGGAACTGTTTCTATTGATAGGAAAAGGGGCAAAGGCAGGTTACTGGTACTTTAAAACCAGTCACTTCAGCCAGAAGGGGCTCATCAGCCATGGTTGGTAGATCATTTAAGAGAAGAAAAACTCTGATTTTAAAACTCCACTGTCTTGTGGCTATACCCGCTCATCAGGAAGACTTTGGGAGTAAACCCAGAGGAAAAATCCAGACCTGGAGTCCCTAAGGTAGCCGTACGTTGAGCTCAACATTGACTGGCAACTCCTGCAATGCCACTGGTGCCAAACTGTATTGGTCTCTGCCATTCCTTTGGGTTCATTAGCTGCGTGGAGAGGGGGAGCCTGCTGCATTAACAACAGCTTGCTCTCCATATCATATTGCCCTGGCTTGTGTATCATGTAGACAGTGAGGACGAAATATCCATGGTCGACTCCAACAAACCCATGGCAACAAAATTAAAAGTTGAACCACTGATTTCAAAAGAGATTGCAGAATGGTGGAGCATAAAAGCAAAGCCAGAATTATCTAAAATATGTTTAATATTTTTATTAATTTTTAAGTTGTTTTAGCCAAACTTTTTTTTAAAAACTCATTTTAAATATTTCTTAATTACTCCTAATTGTCTAGATACTCAGATAAGGTTTAGCCTCAGTTTGACTCAAGCAGAACTGAATCAAACTGGAATCAGCTGAGTTAAATCAGAATGAAAAATGATTGATGGCATAGGGTGTGGGTAAAATGAGCAATACATTGCAGAAAACACAAGGCTAATTTGCTTCTGCAATGTACCAGCAAAAGTTAATTTCCTCTACATTAAACAATCTGGAAATTAAATCCATGTTGTAATTTTAAAAAGCAATGAAAGATATTAAGTGTTAATTAAGGTTATCTCAAACTGGAAAGAAAAGCAATGCTGTGCAGAGGCTGTAGAGTCAAAAAGAAACAGCCAAAAATAAACAATAAACTGACCTTTGTTTTCTCATCCACTACTCGCAGTCCATCCGCTGATACCCACAGTACAGCCTTCACTGCCTTCTTTCCGGTCTTAAAAAGGAAAGAAAAGTAAAAATTTAGTCAAATCATTTCATTTAATCAGTGCTCTTGATGGGAAACAAGAAGACATTAGCAAGCAAGAACAGCAGCGAACAAGATCAGATTTCATGGACAGATAGACCAGCACACAAAATGATGAACACCACAGATTTAAGGCACTGAAAGAGAATAGGAAAAATCACACCATTAAACACACAAAGCAAAGATTTCTCACCCAATACTTTAACCAAAATATATTTTAAAAACTGGAAGTTTCAGAACACTGACACTCAAGGAGTTACACCACTAATATGGCAGGCAGTTTTTCTTCTACTGGGGAAATAAAGCCATTTTAATTCCACACTCCCCATACACTCTTTGGTTAAGTTAGATTTATGGTTCATTCTGCAACTGTAAAGCATTAGGATTCATTTCTATTACCTGAGAAAGGAACATTACTCACCACCTGACAGCAGGGAACATGAATAAATGTATCTCCCAGGTTTCCTGTTGACCCATTTCCATGGTTCACCTCCACAGACCACAGCCTCCTACAGTGTTTACAAACCTTTTCTTCGAAGGTTGTCAGAGACACAGGGTTCCCTATCCAGCTTGTGAAAATAGTGGAATCATTACAGAGATTGTTTTTTTTAAATCAAGAGCCAACAAATGTATTTTTCCATTCAATATTCCATATAAGCAAAAAAAATCAACAAAATGACAAAGAAGGGACCCCTAGATCTATAGAGCACATTACAATTGGAGGTCAATGCCAAGAGAAAGGAGATGGAGTGATTAAATGTGAGATGCAATTACTGCAAATGAGAAACAGTTCAGTTTCCTTGAGATGGGGACTGACCAATGTCATTTGGTGATGGAAGTGAAGCTCTCTTGCTCCTTCAGGTTAGGAAGCAAGTCATTAACAGACTTCTCCCACAGGTTTCTTCATCTTCCTTTTGCTGTGTTCTATCCCACCACAAAGGTCTGGGGAATGCATCCAGCCACTGTTGAACTTGTCAAACCACTAATTTGAATTATTAAGTTATCAAATCCTGGGAACATCTTCCAACTTGGGCTTCCCCTGTTAAATTAAAGCTGGAGGTCAGCAGGTTCTGAGCAATCAGTGCAACCACAGCCCACACACCTCTGGATTTTAAAATTCATTCATTGCATCAGCAGGGTGAAAAACTAACTGCCCAACTATCACCTACTTTTATTTATCTGGATAGAAAAGATCGATAATGAGAGAAGTTTCAACATGGCTGCAAAGAAGCTGGAAATTTGTTTTCGACTAAAGCATTTGTCACACTACACAAATTTCATTTCACCATACCTTCAACATGCAGAAAATGATCAGAATGCCAGTCAAGTACTTTAGTATATTCTTATATTACTGAAGACTCCAGAGAATGTCTCATTAAAGGCTGAGACTTACTGAGTTAGGAGCCAATCAGCATGCCAAGTCTTGAAACCTCAAGAAGGCAGAGGTCACACACATTAATTGCTAGCCTCTTCTCTGGAATGGAACCAAATTGGTAGATTGGTCAGATTAGGAATCAAGAGACAAAAGTGTAACAGGAATTAATCTGCAGAAATCACAATAAACTATATTCTTGTTGATGGAGGAGGAATAGGGGTGAGAAGCCACAGGCCAGTTTACATTGAGATGCAGCCAGTTTTGGCCACAGGGAGAAACTCTGATTGGCAAAAGGGTCACAAGTTTTCTTGAAGGGCCAGGAATCAGTACATAATGGCATAGGAAGAAGTCTTGGTTCATTCCAACTCTCTTCAGAAAGCTCAGATTGACCATCTGCAAGAACAGTCACTTGCAAGAATTTCCTGTTCAAAGTTTTCCTCACACCTTTCTCATGGTTTTGAATCTTCATAACCTAGTCCTCAAATTACCTACAAATGGATAAATAGATTCCTTCCAAATGCACAACATTAGGTACCTCTTAAATCTCTTCTCACCTTTTATTCTCACTGTTGTCTCAGCGCTGCAACAATTTCTGCATACACTTACCATGGGTCCATCTGTTCCTCCCAGTCCTTTATAATGGTACTACTTTATTCTCCAGATGAAGGGTCTTGGTCCGAAACATTGGCTGTTTATTTCCCTCCAAAGATGCTGCCTGACCTGCTGAGTTCCTCCTGCATTTTGGGCTTGTTATTCTCTCTCCTGATTTTTCTGTCAATACATATTACTGCTGTATTACATTCCATTGACTTCTGTGTGTGCTCACATGGAAACCTATGTCTTAAAACCCAAAACTATGACCTCAGTTTTAACTATACCTGCAAATAAAGAATAGTCAGCTGAATTTAAAATTTAAATTTTATCATATATTGTGTGCAAGATAAAATAAAAGGAAACCAGGAAACAATCTGCTGGGGAACTCAACAGATTGAATGGCATCTGTGGACTGATACAGAATTTCAACATTCTTTCCACCGACGGTACTCAACTCTGAATTCCTCCAGCAATTTTGTGTATTGCTCCAGACTGCAGCATTTGCAGTCTTATATCTCCAACATTTACCATGACATCAATTTCTGCATTTAAATCAATATTTTTTCAGTGACCCTTTTATTCATTGGGCCTCAAGTCTATGAGACCACCTTCTCTGTGAGATTGATCAAATACTATCAATATCCAAGCAAATAATATTAACTACACCCACTTCAACAACTGTGTTACCTCAATAATTTATCTTCATCCATATTGACACTTCATTATTAATTCGACTTCTCCAAGTCTATTATCCTATGACTGTTCGTTCTATAAATTTCCCTGGCTCAGACTAAATTGACTGACCTACAATCGCCTGGAACAGAGCCTTATACTTTGCATTTACATTTAACTTCTTCAGACCTCTAGTGCCTCCCTTGCTTTGGACAGGATTGAGTATATGACCACGAATCAGCTGAAATTCAAATAAATGTAGATGCTGGAACCCAAAATAGATCCACAGAGCACAGAAACAAGCCTTCCAGCCCAACCCGCCATGCTAAATATCAAGTACTCAACTATATTAATATCATTTACCAAACTTGGCCATAGCCTGTTATGCCTTGGCAACTCACATGTTCATCCAGAACATGTTTTGACACTCTTCACCTCCACTCCCCCTCAGGCAAATGTATTCCAGATTCCAACCACTGTCCCAGTGAAAAAAATCCTCAAATCTCATCTCAAATATCTACCCTGTCTTATAAAGATACTTCATGGACAAATGTTTATTATTTATTTTTATTACCCTATGCCCATCATAATTTTGTACATTTGTATCGGGTACACCTCAAGCTCTGTTCCAGGAAAACAAACCCAGCCTATCCAGTCTCTCCTCCTAGTGAATTGTTCTGCCTCCTCTCCAGTGAGCTGCATATGATACTCCAGCTGTGGTCTAAACAGTATGTTATAGAAATCTATGGAAAATATCTGTTAGAAAATAATAAAAATTGATAGGTTTTTGTCCTGACACAAATAAACACTAATACCTTCCATACAATCTGTTCAAGCTGTTCATACCTCCATATTCTCAAGAGAAGGAACTTCTATGATGTGGCTTTTCAGAGCAGCTTGTGGTTGAGCCTGAGGGAAAAGAAGCAATTTGGATTGGGTGTTGTGTAATGAACTAGATTTGACTAAGGAGTTAAGGTAAAAGAACCCTTAGGAGGTAGTGCTCCTCATATCACAGAAGTTTGAGAGGACAAAGCCAAAGTCAGATGTATCAGTATTACAGTGGAGTAAATGGAATTAGAGGCATGAGACAGGAGCTGGCCAAAGTTGATTGGAAGGGGACACTATGAGAGATGACAGCAGAACAGCAATGGCTGGAGTTTCTGGAAGCAATTCTGAACGTGAAGGATAGATAGATCCCAAAGAAGAAGTATCCTAAAGGGAGGGTGAGGAAACCGTAGCTGACAAGTCAAAGACAGCATAAAAGCAAAATACAGGACATATAACATATAAAAGATCATTGGGAAATTAGAGGATTGGGAAGCTTTTAAAAAACAAACATAAGGCAACTAAAAAAGCAAAGAGCAAAGAAAAAATGAAATATGAGGATAAGCTGACCAATAATATAAAACAGGATACCCAAGGTAGCAATAGGGGACAAAAATGGTGGAAATCTTATGTATTTTGTGTCAGTCTTCAATGTAGAAGACATCAGCAGTGTGCCAGAAAATTGAGTGCCAGGGGCAGAAGTGAGTGTAGTTGTCATTACTAAGGAGGGATGCTTGGAATGCTGAAAGGTCCGAATGTAAACGTCACCTGGACCAGATTGGCTACATCCAAGAGGTCAGAAGGAGGTTGCTAAAGAGGTTGTTGAGATATTAGTAGTAATCTTTCACAAATCACTAAATTCTCAAATGGTTCCACAGTACTGGTCAATTGCAAATGTCACTCCACAATTAAAGACCATAAGACATTGGAGCAGAATTAGGCCATTTGGCCTATTGAGGCTGCTCCATCTGGAGGGAGGGAGGCAAAAGAAAAGATATTACAGCCAGTTAACCTGGTTTCAGTGCTTGGGAAGTGCTGGAGTCCATTATTAAGGAAAAGGTTTTAGGATACTTGGATGCACATGATAAAACAGACCAAAGTTTACATTGTTTCCTTAAGGGTAAATCTTGCCTGACAAATCAGTTGGAATTTTTTGAGGCAATAACAGGCAAGATAGGCAAAGGAGAGTCAGTGGATGTTGCTTCCTTGGATTTTCAGAAGGTGTTTGACAAGGAGCCGCACATTAGGCTCCTAAACAAGGTAAGCGCCCGTGGTATTACAGGAATGAACGGATAGACGATTGGCTGACTGGCAGGAGAAAAAGCGTGGGAATAAAGGTCAGTGTTGGGATCACTTCTTTTCTTATTATATGTCAATGACTTGAATGATGGAAATGATGGCTTTATGGCCAAGATTGCAAACAATACAAAGATAGGCGGATGGGCAGATAATTTTGAGAGTGCAGGGAGTCTGCAGAAGGACTTGGGCAGACTAAGAGAATGGGCAAAGTGGCAGATGGAATATAGTGTATGGAAGTGTATGTTCATGCACTTTGGTAGAAGAAATATAGGTGTGGACTATTTTCTAAATGAGGAGAAAATTCAAATAATGCGAGGTACAAGAAGTCTTGTGAGTCCTCGTGCAGGATTCCTGAAAGGTTAACTTGTAGGTTGAGTTGGTGGTAAGACCGGCAAACACAATTTTAACTTTCATTTCAGGCAGACTAGAATATAAAAGCAAAGCTGTAATGCTGAGGCTTTATAAGGCATTGGTCAGACAGCATTTGTTTTGTGAGCAGGTTTGGGCCCCTTATCCAAGAAAAGATGCTGACATTGGAGATGGTCCAGAGGAGGCTCAAGAAAATTATCCCAGAATGAAAGGATTAACATATGAGGAATGCTTGATGGCTCTGGGCCTGTCTTATAATCGCTGGAGGTTAGAGGAATCCGGGGGGCGGGGGGGGGGGAATCTCTTTGAAGCTATCGAATATTGAAAGGCCTAGATAGAGTGGGTGTGGAGAGAATGTCTCCTATAGTGGAGAAATCTAGGACCAGAGGGCACAGCCTCAGAAAAAAAAAAAGGATGTTCATTTATATGAAAGATGAGGAGGCATTTCTTCAGCTAGAGGGTTTTGAATCTGTGGAATTCATTGCCACAGACAGCTGTGCAGGCTGGGTACATTTAAAGCAGAGGCTGATAGGTTTTTGATTATTAAGGGTCTCAAAGGTTATGGGGAGGTCAGGAGAATGAGGTTGAGAGGGATGATGGAATGATTGAGCAGACTTGATGGGCCAAATGGACTAATTCTGCTCCTCTGTCTTATGGTCTTGTATTGCATTTGAGCACCAAGATAAGGGAAACGTGGCCACCAACTACTAAAATTAAAACAAGATCCCAACAGCTGTGAGAGAGATGAATTTTTTTGTTTGATCGTCACCCGTCAAGGAGCATCTGGAGTACGTGTATATATACACACACACACATACACACACACACACACACACGCACGCACGCACGCACGCACGCACCAAGAGTGAAGTTTAGATTCTGTCCATCAAAGGAATATGATCTTTACCAGGTGACATATAGGAGAAGCACTGACTACTCTACCAGCCTCATGGACATCACTTCAAACAACAAACAGTACCGTGGAGCCTCTCCACCAATAGTGGAAGGGAGAGTGATTATGGAGTTAGATCATTTGATTTAATGCCACACATTTGAAATTAGCATGGTCCCAAACTCTCTTGTGTGAAAATATCACCAAGCCTACCCAAAGAAAACACTTAAGAATGTGCTCCAATCTTTGGCAAAAGTGAACACTCCCTGCTACACCAGGAAATACCTGGCTATGACTGTGAACCTCTGGTACATGCAGACCCCACTTCAAACGCTACAGGGCACTTCCTGTACATTCCAGAGTACCACTCCTACACTGGTCTAACCTGTTGCCTCACAACCTTCAGAACCAGAGTGGAAGCAAATCTTACTTGATCCCAAAGGACTTCCTCAGAACTAGATGAGCATAGAGAACCTGATTCATACTCAGTCCACCTGTAAAGTACTAAGAGTACAGTGATCATATCCCTTTGAACATTTATTAAAACAATTAGAGATATTGCAATTCATTTCCAAATAATGTTTGGGGTCAGCCTGATGATTGAGAAGAAACTCAAAGATTTGGTTGCACACAAGCTAATACCTTGCAAATGATAGTCATACGGTGACAGAAATGGGCCCTTTGTCCTACCAAGTCTATGGCAGCCATCAAGTACCTATTTATATTAATTTTATACTGAACACACTTTTTTATCCCACACCCCCATCTACAACCCCCAGATTCTACCAAACACTAGGGGTGATTTACAGTGGCCAATTAACTTGCTAACATGTTGTCTTTGGGATGTGGGAGGAAATTAGAGCAACAGAGAGAAACCCATCGGAGAATATGCAAATGCCGCATAGACAGCACCACGGGGCAGGACTTAACCTGCGTTACTGGAGTTGTAAGGCAGCAGTTCAACTGGTTGAGATAGAATTTCACTTTTGCACTGCTGAGTATTAAAAAAACTGCACCAAGACCAAATGGGAATAAATGACCCATGAAAAAAAAATTCATATGGGTAGCAAACACGACCAAAACAAAATGAATAGGCGACAAACCATTATGGGTTCACAAAAACACTGCACTACAGGTAACACACATCAAAGTTGCTGGTGAACGCAGCAGGCCAGGCAGCATCTCTAGGAAGAGGTACAGTCGACGTTTTGGGCCGAGACCCTTCGTCAGGACTAACTGAAGGAAGAGCTAGTAAGAGATTTGAAAGTGGGAGGGGGAGGGGGAGATCCAAAATGATAGGAGAAGACAGGAGGGGGAGGGATGGAGCCAAGAGCTGCACAGGTGATTGGCAAAAGGGATATGAGAGGATCACGGGACAGGAGGCCCAGGGAGAAGGAAAAGGGGGAGGGGGGAAAAAACCCAGAGGATGGGCAAGTGGTATAGTCAGAGGGACAGAGGGAGAAAAAGGAGAGAGAGAGAGAAAGAATGTGTGTATATAAATAAATAATGGATGGGGTACAAGGGGGAGGTGGGGCATTAGTGGAAGTTTGAGAAGTCGATGTTCATGCCATCAGGTTGGAGACTACCCAGACGGAATATAAGGTGTTGTTCCTCCAGCCTGAGTGTGGCTTCATCTTTACAGCAGAGGAGGCCGTGGATAGACATATCAGAATGGGAATGGGATGTGGAATTAAAATGTGTGCCCCCCCTCCCCCTTTTCCTTCTCCCTGGGCCTCCTGTCCAATGATCCTCTCATATCCCTTTTGCCAATCCAGCTCTTGGCTCCATCCCTCCCCCTCCTGTCTTTTCCTATCATTTTGGATCTCCCCCTCCCACTTTCAAATCTCTTACTAGCTCTTCCTTCAGTTAGCCCTGACGAAGGGTCTCGGCCCGAAACATCGACTGTACCTCTTCCTAGAGATGCTGCCTGGCCTGCTGCGTTCACCAGCAACTTTGATGTGTGTTGCTTGAATTTCCAGCATCTGCAGAATTCCTCGTGTTTGCACTACAGGTAGACAGACAATGTCAAAACAATAGACAGCACAAAATGAACAACAGATTAGCTGTCAACAACACCACATTCTGAATTAATTTAAATTTGGTCGATTACTAGGTAACAATCTGTTTCAAAAAGCTTAGTTCAGGAAAATTTTATTATTTTCATATTTAAAAATGTGTTTTGTGGATCCATTAGATCAACACAAATGTATGCTGCTGATACTACATGCAAGCAATCATCTGTGAAGATGACTGATCTGCAGTGATTTACTTGTCTAGAGATACAGTGAGGAACAGGCCCTTCTGGTCCAACGAACCACAATAGCATCATGTTAACCACTATGTTGACTCCACTTTGCATTATCACAATTATTCAAAATGTCTATAATTTCTGCAACATGCTAAATGCTCCACAGAAGAACCATGGTAAATTACAACATCTAACTTCAGAGTGTGTGCAAATCAGCTGAGTTCCCATGATTAAATTGGCCAAATTAAGATAATCTGCCCCTTGAATTAATTTTGCTTCGCAGAGTGAAGCTATACTGCAGTCTTTAAATGTGTGGATAAAATAATCAGCCTTTTTATTCCTGTATGCCAGTTTTAATAAGCATTATTCAGATCACAGATCACCCTTAACAGGTTACAGGAGAAACTGACAAGTGCAGCCCTTCTACATCCAAGAGAGTGATTTTTTGTCATTTCTTTCCCCTCTTCTCCCAAACAGCAGCACATACATCATTCAAAATCAGTCGCAACAGCAAAATAAGAAGAAATTTATATTCACTTCACACAGCAAACCATCTTAGGCCAGTGGAGGAAAAAACTGCAAACCATTCGTATTAAAAAAATTTACTTTAGAAATGAACAAACAGAGCTTTATGCAACTTTAGCCAATAAATTACTGGAAGTTACTGTCTGAAATTTAAATAGAGTGGTGTAATCCCTTAGTGCATTAACATCAGACTAGGCATTCAAACTTACTTTTCCAAACAGGGCTTTGAAGAACTTCCTTTCCTGGAGTGACAGGGGGAACAAGTCAGGAGACTATTACTGTGAAGAGCTACAAATACTGCAGAAGTTTCAAATCAAAGCATGAGAACTAGTTTGGAAAGTTCTCCAGAAAGGATGTAAAGAGTCATATGTGAAGATCACCCATAATAATGCAATGCATTATATGGACTCGCATTAAGCTATAAGCCACCAACATGATTGAGAACTGGGCAGAAAGGTAGCTGGAGGCCCGCCACATGCAGAGCAACTAGTTAGATTTGGTATCAGCTTGGTGCTCAAGAACACGTCTAAGTTCAGTCTAAGTTGGCAGCAGCAGTTTTAACAGTACTGAACTATTTTGAGTCACAGGCTCAAGAGCCATCAGACACAACCAAAGAAAGCATTGCTATACTTGAATTTAGTCATTGCAAAATGTAAACTACCATATTATAAAAGATTTAATATTTTGTGAAATTTTTAAGCAGAATCACTATCTCAAATGATGCAAACTTGCCAGAACTGCAAACTGTGGATGATTTACCACATATATAGCTGAAATCAAGGTTACGATTGTATGCAGTCGAACACAATTACACGAACGAAATGAATGCTGCTGCCAAGTGTTAAGATGCTAAACCAGTTATTAGATATTAATAAGTAAATCAATCCTACTGATGAATCTGTTAGCTAAGAAATTTCAGTACCACTAAATCATTCCAAATTAGGAGCATTAATTAATTGTTTAATGGGAAGATTTTGCCTAGCAACATTAGTTAAAGTATCATACATGCAGGATTATAACTACTGTGCACTACAAGAAGAAATGAGCATTGAGTTTTAATGTTTCTTATACCTGCTGAAACAAAAACAAACACTTTACATCATGATATAATAGTTATAATTAAATTACAAGAAATAGAAGAAGAATTTGTCCCTAAAAGGGAGTTCTTTTTATTTCGAAGAAAATCTGAACATGAAGAGAAAAACCATCGATGACATGAGACCTAACATGATCACCAATCTGCACAGAATAAATGGTGAATAGAGAAGGCTTGGGCATGGGTAATGGTTTTGTCCTAGGTAGAAATGGATACTCAGCACTGCCAAAGGGAGGAAAAATTAATCTAAATCAAAAATCAATGGCAGAACAGCCTCAAACGATAAAGATCTAATTCCAATGTGAATTATGGTATTTTGTTAGAAAGTGAGAACTTTAGAAAACCTGAAACAGCAAAAATAATTCTAACAAAATTTAAATAAACATGAGCAAACTGCAATATCAAAAGCCTGATAATTCATTTCATTTTGCTACTATTGTTTACATTATGCAACATTCTGACAAGAATTCTGATTTATTTGAATGGTTTTGCCCAATTTATTAGGTCCTATTAATTTCCAAAAACAAGCGAACAATGAGGCTACAAAAATACAGAGAAATCCATCAAGCAATGATGACATTGAAACAGGAGTTGATAGTAATAATGATGTTGAAGGACTAAAATCTCAATCATCCAGATAGATGAGGAAATTCCAGTGATTTTATACAACTTATCTCAGAAGAGCAACAATAAAGTCATAATAATTTAAAATGACATGAAGGCAATGTCACTACAGATCAGATCAGATGTATGAAGTATGGGATGGGTGTCACTGTCTCAGAGAACCTGTCCTGGACCTATCATATAAATACTATTGCAAAAAAAGCACAACAGCACCTCTACTTCCTTGGAGTCTGTGGAGATTCGGCACGTCGTCATAAACCATGACAAACTTGTACAGATGTGTGGTGGAAAGTGTATGACCGGCGGCACTACAGCCTTGTATGGGAACATCAATGCCTTTGCAGAAAATCCTACAATGGTTAGTGGATTTAGTCCAGTACATCTCAGTAAAGCCTTACCAACCATTGAGCACTTGCCATTCATCCCTCCACACTGATCTCCCTCCTGACACTTTTCCTTCCAAGTGGAACAAGTACTACACCTACCTCTATACCTCCTCCCTAACTACCATTCAGGGCCCTAAGTAGTTCTTCCAGGTGAGTCTGTTGGGGTCCTGCATCTCTGGTGTGGCCTCCTGTACATCGGTGAGACCCGACATAGATTGGGAGACCGCTTCGCCGAGCACCTACACACTTACCGCCAGAACAAGGAGGATCTCGAGTGGTCACCCACTTTAATTCCATTTCCCATTCCCATTCCAACATGTCAGACTATGGCCCCTTTTACTGTTGCAATGAGGCCACACTCAAGTTGGAGGAGCAACACCTTATATTCCATCTGGGTAGCCTCCAACATCGATTTCTCAAACTTCCAGGAACACAGCTCCCTCCACCATTCCCCATTCCACTCTCTCACCTTATCTCTTTACCTGCCCATCACCTCCTTCTGGTGCTTCTCCTTTTCTTTTTCCCTATCCCTTCTGTCCTCTCCTATCAGATTCCCCCTTCTCCAGCCGTGTATCTTTTTCACCAATCAACCTCCCAGCTCTTTACTTCACCTCTCCCCCACCCCTCCTAATTTCACCTATCACCTTGTGTTTCTTCCTCCCCTCCCCCCACCTTACTCTGACTCCTCTTTTCTGTCTCCTGTTCTGCTGAAGGGTCTCGGCCCGAAACCTCGACTATACTCTTTTCCATAGATGCTGCCTGGCCTGCTGAATTCCTCCAACATTTTGTGTGTGCTGCTTGGATTACCAGCATCTGCAGATTTTCTCTTGTTTACAATAGTCTGACAATAGTTCAACAATTTACAAGACAATTAGTGCAAACAGCCATGAGCACAAACATCAATAAACAAACTTAAATAAATGTGAATACATGAACAGACGAAAAGACCATTTAATGGATAGCTCCCCAGCATATTAAGATCAATTCTTTAATTCATAATAACAGCATAAAACCATACGACATAGGAGGAGAATTAGGTCATCGGCCCATCGAGTTTGCTCCAAAATGCCGGAACTGACTTATTATCTTTCTCAACCCCATTCTCTTGCCTTCGCCCTATAACCTTTGATACTCTTATTAGTTAAGAACCTAAGAAAACCTCCGCACTAAATATGCCTCAAAACTTGGCTTCCACAGCCATCTGTAGCAATGAATTCCACAGATTCACCACCTTCTGGCTAAAGAAATTCCTCCTCTTCTCTGTTCTGAAGGGATATCCTTGCACTCTGACACTGTACCCTCTGATCCTAGTCTCCTCACTATAGGAAACATCCTCTTCATGTTCACTCTATCTCGGCCTTTCAATATTCAATAGGTTTCAATGAGATCTCCCCTCATTCTTCTAAATTCCAATGAGTACAGGCCGAGAGCCATCAGACACTCCTCATACCAGGGGTTCCCAACCTATTTTTATGCGACGGACCCCTACCATTAATCAAGGGGTCCATCAAATTTTAATTGGGAAAAAATATTAGGAATGTTCACCAGCATGCAAATATTTTGGCTTAAATGTTCTCAAAGTGTGGGATTTTTATGGCTGGAAGCTCCTGCACTGCATATGTACACATTCATAACGAGGAGCCTCGACACCAGAGATAGTCAGGTAGAAGCTGTGTTCGGAGGAAAGACGACCAGTCTTGAAACCTGATAAAGGTAAGTCACACTTGAAGGAAGGGAGTAGAAAAAGTGGGGCCGAAAACTGCCTGATTATTGCAAAGTACTTGAGGAACAATTGTTTAAGCTCATGACTGGACTAGTCATCCTCAAAGGCATTTAATATTCAGACTGCAAGTTTTTGCTTTGACCAGCAGTTCGGAGACTTGCTAGCATTGTGCACTTTGGAGCTGTCTTCAACAGCGAGAAAAATGAGACAGAGAACAAGTAAAGTATTCATCAATGGACTAAATTCAGTGGCAATGTTGAAAGCGGTTGAGATACAAGTACATACTTTTAAAAAAATGTAAAGAAATAAATGCCCTTTGTCAGTCAATTCTACTTGAACAAGGAAGCCTTTAACTAGCTTTGAGTCTGACTTCTGTAAATGCTTCAGCCAATTTGAAAAATCCCTATTGTTAATGTTTTCCTCTTTTGAAAACTGTTTGTGCTTATTGTGGACATTCAATGTAAGTGCAAGGGAACGGAACTTTGAATTTTGGCTTCTTATCTCATGCAATTCAATTTGTGCTTTTACACAAACATGGACTGTAAAACTAAAATCCCAGATACGTGCATTTAATCTTCCTTAGTTTGATGGTCTGCTGCATTTATTTAGCAATAGAGAATTCTTCTCATTCTCTGCAATGCACATTTGGCTAGCAGTATTCAGTTAGGTTTAAATGGTGAAAGCGATGAATGTAATGCAAATAGTTGCCATGGGATTGGTCCATGAAGTGCTATTAAACAACTCACCTCAATTATTGATTAACAAGAAAACTATTGGGTGAATTAGCTCAAACAATAAAGCCTTAGTTACCTTAGAAGATCCAAGCTGAAACACCCAAGGAAATCAAAAACAGAGTGTGCAAGTCACCTCCACAAAGAGGAGTTGAAAAGACTAGCAGAAATCATTCTGAGAGGAAGAGAGGAACAGCCCCTCAACTCTTAATGACAGAGAGATCTGTTATACAGGTTCATCCACCTTTAGCCATCTCCAAGCAATTATCTATCCAACTCAGATTTAAAATACAAATGACCTTCTAGTAGCTGATACTTACAGAGGTTTCAATTTCACCTGAAAGTAATGTTACCTTGTGCTGAACTACCCAACTAGCAGAATTAGTTTTGTTCACCTATGGCGCCATCTAATTAATTCTGAGCCCAAAAGACATTTAAGTCTTCGTCTGCTGCCTCTACATCTGCTTATTTCTTTGACCAGGAGTCTTCATCCCAAACTATGAACAACTTCTCCCATTGAGAACTGCTGATCCACTGGCCTCTTACCCTTTAGGAATCTATTCAAAGACTGCCATCAACTGCAAGAGGATAAGAATCACCTTGCTTTTTCCAAGTCCTTTCAATCCTTTTCAACCTTCCGAAGTTGCAGCTCTCTGCTCACAGAGAACCACCCTGATATCATCCTTAAATGTTCTGACAAGGGTGGTGCTATTGTGATGCAGCATTACTATTATGGCCAATCTCCACCTTGTTCTCATCTTCGCAGTCATTCTCTGACTCTTCCCTTCTTGAGTCTGTCTCTTTCTCTCTCTCTCTTTCAGGAGAAAAGTTAGCTATGAATTTCCAATACCAGCCTAGACTTCCATAGGTACCTAGACTTTAATTCCTCCCACTTACATTCTCAAAATATTCCATTCTATTTTCCACTTCCAATGACTCTATTGTGTTTAGCCCAATGATGAAACTAAAATGTCCTCCTTCTTCCACAAGAGTGGCTTTCCCTTTACCTTAAAGGACAAATTCCTTGACTATATCTCAAGGTAAGTTCCAAGTTCAAAATAAATTGGACTACATCCGACTCCAATGAAATACTCGGCAGGAGTACAGAGTCTGCTGTGCATATGTTTTCATGGAAACATGGCTCACTGATGGAATCCCGGACGTCGCCATTCAGCTGGACAGACTCGTCTTGTTTGGAGCAGACAGAGATGCAGCTCTTTCTGGTTAGACGTGAGGGTGGTGGCTTGTGTGTTTACATCAATATGGAATGGTGCAAGAACTCTGCTGGTTTCCAGATACTGCTCATTGCTAGTGGAGTTTGTGACTGTTAGATGCAGACCATTTTACTTACCACAGGAATTCACCACTGTCCTTATAGTTGGTGTCCACATTTCCCCTCAGCACTAATGCTAAGGAGGTGCTCTGTGAACCATATGGGACTATTAGCGAACTGCAGAACGCACACCCTGATGGACTGTTTATTATCGCCGGAGATTTTAACCACACGAACCCTAAGTCAGTGCTCCCCAGATTCCATCAGAACGTGGACTTTGCAACGAGAGGGGAGAACACGTTGGAAACAAACAGCGCGCCGTTCCTACGTGCTTCAAGGCCGCCACCATCGTCCCCGTGCCGAAGAAGACTTCAGTGTCCCACCTCAACGACTACCGTCCCGTCGCACTCATATTCATCATCATGAAGTGTTTCGAAAGGCTCGTCATGAGGCACATCAAGACCCTGCTGCCCTCCTCACTGGACCCCCTGCAGTTCACATACTGTCCCAACTGTTCAACAGACGACGCCATTGTCATCACCCCCCACCTGGCCCTAACCCACCTGGACAAAAAAGACACGTACGTTCGAAAGCTGTTCATAGACTTCAGTTCAGCATTCAACACAATTATTCCTCAGAAACTGATTGGAAAGCTGAGCCTACTGGGCCTGAACACCTCCCTCTGCAAATGGATCCTAGACTTCCTGACTGGGAGACCTCAGTCAGCCCAGATTGGAAGCAGCATCTCCAACACCATCACACTGAGCACAGGCCCCCCCCCCCCCCCCCCAGGGCTGTGTGCTCAGTCCACTGCTGTTCACTCTGCTGATCCACGACTGTGCTGCAACACACAGCTCGAACCACATCATCAAGTTCGCCGATGACACGACCGTGGTGGGTCTCATCAGCAAGAATGATGAGTCAGCATACAGAGAGGAGGTGCAGCGGCTAACAGACGGTGCAGAGCCAACAACCTGTCTCTGAGTATGAACAAAAGAGATGGTTGTTGACTTCAGGAGGACATGGAGCAACCACTCTCCGCTGAACATCGACAACTCCTCCATAGAGATCATTAAGAGCACCAGATTTCTTGGTGTTCACCTGGCGGAGAATCTCACCTGGTCCCTCAACACCAGCTCCATAGCAAAGAAAGTCCAGCAGCGTCTGTACTTTCTGCGAAGGCTGAGAAAAGTCCATCTCCCACCCCCCATCCTCACCACATTCTACAGAGGTTGTATTGAGAGCATCCTGAGCAGTTGCATCACTGCCTGGTTCAGAAATTGCACCATCTCGGATCGCAAGACCCTGCAGCGGATAGTGAGGTCAGTTGAGAAGATTATCGGGGTCTCTCTTCCTACCATTACAGACATTTACACCACATGCTGCATCCGTAAAGCAAACAGCATTATGAAGGACCCCACGCACCCCTCATACAAACTCTTCTCCCTCCTGCCATCTGGCAAAAGGCACCAAAGCATTCAGGCTCTCACGACCAGATTATGTAATAGTTTCTTCCCCCAAGCCATCAGACTCCTCAATACCCAGAGCCTGGACTGACACCAACCTACTGCCCTCTACTGTGCCTATTGTCTTGTTTATTATTTATTGTAATGCCTGTACTGTTTTATGCACTTTATGCAGTCCTGGGTAGGTCTGTAGTCTAGTGTAGTTTTTGTGTTGTTTTTACGTAGTTCAGTGTAGTTTTTGTGTTATTCATGTAGCACCATGGTCCTGAAAAACGTTGTCTCGTTTTTACTGTGTACTGTATCAGCAGTTATGGTCAAAATGACAATAAAAAGTGACTTGAACTCGATATTATCTAAGTATGTACAGTACGGGGTGTGTGTGTGTGTATATATATACACACACACACACACACACACACACACACACACACACCCAGCCCCAAACCACCAGGCAAGGTCATTTGATTCTAAACAATTGGTTTATTGATTATTACAGAATATCTCTCTAATGCTTCCTCCCCTGTCCATTTCCCTTTTCCCTGACCATGATTCCCCTCTCCCTGCCCCCTTCTCACTCTCAGTGAAGAATAGACACCCGTATCAGAATCAGGTTTATCATCACTCACATCATGAAATTTGTTATTTGCAGCAACAGTACAGTGTAATACATAAAATTACTACAATTAGGCACATATACAGCTATATGACACCAGAAACTACCATGAGATTCATTTTATTGCAGGCTGTAAATACAATAGAATCAATTAAAAATTACACACAAATATTGATACACAACCAATGTGCAAAAGACAAACTGTGCAAATAGAAATAGATAAATTAACTGAGAACGGGAGTTATAGAATGCTTGAATTGAGTCCATAGGTTGTGGAATCAGTTCAGAGTTGAGGTAAGTCAAGTTTACTATCATTTAAATATATACATGTATATAACATATATAACCATATAATGTATATTCTCCAAACCAGGGTGTAAAGCACACAATAACTTATAAAATCTATAGATGAATCACACATTTGTAACAAACTAAGGTGCATTGATTTTAAATATTGGAAGATACAGAACAGATTAACCAGTGACACTTTGAATACAATGTAGCCGCGAGTTCAGAAGTCTCATGGCCTGGGGGAAGAAACTGTTTCCCATCCTGACCGTTCTTATTTTTATGCATTGTATCCTGCCTGATGGTAGAAAGTCAAAGAGGATGCTGGATGGATTGGTGGGATCCTTAATAATACTAAGGGCCCTGCATATGCAACGCTCCTGATAAATGTCCCCGTTGGATGGTAGGGAGACCCCTATGATCCTCTCAGGGGTTCTCACAGTCCTTTGTAGGGACTTCCAGTCCGATGCTTGACTGCTCCCATACCAGAAGGAGATGCAACTTATCAAGGCGCTCTCAATTGTGCTCCTGTAAACGTAGTTACGATGGGATGTGGTGGCCTTACTTGCCTTAATCTTCTTAGGAGGTGGAGGCGCTGCTGTGCCTTCTTGTGCAGGGAGGTGATATTAAGGGACCAGGTGAGGTCATCTGTGATGTGAACTCCTAGGAACTTGGTGCACTTAGGTCTCTCAACGGAGGAGCCACGTATTCACAGAGGGGTGAAGTGGTCCACAGTGATTCAAGAGTCTGATGGTTGAAAGGCAATAAGAGTCTCTGAACCTGGTGATGTGGAACCTATGGCTCCTTCCCAATGGCAGCACTGAGAAGAGTGCATGATTGAGATGATCAGGGTCCTTGATTGTGGATACTGCATTCTCCTGGCAGTGTGCTCAGTGGTGGTGAGATCTTTGCCTATAATAGACTGGGCTGCATCAGCCACTATTTATAGACTTTCCTTTCTTGGGCATTGGTGTTTCCATACCAAGCCGTGATGCAACTAATCAGGATAATCTCCACTGCACAAAATTAGAAGTTTGCCAAAATTTTAGTTGACATGACAAATCTGCGCAAACTCTAAGTACATAAAGGCACTGTCATGCTTGACTTTCTCATCGATTGGTAGAGATTATATATCTTATCAACTTCCTGCACCTCTGCTTTCATATACCTTTCAAATATACAGCGACTACTTGCCTGTAGCAAACAAAACAAAGAAAGTTAGTAAGTATTTTATTAATCACACTATTTCTGGAAAACGATCACTGCAATCAACAGTCTGTAACTTCCCTCTTGGAGTTGAATTTCTGAACTTCCTATTCCACCTGGCATTTTTGAAGTGTGAACTGAAGAAGCAGGATGGTTGTGGCATTTACAAGCCGAATCAAGGCGGCGGGACAGGACCCAAGGCCTGCTTGATTTAAGTACTGGACCGAATTGAAAAGGTCAGGTATGGGCTGAATCAAGGCGATGGAACCCAAGCCCAGGACTGTATTGAAGTGGCAGGGAGGGCCCAGGTTTGAGAGCAAGGAACAACTCGAGGTTTGATCAATTTAAATGCCAGGCCAGATTAGTCATACATAGAAAAGTACAGCACAAAAACAGGCCCTTTAGCCAATTTAGTCCATGCCAAAACCATTTAAACTGCCGACACCCATCGACCTGCATAGTCCTCCTTACCCCTACTATCCATGTACCAATACCAACTTCGCTTAAAAGTTAAATTCAAGCTTGCATGCATCATTTGCACTGGGAGCTTATTCAACACTTTTACGACCTCCTGAATGAAGTTTCCCGTCATGCTCCCATTAAACTTTTTACCTTTCATCCTTAACCCATGCCCTCTGGTTGTAGTCCCAGCTAACCTCAGTGGAAAAAGCCTGCTTGCATTTACCCTATCTATACCCCTCATAATTTTGCATGCCTCTATCAAATCTCCTCTGAATCTTCTCTGTTCAAAGGAACAACGTCCTACTCTATTTAATCTTTGATTATAACTCAAGTTCCCCGACCCAGCAACATCCTTGTAAATTTTCCCTGTACTCTTTCAACCTTATTTACATTTTCCTTTAGGTAGGTGACCAAAACTGCATACAATTCCCCAAATTAGGTTTCACCAATGTCTTATACAATTTCACCATAACATCCCATCTCCTATACTCAATACTTTATGAAGGCCAAGGTGCCAAAAGCTTTATGACACTATCTACTTGTGATGCTACTTTGCATTTGTCTGCATTAAATTCCAGCCGCCATTTTTCAGACCATTTTTCCAGCTGATATTCATCCATCTGCAAGCCATGATAGCCTTCCTCTCTGTCCACTATACCCCCAATCTTGGTGTCATTTATAAGCCAGATCACTGATACAAATGACAAACAACAATGGATCTAAAACCAATTCCAGTGGCACACCACTGGTCACAGACCTCCAGTAAGAGAAGCAACCATCTACTGCCACTCTCCAGCTTCTCCCACAAAATCAATGTCTAATCCAATTTACTATATCATCTTCAATGCAGGACGGCTGAACCTTCTTGACCAACCTCCCATGCGGGACCTTGTCAAATGCCTTGCTAAAGTCTACATAGACAAAATCCACCGCCTTGCTTTCATTAACTAATCCTGGTAATTTCTTCTAAAAACTCTACGATTGATTATACATGACCTACCACATATGAAGCCATGCTGACTATCCTTAATCAGTCCATGTCTATCCAAATACTTATATGTCTGTTCCCTTAGAATAACTTCCAATAACCTTCCCACTACTGACTCATGGTCAGATTACCTGGCCTATAACTTCCTGGTTTATGATTACATCTGTTTTTAAACAGTGGAACAACATTGGCTATCCTCCAATCCTCTAGTACCTCTTCTGTCACTAAGAATGATTTAAATATCTCTGCTTGGGCCCCAGCAATTCTGTACTTGCATCCCGTAGGGTCTAAGGGAACACCTTGTCAGCCATGGAGATTTATCCACCGACTTGTCTCGGGACAGCAAACACCACCTCCTCTGTAATCTGTACACGGTCCATGAAGTGGATGCCACTTTGCCTCAATTCTGTAGACTCTGTGTCCGTCGCCTGAGTAAATACAGATGCAAAACATTTATTTAAGACCTCCCCCATTTCTTTCAGCTCCACACATGGATTACCATTCTGATCTTCTAGACGACCAATTTTGTCCCTTGCAATCCTTCTGGTCTTAACACATCTGTAGAATCTCTTAGAATTCTCCTTCACTTTATCTGCTAAGGAAACATCATACCTTCTTTTGTTCCACCTGATTTCTTTCTTAAGTGTTCTCTTGCATTTCTTATACTCTGTAAGCACCTCATTTGTTCCTACTTGCCTATACCTGCTATACACCTTATTTGTTCCTTACTGTTTATACTAGGGCCTCAATATCTCTTGAAAACCAAGGTTCCTTTAACTTATGATCTTTACATTTTATTCTGACAGGCACGTACAAGCTTTGTACTCTCAAATTTTCACTTTTGAAGGCCTCCCACTTTACCAAGTACACCTTTGCCAAAAAACGGCCCGTCCTAATCCACACTTGCCAGTCGGACGATGCTGAGGATGTTCTACGAGTCTGTGGTGGCCAGTGCGATCATGTTTGCTGTTGTGTGCTGGGGCAGCAGGCTGAGGGTAGCAGACACCAACAGAATCAACAAACTCATTCGTAAGGCCAGTGCTGCTGTGGGGATGGAACCGGACTCTCTGACAGTGATGTCTGAAAAGAGGATGCTGTCCAAGTTGCATGCCATCATGGACAATGTCTCCCATCCACTACATAATGGACTGGTTGGGCACAGGAGTACATTCTGCCAGAGACTCATTCCACCAAGATGCAACACAGAGCATCACAGGAAGTCATTCCTGCCTGTGGCCATCAAACTTTACAATTCCTCCCTTGGAGGGTCAGACACCCTGAGCCAATAGGCTGATCTTGGACTTATTTCCTGGTATAATTTACATATTACTATTTAATTATTTATGGTGCAACTGTACTGAAAACCAATTTCCCCCAGGATCAATAAAGTATGACTATGACATTTCTGATACCATCAAAATTGGCCTTTGTCCAATTTAGAATCTCAACTTGTGGACAGACCTATGTTTTTGCATATTTACTTTGAAACTAATGTCACTGTGGTCACTAGATGTAAAGTATTCTTCTACACCAACTTCTGTCACCTGCCCAGTCTCATTCCTGAATAGCAGATTGAAAACGCCAGGGTGTTGGGGCTGAAGGCAAGGGTTCAGCTTGCTGCTCCACAAGATTTACTCATCTCAGTACTGAACCGAGGCCGTGACCTGCAACTTAAAGGGCTATGGACTCACTTTCATGAACTTTAGATGCTTGCACATTTTGATTTTTTTCTGTACATTGGGTGTTTGACGGTCTTTTTTTTAAATGGTTCTATTAGGTTTCTTTGTTTTTGTGGCTGCCTGTAAGGAGACAAATCTCAAGATAGTATATAGTATATACACTTCCATAAAAAATATACTTTGACTATTAAACAAAGCAGGATACAATTCCCTTTGTTCTCACCTCCTACCCTACCAGCCTACACATTCTGTGAATAAGCCTTCACAATTTCCATCAGCTGCAATAAGATTCCATCACCATACATGTTTCTCTCTGTTCATTATTAGCACTTAAAAATGACCTTTCCCTTTATCACTCCCTGGTCTGTTCTTCGGTCTCCACTGACCAGCTGTCATATTGCACTTCCTTGCGCAGCTATAGCTGATACAATACATATTTGTTTGATCCGTTTTCTTTCCACTATCTAGGGACTTAACAGTTTCTCCGGGTGAAACAGCACTTTTCCCATCGAATGTACCGCATTTGTTGTTCAGAATGCAGTCTCATCCACATTGGAAATGCAGATTGGGTGACCACTTTGAGGAGCACCTGCAATCAATCTGCTGAAATTATGCTGTTTCCTACTGCCTTCCCCTTGAATTTTCCATCCCACTATGACTTTTGTGCCCTTATGAACTGTTATAACAAAGCCCGAGACTTGCTTGAGGAACTGCACCTCATACTCTGGTGGGGGATGCTGCAAGCTTCCACATTTGGTCTGCAAATTCTACAAGTTCAGGTATCTTGTCAGCATCAGACGTGGCATTTTCACTCAAAGTCAATCATATTGATTCAGTATTTCCCTCGCTGTAAGCAGTCTTCTGTGCATGTCTCAAAACTCTGCTAATTGCAACACATGCTTCTTTATCTTTATTATCAGCATCTAGCCATTTAGTTGGAGGATCTCACAGAAATACTAACCTCACCCCGACACAAACATTATGCTCATTCTATCTATCTCTCTTCTACCTTCCCTGCAAATTAAAACCAAATTGGTGTCTCCATGCAACAGTTCTGATTAAAGGTCTTAACACAAAACATTCATACTTTTTTTTCCCCACAATGCAGCCTGGCTCATTAAGTGTTTCCAGCACTTTGTTTTTAAATTGCAGAAAAGTTTTCAACACCAATCCCATCACTTCTCCTTAATAAACTTCAAACCTAAATTAGCTGGTTAATGAGCAATTTGATCAAAAGGATACAAAAAAAGAGGAAGGAATAGATCTTGTAGGCAGTCCGATGTACTCAGCCATTCAATGCCATTGCTGATTCTGTGCAACTCTCATTTCCTGCAGTTACTTTGGTGTCCAAGAAGCTTATGAATTTAAACCTTGGAATATACAAAGCAACTGAACACTCTGCTCTCAAAACTGAAAAATTCCACAGATTTATGAAATTCAAGATAAAGAAATTTCTTCTCAACTCAGTGCTGTTTTGTAGATCCTTTATTCTGACGTGAGATGTCCCAGCGCAGGGATACCCAACCTTTATGCCGTGCACCAGTATCAATACTTATAAGACATAGGAGCAGAATTAGGCCATCAAGTCTGCTCTGCCGTTCCATCATGGCAGATCGCAGTCAACCCCATACGCTTGCCTTCTCGCCATAACCTTTGACACCCTGACCGATCAGGAAACGATCAACTTCCACCTTAAATATACACATAGACTTGGCCTCCACCGTAGTCTGTGGCAGAGCATTCCAGAGATTTACTACTCTCTGCCAAAAAAAATTCCTCCTTACCTCTGTTCTAAAGGGTTGCCCCTCAATTTGGAGGCTGTGCCCTCTAGTTCTGGATGCCCCACTAGTGGAAACATCCACCCTATCCAGTCCTTTCAACATTCAGTAGGCTTCAACGAGCTCCCACCCCAACCTCCCGCATTCTTAATTCCAGTGAGTACAGGCTCAAAGCTGCCAACCGCTCCTCATATGTGAACCCTTTCATTCTCGGAATAATCATCGTGAACCTCCTCTGGACTCTCTCCAACAACACATCCTTTCTAAGATATGGGGCCCAAAACTGTTGACAATACTCCAAGTGCAACCTGACTACTGTCTTATAAAGGCTCAGCATTATCTCCTTGCTTTTATGTCTATTCCACTTGAAATAAATACCAACATTACACTTGCGTTCTTTACCACAAACTCAACCTGTAAATTAACCTTCTGGGAGTCTCGCATGAGGACTCCTAAGTCCCTCTGCACCTCTGATGTTTGAACCTTCTCCCCATTTAGATAATAATACACTATTTTTCCTGTTACCAAAATTTATTATCATATATTTCCCAACGCTTTATTCCATCTGCCACTCTTTTGCCCATTCTTCCATTCTGCCTATATCCGGCTGCAACCGCATTGCTTCCTCAGCACTACCTACCCATCCATCTATCATAGTATCCTCCGCAAACTTTGCCACAAAGGCTTTAATTCCATTATCTAAATCACTGACAAACAATGTGAAAAGTAGTGGTCACAATACTGACCCCTAAGGAGCACCACTAGTCACTGGCAGCCAACCACTCGCTGCCTCCTGCCTGTCAGTCATTCCACTATCCATGGCAGTATCTTTCCTGTAATTCCATAGGATTTTATCTTGTTAAGCAGCCTCATGTGTGGCATCTTATCAAAAGCCTTCTGAAAATCCAAGTAAATGACATTCTCTGCCTCTCCTTTGTCCACCTCACTTGTTACTTCCTCGAAGAACACTAACAGATTTGTCAGGCAAGATTTCCCTTCACAGAACCCTTGCTGACATTTTATCATCAGTCTCCAAGTACCTCAGAACCTCATCCTGAATAACAGACCCCAACATTCTCTCAGCCACTAAGGTTAGGCTAACTGGCCTATAATTTCCTTTCTTGTGCCTTCTTCCTTTCTTAAAGAGGGGAGTTACATTACAATCTTCCAGTCCTCTGGGACCATGCTAGAATCAAGTGATTCTTGAAAGATTGTGATCAATGCACCCATTATCTCTTCAGCAACCTCTCCCAGAACTCTGAGATGCAGTCCATCTGGCCCAGGTGATTTATTCACCTTAAGACTTTTGAGTTTGCCCAGCATCTTTTCCTTTGCAATAGCAATGATACTCACTGAAGTCTGGCACAATGCTAGTATCTTCCACAATGAAGACTGATGCGAAGTACCTATTAAGTTCATTTGCCATTTCTTTGTTCCCCATTACTACCTCAGCAGCATCATTTTCAAGTACTCCAATATAAACTCTCACCTCCCTTTTACTTCTTTATATAACTGAAAAAACTTTTGATATCCTGCTTTATAACTATTGGCTAGTTTGCCCTCATATTTGATCTTTTCCCTTCTTATAGCTTTCTTAATTGCTTTTTGTTGGATTTTAAAAGCTTCCCAACCATCCAACTTCCCACTCACTTTTGCTACCTTATATGCCCTTTCTTTAGCATTTATGCAGTCCTTAGTTTCCAGTGTCAGCCATGGTTGCCTACCCCTACAATTTGAGAACTTCTTCCTCTATCCTGTGCCTTGTGAACTATTTCCTGAAACTTCACCCAGCTCTCCTCTGCCGTCGTCCCTGCCAGTATCCTCCGGCAAGCTCCTCTCTTATGCCTTTGTAATTCCCTTTGTCCATTGTGATAAAGATACATGTGATTTATGCTTCTCCCTCTCAAGTTGCGGTATGAATTCAATCATATTATGATCACTGCCTCCTAAGGGTTCATTTACATTAAGCTCCCTAATAAGATCTGGGTCATTACACAACACCCAATCTAAGACAGCCTTTCCCCCCCAAGTAGGCTCAAGCACAAGCTGCTCTAAAAAGCCATCTTGTAGGCATTCAACAAATTTCCTCTCTTGCGATCTGACACCAATCTGATTTTTCCAATACCCTTGAAGTCTCCCATCACAATTATGTCATTACCCTTATTACAGGCCTTTTCCAGCTCCCTTTGCAATCTCAACCCCACATCTTGGCTACTATTTGGAGACCTATATATGATTCCCATAATGTTTTTTTAACCCCTGCAATTTCTTAACTCCACCCACAAAGATTCAACATTCTCTGACCCTATGTCACCTCTAACTAAAGATGTAATTCCTTAGCTCATCAACAGAGCCACAGCACCGCCAATGCCTTCCTGCCTCTCCTTTCGATACAAAGTGTATCCTTTGATGTTATGGCCTTCTTTCAACCATGGCTCAGTGATGCCCACAATGTCATACCAACCAATCTCTAATTGCATCACAAGTTCGTCCACCTTATTCGAAATGCTATGCGCATTTAAATACAGCACCTTCAGTCTTGCAATCTTCATTCTTTTGAATTTTGCTTCTATGGTACAACTTAGCTCTTTGCTCCGTCTGTATTTGTACCCAATCATTGGCTTGTCCTTCATTACATTCAGGTTATACCCATCAACTACAAACGTACTTGTAAACCTGCTGGCTCATCCTCAGCTGTATCATACTGGTTCCCAAGTCCCTGCCATACAAGTTTAAGTCATTAACCAAAAGGTCCATGGATCCCACACTGGGAACCTCTGCCCTGGAGAGAACCTCTCTACATTGAAGTATCCAGGCATTGAGCAACCACCCAAATAATTTATCTCATGACATTACAATTCAATGAAATTACATTATTTTAAATAGTTATATCCAATCTTATTCATCTCTTCTCGTGGGATGAACACCTCAGCCCAGAAATGAACCCAGTAAAAATGTATAGGTTACACCTCAACTTGACGAGGGAGCCAAAATCTGCTGACAGATTTCCTAGAGCTGTTGGGGAGGGTTTAAATGTAGATCGGCAGTGGTACGGGAACTAAAGTGACAGGTGAGAGGATGGGGCAGATGGTGAATAAGTAAATGCAGCATGAAGAGTGACTGAGACGAAGGACAGGTGGTTGATTAGGTAAAATTGTAGTCAGCGGGTGGGTTGAAGCGTGTGTATTGTAATACAGTCAGTGGTGGGTTGAAATGTGAGTATTGTAATACAGTCACAGGGTGGGTTGAAGTGTGTGTATTGAAATACACTCAGTGGGTGGGTTGAAGTGTATGTATTGTAATACAGTCAGGGGTGGGTTGAAGTGTGTGTATTGTAATACAGTCAGGGGTGGGTTGAAATGTGTGTATTGAAATACAGTCAGGGGTGGGTTGGTGTGTATTGAAATACAGTCAGGGGTGGGTTGAAGTGTGTGTATTGTAATACAGTCAGGGGTGGGTTGGTGTGTATTGTAATACAGTCAGGGGTGGGTTGAAGTGTGTGTATTGTAATACAGTCAGGGGTGGGTTGAAGTGTGTGTATTGTAATACAGTCAGGGGTGGGTTGGTGCATATTGTAATACAGTCAGGGGTGGGTTGGTGTGTATTGTAATACAGTCAGTGGGTGGGTTGAAGTGTGTGTATTGAAATACAATCAGGGGTGGGTTGGTGTGTATTGTAATGCAGTCGGGGTGGGTTGAAGTGTGTGTATTGTGATACAGTCAGGGGTGGGTTGGTGTGTATTGTAATACAGTCAGGGTTGGGTTGGTGTGTACTGTAATACAGTCAGGGGTGGGTTGCTGTGTATTGTAATACAGTCAGGGGTGGGTTGAAGTGTGTGTATTGTAATACAGTCAAGGGAGGGTTGGTGTGTATTATAATACAGTCAGGTGTGGGTTGGTGTGTATTGTAATACACACAGGGGTGGGTTGGTGTATATTGTAGTACAGTCAGGATGGGTTGGTGTGTATCGTAATACAGTCAGCAGGTGGGTTGGTGTGTATTGTAATACAGTCAGTGGGTGGGTTGAAGTGTGTGTATTGAAATACAGTCAGTGGGTGGATTGAAGTGTGTGTATTGTAATACAGTCAGGGGTGGGTTGGTGTGTATTGTAATACAGTCAGGGGTTGGTTGAAATGTGTGTATTGTAATGCAGTCGGGGTGGGTTGAAGTGTGTGTATTGTGATACAGTCAGGGGTGGGTTGAAGTGTGTGTATTGTAATACAGTCAGGGGTGGGTTGAAGTGTGTGTATTGTAATACAGTCAGGGGAGGGTTGGTGTGTATTGTAATACAGTCAGGGGTGGGTTAGTGTGTATTGTAATACAGTCAAGGGTGGGTTGGTGTGTATTGTAATACAGTCAGCAGGTGGGTTGGTGTGTATTGTAATACAGTCATGGGTGGGTTGAAGTGTGTGTATTGAAATACAGTCAGTGGGTGGGTTGAAGTGTGTGTATTGTAATACAGTCAGGGGTGGGTTGAAATGTGTGTATTGTAATACAGTTAGGGGTGGGTTGGTGTGTATTGTAATACAGTCAGGGTTGAGTTGAAATGTGTGTATTGTAATACAGTCAGGGGGTGTGTTGAAGTGTGTGTATTGTAATACAGTCAGGGATGGGTTGGTGTGTATTGTAATACATTCAGGGATGGGTTGAAGTGTATTGTAATACAGTCAGGGATGGGTTGAAGTGTATTGTAATACAGTCAGGGGTGGGTGGAAGTGTGTATATTGTAATACAGTCAGGGGTGGGTTGGTGTGTATTGTAATACAGTCAGGGGTGGGTTGAAGTGTGTGTATTGTAATACAGTCGGGGGGGGGGGTTGAAGTGTGTGTATTCCAATACAGTCAGGGGAGGGTTGGTGTGTATTGTAATACAGTCAGGGGTCAGTTGGTGTGTATTGTAATACAGTCAGGGGTGGGTTGGTGTGTATTGTAATACAGTCAGGTGGGTTGGTGTGTATTGTAATAGAGTCGGGTGGGTTGAAGTGTGTCTATTGTAATACAGTCAGGGGTCGGTTGAAGTGTGTGTATTCTAATACAGTCAGGGGTGGGTTGGTGCATATTGTAATACAGTCAGGGGTGGGTTGGTGTGTATTGTAATACAGTCAGGTGGGTTGGTGTGTATTGTAATAGAGTCGGATGGGTTGAAGTGTGTGTATTGTAATACAGTCAGGGGTCGGTTGAAGTGTGTGTATTGTAATACAGTCAGTGGGTGGATTGAAGTGTGTGTATTGTAATGCAGGCAGGGGTGGGTTGGTGTGTATTGAAATACAGTCAGGGATGGGTTGGTGTGTATTGAAATACACTCAGGGGGTGCGTTGAAGTGTGTGTATTGTAATACAGTCAGGGGTGGGTTGAAGTGTGTGTATTGAAATACAATCAGGGGTGGGTTGGTGTGTATTGTAATACAGTCAGGGGTTGGTTGAAATGTGTGTATTGTAATGCAGTCGGGGTGGGTTGAAGTGTGTGTATTGTGATACAGTCAGGGGTGGGTTGGTGTGTATTGTAATAGAGTCAGGGGTGGGTTGAAGTGTGTGTATTGTAATACAGTCAGGGATGGGTTGAAGTGTATTGTAATACAGTCAGGGGTGGGTTGAAGTGTGTGTATTGTAATACAGTCAGCGGTAGGTTGGTGTGTATTGTAATAGAGTCAGGGGTGGGTTGGTGTGTATTGTAATACAGTCAGGGTGGGTTGGTGTGTATTGTAATACAGTCAGCAGGTGGGTTGGTGTGTATTGTAATACAGTCATGGGTGGGTTGAAGTGTGTGTATTGAAATACAGTCAGTGGGTGGGTTGAGGTGTGTGTATTGTAATACAGTCAGGGGTGGGTTGAAGTGTGTGTATTGTAATACAGTCAGGGGAGGGTTGGTGTGTATTGTAATACAGTCAGGGGTGGGTTAGTGTGTATTGTAATACAGTCAAGGGTGGGTTGGTGTGTATTGTAATACAGTCAGCAGGTGGGTTGGTGTGTATTGTAATACAGTCATGGGTGGGTTGAAGTGTGTGTATTGAAATACAGTCAGTGGGTGGGTTGAAGTGTGTGTATTGTAATACAGTCAGGGGTGGGTTGAAATGTGTGTATTGTAATACAGTTAGGGGTGGGTTGGTGTGTATTGTAATACAGTCAGGGTTGGGTTGAAATGTGTGTATTGTAATACAGTCAGGGGGTGTGTTGAAGTGTGTGTATTGTAATACAGTCAGGGATGGGTTGGTGTGTATTGTAATACATTCAGGGATGGGTTGAAGTGTATTGTAATACAGTCAGGGGTGGGTGGAAGTGTGTATATTGTAATACAGTCAGGGGTGGGTTGGTGTGTACTGTAATACAGTCAGGGGTGGGTTGCTGTGTATTGTAATAGAGTCAGGGGTGGGTTGAAGTGTGTGTATTGTAATACAGTCAGGGTGGGTTGAAGTGTGTGTATTGTAATACAGTCAAGGGAGGGTTGGTGTGTATTGTAATACAGTCAGTGGGTGGGTTGAAGTGTGTGTATTGAAATACAGTCAGTGGGTGGATTGAAGTGTGTGTATTGTAATACAGTCAGGGGTGGGTTGAAGTGTGTGTATTGAAATACAGTCAGGGGTGGGTTGGTGTGTATTGTAATACAGTCAGGGGTGGGTTGAAGTGTGTGTATTGTAATACAGTCAGTGGTGGGTTGAAATGGGAGTATTGTAATACAGTCACGGGGTGGGTTGAAGTGTGTGTATTGTAATACAGTCGGGGGGGGTTGAAGTGTGTGTATTCCAATACAGTCAGGGGAGGGTCGGTGTGTATTGTAATACAGTCAGGGGTCGGTTGGTGTGTATTGTAATAGTCACGGATGGATTGGTGTGTATTGCAATACAGTTAGGGTGGGTTGGTGTGTATTGTAATATAGTCAGGTGGGTTGGTGTGTATTGAAATACAGTCAGCGGGTGGGTTGAAGTGTGTGTATTGAAATACAGTCAGGGGAGGGTTGATGTGTGTGTATTGTAATACAGTCAGGGGTGGGTTGAAGTATGTGTATTGTAATACAGTCAGGGGAGGGTTGGTGTGTATTGTAATACAGTCAGGTGTGGGTTGGTGTGTATTGTAATACAGTCAGGGGTGGGTTGGTGTGTATTGTAATACAGTCAGGTGGGTTGGTGTGTATTGTAATACAGTCAGGGGTGGGTTGGTGTGTATTGTAATACAGTCAGGAGTGGGTTGAAGTGTGTGTTTTGTAATACAGTCAGGGGTCGGTTGAAGTGTGTGTATTGTAATACAGTCAGGGGTGGGTTGGTGCATATTGTAATACAGTCAGGGGTGGGTTGGTGTGTATTGTAATACAGTCAGTGGGTGGATTGAAGTGTGTGTATTGTAATGCAGGCAAGGGTGGGTTGGTGTGTATTGAAATACAGTCAGGGATGGGTTGGTGTGTATTGTAATACAGTCAGGGGGTGCGTTGAAGTGTGTGTATTGTAATACAGTCAGGGGTGGGTTGAAATGTGAGTACTGTAATACAGTCAGGGGGTGGGTTGAAGTGTGTGTATTGAAATACACTCAGTGGGTGGGTTGAAGTGTGTGTATTGTAATACAGTCAGGGGTGGGTTGAAGTGTGTGTATTGAAATACAATCAGGGGTGGGTTGGTGTGTATTGTAATACAGTCAGGGGTTGGTTGAAATGTGTGTATTGTAATGCAGTCGGGGTGGGTTGAAGTGTGTGTATTGTGATACAGTCAGGGGTGGGTTGGTGTGTATTGTAATAGAGTCAGGGGTGGGTTGAAGTGTGTGTATTGTAATACAGTCAGGGATGGGTTGAAGTGTATTGTAATACAGTCAGCGGTAGGTTGGTGTGTATTGTAATAGAGTCAGGGGTGGGTTGGTGTGTATTGTAATACAGTCAGGGTGGGTTGGTGTGTATTGTAATACAGTCATGGGTGGGTTGAAGTGTGTGTATTGAAATACAGTCAGTGGGTGGGTTGAAGTGTGTGTATTGAAATACAGTCAGTGGGTGGGTTGAAGTGTGTGTATTGTAATACAGTCAGGGGAGGGTTGGTGTGTATTGTAATACAGTCAGGGGTGGGTTAGTGTGTATTGTAATACAGTCAAGGGTGGGTTGGTGTGTATTGTAATACAGTCAGGGTTGAGTTGAAATGTGTGTATTGTAATACAGTCAGGGGGTGTGTTGAAGTGTGTGTATTGTAATACAGTCAGGGATGGGTTGGTGTGTATTGTAATACATTCAGGGATGGGTTGAAGTGTACTGTAATACAGTCAGGGATGGGTTGAAGTGTATTGTAATACAGTCAGGGGTGGGTGGAAGTGTGTATATTGTAATACAGTCAGGGGTGGGTTGGTGTGTACTGTAATACAGTCAGGGGTGGGTTGCTGTGTATTGTAATAGAGTCAGGGGTGGGTTGAAGTGTGTGTATTGTAATACAGTCAGGGGTGGGTTGAAGTGTGTGTATTGTAATACAGTCAGGGGGTGGGTTGAAGTGTGTGTATTGCAATACAGTCAGGGGTGGGTTGGTGTGTATTGTAATACAGTTAGGGGTGGGTTGGTGTGTATTGTAATACAGTCAGGGATGGGTTGAAGTGTATTGTAATACTGTCAGGGGTGAGTTGAAGTGTATGTATTGTAATACAGTCAGGGGTGCATTGGTGTGTATTGTAGTACAGTCAGTGGGTGGATTGAAGTGTGTGTATTGTAATACAGTCAGGGGTGGGTTGAAGTGTGTGTATTGTAATACAGTCAGAGGGTGGGTTGAAGTGAGTGTATTGTAATAGTCAGTGGGGAGTTGAAGTGTGTGTATTGTAATGCAGTCAGGGGTGGTTTGGTGTGTACTGTAATACAGTCAGAGGGTGGGTTGAAGTGAGTGTATTGTAATAGTCAGTGGTGAGTTGAAGTGTGTGTATTGTAATGCAGTCAGGGGTGGTTTGGTGTGTATTGTAATACAGTCAGAGGGTGAGTTGAAGTGTACGTATTGTAATACAGTCAGGGGTGCGTTGGTGTGTATTGTAGTACAGTCAGTGGGTGGATTGAAGTATGTGTATTGTAATACAGTCAGGGGTGGTTTGGTGTGTATTGTAATACAGTCAGAGGGTGGGTTGAAGTGAGTGTATTGTAATAGTCAGTGGTGAGTTGAAGTGTGTGTATTGTAATGCAGTCAGGGGTGGGTTGAAATGTGTGTATTGTAATACAGTCAGGGGGTGAGTTGAATTGTGTGTATTGTAATACAGTCAGGGGTGGGTTGGTGTGTATTGTAATACAGTCAGGGGGTGCGTTAAAAACATAGAAAACCTACAGCACAATACAGGCACTTCTGCCCACAAAGCTGTGCCAAACAAGTCCTTACCCTAAAAATTACCAAGAGTTACCCGTAGCCCTCTATTTTTCTGAGCTCCCTGTACCTATCCAGGAGTCTCTTAAAAGACCCTACTGTATCCGCCTCCACCACCGTCACCGGCAGCCCATTCCACGTACTCACCACTCTCTGCATGAAAAACTTACCCCTGACATCTCCTCAGTACCTACTTCCAGGCACCTTAAAAATGTGCCCTCTCGTGCTAGCCATTTTAGCCCTGGGAAAAAGCCTCTGACTATCCACACGATCAATGCCTCTCATCATCTTATACAAATCTATCAGGGCATCTCTCATCCCCTGTCACTCCAAGGAAAAAAGGCTGAGTTCACTCAACCTATTCTCCTAAGGCATGCTCCCCAATCCAGGCAACATCTTTGTAAATCTCCTCTTCACCCTTTCTATGGTTTCCACATCCTTCCTGTAGTGAGCTGACCAGGGTCCTATATTGCTGCAACATTACCTTTTGGCTCCTAAACTCAATCCCATGATTGATGAAGGCCAATACAACTGTATGCTTTCTTAACCACACAATCAACCTGTGCAGCAGGTTTGAGTATCCTATGGACTCGGACCCCAAGATCCCTCTGATCCTCCACACTGCCAAAGGTCTTACTATTAATGCTATATTCTGCCATCATATTTGACCTACCAAAATGATCCACCTCACACTTATCTGGGTTGAACTCCATCTGCCACTCCTTAGCCCAGTTTTGCGTCCTATCAATGTCCCGCTGTAATCTCTGAAGCCCTCCACACTATCCACAACACCCCCAACCTTTGTGCCATCAGCAAATTTACTAACCCATCCCTCCACTTCTTCATCCAGGTCATTTATAAAAATCACAAAGAGCAGGGGTCCCAGAACAGATCCCTGAGGCTGATCCACTGGTCACGAGCCTCCATGCAGAATATGACCCGTCTACAACCACTCTTTGCCTTCTGTGGGCAAGCGAGTTCTGGATCCACAAAGCAATTTGCCCTTGGATCCCATGCCTCCTTACTTTCTCAATAAACCTTGCATGGGGTACCTCGTCAAATGCCTTGCTAAAATCCATATACACTACATCTACTACTCTACCTTCATCAATGTGTTTAGTCACATCCTCAAAAAATTCAATCAGGCTCATAAGGCATGACCTGCCTTTCACAAAGCCATGCTGACTATTCCTAATCACATTATGCCTCTCCAAATGTTCATAAATCCTGCTTCTCAGGATCTTCTCCTTCAACTTACCAACCACTGAAGTAAGACTCACTGGTCTACCTCTGCTCCCTTTCTTGAATAATGGTATAATATCCGCAACCCTCCAAACCTCTGGAACCTCAACTGTCCCCAGTGATGACGCATAGATCATCGCCAGAGGCTCAGCAATCTCCTCCCTCACCTAGGGTTGAAGTGTGTGTATTGTAATACAGTCAGGGGTGGGTTGAAGTGTGTATTGTAATACAGTCAGGGAGTGGATTGAAGTGTGTGCATTTTACAGAATGCAGACGGGGTGGGTTGAAGTGTGTGTATTTTACAGAATGCAGACAGCGGTGTGGGTTGAAGTGTGTGTATTTTACAGAATGCAGACGGGGGTGGGTTGAAGTGTATATTTTACAGAATGCAGACGAGGAGGATTGAAGTGCGTGTATTTTACAGAATGCGGACGGAGTAAGGGTTGAAGAGTGTGTATTTTACAGAATGTTGACAGGGAGGGTTGAGGTGTGTGTATTTTACAGAATGCTGACAGGGAGGGTTGAGGTGTGTGTATTTTACAGAATGCAGACAGGGGGTGAGTTGAAGCGTATATTTTACAGAATGCTGATGGAGAGTGTTGAGGTGTGTGTATTTTACAGAATGCAGACAGGGGGTGGGTTGAAGTGTGTGTATTTTACAGAATGCTGACGTGGAGGGTTGAGGTGTGTGTATTTTACAGAATGCAGACGAGGAGGATTGAAGTGTGTGTATTTTACAGAATGCTGACAGAGTAAGGGTTGAAGTGTGTGTATTTTGCAGAATGCAGACAGGGAGGGTTGAAGCGTGTGTATTTTACAGAATGCTGACAGGGGGTGGGTTGAAGTGTGTGTATTTTACAGAATGCTGACAGGGAGGGTTGAAGTGTGTGTATTTTACAGAATGCTGACAGGGGGTGGGTTGAAGTGTGTGTATTTTACAGAATGCTGACGGGGAGGGTTGAGGTGTGTGTATTTTACAGAATGCAGACAGGGGGTGGGTTGAAGTGTATATTTTACAGAATGCTGATGGAGAGTGTTGAGGTGTGTGTATTTTACAGAATGCAGACGGGGTGGGTTGAAGTGTGTGTATTTTACAGAATGCTGACGGGGAGGGTTGAGGTGTGTGTATTTTACAGAATGCAGACAGGGAGGGTTGAAGTGTGTGTATTTTACAGAATGCTGACGGAATAAGGGTTGAAGTGTGTGTATTTTACAGAATGCAGACGGGGAGGGTTGAAGTGTGTGTATTTTACAGAATGCTGACAGAGTAAGGGTTGAAGTGTGTGTATTTTACAGAATGCAGACGGGGAGGGTTGAAGTGTGTGTATTTTACAGAACGCAGACGGGGTGGGTTAAAGTGTGTGTATTGTAATGCAAGGCGCATCAGGAACAAATTATTTTTATTTATTTGGAGGAACAGGCCCTTCGATTTTCACCACCCGTCAACCCTCCAACAAGTCTGATTTAACCCTAACCTAATGGCAGGACAATTTACATTGCCCAATTAATCTTACCAGTAAGTCTTTGGTCTGTAGACCCAGAGAAAACCGAGACATTCCATAGGAGGGTGTGTTGAAAGTCCTTACAGTGAGCATTGGGATGGAACTTTGAACTCAAGTTCCTGGAGCTGTAATAGCATTGCGCAAAATACTACTCTGCCATGGCGCCCAAGGTTGATGAAGTTGGACAATGTGCCAGTACATGGAACTACAACATTGTGACCATTACAGTAACTTGGCTGTCACAAGGGTAAGAATGGCTGCTGGATGTTCTGGGGTTTTGATGTTTCAAAATGGATGAGGGGGTTATTAAAGAGATGGAGGAGTGGCATTGCTAATAAGGGATGGCATCACAGCTGTAGAAAGGGAGATGTCACGGAGGGATTGTCAGTGTGGATGGAAGTCAGAAACAGGAAGGGAGCCATGACTCTATTGGAAGTATTCTCTAGACTCTCCCATTAGCAGCAGGGATGCTGAGATACAAATCGGGAGGCAGAATTTGAAAAGGGGCAAAAATAACATGGTTGTTGTCACAGGTGACTTCAACTTCCCTTATATTGATTGGCACTGCAAAAGGTTTAGATTGGGTGGAATGTGTTAGGTGTGTCCAGGAAGGATTCATGAGACAATATGTTGACAGGCCAACTAGAGGAGAGGCCTGTCAACATATTGTCTAAGGAATCTCTCAGTGGGAGAGCATTTCAGTGACAGTGACCACAACTCCCTGATCTTTTACTATAGCCTTGAACAGGGATATGAGCAGAATGTATAGAACAGTATCTAATTGGGTGGGGAGAACTATGATGCTGTTAGACAGGAACTTGGGAGCATAACTAGAAAAAGGTCTACTCCGGGAAATACAGAACTGAAATGTCGACGCTGTTTCAGAAGTTCTTGCATGGGGTTCTCTATAGCTTTGTCCCATTGTACAGATGGTACGGTGAAGAAGCACACTTAACAAAAGATGTGAAATATCTGATCAAGAGGAAGAAAGTTTACTTTAGGCTTGGAAAGCAAGGACCAGACAGGGCTCTGGGGAGTCACAAGGTAGCCAGGAAGGAGCTTAAGAATGGACTTAGGAGAGCTCGAAGGGTGTTTGAGAAGGCCTTGGTGAGTCGGATTCAGGAAAATCCCAAGGCGTTCTACACCTCTGTAAAGAACAGGAGGGTGACGAGAGTGAGGGGAGGACCTATCAGGGACTGAAGTGGAAATGAGCCTGGAGTCAAAGGAGGTTGGGGAAGCCTTTAACGAATACTTTGTTTCAGTATTCACCAGTGAGAGGGACCATGACGTTTGTGAGGACAGTATAATGCAGGTTGATATGCTAGAACATATCGCCATTAAGAATGAGGGTATGATTGAATTTTTGAAAAACATTAGGCTAGATTAGTCCCAGAGCTGGGTGGGATATACTCAACATTACAATGGGAAGTGAGGGAAGAGATTGTTGTACCTTTGGCAATGATCTTTGAATTCTCACTTGTCTGGGACCAGATGATTGGAGGGCAGCAAATGTTATGCCTTCATTCAAGAAAGGGTGTAGGAATAAACCAGGGAATTATGTACCAGTGACTCTATAAATCAGTGGTGAGCAAATTATTGGAGGTCAGTGACAAATGACGTTCCACAGGAATCTGTTCTGGGGCCCTTGCTCTTTGTTATTTTTATAAATGATTTGGTGAGGAACTGGAAGGGTGAGTTAGCAAGTTTGCAGATTTGTTTGGAGTTTAGAGTTTGGAGTCATGGCTATTGTAGAAGGTTGTCATACGTTATAACAGGACTTTGACAAGATGTAGAGGTGGCTAGAAAAGTTCAACTGAAAAAGTGTGGAGAGATTTACTTTAGAAGGTTGAATTTAAAAGCAGAATACAAGGTTAATGGTAGCTTTCTCAACAGTGTGGAGGAACATACGGGTTGATGTTCATTGATTCCTCAAAGTTACCATGCAACTTAATCAGGTTATTAAGGTGTAGGGTTTCAGCCCAAAACATCAACTGCACTCTTTTCCAAGATGCTGCCTGGCCTGCTGAACTCCTCCATTATTTTGTGTGTGTTTTATGATGCATTGGTCTTCACTAGTTGGGGGATTGCGTTCAAGAGCCGCAAGATAATATTGCAGCTCTATAAAACTCCGGGTAGACCACACTTGGAACGTTGCATTCAGTTCTGGTCACCTAATTATAGGAAGGATATGGTAGCTTTAGAGAGAGCCCAGAGAAAATTTACCCGGGTGTTGCCTGGAAAAGACAGCATGTCTAATGAGAATAGGCTGTATGAGCTTGGGCTTTTCTCTTTGGAGTGAAGGGGGGGTGAGAAGTGACTTGATACTGGTATACAAGATGAATGATAGACAGAGACATTTTTCAGGGTGATTTTTTTTTTTAAACACTGTAACGGGGTCTTGAATTACCCCTATGAACTGTGCTTTTGAAAAGAGAGAGAGTTATTTAACACCAACAACCTGTTTTTAAAAGAGGGAAAGAGAGACGAAGACTGCTCACAGGTTGTTTATACTTTCCTCAAAGACATCGCCTGCTGGCATTTCTTACACAGAGAGAGGGAGGAGGAGTTACTTGAATGACAGCTGGTATCCAGTACGGTGAGATAAATAGGAGGTCAGATGATATAGACCTCAGACACATGTTTTGGACACATAGATAATTGAAAAGTGCAAGGCTATGTAGGAGGGAAGGGTTAGATTGATCTTAGAGCAGGTTATAAGATTGGCACAACATCGTCAGTGGAAGGGCCTATACTGTGCTATAGTGTTCTATTTTCTATGAAAATGCATCACTGATTACATGCTCAGGTTACAAATAGATTCAATATTCCATGGAAGGCTGTTCTAAAACTCCATAAAATCTTTATATAGAATATAAAAGCAAGGATATAATGCTGAGGCTTTAGAAGACACTGGTTAGACTGCACACGGATTATCATGAGCAGTTTTGGGCCCCTTATTGAAGTAAGGATGTGCTGACATTGGAGAGATCCCAGAGGAGGTTCATAAAAATTATCCCAGGGTCAAAAGGGTTAATGTATAAAAAGCATTTGATGGCTCTGGGCCCGTACTCTTTGGAGCTTAGAAGAACAAAGGAGGAACTCATTGAAACCTAACGAACAGTGAAAGACCTAAGATAGTGTGGATGTTTCCTCTGATGGGGAAGAATTTACTTATCCAGGAAGTGCTGAGTCTGTGGAATTTATTGCCACAGACAGCTGCGGAGGCCAAGTCACTGGGTATATTTAAAGCAGAAATTGACAGGTTCTTGATGAGTAAGGCATCAAAGGTCATGGGGAGAAGGCAGAAAAATGGGGTTGAAAAGGATAATAAATCAATCATGATGGAATGTCAGAAAGACTTAATAAGCCATATGCCTCATTCTGCTCATACATCTTATGGTCTCATTAACATTTCTTTATTTTTGTATTCCAATTTTCTAACTTCTGTTTTAATAACCTATTTTCTATCTAAGTGCCCCCTTAAGATGAAACGTGGAAGTATTTACAGAGGGATGACTTTCTTTCATTATGGTCCAGAAAGCAAGTGCCTGCATGAAACACATCCTAACTAGCATTTCAAGTTGAGGTTTAACTGTCACTCAACCATACATGAATACCACCAAATGAAACAGCATTCCTCCAGGGCCAAAGTGCAAAACTAACACAATACAAGGCACATCGCACACAAATAAGACAGCAGTAAACATAGTCACACAAGAAATACATAATATAGCCCATCCATGAGTGACACATCCTGTTGATAGCTAGCACATGGATGTTGTCGAAAAGAACAAGCCCTCGGCAATCCACAGATGAACGCATGCAAACCTGCTTGTCGTCCACCAAGCAAACACTGGAGGGCAGCATCGCTAGGAGGGACCTCAATCGAACATGACGCCACGTCACACTGCCTCCAGCATCTCCCCTCCATGGTGGCTGCAACAGGCTACTCCACTGTCTGGGCATGGCTGCTCAATTACAATTAAATTTGCATACACAAATGCCAATCTTCATCTACACAAGAAAGGTGTAACTACCCATGACATTCACCACTACAATTACCAGGTACTCCACCATCAACATCCCGTTGATTGCAATTAATCAAAATTTGAAATCATTAAAATACCATGGCTCCAAGAGCAGTTCAAACTATGGGTATCCCTTATTGAATGAGACACCAGTATCTTTCCAATATCCGCAAGGAACAAGTCCAGAATGTTATGGAAAACAGCCCACTTGCCCAGCAGCGTGTAGCTACAGTAGAACTCATCAACCAAACATGACCAAGCAACTGCTTGATTAGGAGTCACGATTGGTACTGTAGTGCCATAAGTAATAGATTACCTTCTCAACCTGCAACCTCTACCAAAGGGCAGCAAGGGAATCTCAGATCTGTGGTTCCGTCTTCAGGACCCACACATCAACTTGTAAATATTTCACAATTCTTCACAACTGTGAGATCTAAATCCTGTAATCTTTATGCCTAAAGCACTGTTAGATTATCTTCAGTAAAAAGACTATGGCCGTTTCTGAAAATGGCTCACTGCCATATGTTCAAGGCCAATAATGGATATACAAATTTGGACTATGCTTCTGACATTGCATCCTATAAACCAATTAGTAAAAAGGGATAATACTCATGAAAAGACTGTTGAACGTTAGTAACTAATGAATATCTAAAAGGTCAGGATGAAATATTTGGCAAGTTAGGGTAGAGAAGGTTTCCGAGGAGAGCTGTGCCAGCAGCTGCTCACTCTAGCAGTCTAAGTTTCCACAAGGAGAAGTCACAGGTGTTTGGTGTCATGATAACATCCTTTCCCTCAATTTCAGCGAAACAAGAGAGAGAGAGAGACTGACTTCAGGAAGGGGCAGTGCTCATGCTCCTATCTACAATAATGGTGTTGAGGTTGAGAGCTTCAAGTTCCTGGGAGTGACCATCACCAATAACATCCTGGTTCAACCATGGCAGAGGTCATTGCTGAGAGAAAGTCTCTATTTTTCAGGAGGCGAAAGACATTCCGTATACCCCTATCAACTCTTACACATTTTTAATCAATGCACCACAGAAAGCATCTTACCTGGATGTATAACGGCTTCGTATGGCAACTGCTGTGAAAGTGACAAGAAACTGTAGGGAGCTGTCATCATGACTCGGTATATCACAAAAACTAACCTCCCCGCCATGGACTCTGACTATATTGGCTGTTTTACTAATAGAGTGAGAAATATAGACAAAGACCCTAACCACCCTGACATTCTCTTTTCTCCTTCTCCATTAATAAGATACAAAAAACATAAAAACACATACCGCAAGGTCAAGGACAACATCTATTCCACTGTTAAGACTACTAAAGAGACAAGTTGGACTATTGACCTCACAATCCACCTCAGTACGATCTTGCACCTTATTGTTTACCTGTATTGCCCTTCCTCTGTATATCTACTTTATTCTGCATTCTATTACTGTTTTACCTTGTTCTATCTCAATGCCCTCTGTATTGATCTGCTCTGTACGAGCAGCATGCGAGACAAGTTTTTCCACTGTATCTCTGTATATGTGACAACAACAAAACAAATCCAATTCCCAATTCCAAATGTAGGCAGCAATGGATTGAAGTGGTAATGGAGAATATGCATATCCACAGTTAACGTGACTATAGTCATTGCTTTGATACAAATCATATAGATCCATTTTAGCTTTTGTGAAGTGGCACTGGGGCACACTGCAGATTTACTCATTGGTATTAATTTGATCAAGAAAGTATTACTCCTTCAATAACATTATATCAAAGGCAGCAGAAATGAAAATAAACTAGCAGCAATCAAAATTTAAATAATAGTCAAACCTGAACAGAAAGTTCTAGGAAAAAATTATTGGAATAGCACACACAATTCTCTAACTTCAAATTCCCCCGTGTTGCATTGTTTGCGTCAACACCAAACACAACCTCAGGCAGCCTGCAAGTGTTGCTTCAGATTCCAGTGCAAAAATGGTGTGGCCACCATGTTCACAGAACAACAGCAAAACAAACCCTGTCCTCCCTACCACCCACAAAAGCAGAGACACAGACGGTCCTCCAACCCCAAGACCGGATGTCTTCAGCCTCCAGTTCACTCAGACTCAGACTCTCTGGGCCTTCAACTTCTGTTGTGGACTTACAGAACAGGTTTCTGGCCATAAAGCCTCGACTTCCAATCGACCTTCTGCATCGGCTCAGGATTTGCCAACAATGATAAATGAGGACCCTGGATGTGGACCCTGAATTCTAGGGCTTTTACATCAATGATCGAGATCCCAAATACTACACCTCGAACTCCAGTGTTGCCAAATCACATACCGGAGGGAGGGTCACTGTTACTTGTGCCTCCTGGCCACATGGAACTCCGATCCCAGAAGATGCCGTCGACTCGCTGACCTGGAGGGTGGTGTGCCACCATCACTGGTCTGCCAGTCTGACATACAATCACGGCTGTCCTTCGTCTTACATTCATGTCACTGACCTTTGAATTCTGAGCAGGGGCCTAGATTCCTAACTGAGCTCGAACTACCCATCTCCCTATCCCTAAACACAAATCTGACACTCAACTCTCCTCTATCCTCAAAACCATCTTACGAGCCCAAGAAACAATTAAATCTGAGCCATGACCTCAGAGACCACAACTCGGCATTATCTTCATCATAAGGTTTTCATACCGAAAGTCCTCAGCTTTATTTACCCCAAGGGTCACCTGTCAGCCTCTGATGCTCCAAAGGAAACAGTCCCAGCCTGTCTAGCTTCTCCTTCTAACTCAAACCCTCCACTCCCACAGACGTCCTGGTGAATCTTTTCTGCACCTTTTCCAAGTTAATCATATCCTTGCTTTTGTAAGGTGACCCCCAAGTGTGCCCTCACCAACATCTTGTACACTTGCAACTCCTTTACTGAATGCTGTCAGGGGAGACGTAGCAGAATACATTGTCAGCTGAAGCTTACTGTGTGTCAAAAGGTGCAAAGGTGAAATTTCCACCATACTTCTGTTTTCTCTTTCAGTGGAGATTCTATTCTTTTTCTCCTATCATTTAACATTATTTGGCCAAAAATCAATTAGACTGCAGGTAATCTGCCCCTAACTCCATAATACTCCACATCAAATGCCATCTATTTAGCCTACATAACTGGTAACTTCCTTCTCCTATCCACAATGCTTATTTTCATTAACTTAGTACTAGCTGAAATTTTTTATCTATATCTTCACTTCATCGTGCAATTTGTAGCTTACTGAAGATACAGTTAACAAATGCTTCAGTCACACATCATTATCTGTAACACCAATTCCACAATCTACTACCACATTGCAAAGTCACTCATTTACCACTTGATGTCTGACCAAGATCGAAGTTAGTAGTAACAAAGCCAAAGCCAGTTACGTTTGCAATCCTAAAAATATTTTACATAACAGCATACAATCAGTGAAACTCTACATACAATTGCACCTCAGTATTTGATTTCCATAAGTATACAGTTTTATATTATGGCACTGCTGTAAACTACAATCTACATAGAAAGTGATTGATTCAATCCTTATTCCATTAAATACCATCTCCAAGTAACACAGTTTTGTTGTGTCTTACTAATATGACTCCACAGAAGATTCTGCTAAGGATGTGAGCATAAGGCTTCCTTGCCTTAGCAACAAACTAACACCAGTGGAGATATGAAGTCCTAGAGTCCATGTCTGTCTCTGCAAGATGGGGAATGCCATGCCACAATCGTGGGCAAGAGGAGAAATAATGATGCAAAAAAATTAAAACAAAACCATTTTTGCAGCCCATTTAGCTAGCACAGATAAGATGCTACATTAGTACTGCAGCATGCAGTGGTATACAAAACAAACCTGAACTATTTCATGTACAAGAGTCAGCGACCATAAACCATGACGAAGTGCAACACCAAGCTAGGAGCAGCAAACTACAAAGAACATTAGTTAAGCAACATAAAAGTTAGTACTTTCTGATATGATGTGCAATTTTTAAATGTTATGTGCTGTTCAAAATGTATATACATACAGATTTCAGTTTCTTTACAGCTTCCTCACAGATGTGCATCCCTCGAGATTCATCTACCTCCACATGGCCTAAGTACTGAAAAGGAAGAATGCAAGTTCTGATTAGTCTTAAAATAATCTCACATCATACAAAGTTTATGCAAAATCCTAAGAGACTCCTCACGGAATTGCTTCCCATTGAGCATTTATAACAGATGAATCAAGGTACTTCACTATCTGCAATCTCAATAGCTATAGGTTCAGTTCAACCAACAGGGAAGAGAATCAATGATAGCTTCTGCTCAAGATCACAAACACACACACTTTAAACAAAGGTAGTGTTGGGTTTGATTGTGATAACACAACAGCTGAATAACCAGTTGAAAAAAGGGTAACTACTTAGTCAATCTATCAGGAGATTGCTCACATGAGTGCAACTCTGTGGCTAACGAAAGCTATGCCCACAAAATAGAATATCACAAGAGAATGACACAACCTGAGAACGTGGAGACAAGTATACACAACATTTAACCATCATCTGGATGTGCACTTGAATCAAGGTATAGAAGGCTACTGACCAAGTGCTGGTAAATTGAATTGGTAAAGGTAACTGCTTGATGGTCATACATGCATTCCAGATTTCAAGTTCTCATTAAATATTACAGATCCTAATTAAACTTTTCTTCACAGATAATGCTGAATATTGAGAATTTACAGTTTTAATTTTAAGTTTACAGTTCTTTGTTTTCATGCATATTTTCCATCTATTTTCTGAAAAAAAATTAATAAATTCTGTAAGTTCCCACATTCCCATTTACCCTTATTTCATATAATACATTCTGAGAAATGTCTCATCAATGCCTTTTCAAAAGCTAGGTGCAACAGATTCACTTGTACTTGTCTACGTAACCTTCTGAAGTTCACTAAAAAGAGTCAGACACTTCTTTAAAAAACTAAACCTCACTAATATACCTTATCATACGATGATTTTCTAGGTTTCTAGTTATAATAATGGAACTACTGTTAGCCTATCTGGTTCATAGATTTACACAACACAGAAAGGTGCCCTGATAGCCCATTTTGATCATGCCAACTATATTGAACCTTTATGATAATCTATTTGCCTACATTAGGCTCATACCTTTACGGGCATTTTCTATTCAAACGTCTTTCAATGTTTTAATTCTACCTGCTTTTTTTTTTAAAGATAAAGATTAGCTTTATTTGTCAAATACGCCTGGAAACATCCAGTGAAATGAGTTATTTGCATCAATGACAAAACTAGTCTGAGGATGTGCTGGGGGAGTGCACAATTGTCATCACACTCCCGGTGCCAACACAGAATATCCACAACTTACTAACCCTAACCTGTACATCTTCTGAAATGTGGCAGGAAACCAGTGCATCAAGAGCAAACCCACGCAGTCATGGGGAGAACACACTCAGTAAAATCAGCAGTGAGAATTGAACCCCAATCATACAGCTGCCATTGCAAAACATTATGCTAACCATTACCAACTCCTTTGGCAACTGTTTCTAGATCACAACATTGTGGAAAAACTTACCCCTTAGATCTCCTTTAACTTTCTCCACTTTCACCTTAAACTTGTGCCCTCCAGTTCTCCGCTTTCCTACCTGAAGAAAGATTCCAGCAAACCTATCCATGTCCATCATAATTTTATGAACACTTATAAAGTTACCACTCAGCCTCCTACATTCCAGTAAAAACAAACCCAACCAATACGATCTCTCAACATAATCATGACCTTCCATTCCCCAACACTCCGGTGAATCAAGGGTGCCACAGTATGTAGTGATTAGTGTGAAACTATTACAGCTCAGGACAGAGTTTGGAGTTCAGTTTCACCATCCTCTGTAAGTTGTAGGTCACAGATGTGTTTCCTCTGGGTGCCCTGGATTCGTCCCACAGTACAAAGGCATTCAAGTTAGCAGATTGTCCTGTGATTCGGTAAGGGTTAAATGAAGGATTGTTGGGCAGTGTGGCTTGTTGGGGCATCAAATCCTGTAGTGCGTTATCTCTCAATAAATTTCTGCTCTTTCTGTTGTGATCACAACCTTCTTTTTAGCACGGCAACCTAAACTGTACAAACTCTTAGTGTGATTTAACAAAATTTTACACAACTGCAATATGACATCCCAACATTTATAGTTGATGCTTCAGTCTATAAAAGTATATCAAATGCCTCTTTTCACTACTGTACCCTCCCATTCAGGGAACGATGGACTTGCAGCCCAAAGTATCACAATGCACCAACATTCCCTGCCATTTCGTCAATATGTCCAAACAGAATTTGATCTCCCAAAGTGTTACCTCACTTGTATGGATTAAGTTCAAACTGCCACTGTTCAGCTGATCCATGTCGTACTGCATTCTTAGACACCCATCTTCCCTGTCTATACTCCACCAAAGAAAAATTACACCACAGTACAAGGCTTTTGGCCCATGATTATTGTACCAACCTTTTAACCTACTCTAAGATCAATCTAAACATTCCCTTCTACATAGCCTTGCATTTTTCCAACATCCATCCTTAAATTCCCCTAATGCATCTGGCTCAATCACCATTCCTGGCAGGGCGTTCAATGCATCCACCAATTTCAGTATAAAGAACTAACTCTGACATTCCCTCTATTCCTCCAGTTACCTTAAAATTATCAGAATCAGGTTTAATATCACCAGCATATGTCGTGAAATTTGTTAACTTTGTGGCAGCAGTACAATGCAATAGGTTTTAAGAGGTACATTTAATGTCAGAGAAATGTATACAATATACATCCTGAAATTCTTCTTCTTTGCAAACATCCACGAAAACAGAGGAGTGCCCCAAAGAATGAGTGACAGTTACAACATTACAAAGTCCCCTCCCACGCACAAGCAGCAGCAAGGCAATGACCCCTCTACCCCCACCAGCAAAAGAGGATCAGCACCCTCCACTGAGCACTCAAGTGTGCAGCAAAGTATCAGTAAAGAGACAGACTTGCAGTGACTACTCATTCACCCAGGGACTACTCATTCACCCGGTCATTCGACATACCACAGGCTCTTTCTCCCTAATAAGGGAAAAAAAGAGGTGTCCCTGTTTCACAGCGAAAGGAAAGACAAACAAACAACTCGCTGATTTACAATGTCAATAATAAGAAGCTGTTCCTGAATCACTGAGTATGTGCCTTCAGGCTTCTGTACGTCCTTCCTGACTGTAACAATAAGAAGAGAGCATGTCCTGGGTGGTGGGGATCCTTGATGATGGAAGTCGCTTTTCTGAGGCACTGCTCCCTAAAGATATCTTGGGTAATATGGTGGCTATGTCCCATTCTATTAGTCATTTCTGCCTTGAAAAAAATTCTCTGGCTATCCACTCTATCTATACCTCTTATACTTTTTGTACACCTCTAACAAGTCACCTCTCACCCTCCTTCGCTCCAAAGGGAAATGCCATAGCTTACATAAGCTATCATCCCAAGACAGCCCTCCAGTCCAGGCAACATCCTGATAAATTTCCTCTGCACCCTCTCTTTAAAGCTTCCTATAATGAAGTGACCATAATGGAAAAGAATATTCATGGTGTAAAACAGCTGTAACATTATCGCTCAGCTGTTGAACTCAATCCCGTCTAATGACAGTTTTGAGTGATCTAAGGATGTGGACCCCAAGATCCTTCTGTTCCTCCACACTGCTAAGAAACCTGCCTTCAACCCTCCATTCTGCCTTCAAATTTGACTTTGCAAAGTATATCACTTCACACCTTTCTGGGTTGAACACCATCCAACTTCTCAGCCCAGCTCTGCATTCTATCAATGTCCCATTGCAAACTACAACAACCCTTTGCTAAACCACTCTTCCACCCTCAACCAAGTCATTCATAAAAATCACAAAGAGCAGGGGTCCCAGAACAGATGCCTGCAGATACCACTGGTCACTGACCTCCAAGCAGAATACAGTTGATCTACTACTATCCTCTGTCTTCTATAGGCAAGCATATTCTGTATCTATACAGCCAGGTTTTCCTGGATACCATACCATGACCTGAGGTCCTTTAGCATCTGCCGGACGATGCTGAGGATGTTCTACGAGTCTGTGGTGGCCAGTGCTATCATGCTTGCTGTTGTGTGCTGGGGCAGCAGGCTGAGGGTAGCAGACACCAACAGAATCAACAAACGCATTCGTAAGGCCAGTGATGTTGTGGGGATGGAACTGGACTCTCTCACAGCGGTGTCTGAAAAGAGGATGTTGTCTAAGTTGCATGCCATCTTGGACAATGTCTCCCATCCACTACATAGTGGACTGGTTGGGCACAGGAGTACATTCAGCCAGAGACTCATTCCACCGAGATGCAACACAGAGCGTCATAGGAAGTCATTCCTGCCTGTGGCCATCAAACTTTACAACTCCTCCCTTGGAGGGTCAGACACCCTGAGCCAATAGGCTGGTCCTGGACTTATTTCATAACTTACTGGCATAATTTACATATTACTATTTAACTATTTATGGTTTTATTACTATTTATTATTTATGTTGCAACTGTAACGAAAACCAACTTCCCCCGGGATCAATAAGGTATTAAAACGACTATGACTCCTGACTTTTGGCATGAACCTACCATGGAGAACCTGATCAAACACCTTACTAAAATCACTATAAACCACTGCTCCACCTTCATTAAAGTGCTCAATCATATCCTCAAAGAATTCAATCAGGCTCGTGAGCCATGATCTGCCTCTCGCTCACAAAGCCATACTGACTATCCTTAATTAGACTATGCTCTTCCAAATACTTGTAAATCCTGTCTCTAAGAATCTTCTCCAATAATTTGCCCACCACTGAAAAAAGACTCATTGGTCTATAATTCCCAGGATTACCCCTACTCCCTTCCTTAAAGAAAGGAGTAACATTACTACGCTGCAATCATCAGTGGCCAGTAAGGATGCAAAGACAACCACCAAGGGCATAGCATTCTCTTTCTTTGCTTCCTGAAGTAACCCAGAATATAACCAAATTTTGTGTCATTTGTAAACTTCACAATCAGGGTACATACATCACTTACAGGTCCCGCACCAATCACTGCAATACATCACTTGTAACAGACTTCATGACAGAGAAAACAACCACATGAATATCCCGTATCCTATCAACAAGCCAATTTCTGATCCAGTTTGCCAATACACCTTGGATTCCCTGTGCCTTAACTTTCTGAACCAGTCTACCATGCAAGATGTAGTCAAGAGCCTTACTGAAGACTACATAAACACGTGAACTGTATACTTCAATCAATATTCTTCATTACTGCCTTAAAAAAGTGATCAGATTTGTAACACATGACCTCTCCTACACAAAATTTGCTGACCCCTGAAGTTCTCTAGTTTTAAGTCTAAAACTAACTTGGGTTAACCAATCTAAATCGACATTGTATTCTGAGGCTGTGCCCTCTGGTCCTAGACTTCCCCACTAATGGAAATATCCTATCCACATCTGCCCCAACCAGGCCTTACAATATTTGATGAATTTCAGTGAGATGCCCCTACATTCTTCAATTCTCCAGCAAGTACAGGCTACATTTCTCACACATCAACCTTTTCATTTCTGTGTTCATTCTCATGCTTCGATTACTCCAAGTATGGTCAGGCCAGCATTACATCCTTACTTTTATATTCTCGTCCTCTCAAAGTGAATGCTAACATCGCATTTGCCTTTCTCACTACCGACACAATCTACAAGTGAAGCTTCCAGGAAATCCTGTACTAGTATTCTGAAGTCCCATGCGCCTCCACTTTCTGAATTCCCTGTTTATAAAATAATCTATGCCTTTATTTCTTCTTCCAAAGTGCAGGAATATACACTTCCTTGCACTATACTCCATTTGCCTCTTCTTCGCTCATTCTCCTAATCTAAGTTCTTGCGCAGACTCCTTGCCCCGTTGCCCATCTTTGGACACAAAACCATCAATTCTGTCTTCCAAATCATTGACATATAATGTGAAGTGGTCCCAACATTGACCCTGAAGAACACTACTAGTCACCTGCAGCCAACTAGGAAAGGTCCCCTTTATTCCTAATCTTTGCCTCCTGCCAGTCAGCTAATCTTCTGTTCATGCTAGTATCTTTCCTGTAATACCAAAGGCTCTTATCTTGTTTAGCAGCCTGTGTGGCACCTTGTCAAAGGTCTTATGAAATTCAAGTAAATAACATCCATTGACTCTCCTTTGTCCATCCTGCTTATTATTTCCTCAAAGATTTCCAACAGACCTGTCAGAGGCAAGATTTTCCCTTAAGGAAACCATGCTGACCTCAGTCTATTTTATCATGCTACCCTGAAACCTCATCCTTAATAATAGATGATAATAGCTTGCCAACTACTGAAGTCAGGCTAACTGGCCTATAATTTCCTGTCTTTTGCCTTCACCCCCCCCCCCACCCCTTAAAGAGTGGAGTGACATTTATGGTTTTCCAGTCCTCTGGAATCATTACTGAATCTAGTGATTCTTGAACGATCACTATAAATGCCTCCACTAAGTTCCGGTGTGGTTGGATGGATTGGCCACTCTGGGTCCAATCAAAGGTGCATTTGTTCGTCTTGTAGTTATTTTAATGATCGCAAGTCACTGCTGGATGCCCAGAACATCAAGTACTGCAGGACTATCCCATCAGTCAGTTGTCCAATAGCGATGGAGTTGCACTGACTGCTTATCGTTCTGTTGTTCCCTGGACTTGTTACGTACCGTTGTGCCGAGACAGTAGGAGTGATTGTACTGGTCACTGTTGGACAATGGTAACATAGAATATTGCAAGGTCACCTCGGATGCAAAGGCCTGTTGCAGATGCCCAAGGGAGGAGAGCTGAGACGGCGTGGGAGACAGCAGAGGTCTCTGTGGGGCACACTGGAATCTGTATTGAGTTGGACCTGGACCGCCACCCCACCCCCACCTCCTTCAGAGCTGCTCTCCAGTGTTTGCTCAATGGAAGAACAAGCTGAACCAGGACAATCTACAGTCAAGCCACTCAGGGACTTCAGCTATTTTTTTTCTTTATGTCTGCATGTATCCACTTTTATATTAATAGTTTGCTTATTTTAATACTTAATTTTTTCCCCTTGTTGCATCTGGTTGTCTTCTGTTGATTTTTAAAAGCTTCCCAATCCTCAACTTCCCACTTTTTTTTGTGATACTGTACAAAATACCGCCCTTTTGGTTTTATGCTGTCTTTTATTTCCCTTGTTAGCCACAATTTGCACATCTTCTTGAACAGTGGTTCCCAACCTTTTGTATGCCACGGACCCCAACCATGGCCTCTGCACTCGGGTAATCATGCTCTTTCTCTCCTGAAGGTGAGAGTTTGTTGCTAAGAACTCAAATCAAAGCAACACTGCAGACTGTAACATCGAAACAGTGAGAGATGCTGGTCTCCCTCTCACTGTGGCAGGAATGGTATCCTTCTCCCCCTTGTTAGAAAGAGAGAGCTTGTTGAAATGTCAAAGTGTTGGGATGGTCACTGGTTTCCATTGGTCTCCTTGGGGGCTTTGCTGTGGTTGCATGGTAGGTAGTGGGACTGATGCTCTTTACTGAAAAAAGTTGGGGGGGGGCTGATGCTTTTGCTGCTGCTTGTGTGTGGGACAGGGAAAGGGGGGCTTTGGGGTTTTTACAATTTATCTATCATTCATTCTTTGGGTTTTTTCTGTTTCATGGATGTCTGCAGAGAGTAAGACTTTCAGGTTGTATATTGTATACATTCTCTGATATTAAATGGAACCACTGAATCATTAACCAAGGAATCTGTGGACCCCAGGTTGGGAACCCTTGCTCTAGAATGCTTCTTCTTTGGGATTAACCAATCCTGCTCCTTTCAAATTTCTCCCAGAAACTTCAGCCATTGCTGCTCTGCCGTTAACCCTGATAGTATCCCCTTCCATTCCATTTTGTCCAACTCTTCTATCTCTATAGTTCCCTTTAGTCCACTGTAATACTCATACATCTGATTTTAGATTGTCCCTCTCAAACTGCAGAGTGACTTCTATCATATTATAACTTCCTAAAAGTTCCTTTACCTTAACCTCCCAAATCTGGTTCATTGAATAACCAATCCAGCATTGACTTTTTCCTTGTGTACTCGACCATGTGCTGCTCTAAAAAGCCATCACATTCTTTCTCGAGAATGCTTCTGAAATGGCGTTTCAGAGCAGCACCAACCTGTTTACCCTAATCTACCTGCATGGCCATAGTAACATTGCCTTTTTTACATGCCTCTTCTATAGCCAGTTGTAATTTTTACCCCACATCCTACTGTTCAGAGGCCTGTATATAACTCCCCATCACGGTCTTTTTACCCTTGCAGTTCTAATCTAATCTAGTTAACTCAAGGACTCAACATCTTCTGATTTTATGTCACTTAAGGATCTGTGTTTTTTTTTAAAAAGCAACAGAGCCACCCCCACCTGCCTGCAAAGCAATACAGCAAAATATTCAATAACATCCTGAAGTGATGGAGCCCCGCAGTTATTTCTGAAATTCTGACATTTTGCTGGTTCCATAAGAATCTTTTTTAATCCAAACACAAACAAAATCATTGAATTTAGTTAAATAAAAGTTCAGACAAGACCTCACCTTAACTTGGAAACTACATTTGCCACCACGGACTGCTTCTTCATCCGTCTGCCACTGGTGCGGACGGCTTGATTCAGGAACATATACATCTTTCTTGCGCCTAAAACTCTGTCGCAACTTGTTCATTTTTAACCACCAACTTCCTGAAACACAAGCGTAAAAATTTGCATATTACGTGGAAACCATAGAAAGGGTGCAGAGGAGATTTACAAGGACGTTGCCTGGTTTGGGGAGCATGCCTTATGAAAACAGGTTGAGTGAACTCAGCCTTTTCTCCTTGGAACGACAGAGGATGAGAGGTGTCCTGATAGAGATGTATAAGATGATGAGAGGCATTGATAGTGTGGATAGTCAGAAGCTCTTCCCCAGAGCTGAAATGGTTGCCACAAGAGGACACAGGTTTAAGGTGCTGGGGAGTAGATAGAGGAGATCTCAGGGCTATTTTTTTTTAAAACGCAGAGAGTGGTGAGTGCGTAGAATGGGCTGCCGGCAATGGTGGTAGAGGCGGATACATTAGGGTCTTTTAAGGGACTTTTGGATAGGTACATGGAGCTTAGAAAAATAGAGGGCTATGGGTAAACTTAGTAATTTCTAAGGTAGGGACATGTTCAGCACAACTTTGTGGGCCGAAGGGCCTGTATTGTGCTGTAGGTTTTCTATGTTTCCATTAAGTTTGACCCACTGAAAGTAGTGTTATTCCTTTTTTGTAAAAGCAGTAATTATTTCTCCAGCACAAATAACTAAATTAACAAACTAAAATCAGAACAGATTATCATTGATTTAAATGACATGAAACAAGTCATTTACACTAATGAATTCAAAATAGCAAAATGACTGTACCAATTACTCATCTAATCTTCAACACTAATTCTGATGTATTTGTGCATATGAAAATCCAGTGCAACTCCAGATCAAATAGCATAGCTGCAATCACAGCAAAACGCTTTAGCTATTGCATATACAGTAGACTCTGGTTAATTAGGCCATTGCTTAATTGGGGTAGCTGCTCAGTGTGCTACTTAATTGAGACAGGAGACTCTTGCTGAACAGTTTCTAACTAGCAACAGTCAGGTGCACTTGTGTAGCCATTAACACTATACCGTGCTTACAGTGAAGAGTTTTTAAATAGTGTCAATTGTGTGTGTGTTATGTTATCCATTCCCATCAACGGATGCTGATTCAGGAAAGTACGTCTGAACATGAGTTACTGAACAGACAGGATGCCAGGAAATTTATTGTTGGATTATGACGCCATTCATGCTGGAAGGCAATAAGGCAGCCCATTAGCTGCACTAGACATCTGCACTGATTTTGTTAATTCACAGTCAAAAGAACATGGCAGCATATTCCTCAGTTGAAAACTATTAGGAACTAATACAGTTTTATAGTGCTATAGTAATATTAGTAATATTCTAATTGGTTCTATATTTCATTTAAATATATATTGGTTATTCAGTTAACAGCACTTTGTCTTTTTAACTTTTTGCATGAAGCTTCGGTTAATTGGTGCAGTCACTTAATTGGGCCAAAATGTACTGATAACGATGTGTCTCAATTAACTGGGATCCACTGTGTCTTATGTAAATTATAGTTATTTATTATTATGAATTCCAATATACTGCTGCCACAAAACAACATATTTCATGACATATGCCAGTGCTATTAAACCTGATTCTGATAAGGCGACCAGACTGAACACAATTATTCAATGTGTAGTCTAACCAGGGTTTTATAGAGCTGCAGCATTTCTTTGCAGGTCTTGAATTCAGTCCCCCGATTAATGGAGAACACACCATGGATTATTATTAGGTGTGAGGTATTATACTTTGGAAGAACAAACCAAGGTAGAACATACAAGGTAAACGGTAGGGCACTAAGGAGTGCAGTAGAACAGAGGGATCTTGGAATACAGATACAAAATTCCCTAAAAGTGGCGTCACAGGTAGATAGGGTCGTAAAGAGAACTTTTGGTACATTGGCCTTTATTAATCAAAGTATCGAGTATAAGAGTTAGAATGTTATGGTGAGGTTGTATAAGGTATCAGTGAGGCCGAATTTGGAGTATTGTGTGCAGTTTTGGTCACCAAATTACAGAAAGGATATTAATAAGGTTGAAAGAGTGCAGAGAAGGTTTACAAGAATGTTGCCGGGACTTGAGAAACTGAGTTACAGAGAAAGGTTGAATAGGTTAGGACTTCATTCCCTGGAGCGTAGAAGAACGAAGGGAGATTTGATAGAGGTACATAAAATTATGGTGGGTATAGATAGTGAATGCAAGCAGGCTTTTTCCACTGAGGCTAGGGGAGAAAAAAACCAGAGGACATGAGTTAAGGGTGAAGGGGGAAAAGTTTAAAGGGAACATTGTGGGAGGCTCCTTCACACAGAGAGAGTGGTGGGAGTATGGAATGAGCTGCCAGATGAAGTGGTAAATGCGGGCTCACTTTTAACATTTAAGAAAAACTTGGAGAGGTACATGGATGAGAGGTGTATGGAGAGATATGGTCCAGGTGCAGGTCGGTGGGACTAGGCAGAAAAATGGTTCGGTACAGCCAAGAAGGGCCAAAAGGCCTGTTTCTGTGCTGTAATGTTCTATGGTTCTATGGATAATTTTAACAACCGTATCAACTTGCATGACAACTTTGAGGGATCTATGGACGTGGACCCCAAGATCTCTCTGTTCCTCCACTCTGCCGAAAATCCTGCCATTAACCCTGTATACTGTTTACAAATTTGACCTTCCAAAGTGAATCACTTCACACATTTTTCTGGGTTGAACTCCATCTGCCACTTTTCAGCCCAGCTCTGCATCCTGTCAATGTCCCACTGCAACCTAAAAAACACCCTGCACAACTCTACCAACCTTAGTGTCATCTGCAAACTTACTAACACGCCCTCTACTTCCCTATCCAAGTTATCTGTAAAAATTACAAAGAGCAGGGGTCCCAGAACAGATCCCTGCAGAACACCACTGGTCATCAAGCTCCACGCAAAATATGCTCCATTGAGTACCACTCTCTGCCTTCTATGGGCAAACCAACTCTGCATCCACACAGCCAAGTTTCCCTGGGCCCCACGCCTCCACACAAATCCAGTGCTCAAGTGTCTTGTCACATTCTCAAAGAATTCAATTAGGCTCGTAAGACATGACATGACCTGCACAAAGCCATGTTGACTATCCCTAATCAGATTATGGTTTTCCAAATGCTTGTAAATGCTGTGTCTAAGAGCTTTTGCCAATAATTTGCCCACCAATTCCCAGGGTTATTCCTACTCCCTTGCTTGAACAAAGGAATGACATTTTGCCATCCTCCAATCATCTGGTACTACTCGAGGATGTAAAGATCATTGCCAAAAGTGCTGCAAACTCTTCCCATAGTAACCTGTGGGATAGTCCGTCTGGCTCTGGGGACTTATCTATCCTTACGTTTTTTCCAAAGCTCCAGCACCTCCTCTTTCTTCACATTGATATGTTCAAGCAGGGCAGCGTGTTTTGTGCTATCCTCACAAATGTTAAGATCTCCTTCACTGGTGAATACTGTATTCATTAAGGACCTCCCCGCTCCAGGCACATGCTTCCTCTACTCCTGATTGTTTCTACCCTCACTCTGGCCATCCTCCTGCTCTTCACATACATGTCGGACATCTTGGGGTTTCTCTTCATCCTATTTGCGAAGGTCTCTTCATGCCCCCTTCTAGCTCTCCTAAGTCCATTGTTCAGCTCCTTTCTGGCAACCTTATAACTCTCTACAGCCTGTCTGATCCTTGCTTCCTAAACCTAAAGTAAGTTGCCTTTTTCTGCTTGACTGGATGAGCCACAGCTGGTCAACCGTGGTTCCTTCACCCTACCATCCTTTTTCCCCTTTTCTCTGGCAACATCTTAAAAGTCTTCTGCACTCTTCCCAGTTTAACTACATCGTTCAGACAACAGGGTAACCAAAGCTGTACACAGTACCCAAAATCTGGGCTTACCAACAACTTACTGCAACTGCAACATAATGTTTCAATTTTAATATTCATTGCCCTGTCCCACCATACATTCTTAACAAGTTTCTTTCAGATTGGAAGCATGTGACCAGTGAGATGTCAGAGATATTAATGATTTGGATAATAGGGTGATACTTAATACATCAATTTTCAGAAGACTAGCTGGCCATGGGTGATGAGGATCCAGTGGGGCTCCTGCAGGATACAGATAGGCCAAAGGGTATAGCAGATGGAATATAACGTGGGAAATTAAAGTATTCACCTTACATAAACAAAAGCAAGGCACCTGCATGTCTTTGGACATGAATCCCTAAAGTTAACATGCTGGTTCAGCAAGTAACTTGAATGGCAAATGAAATTTTGACTTTTTCCTTGTCTGTCACCTTGTTGCAATTAGTTGTACAAGTTGGGCCTCTCTATTTAGAGGAAGATAAATTTGTGGCAGGGATGAGGCAACTGCACGCCCAAAAGATTCTTAGGAAGGAGGATTAGGAAGGAGGCTGGATGGATTAAGAATACTGTCTATACTGGCTAGAGTTTAGAGGAATAACAGGTGAATTAGAGGATGATAGAGCTGAGGATGAGCCAGCAGGTTTACAAGCTGATGATGGATGTAACATGAATGTAAGGAAGGACAAGCCAATGACTCTGTACAATTGCAGACAGAGTAAAGAGCTAAGTTGTACCACAAAGGCAAAATTCAAAAGGGCGAAGAATGCAGGACTGAAGGTGTTGTAATTAAATGCACGTAGCATTCGGAATAAGGTGGACGAACTCATGGCGCAAATAGAGATTGGTCAGTATGGCATTGTGGGCATCACTGAGTTGTGGCTGAAAGAAGGCCATAGTCGGGAGCTTAACATCAAAGGATATACTTTGTATTAAAAGATAGGCAGGAAGACATAGGCGGTGGTGTTGCTCTGTTTGTAAGAGAAGGAATTACAACTTAGAAAGAGGTGACATAGGGTCAGAGAATGTTGTGTCTTTCTGGGTGGAGTTAAGAAACCTCCAACCAGTAGCCAAGATGTGAGGTTAAGATTGCAAAGGGACCTGGAAAGGGCCTGTAATAAGGGTAATGACACAATTGTAAGGGGGATTTCAATATGCAAGGGGATTGCGAAAAATCAGGTTGGTGACGGATCGCAAAAGAGGGACTTTGTTGAATGCCTACGAGATGGCTTTTCAGAGCAGCTTGTGCTTCAGCCGACTCGAAGGAAGACTATCTTAGATTGGGTGTTGTGTAATAACTCAGATCTCATTACAGAGTTTAACGTAAAGGAACCCTCAGGAGGCAATGATCCATAATATGATTGAGTTCATACTGCAGTTTGAGAGGGAGAAGCATATATCACATGCATCAGTATTACAATGGAATAACGGGATTTACAGAGGCATGAGAGAGGAGTTTGCCCAGGTGGATTGGAGGATGATATTGGCAGGGATGATGGCAGAGCAAAGCCGGCCAAGTTTCTGGGAATAGTTCACATATCTGGGAATAGATATGTCCCACAGAGGAAGAAGTTCTCAAATGGTAGGGAAGGCAACCATGGCTGACAGGGGAAGTTGACTGCATAAAAGCCAAGGAAAGTTCATACAAGGTAGCAAGAGTGATTGGGAAGTTGGATGATTGGCAACTTAAAATCCAACAAAAGACAACTAAAAAAGCAATAAGGGAAAAGATTAAATATGAGGGCAGACTAGCCAATAATATGAAGCAGGATACCAAAAGTTTTTTCAGTTATATAAAGAGTAAAAAGGTGAGAGTTGATATTGGATCACTGGAAAATTATGATGGTAAGGTAGTAATGGGGACAAAGAAATGGCAAATGAATAATGGGTACATTGAATCAGTCTTCAATGTGGAAGACACTAGCAATGTGCCAGAGGTCAGTGAGCAGGCGTGAGTGCCATTGCTATTACAAAGGAAAAAGTGCTAGGCAGACTCAAAGGTCTCAAGGTGATAAGTCACCTGGACCAGATTGTCTAAATCCCGGAGTCCTGAGACAGGTTGCTGAGGAGATAATGGATGCATTGGTCATGATGTTTGAAGAATCACTTGATTCTGACATTGTCCCAGAGGACTGAAAAATTTCAAATGTCACTCCACTCTTTAAGAAGAGAGGAATGCAAAATAAAGGAAATTATAGACCAGTTAGCCTAACCTCAGTGGTTGGTAAAATGTTGGGAGTCTATTATTAAGGATGAGGGCTCAAGGTTCTTGGAGACTAATGATAAAATAAGTCAACCTGACAAATATGTTAGTGTCCTTTGAGGAAGTAACAAGTAGGTGGACAAAGGAGAGGCAGATGATGTCATTTACTTGGATTTGTAAATCATGTGGCTGCTTAACAAGATAAAATCCTTTCACATTACAGGAAAGACACAGGCATGGATAGCAGAATGGCTGACAGGCATAGGCAGCGAATGGGAATAAAAGGAGCCTTTTCTGGTTGGCTGCCAGTGACCAGTGGGGTTCCTCAGGGGTCAGTATTGGGACCACTGCCTTTCACATTGTTTGTCTCTGATTTAGGTAATGAAATTGATGGCTTTGTGGCGAAGTTTGCGAGTGATATGAAGATAGGTAGAGGGGTAGGTAGTGCTGAGAAAGCAATGTGATTACAGCAGGACTTAGACAAATTGGAAGAATGGGCAAAAAAGTGGCAGATGGAATACAATGTTGGGAAATGTACAATAATGCACTCTGGCAAAAGGAATAATAGTGTGGACTATTATCTAAATTGGAGATGGTTCAAACATCGAGATACAGTGGGACTTAGGAGTCCTCATGCAAGACTCCCAGAAGGTTAATTCACAGGTTGAGTCTGTGGTAAAGAGTCTGTGGTAAAGAGTCTGTGTCTATGCAATGTTGGTATTTATTTAAAATGGGAATAAAATATAAAAACAAGGAGATAATTCTGAGCCCTTATAAGACACTGGTCAGGCCACATTTGGAGTATTGTCAACAGTTTTGGGCCCTGTATCTCAGAAAGAATGTGGAGAGAGTCCAGAGGAGGTTCACGAGGCAATGAAGGGGTTAACACATGAGGAGCGTTTGACAGCTTCGGGCCTATACTCGCTGGAATTTAAAAGAATGCGGGGGGGGGGGGTGTGGTTGGGGTGAGAAGGGGATCTCATTGAAACCTACCGAATGTTGAAAGGACTAGATAGGGTGGATGTGGAGAGAGGAATGTTTCTTATGGTGGGGGTATTCAGTACAAGAGGGTACAGCTTCAAAACTGAGGGGCAACTTTTTAGAACACAGGTATGGAAGATTTGTTTTTAACTAGAGAGCAGTAAATCTGTCGAATGTAGTGGAGGCCAAGTCCGTGGTTATATTTAAGGCGGAAGTTGATCATTATCCGATCGGTCAGGGCATCAAAGGATATGGCGAAAGGGCAGGTGTATGGAGTTGAGTGGGTGTGGAATCAGCCATGATGGAATGGCAGAGCAGACTCAATGGGCTGAATGGCCTAATTCTGCTCTTGTGTCTTATGGTCTTGCTCTTTAAAACTTAAATTTTTAAAGAGACTTGAAAAGTCGATGTTTCTCTGGTTAGGGTTCCAATCTGAAACAGAGTTCAGAAAAAAAATTCTTTGCCCAGAAAACTGCATACTTTTGATTTCTCTGTGCTGTTGAGGGTCAGTTGCCAAGTGAATTCAAGAAAGTTTTTGGTCACAAGAGACATGAAGATTGAGCACAAGATGAGCTTGAGGCACTGGACCACCGTGACCTGATTCTAGAGAGCAGTGAGCAGCCAACTGATGTTTTCCATTTGTTGTATTTTGAGCATGTTGTCATGGAAACACTGCATTCAGAGTTATAATCACAACTTGAAAACACACCATCCACCTAAATGAATGCATTACAAAATGACTGATTTAATACAATAATATTTTCCACCAACTGCCCCCAAACTGTTAACAGCATTGTATAGTCTAGTCATTATTTTCTTCTAGATTGCCGCAAAGAATAAATGTATAAAAACATCATCTTCATCTTAAACTAATTGCTGCTGATATATTTCAGATGCTCATGCCATAAAACCTCTCACCACTACCACAGACCACAGGTGGTGCCAATTCACTTGGGGTTACAACACAAAGTAAAGATCGAAGGTCAACAGGATATTTTAAAATAGTTATCTTAAAAAAGGGCTTCTTACATGTCACCACAAAAAAAAACATCTGTGCCAAAGAATAGATAACTAAGTTGCCCCATGATAGCAAAAATATTGTTTAAGGAAGGACTGAGTATACAGTTGACAGCACACTTCCTCACTGTTAGTTGTTTATGGATTCCAATTCCACTCCACTCCACTCAAAGTGGAGCCATGCAATGTAGGTGGGTCTTTCTTTTGGATAAGCTATCAACTGAAGCTTCATTTACTCCATCAGGGATGTAAGAGATCCTAATGTGGCAACCAGTATAAAGTGTTTCTAGTTGCTGCATTACAGGAAGGACATAGCAGTTTTAACGGGTTCAAAGGAGTTTTATGAGGATGTATGCAGCCCTCCATTTGGTAGACAGGTCATATTTGTGTGATCATAAAGAAATGCTGATGATGTTAGAATTTCAGAAGCGTGTACCTCCAGAGTCAGATTGTGGATCTTGGAAGGAAGCCAAGACAGAAAATCCATTGTGTCTATTGCAAGAAGCGTTTTGCTGTTCAGGGAGCATTTATATCCTTTCAAAACTCAATGGAAAGCATCTTGTAAATTTTATCTGTTGGAATGAGTACAAGTGCTTGGACAATACAAAGGATACTAGAAATGATCAACTCCTTTAAGAACCTGCTTCATGAAAGCACTTTAGACCACAAGTATAGGAGCAAAATTAGGCCATTTGGCCCATCATGTCTGCTCTGCCATTTTATCATGACTGATCCAATATTCGTCTCAGCCCCAATCTCCTGCCTTCTCTCCATATCCCTTCATGCCCTGACCAGTCAAGAACTTATCAATCTCTGCCTTAAATATACATAAATATTTTGCCTCCACAGATGCCTGTGGCAAAGAATTCCACAGATTCATCACCCTTTGGCTAAAGAAATTCCGCATTTGTTTTAAAAAGATGCCCCTCTATTCTAAGGGTGTGTCCTCTGGTCTTAGACTCTCCCACCACAGAAAACATTCTCTCCACATCCACTCTATCAAGGCCTTTCACCATTCGATAGGTTTCAATGTGGTCACTCCTCATTCTTCTGAATTCCAGTGAATACAGACCCAGCGCCATCAAATGCTCTTCAATGACAAGCCATTAATTCCTGGAATCATGGTGAACTTCCTTTGAACCCTCTCCAGTTTCAGCACATTCTTTCTAAGGTAAGGGAACCAATTGAAGAACATAAGAACATAATTAATAGGAGCAGGAGTAGGCCATCCGGCTAACTGAGTCTGATTCGGCATTGAATAAGATCATGACTGACCATGGACTCATCTCCACCCACCTGCCTTTTCCGCATAATCCTCAATTCCCCTACTATTCAAAAATCTATCCAACCTTGGCTTAAATATATTTACTGAGGTAGCTTCCACTGCTTCACTGGGCAGAGAATTCCACAGATTCACCACTCTTTGGGAAAAGCAGTTCCTCCTCATCTCCATCCTAACTTTACTCCCCTGAATCTTGAGGCTATGTCCCTTAGTTCTAGTCTCACCTACCAGAGGAAACAACTTTTCTGCCTCTATCTTATCCCTTTCATAATATATGTTTCTGTAAGATCTCCTCTCATCCTTCTGAATTCCAGCAAGTAGTCCCAGGCGACTCAATCCCTCCTCATAATCTAATCCCCTCATCTCTGAAATCAACCTGGTGAACCTCCTCTGCACGCCTCCAAAGCCAGTGTATCCTTCCTCAAATAAAAAGATCTGAACTGCATTCAGTACTCCAGATGCAGCCTCACCAGTACCCTATAAAGTTGCAGCAATACCTCCCTACTCTTAAATTCAATTCCCCTAGCAATGAAAGTCAACATCTCATTTGCCTTCTTGATAGCCTGCTGCACCTGCAAACCAACCTTTTGCAATTCATGCACAAGCACTCCCAAGTCCTTCTGCACAGAAGCATGCTGCAGTTTTACCATTGAAATAATAATCCACTCTTCCATTTTTCCTTCCAAAGTGGATGACTTGCATTTACCAACGTCGTACTCCATCTGCCAGACCCTTGCCCACTCACTTACTTTATCTATATCTCTCTGCAGGCTCTCCATATCCTTTGCACAATTTGCTTTTCCACTCAATTTAGTGTCATCAGCAAAATTAGATACACTACACTCGGTCCTGTCTTCTAGATCGTTAATGTATATCGTGAACAGTTGCGGGTCCAGCACCGACCCCTGCAGCACACTGCTCACTACTGATTGCCAACCAGAGAAACACCCATGTATCCCAACTTTTTGCTTTCTATTAGTTAACCAATCCTCTATCCATGCTAATACATCACCCCCAATTCTATGTATCTTTATCTTATGGTAAGTCTTTTATGTGGCACCTTATCGAACATCTTCTGGAAATCCAAGTAAATAACATCCACCTGTTCCCCATAATTCCCTCCAGGCTTGACAAGAAGCTCAGAGACCTCAGCCTTCACCCTGCCTTGTGCAGTTGGATCTTGGACTTCCTGTCAGATTGATGGCAGGTGGCAAGAGTAGGCTCCTTCACCTCTGCCCCTCAACATAGGAGCACCCCAGGACTGTATCCTAAGCCCCCTCCTTTACTCTCTGTATACCATGGCTGTGTCACCACCCACAGCTCCAAATTTGCAGACAATACTACATTAATTGGCCTTATCTCAAATAATAATGAGGCAGCCTACAGAGAAGAAGTCATCACCCTGTAACAGTGGTGTCAAGAAAGCAACCTTTCCCTCAATGTCACAAAAACAAAGGAAGTTGGTTATGGACTTCAGGAGAAACAGAGACAGGCTCAGCCCTATTGACATCTTATGGATCTGGAATTGAGAGGGTGAACAGCTCTAAGTTCCTCGGTATACACATCACCAAGGACCTCACATGGTCTGTACATAGCTTCTTTCATCAGACTGATTAATTCACGCTGACACAATGGTATTTCTAAGCTATATTGACTGTACTGTTGTATATCTTACTGTACATACAATTTATTTCAAATCACAACAGTGCCTCTTTCACCTCAGACGACTGAAGAGGTTTGGTATGGTCCCCCAAATCCTAAGATCTTTCTACAGGGGGCACAATTGAGAGCATTCTGACAGGCTATATCACTGCCTAGTATGGGAACTATACTTCCCTCAATTGCAGGACTCTGCAGAGAGTGGTGCGGACAGCCAAGCACATCTGTGGCTGTGAACTTCCCACTAGTCAGGACATTTACAATGACAGGTGCATAAAAAGGGTCCCAAGGATGATCGGGGACCCAAGTCAGCCCAACCACAAACTGTTCCAGCTGCTAGCATCTGGAAAATCGTACCGCAGCTTTACAGCCAGGACCAACAGGCTCCGGGATAGCTTCTTCCATCAGACTGATTAATTCACGCTGACACAATGGTATTTCTAAGCTATACTGACTGTACTGTTGTACAGGTTTCCCCTCGCCATCTGAAGGTAGAGCGTTCCTATGAAATGGTTCGTAAGCCGGAAGGTCGTAAAGCGAAGAAGCAATTACCATTTATTTTTATGGAAAAAATTTGTGAGCGTTCGCAGACCCAAAAATAACCTACCAAATCGTGCCAACACATAAAACCTAAAGTAACAGTAACATATAGTAAAAGCAAGAATGATATGATACATACACAGCCTATTTAAAGTAGAAATACTTATCTACAATCATTGCCCGCACTGTTCTCCATAGCGAAAATCTCACGCAAGCGCTGACAGAAACACAGCGCAAGCACTTTCGGCAAAAACACGGTGCAAGCGCTCTCCAGTAACCTTTAAGCTATGAAGCTGCCAAATCATACCAAATAACACCTAAAAATACACAGCCTATATAAAGTAGAAATAATGTATGTACAGTGTAGTATCACTTACGGGAATTGGGAAGACATTGAGCACACTGATGAAGGTGTGTTAGGCTGAGTCATTGGAGGTTTGGGTGGTGCAGTGGCCCCCACCCTCCAGGCAGCGACCCGATACCGATCCGATACCGATCCGTGAAGCATGCAGGGGTACAGCGGCAGCCGGGACGCACCCAGCACATCTTTAAGAAAAAAGCCAAAACAAACAAGCTAATTAATTAGGTGCCGCCCGGCACGTAAATGTCAGCCCAGATCAGAGGCGACGCCTATTATTAACGCCACTGGTGACGCTGTCCTTAAGCCTCTACTAGTGTACCATTCAGAAAATCCGAGGGCACTTAAAGGTGTTGATAAGAAAACACTTCCCGTTGTGTTTCGTTCACATCCAAGCAGTTGGAACACCCAAGTGCTTTTTTCTGAGTACATGAGCAGATACTTTAGTCCTCTTGTTGAAAAATATTGTAGAGAAAATAACCTTGATAACAGGTGTCTTGTGATTGTCGATTATTGTGCTGCTCATCCGCCTGCCATTACCGAGTATGGCAGTAACATTTGTGTTGCGTTCTTACCGCCGAATACGACATCGTTGCTGCAGCCATGTGACCAAGGCCTAATAGCCACAATTAAGGCTTACTACACACAAAATGTGATGCATTTTATTGTAAGTGCTATTGACAGAGAGGGCAACTCCGAAGCATCTTTGCAAGAGATCTGGAAAGACTACAATATAAAACTGGCAATCGCCAACACTGGAGATGCTCTTGATAGGCTAACTGTCTCGATGAGAAATGGCGTTTGGAGGAAACTATGTCCCGAAGCAGTGAACGATTTTAAAGGCTTCGAACCATCAACAATAACTATCGACAATAGTGAGCTTGGCTAAGGAGGCAGGGTTTGTGGAAGTTGATGAAAATGATGTTGAAGAGGTTTTGGCATCCCATGACCAAGAATTGACAGATGAAGAGCTGATGCAATTGCAAGAGGAAAGGATAACAATTGAAACCAAACACAGTAGCGAAAATGAAGTCATCCAGGGACTGAACGTGAAGCAGTTGCATGAGATTTTCGCTGCGATTGACAGCGCTGCAATGATTGCAGTAAAGTATGACTTTTAATTTTGAAAGGGCACGTAGGTTTAGGGCAGGTTTGCAGGATGTTTTGAGTGCTTACAAAGAACTGTATGACAGAAAAATGCGCGAGGCTCAGCAGTCAAGTATACTGTCATTTTTCAAGCCTTGCACATCAGCCACAGCAGATGACCAACCTCGACTTTCGACATCGAGGCAGGCAGACATAGAAGATGATGACCTGGCTGCCCTATTGAAAATAGACTATGATGAGATGACACCCCAGTCTCCTCTACCTCCCACCACCCCAATTTCCGAAGACTCATCCTAACACACCGTCCTGATTTCCATAAGTGAAACTACACTGTACATACATTATTTCTACTTTATATAGGTTGTGTATTTTTGTGTTATTTAGTATGATTTGTTATTTGGTATGATTTGGCAGCCTCATACCTTAAAGGTTAGTGGAGAAAGTGCTTCTGCCGAGAGCGCATGCGTGAGATTTTTGCTGCGCTAGACAGTGCTTCAATGATTACTTCATATAGGCTGTGTATTTATCATATCATTCCTGCTTTTACTATATGTTACTGTTATTTTAGGTTTTATGTGTTATTTGGCATGATTTGGTAGGTTATTTTTTGGGTCTGGAAACGCTCAAAAATTTTTCCCATATTAATAAATGGTAATTGCTTCTTCACTTGACGACATTTCGGCTTACGAACCGTTTCATTGAAACGCTCTACCTTTGGATAGCTTTAAGCATTTTCCCAAATACAGATGTTAAACTAACTGGCTTATAGTTAACTGCCTTTTGTCTACATCCTTTTTTGAACAGTGGCATGACATTCGCCATCTTTCAATCTACCGGGACTTGCACAGAGTCCAGAGAATTTTGGTAAATTATCACCAAAGCCTCAGATATAATTTCTGTCATTTCTTTTAGTACCCTGGGATGCATTCCATCAGGACCAGGAGACTTGTCTGTCTTTAGGCCCACAAGTTTGCTCAGCACTTTCTCTTTAGTGATAGCTACTGTATTGGAGGTCCTCACCTGCCATTGCATCCATAATATCTCTCTTCAACGTGACAACCAACACAAAACAGTCGTTCAAGGCTTCATTACCCAATACCAATTCCCCCTTCTCGTCCTCCAAGGGACCCATGTTCACTTTGGCTGCCCTTTTCCGCTTTATATAACTATAAAAACATCCTATCCGTTTTTCTATATTGCGCTAGTTTATTTTCATAATCTAGCTTCCCTTTCTTTATTGCTTACTTAATAGTTCTTCGTTGCTTTTTAAAATTTTCCCAATCTTCCAATTTCCCACTATTCTTGGCAACTTTATATGCACAAATTTTTAGTTTGATGCCTTCCTTTATTTTCTTAGTTATCCACGGCTGGCTCTCCCCACCCTTATTGTCCTTACTTTCAACTGGAATATATTTTTTTTGAGCACCATGAAAAATCTCTTTGAAAGTCTTCCAATGTCCCTCAACTGTCCCACCATATAGCCTGTGTTCCCAGTTTACCCTATCCATCTCCTCTCCCATCCCACTGCAGTGTCCATTGTTTAGGCACAATACATTAGTTTAGACTGAACTATTGCACACTCAATTTGTATGAGAAACTAAATCATACTGTGATCACTCTTTCCAAGAGGATCCCTAACTACAAGATCGCTACTTTTATCTGTCTCATTGCACAGGACCAGATCCAAGACAGCATGTTCTCTTGTCGGTTCAATAACATGCTGTTCAAGAAAGCTATCATGAATGCATTCTATGAATTCCTCAAGACTGCCTCAACCAACCTGGTTCACCCAACCTATGTGCAAGTTAAATTCTGCCACGATAACTGCTGTTCCACTTGTACATGCTTCGGACATTTTTCGGTTTATTGTCTGTGCCACTGTAATGTTATTATTTGTGGCCTACAAACAACTCCAACCAGTGATTTTTCCCTCCATTAGTATCCCTAATGTCTACTCAGATGGATTCAACATTCTGCTCCTTAGATCTTATATTGTCTCTCACCATCACCCTGATCTCATCCTTAATTAAGAGTGCTACCCACCTCCCTTACCTTCTTACCTACCCTTCCGCATTACCTGATATCTTTGAATATTTAATTCCCAATCCTTTCCACCCTGCAACCACATTTTTGTAATGACCACTAAATCATATCCCTTTATCTTGATTTGTGCCACAAGTACACTGACCTTGTTAACAAATACTATAGGCATTCAGATAAAGTGCCCTTTAAAATCTAGTAATCTTTGTCTTTTATGCACCTGACTTTTCTGCACTCAACCCTTACTTGTCTATTTTTTAAACTTTTGCTTTTACTTTATCTTTATCCACACTTTTCTCTTTCAATTTATCCATTCTTCTCCAAACTGTTGAACCTCCCCCCCTGCTATTTTGTTTAAGATCCTATCCACAACCCTAGTTATGCAACTTGCCAAGATCCAAGTCCCATCATCGTTCAGGTGGAGCCCATCCCAGTGGAACAGCTCCCTCCTTCCCCAGTACTGGTACCAGTTTCCCATGAATTCATACCCACTTCTCCCACACCAATCCTTGAGCCACACATTTAACTCTCTAATCTTCTTAACCCTGCGCCAATTTGCAGGTGGCTCAGGTAGTAATCCAGAGATTTCCACCTTTTTGGTTCTGCTTTTTTAAACTTAGCCCCTGGCTACTCAAAATCCCTCAGCAGAATCTCTTTCCTCGTTCTACCTATGTTGTTGATGCCCACGACAACTGGATCTTTCCCCTCCCACTGTAAATTCCTCTCCAGGTCAGATAAAATGTCCTGAACCCAGGCACCAGGCAGGCAACACCACTCTTGGGACACTCTATCCTCGCGACAGGGAATTCTGTCTATTCCCCTGACTACACTATCCCCAACTACCACTACAGTTCTCTTCTCTCCCTCCCCTCTTGAATGGCTCTCTGAACCATGGGGCCACAGTGAAGTTGCTCATCCTTCCTACAGCCCCACACAGGGAGTAAGAATCTCAGACCTGTTGGACAAGTTCATGGGCTGAGGCTACTCCAGCACTCTCTTGGATCCCACTACCTGCCTCACTCAGTCACACCCTCTTGTCCCTAACCACACACTGAATTTGAGGCAGCTAATCTAATGGGTGTGCCTACCTCCTGAAACAGAGTGCCAGGTAACACTTCCCCTCCCTGATGTGCCACAGTGTCTGAAGCTCAGATTCCAGGTTATCAGCTTGAGTTCCTCAAGCAGCCAACACTTGCTGCAGATGTGGTCACCAGGAACCACAGTGGGGTCCACCAGCTCCCACATCATGTAGCTACAGCACATCTCCTGATCCTGCATCTTCCTTCCTTTATTTACTTAGTTGATGCTTGGTGACTTTTTTTATTCCACCACTACAAAAGCTTGAAGAGATTATTTATAGAGACATAAGAGCTATATAGCACAGAAACAAATCCTTTGGCCCAACTAGGCCATGCCAACCTGGTGACTAACTTTGCTATTTGCCTGCTTGACACAGTTGACTCCATGCATCTCTCTAAATATCTTTTAAATAGTCAAAGTAAAATTTACTTCAATTTATAAAAAGGTAGATGGCGCCAGTGTACATTGGTGACTGTGCACTACAGGAATTTGTACCAGTTTTCCTCTTAGTATACTCCCAAATGACTTCTGCTGCAATTCACAGCACGCAAATTTCCTCTTAACAATGGACTACCAAATTAAATTAATGATCTTCAGATCTCACGTTTGACAGTTAAATGCGGAGCAGCTAAGTGTAGCACCTTTGAAGGTCAACACCAATGCCAAAAATGCAGTCGGAGAGGTGGGATTGAACCCAGGCTGAAGCACAGAGGGATGGGGCCACCTCTGCCTACTATCTTGATAGCAAATGTACAGTCACTGCAAAATAAGGTTGATGATCTCAGGGCCATGCTGCTGTATCAGAGACAGATGAGGCTGATCTCAATTGTCTGTTGCATTGAGAATTGGTTAACAGTGAACACAGCTATCCGATTAGAAGGTTTTATGATTTTCAGAATGGAGCGAACCTTGAATTCTGGTAAGGAAAAAAGGTGGCGGCATGTGCTTTTTAGTCAATTCTCATTGGAGAATGGACCTTGGGGTTATGTTGACCTCTTGTTCCCCTGACTTAGAACACCTAACGATTAAATGTAGACTATTCTATTCGCATCGGGAGTTCTTATCTATAATCCTGACCACAGATTATATAGCACCAGTGGCCAATTATAAGCAAGCACTCACAAAACTGCACAATGTTGTCTGCAGGCAAGAAACCGCCCATCCTGATGCATTTCAAATTATAATTGGTGATTTTAACCGGGCCTGTTTGAAGAAAACCCTACCCAATTATCACCAACATGTAACCTGTTCCACCAGAGGTCCCAACACACTGGACCATTGCTACACTACAATAAGGAATGCCAATCAATCTTTCTTGAGACTGCATTTTGGCAAGTCGGACAATTTGACTGTACTCCTGCTACCTCCATACAGACAGAGCCTAAAGAACAAGGCTCCAGAGAGCAAGACAACCAAGAGGTGGATGCGAGAGGCTGAGGAATGGTTACAGGATTGCCTTGAGTCAGTGGACTAAGCCGTGTTCAAGAACCCATCTGAGTGCCTCAGTGACTAAACCAGGGTCATTACAGTCTTTATTGAACAGCTGTGGATGACCATGTCCCCACAGAATCATTCAGGGTTTTCCCCAATCAGAAGCCCTGATGAACAATGAAATCCGGAATCTGCTGACAGCCAGATCAAGGGTGCTACGAGGTGCACGTATAATCTCCGGAAAGCCATCTCTCGGGCAAAGTGGAGATTCCAGACTAGACTGGAATCAACGAGGGATGCTTGACAGCCGTGGCAGGATTTGAATGCCAAAACCTCCTACAAAGCTAAATCTTACGACTTAGGGGACAGCAAAACTTTGCTTCCAAATGAGCTCAATGCCTTCTATGCTCACTTTGATTATCAGAACCAGGAGGAACAATCGTGCACCCCCATGTCCCCTGATGATCCTTTGATCTGAGTACCTGGAGAGGACATGTGGGCTGCCTTCAAAAAGATGAATCCAAGGAAAGTATCCAGTCCAGATGTAGTACCTGGCCGAGTACATAAGACCTGTGCTTACCAATTTGCTGGTGTACCCACCTGCTTCCAGCAGGCCCAAGAAGAACATGGTAACCTGTCTAAATGACCATCACCCAGAGGCACTTACATCCACTTGGAGTACTTGGAGACTAATGATAAAATAAGTCAAAGTCAGCATGGTTTCTGTAAAGGAAATCTGGCCTAACATATCACTTAGAGTTCTTCGAGGAAATAAGAAGGGTGGACAACGGAGAGACAGAGGATGTCATTTACTTGCATTTTCCAAAGCATTTGATAAGGTGCCACACTTGAGGCTGCTTAACAAGATAAAATCCTACGGCATTACAGAAAAGATACTGGCATGGATAGAGGAATGACTGACAGGCAGGAGGCAGTGAGTGGGAATAAAAGGGGCCTTTTCTAGCTGCCTGCCAATGACTAGTGATGTTCCTCAGGGGTGAATATTAGAACTGCTACATTTCACATTGTTTGTCAGTGATTTGGGCAATGAAATTGATGGCTTTGTGGCAAAGTTTGCAGAGGATACAAAGATAGGTGGAGGGGTTGGTAGTGCTGAGGAGACAATGCAACTGTAGCAGGACTTGGACAAATTGGAAGAATGGGCAAAAAAGCAGCAAATGGAAAACAGTGTTGGGAAATGTATGACAATGCATTTTGGTAAAAGGAAAAACAGTGTGGACTCTTATCTAAATGGGGAGAAGGTTCAAACATCAGAGGTGCAAAAGGACTTAGGAGTCCTTGTGCAAGACTCTCAGAAGGTTAATTTACTGATTGAGCCTGTGGTAAAGAAGGCAATTGCAATATTGGCATTTACTTCAAGGGGAATATAATATAAAAGCAAGGAGATAATGCTGAGGCTTTATAAGACACTAGTCAGGCTGCACTTGGAGTATTCTCGACAGTTTTGGGCCCCATATCTCAGAAAGGATGAGTTGTCATTGGAGAGAGTTCAGAGGAGGTTTACAAGAGGGGATTCCAGGAATGAAGGGATTAACATATGAGAAGTTTTTGGCAGCTTTGAGCCTGTACTCACCGGAATTTAGAAGAATGCGGGGGGATCTCATTGAAACCTACCGAATGTTGAAAAAGGACTAGATATGGTGGATGTGGAGAGGATGTTTCCTATGGTAGGAACATCCAGAACTAGAAGGCACAGCTTTGAAATTGAGGGGGCGACCTTTTAGAACAAAGAAGAAATTGTTTTAGCCAGAGAGTTGTGAATCTGTGGAATGCTCTGCAGTGGAGGCCAAGTCTGTGGGTATATTTAAGGCGGATGTTCATAGTTTCCTGATCAGTCAGGACATCAAAGGATATGGCGAGAAGGCAGGTGCATGGGATTGAGTGGGTTCTGAGATCAGCCATGATGGAATGGCAGAGCAGACTTGATGGGCTTAATGGCCTAATTCTGCTCCTATGTCTTATGCTCTTATGGATCCATGGTGATGGTATTTTGAGAGGCTGGTGTTGAAGCATATCAACTCCTGTCTGAATGGTGACTTGGATCCGCTCCATTTCGTCTACCAAAACAACAGGTCAACAGCAGATGCTATCTTGTTGGTTCTTCACACAACCCTGGAACATCTGGAGAGCAAAGATGCGTACATCAGGATGCTCTTGATTGATTATAACTTGGCATTTAACGCCATTAATTCCTTTAAGACTAACCAGTAAAGTCCAAGGCCTGGACCTCAACACCTCCTTGTGCAATTGGATCCTGGATTTCCTCACTTGTAGAGCCCGGTCATTTCAGATTGGCAAAAACATCTCCTCCACAATCTCCATCAGGATGGGAGCACCACAGGATGTGTGTTTAGCCCCCTGCTCTACTCACTTTACACCTATGACTGGGTGGCTAAGTACAGCCCCAGCACCATATACAAGTTTGCTGACGACATCACTGCTGTGGGCTATACCAAAGGAGGTGATGATCCAACATACAAGATGGAGATTGAAAACTTGGCTGAGTGGTGTAATAACAACCTCTCATTCAATGTCAATAAGACCAAGGAAAAGATTGTAGACTTCAGGTGAGGGAAACCAGAGGTCCATGAGCCAGCAATCGTAGGAGCAGCAGAGGTGGAGAGGGTCAGTAACTTTAAATTCCTGGGTGTCACTATCTCAGAGGACCTATCACACAAATATAATTGCAGAGAAAAGACAACAGCGCCTCTACTTTCTCAGGAGTCTGCGGAGGTTCAGCATGTCATTAAAAGCCTTGGAAAACTTCCATAGATGTGAGGTAGAAAGTTTACTGTCTCTTATGGGAACACCAATGCCTTTGAGTGGAAAATCCTACAAAAGGTAGTGGATTCGGCTCAGTACATCACGGGTAAAACCCTCCCAACCATTCAGCACATCTACACGAAATATTCCCATCAAAAACAGCATCTATTAAAGATCCTCACCACCCAGGCCATGCTCTTTTCTCGTTGCTCCCATCAGGTAGAAGGTACAGGTGCCTTAGGACTATCATCAGGTTCAAGATCAGTTACTACCCTTCAGCCATCAGGCTCTTGAACAAAAGGGGACAGCTACACTCATTTAAGGACTCTGTTGTATTGTTATTTCATGCTTGTTACTTATTGCTATTTATTTATACCTGCATTTGCACAGTTTGTTTACAGTTAACCATTCCTGATGTTCACAGATTACAATTACTATTCTATAGATTTGTTAAGTATGCCCACAGAAAATGAATCTTGGGGTTGTATGTGGTGTCATGTATACTCTAATAATAAATTTTATTTTGAACTTTAATACCAATGTCTTATACAACTGTAAAATCATGTCCTAACACCTTACTCAATATCTTGAATGAGGAAGGCAAGCACACCAAATGCTTCATCACCATGCACGTGTCACCACTTTCGACCAATTACATACCGCCCCACCTCCCCCTCGTATCCCATCCATTATTTATTTTTATACACACATTCTTTCTCTCACTCTCCTTTTTCTCCCTCTGTCCCTCTGTCTATACCCCTTGCCCATCCTCTGGGTTCCCCCCCACTTTGTCTTTCTCCCCGGACCTCCTGTCCCATGATCCTCTCATATCCCCTTTGCCAATCACCTGTCCAGCTCTTGGCTCCATCCCTCCCCCTCCTGTCTTCTCCTATCATTTTGGATCTTCCCCCTCCTCCTCCCACATTCAAATCTCTTACTAGCTCTTCCTTCAGTTAGTGCTGACGAAGGGTCTCGGCCTGAAACGTCCACTGTACCTCTTCCTAGAGATGCTGCCTGGCCTGCTGCGTTCACCAGCAACTTTGATGTGTGTTGCTTGAATTTCCAGCATCTGCAGAATTCCTGTTGTTTACATACCTGCATCCCTTGCTACCATCTACTAACCAATCCTTTGGTCTGTCTTACCAAAATGCAGCATCTCACATTTACCTGAATTAAACTCTAAAGTTTGATTCTCTATAGTTAACAATTCCACAGTTAATCAAGATTACCTTCAACATTCAGGACACCACCAATTTTAGCGTCATCTACAAATTTACTGACCGTGCCATCTACATTCTCATCCAAATTGCTGATATTGATGAATAGTATTGGACCCAGTGCCAAATCCAACAGCATGACACTGGTCAACACACACAAAATGCTGGAGGAACTCTGCAGGCCAGGTAGCATTTATAGAAAAGAGTAAAGTCGACATTCCAGACCAAGACCCTTCAGCCCGAAACATTGACTTTACTCTTTTCGATAGGTGTTGCCTAGCCTGCTGAGTTTCTCCAGCATTTTGAGTGCGTTACTTGGATTTCCAGCAGCTGCAGATTTTCTCTTGTTTGAGCATGACACTGGTCACAGGACTTCTTCTGAAAAACAAGCATCTACCACCACCCTCTGTCTCCTATCATTGAGCCAATTTTGTATCCAATTGCCTATCTTGTCCTGAATTCCATGTGATCTAACCTTCCGGACCAGCCTATTATGTGGTAACTTGTCAAAGGCCGTGCTGAAGTCCACATAGACCACGTTTATCAGGCTGCCCTCAGAAGCACTTTCGGTCACCTCTTCAAAAACTTCAAACTTAAAAAAACTGAAATACATTAATTTAACAGATTGTTTCATTTGTTATCTTCCAATCCAAACTTCACTTGCAATATTTTTGATCTAAAGCAGCACATTTTCTTCACAACTCATTCAATCTTTCTCGTTAACTAAGATTTAAAAAGTGTCAAATGCCTGACAATCTTGAATTTATTTGCATTATGTATTAAATGGAACAGACTTAATTCTAATTAAACTATTAGAATTACACTTCTTATATTACAATGCATTAAATATTGAAATATTTTAAAGCTGTAAGAAACAGAAATGCAAGCTGTTCACTCCTTATGGTACAGATGTTATTTCTTTATTCTGAAAGATCTTTGACAAGAAGTTTCTTCCCACTCCCCTGACTACTGCAAAACTGATTGCTTCAGTATTTGTCATAAGCTTTGAGCAAAATACAAATAAAATCACACTTCAAACCTGCGTAAACAAGTTATCGGCGGTTCAAATCAGGCAAGCACAGCAAGTGCCTTTCTATGTCACATGACAAATGAGCTATGGCAGTTGAAGGCTAATCATAAATCTCCAAACAGGGGGTGGTCAGCACTGAACAAAATGAAACCTACAATGAAAGGGAGTATACACATCTATTCAATGCAATGTAACCTAAAGGAGAACAACAACAAAGGATCGGAGAAGCAACAATGTTGAGCTGAACTGGGGACAAAGGAAGAGGGGTCAAACAATCTGGAGGAACTCAGTAGATCAAGCAGCATCTTGGAGAAAAAAGTGACACAACAACGTTTTGGATGGAATTCTATCAGGACCTTTCAACTTCAGATGTCTACAATTCATTTCCCTCACACAAATAGTATCTGCAATCTATGGCATCTTCAACCGAACAGGTTGTTCAGCAATGCACACCTGTTCCCGCATTCTAGGAGTGCATATTGTTACCTTCTCCATACAACTGCTACCTCTAATTAATTGCTTTGGTTAGAAACATCTTAAGTCTCAGCTGGATAAATTTAATTGTCAAAGTATCAACTGCAGTTTCCAGAGTGGAATTCCAAAATTCTGTAATTGCTGCTATTCCCCAACTTCACACATGAAATGCTGGGGGTGCAGTTTATAATCTGTAACTTGCAGCCTTGAGGCCTCAAAGCCAACAGATCTGTTGCAAGAAACATAGGTTGTTATGGTAGGTGATTTTAACTTTCTACACATTGACTGAGACTTCCATACTGTAAAAGGACTAGATGGGATAGAGTTTGTCAAATGTGTTCTTAATCAGTACTTTGAAGTTCCAATGACAAAGTCTATGACACTTGATCCACTGTTGGGGAATGAGACAGGGCAGGTGACATAAGTTTGTGGAGGGGAACACTTTTAAGCGAGTGATCACAATTCAGGATTCAAGAATCAAAAAACTTTTATTGTCATTCTAACCATATATCAGCTCTGCAGGGCAGCACGAGACAGCGTTTCCCAGGAGCAGTGCAATCATAACATAACAAACGCAACACTAAATAATAAACATAACAATAAATAGTAAAACACAACAGCCACATGTCAGTTAAAATCAAGTTATAATTGTCCAGTGCAAGTTAAAAGTGTCCAAAGCAGAGTCAGGTAGAGCAGCTATTTAGCAGTCTGACTGCCTGTGGGAGGAAGCTGTTTAGTAACCTAGTGGTTTTAGTTTTAATGCTCCTGTAACATTTGCCTGATGGCAGAAGAACAAACAGTTCAGGGCGAGGGTGTGAGGGGTCTTTAATGATGTACCGTGTCTTCGGGAGGCATCAACTCTGAAAGAGGTCTTGGACAGAAGGTAGGGAGACCCCAATAACCTTCTCTTCTCCCCTAACCACCCTCTGCAAGGCTTTTTTGTCGACAGCACTGCAGCTGGAGTACTAGGTTATGATGCTAAAGAGGCATCACAATGGCATTAGTTTCAAAGTAAATATGCAAAAAGATAGGTCTGGTCTGTGGGTTGGATTCTAAATTAGAATTGGATTCTCAATTTTGATGGTATCAGAAATGATCTGGCAAGCATGGATTGTTTTAGGCTGTTTGCTGGCAAAGGTGTTTTGGTAAAGTGGGAGGCCTTAAAAAGTGAAATTTTGAGAGTACAAAGCTTGTATGTGTCTGTCAGAATAAAAGGTAAAGAAAACAAGTGTAGGGAATCTTGTTTTTCAAGAGATATTGAGGCCCTGGTTAAAAAGAAAAGGAGGTGCATAACAGGTATAGGCAAGTAGGAACAAATGAGGTGCTTAAAGAGTACAAGAAATGCAAGAGAACACTTAGAGAAGGTAAAATAGAATCCTAAGGAATTCTACGGATATATTAAGAGCAAAAGGATCGCAAGAGACAAAATTGGTCCTCTGGTAGATCACAATGGTAACCCAGGTGTGGAGCCAAAAGAGATGAGAGAGATCTTAAGTAATTTTCTTGCATTTGTATTTACTCAGGAAATGGACACAGAGACTACAGAAATGAGGCAAAGTGGCATCCACTTCATGGACACTACACAGAGGAAGTGTTTGCTGTCCTGAGAGAAGTCAAGGTGGATAAATCCCCAGGGACGACAAGGTGTCCCCTCAGTCCCTACTGGAAATTGCTGGGGCCCTAGCAGAGGTATTTAAATCATCCTTAGAGACAGGAGAGGTATTGGAGAAATGGAGGATAGCCAATAATGTTCTGCTGTTTAAGAAAGGCTCTTAACACAAACCTGGAAACTATAGGCCAGTGAGCCTGACTGTGAGTCAGTGGTGGGAAAGTTATTGGAAGGTATTCTAAGGGACTGGATATACAAGTATTTGGATGGTCATGGACTGATTAAGGATACTCAGCATGGCTTTGTGTGTGGCAAGTCATGTCAAATTAATCTTATAGAATTTTTCGAGGAAATTACCAGGAAAGTGGATGAAGGCGAGGCAGTGGATGTTGTCTACATAGACTTTAGCAAGGCATTTGACAAGGTCCTACATGGGAGGTTGGTCAAGAAGGTTCAGTTGCTCGGCATTCAGTCACTCATTTATTTTTTTCTGATTGTTACTTATAGTATTTTTTATATATTGCACTGTACTGCTGCTACAAAAGAACAAATTTCACAACTTGCAATACTGTGCTAAAGTCTTAAGCACATATATATATATATATAGCTAGAGTGCCCAAGACTTTAGCACAGTACTGTATTTGTCAACGCAGAGCAGAGAGAGAGTTTGCAAATTGGATTAGGCAATGGCTTTGTGAAAGAAGCCAGAGAGTGGCAGTAGATGGGTGCATCTCTTACTGGAGACCTGCGACTAGTGGAGTGCCGCAGGAATCGGTGCTGGGCCCATTGTTGTTTGTCACCTATAGCAATGATCTGGATGATAATGTGTTAACTGGATCAGCAAATTTGTGGATGACAACTAGATTGGGGGGTATGCTGGACAATGAGGAAGACAATCATGGTTTGCAGAGGGATGTGGATGAGCTGGAAAAATGGCAGAAGGAATTTAATGCAGACAAGTGAAAGGTGTTGCACTTTGGTGGGACCATTCAGGGTAGGCCTTTTACAGTGAATGGCAAGGCACTGATGAATGTGTTAGAACAAAGGGATCTGGGAATACAGGTCCATAATTCATTGAAAGTAGTGTCACAGGTAGATAGGGTCGTAAAGAAAGCTTTTGGCACATTGGCCTTCATAAATCAAAGTGATAAATACAGGAGATAAGATGTTATGTTCAAGTTGTATATGATGGTGCGGCTTAATTTGGAGTATTGTGTTCAGGTTTGGTCTACAGGAAAGATGTAAATAAAGTTGAAAGAGTACAGAGAAAGTACAGACTGCACCTCTTCCTAGAGATGCTGCCTGGCCTGCTGCGTTCACCAGCAACTTTTATGTGTGTTGCTTGAATTTCCAGCATCTGCAGAATTCCTGTTGTTTGTTGAAGTTTATAAGGAATGTTGCCAAGTCTGGAGGACTAGAGTTACAAAGAAAAATTTAATAGGTTGGATTAGATTAGATTAGATTATGAGGACACTCAGTCCTCGTTTATTGCCATTTAGAAATGCATGCATTAAAAAATGATACAATATTGCTCCAGAAAGATATCACAGAAACACAGGACAAACCAAGACTAAAACTGACAAAACCACATAATTATAACATGTAGTTACAACAGTGCAAAGCAATACCGTAATTTAATAAAGAGCAGAGCATGGGCACGGTAAAAAAAAAGTCTCAAGTCCCGATAGCCCCATCATCTCATGCAGACGGTAGAAGGGAGAAACTCTCCCTGCCTCCATGCACCGCAAATTTGTCGATGCACTGGAAGCACCCGACCGCAGCCGACTCTGAGTCTGTCTGAAAACTTAGAGCCTCCAACCAGCTCCCTGACACCGAGCACCACCTCTGCCGAGCGCTTCAACCCCACCCCGGCCACCAAGCCTCAAGCAAAGACGAGGACTCGGGGCCTTCCCCTCTGGAGATTCTGGATCACACAGTAACAGCAGCAGCGAAGCAGGCATTTCAGAAGCTTCACAGATGTTCCTCCGTGTTCTCATGTCTGTCTCCATCAAATCAGGATTGTGCACGGCACCCTACTTGACAAATAACAGATATCATTCACCAGAGTGGCCACTGCAAGCTGTGTCATGCTGCCATCTTCTCCTCCCAGTTAGTACTTTACTCCTGAGTTATCAGCAAATGTTGAATAGATTCGGACTTTATTACCTTCGATACCAGAGGAAGAGGAAAGATTTGATAGAAGTATACGAAGTTATTTTTTCCTGAGGTTGGGTGAGCTAGAACTGGAGGTCATGTGATGAGGGTGAAAGATGAAATGTTTAAGGAGACCATGAGGAGGATCTTCACTCAAGGTGGTGAGAGTATGATTGAGCTGCCAGCAGAAATTGCGGATGTGGGTTCAATTTCAACATTTAAGTGGAACTTGGATACGTACATGGATGGAAGGGGTAAAGAAGGGGTCCAGGTTCAGGTCAATGGGACAAGACAAAATAATAATTTGGCATGGACTAGATAGATTGAAAGGCCTAATTCTATGCTATAATATTGTATGACTATTTGACTATGAATACTCACTGACAAAATATGCGTACTTAGGCCATTGCTCTTCTCTCTCTGCACTCATGACTGTGTGGCTAGGCATAGCTCAAACCACTATCTAAAAATCTGCCAATAACACCACTGTTGTCGGCAGAATCTCAGATGATAATAAGGTGTATGGGAGTGAGATACATCAGCTGATTGAGTAGTGACACAACAGCAAACTTGATTCAATGATTTCTTTAAAGCCCACAAACACTACCTCAGATTTTTTGCTCTTTTTGCATTCATTTATTTTTTTCTGATTGTTACTTATAGTATTTTTTATATATTGCACTGTACTGCTGCTACAAAAGAAGAAATTTCACAACTTACAGCACTGTGCAAAAGTCTTAAGCATACATATACAGCTAAGGTGCCTACAGCTTTAGTATTTGTCAATATGGAGCAGATAGTGAATTTATACATCTGGCAGGAGCAAAGAAAGTCAAAATTTGGAGCTCAACTCTGACATTATCTGCAAGGAGTTTGCATGTCTTCCATGTAAACGATTGGGTGCTCCAGTTTCCTCTTACAGTCCAAACACATACCAGTTAAAGGTTAACTGGTCAAAGCAAATAGTCCCATGTGCAGCAAGGGTTAAATTGGTGGGTAACTGGTGGCACATAGATAAATGGTCCATTAGAATACAGTGCCTTCCAATCACTTACTATTGATGTCAGGTTCACCGGCCTATCATTTCCCAGTGTATTCTTGAGTCTTTCTTAAACAATGGAACAACATTAGCTATCCTCCAGTTCTCTGACAGCCCAGCAATTTCTGTACTAGCCTCCCACAAGGTCCAGGGGATGCCTTATCAGGTTTTGGGGAATCCACCTTAATTTGCCTCAAGAGAGTAGCAGATATTACTTCTGATCCAGACTAATTGTGGACTTCTGATGAGGAAGTCAAGGATCTAGTTGGAGACGGAGGTACAAAGGCCCAGCTCTGAAGTTTGTTAATTAGTACTGAGGGGAAGGTGGTGTTGAATGTTGAGCTGTAATCAATAAACAGCAGCTTGACGTAGGTATTGCTACTGTCCAGGTGATCCAAGATCAAATGGAGAGCCAGTGAGATTGAATCTACTATGGATCTGTTGTAGCATGGATAGCATAGATAGATTAGCATGAATAAAAGTTACAGAGAGGCTGGTTCAGTCTCAGACAATTGCAGTGGTGTGCTTCCATTGATAACCAAACATAATTCACATAGCAGATCCATGACAAAAGCTTCAATATTACCAATATTAAATTACAACCCAGCTCAACCCGTGGACAAACAAATAATCAAAGCACCAGACAAATGGAGATCCCAATGGATGTAGAGGAAGAGTTGGGTGCCATCCCTTAACGTACGGAGATTGACACAGTCTTCAATAATGGCAAGAGGCAGCAATGCCGCTGTGATAAAGAGACCAATCCATTCTTGGGAATTTCATCGACCACAGTACATACACTTCTCTGGCTCAAAGGGACAGTGTATAATGAAACCAAACAAATGCAATCCATGTACACGCTTGAGGGAATCAGTACCGGAGACGAGTGGTTTCCGAGGCTGCAGAGAAGTCAAGAATGAGAAGGGACGGATGACTGTGACCAAAACCTTGATAAACTCATTTGTGGGATTCCAAAACAGAGTTAAGAGAAACGTACATAAATCAGTACAGCATAGGAACAAAGTCTTTGGCCCAGAATGCTGTGCCAAAGTAATTGAACCAATAATTAAATACTGAACTACACTAGTCCATTCTGCCTGCACAATTTCTGCAGAAATTCTCTGATGGCTCAGCAATAGTTGGGTGTGTAAAGGAAGGACAGGAGGATGAATACAGGCCCCTGGTGGAAGACTTTGTCAAATGGTGCAAGCTGAATCATCTGCAGCTCAACATCAGTAAGACAAAAGAGATGGTGACGGACTTTAGGAGGACTAAGCCTGCACTGCTCCCTGTTACTATTGATGGTGAGGATGTAGGTGCGGTGAGGGCTTACAAGTACCTGGGGGTGCACCTGGATGGCAGACTTGAGTGGAGGACTAACACAGAGGCTGTGTACAAGAAGAGCCAGAGTCACCTCTACTTCTTGAGGGGACTGAGGTCTTTGGAGTATGCAGGCCTCTCCTTCACACGTTCTATCAGTCTGTTGTCGCCAATACAATCTTTTATGTGGTGGTGTGCTGGGGAAATGGCATCAACTCGGGTGATACAAGCAGGCTCAATAAACTGATTAGAAAGGCTGGTTCTTTTATAGGAGTCAAACTGGACACACTGGAGGCTGTGGTAGAACAAAGATGGAAAATCTTGTCAAATCTGGGCAATGTTTCTGCTTCACCCTCTGTGTGCCACCTTGGCTGAACAGAAGAGCATTTTTAGTAATAGACTAAGAAAACTGCGCTGCTCCAAAGAGCACTCCATGAAGTCATTCTTACCCTCGGCCAATAGGTTCTATAATGAGTCAACCTATAGCCAGGTAAGTAATGACCCCCTCCTGTTTGTGGTAACTTATTTTTATTCTTTCTACTTCCCTCCTAATATTTGTAGATTTGTGAACTTGTAATGCTACTGTGGCACTGTAATTTCCTTTGGGATCAATAAAGTATTTATCCATATTCCTCCATTCTCTGCACGTTCATGTGACTATGCAAGAGCCTCTTAAATGCTTCTATTGCATTTGCATCCACTACCACTCTGGCAGTACATTCAATGAACTCATTGTATAAAAAAAATACTTACACTGCACACCTCCTTTGAATTTACCACCTTTCATCTCAATTTCATGGCCTGTTGTATTAAATATTTAGACTTGGAAAAAGATTCAGGCTGTCTGCTCTATTTATGCCCCTCATAATCTTAAACCTTGATCAGGTCTTCCCCTCAGCCTCTGCCTCTCCAGCAAAAGCGACCCAAGTTTGACTAACCACTCCTTATAGCAAATACCCCTCTAATCCATATTTATAGAGTCCTTGATGCTTTGAAACATGCAGATGTGAGACACTGCAGAATGTGAAATGATGCGATCACTTTTTTTTCCCCTTGAAAATGAGCGAGAGTGGTTCAGTTGACAATGTAAAATTTGTTTAAAAATAATTAGTTTTAAAATTGTAGTTGACTGGAATGTGTAGATTAGAAAAGAAGTCCGAGTTTTCTTGATTATGTGAGTAGTGAATAAGCTCCTCAGACTGGAACCTTGATTGGTACCAAGGATCCCTGAGACTCTCCAGATCACATGTGACAGCATCTGTAAATGCACACAGCCATTGTTTGAGTATTTCACTCTTGGAAATCAACATGCCATGGGTCATCGGTTAGCCTTATAAAAGCAGAACATTGATGAGTGAGAGGAAATTCATAAGCAGGATGGGAAAATGGACCACCAGCTACGATAGAGGCCCAAAAGTTGAAGTCTGTGGGTGAGCATGTCCAGAGCTCAGTGTTCTGCAAGTCTGAGCCAGGAACTAGAGGTTTGAGGCCCAACGTCTGAGAGTCCAGGGCTGAAGACTGGTGGTCAGAGGCCTGTGTGTGTAAGAGTGGGTGAAAGAGTGGGAAAGGGGTTGAATTTACTGTTGTTGTTTTGCTATAGTTCAAAGTTCAAAGTATGTATACATTATACAACCTTGAGATAGGCCTACTTACAGGCAGCTACAAAACAAAGAAACCCAAAAGAACCCATTAGTAAAGACAAACACCCAATGTGCAGAGTGAAAAAAACAAGCAAATACCATTCAGAACTGAAGTCAACAAAAGAGAGCCCTACCAGACCGTCAGTTCAGCGCAGAGCTGAATAAACACCTCGGAGCAGTGAGCTGAACCGGTCCGTCCCTCGCCTTGGGCTGTGACACCTTGACCTTTTCAATCTGGCCCATCGCTTAAACCATCGTCCACACATTCACTTGCTTCGACACGCTCCGGGGCCTGGACCCTGCTGCCTCGATTCAGCCTGTAGCCGACCTTTCCAATTCAATTAACCAAACCTATGAACTTTACTCACTGCCAGCGATGGCCCCAGCGTCTCACCTAGGTGCTACTGCATCAAATTACCTCCAGGTCCAAAGGGAAGTTAAAGGCTGAGGTTTGCAGTGATCATTTATCAATAAAAATGTGATTAACATTTAGTTGTATTTAGTTGTTTTCTTTGTTTCATTGGTCACCAGTATTTAGTCACTGAGCTTCACCAGTGCCATCTTAAAACTTAGTGTGCCACGATGTTGAGTAGAACAACAAAATCAACAATACGCTGGCACCTGAAGATGCGGTGACACTTGTGGACTGCCCCAGCACGTACTTAGGCTGTGTTGGTTATTAATGCAAACATCACATTTCATTGTATGTTTTGATGTATATGTGATAAATAAATTTGAACCTGAACCCTTGCAGCATCTACCTGCTCAGCATCCTCTCCAAAGCCTCGATATCCTTCCTATAATGGAGTGACCAGAACTGAATGCGATACTCCAGATGCGGTCTACCCTGAGTTTAATAAAGCTGCAACATAACTTCCCTTGAACTCAACACCTCAAATAATAAAGACAAACATGCCAAACACCACCTTTACTATCTTAGTAATCTGTTTATTTGCTATCAGGGAGCTATGGACATGGACCCCAAGATCCCTCTGTACATCAATGTTGTTTAGGGTCCTGCCATTAACTGTGTATCATCTCCCAAGGTACAACACCTTGATCTTTCACCTGGTTAGATGAAACACCATCATTTCTCTTCCCATACCTGTAACTGAACTATACTCTGCTGTATCTTTTGGCGACCTTTGTATTGTCTGTGAATCCACATTTTCATCCAGGTCACTAATACTGTATAAACATGGCATTAATTACTCAAAGTGTGGTTTGATCTTCATCTAAGTCACAATACACACAAACACAGTCTGCTCAAACTAATCACACAAACAATTGTACTTCTGGTATCTGTATTGAACACATTGTTGAATCGTTCATGGTCTAGGCTGGGGACCCTTGTTTTTATATACTGGTAGAAACTCCACCAAATATTTCCTGTAGCTGTTGATCAGACTTGTACAATGGCTAGGAGGAATTTTAGACTAATCCTCCATACAAAATTGTTTCAGTTCATCAATATTTCTGCTATACCTTACATGAGCAGCCTTCTTCAGGTTATGCCACAGCATCCTTTACTTACTCACTGGGAAACCACAGTCAGTGCAGATTGGAAACAACATTTCCTCCTTGCTGACAATCAACACTGGCACACCTCAAAGATGTGTGCTTAGACCACTGTTCTACTCTCTCTATACCCATAATTGTTTGGGTAGGCACAGCTCAAATACCATTTATAAATTTGGCGACTACATGACTGTTGGCAAAATTTCAGATGGTGACTAGGAGGCATACAGGAGCAAGAGGTGTCACAAAGACAACCTTGCACTCAACATAGTAAGACCAAGAAATTCTTTGTGGACTTCAGAAAGAGGAAGTTGGGAGAACACACACCAGTCCTCATTGAGGGATCAGAAGTAGAAAAGGTGAGCAGTTTCAAGTTCCTGGGTGTCAGCATCACTAAGGATGTATCTTGGGCTCAACAAATTAAAGCAATTACAAAGAAGGCACGATAGTGGCTGTATCTCATTAGGAGTTTGAAGAAAATTGGTATGTCACCAAAGACACTCAGAAATTTCTGCAGCTGTACCATGGAGAGTATTCATTGCATCACTGTCTGTTATGGATGGGTCACTGCACAGGATTGGAACTCAGGCAGCTCCATCATGAGCACTAGCCTCCTCAGCATCCAGGTAGCCTTCAAAAGGCAATGCCTCAAGAAGGCAGCATCCATCATTTAAGGACCCCCGTCACCCAGGACATGATTACTCTTCTCCTCGTTACCATCAAGGTGGTGGTAAGGGCCTGAAGACAGTGAACTCATGAACACAACTCACATTTTTCCCTCTCATTTTCCACTACTAATTTATCTTTATATATATACTCCTTATTCTATTTTATAGTTTTTTAATGATGTATTACAAAGTACTGCTGCTGCAAAACAAATTTCACAACATATACCAGTGATCCTAATAACAGATAAAATTCAGAAGTAACATGAAAACAAAATACTTATGATTGAAAATGTAGTGCCCTAATAACCTTCAAAAGATAACTGGACAAATATTTAAAGTAAAACATTGCAGAACCATGTCAACAAGCATGGTTGGGACTAAACACTTAACTCTTCCAAGAGCAGGTAGTCACAACAGGGCTAATGGTCTCATTCATTCTGCTCTATTTCATTCAAGAAAGAGCTCTGCCCCAAATTAGGCAAGACATACAGCTATAGTGCCTACAAAAAGTATTCACACCCCTTTGATCTCACTTTGTGCAGATCTGTTTTCACTGACACGAAAGAGTCTTTTTCTGTCAATCAGGATTTTTTTAAAAAGCCAAATTCAATCCACTGTGATTCAATGTCGTAAAACAATAAAACATGAAAACTTCCAAGGAGGTGATTACGTTTTATAGGCGCTATATGCTAGGTCATTTGGTATGAATGAAATTTCTATTTATGGGCCTACATGAAAGTAAAAACATGCTGATCCCTTCATTAAGCATTGTACAAAACAGAAACACAAACATTTCCATAGCAATTAGAGGTTCTCTTTACACCTCTCATGTCAGGCTGACTTCTGATGCTGGTGCCATCATTCTACAAAGACTTCATTGAAAATGATCGAAGTTTATACAGGCTTCAGTACATAATGTTTTCACTGTATCATCTGTGAAGTATATATTCTGGACTATCTATTACCGTTGCATGCTTTTCTCCAGCTCAGTTAAGAATCAGGTTTATTATCACCAGCATGTGTCATGAAATTAGTTAACTTAGCAGAAGCAGTTCAATGCAATACATAATCTAGAAGAAGAAAAATAAATAAATAAATCACAGTGTATGTATATTGAATAGATACCAAAGATGGAACCATAACTTCTTTACTTTATGTTTCCGACAACTGCAAAATTGTGAATAGGGCAATCTGCTTCTTTTTTTTTAAGTTTTTAATTTTGTATTAATAGCAAAAGGATAGTGAGGGATAAAATTCGTCCCTTAGAGCAGCGGTCCCCAACCACCGGGCCGTGGACCGCTACCGGGCCACGAGGAAGCAATATGATTTGGCGATAGGAGTCAGCTGCACCTTTCCTCATTCCCTGTCACGTCCACTGTTAAGCCATTACACATGCAAAGTCATTACCCGCGCGTCATCCATGTCAGCGCGGGAAGGAGATCAACTCCTCGAGCTTGCAAATGACGGCAGGCTGGAAAGTATGTTTGACATAACATCTCTGCCGGCATTCTGGATCAAAGTCAAGGCTAAAAATCCTGAGATAGCCACGAAGGCACTGAAAACGTTGCTTCCATTTCCAACATATCTCTGCAATGAATGCAACGAAAATTGAATTTGCGGAATAGACTGGACACAAGGAACCCCGTTCGGGTATCGCTGCCTCCCATCACCCCTCGATCGGACCGTCTCTTTGCAGGAAAACAAGCCCAGGGCTCCCACTGATTCAGCGATATTGGTGTGTTGCAATGATTTTATATGTTCATACGGGGAAAATATGCGCTGCGTGTTTAATATCCAAACGTTACTTCAAATGTTAAGATGCTATTGACATATATAACCATATAACAATTACAGCATGGAAACAGGCCATCTCAGCCCTTCTAGTCCGTGCGGAACGCTACTCTCACCTAGTCCCACCGACCTGCACTCAGCCCATAACCCTCTATTTCTTTCCTGTCTATATAGCTATCCAATTTTTCTTTAAATGATAATATCGAACCTGCCTCTACCACTTCTACTGGAAGTTCGTTCAACATTTACTTCAAGCTCCCCTGATAATTGACTTATCACTATATTTATGCGAGGAAAATATACGCTGTGTGTTTAACATCAGATTCGTTAGATAAACCCTTTTAGAAAGGAAATTGAGTGTATTAGCCACTTATCACCGATATTCCAGCCGCGATTAACACCCCGCCTCCACCCCCCCGAACAGATTCGCCAAAAACGATTTGTAGAAAAAAACCATACACGCATGCGCGCTGGTGCTCGCGCAAGGCTTCATGGTCATTGTAGTCTTTCTCGGGGTAAACCCAGCATATTCGACAGCTACTCTCGTCCGTTGGCAACCCTACACCCCCCTCCCCCGGTCGGCCAGTCCAGAAGAATATTGTCAATTTGAAACCGGTCCGTAGTGCGAAAAAGGTTGGGGACCCCTGCCTTAGAGAATCAGAGTGGACGGCTATGTGCGGAGCCAAAAGAGATGGGGGAGATTTTGAACAATTTCTTTTCTTTGATATTCACTAAGGAGAAGGATATTGAATTGTGTAAGGTAAGGGAAACAAGTAGGGTGGTTATGGAAACTATGATGATTAAAGAGGAAGTACTGGCGTTTTTAAGGAATATAAAAGTAGATAAGTCTCCGGGTCCTGACAGGATATTCTCTAGGACCTTGAGGGAGGTTAGTGTGGAAATAGCAGGGGTTCTGACAGAAATATTTCAAATGTCATTAGAAACAGGAATGGCGCCGGAGGATTGGCGTATTGCTCATGTTGTTCCATTGTTTAAAAAGCGTTCTAAGAGTAAACCTAGCAATTATCGGCCTGTGAGTTTGACGTCACTGGTGGGTAAATTGATGGAAAGTATTCTTACAGATGGTATATATAATTATCTGGATAGACAGGGTCCGATTAGGAACAGTCAACATGGATTTGTGCGTGGAAAGTCATGGTTGACAAATCTTACTGAATATTTTGAAGAGGTTACTAGGAAAGTTGACGAGGGTAAAGCGATGGATGTTGTCTATATCGACTTCAGCAAGGCCTTTGACAAGGTCCCACACAGAAGGTTAGTTAGGAAGGTTCATTCGTTAGGTATTAATATTAGATTATGAGGACACTCAGTCCTCATTTATTGTCATTTAGAAATGCATGCATTAAGAAATGATACAATGTTCCTCCAGAGTGATATCACACAAAAACAGGATAAACCAAAGACTAACACTGACAAAACCACATAATTATAACATATATAGTTACAGCAGTGCAAAACAATACCATAATTTGATAAAGAACAGACCATGGGCACGGTAAAAAAAAAAAGTCTCAAGTCCCGATTGATTTCTATAGTCCCCGATAGCAGGCAGCAAAAAGGGAGAAACTCCCCTGCCATAAACCTCTAGGCACCGACAACTGACAACTGCTGATGCATTGGAAGCACCCGACCACAGCCGACTGAGTCTGTCCAAAAACTTCGAGCCTCCGACCAGCCCCTCCGATACAGCCTCCTGAATGCCATCCTGTGCTGAGCGCCTTCGACCTCGTCCCAGCCACCAAAACAAGCAAAGCTGAGGACTCAGAGGCCTACTCCTCCAGAGATTCTGGACCACAGAGTAACAGCGGCAGCGAAGCAGGCATTTCAGAAGTTTCTCCAGATGTTCCTCCACGCTCTCACGTCCATCTCCATCAAATCAGAATTGTGCATGGTACCCTACTCAACAAATACAGATATCATTCTGGAGCGGCCTCGTGCGCTGCGTCGCGTTGCCATCTTCGCCTCCTCCTTTACTATTGAAGTAGCAAAATGGATTCAGCAGTGGCTGGATGGGAGACGCCAGAGAGTAGTGGTGGATAACTGTGTGTCAGATTGGAGGACGGCGTGTAGCGGTGTGCCTCAAGGATCTGTACTGGGTCCAATGTTGTTTGTCATATATATTACTGATCTGGATGATGGGGTGGTAAATTGGATGAGTAAGTATACAGATGATACTAAGATAGGTGGATTTGTGGATAATGAAGTAGGTTTTCAAAGCTTGCATGGTGACTTAGGCCAGTTAGAAGAGTGGGCTGAAAGATGGCAGATGCAGTTTAATGCTGAAAAATGTGAGGTGCTACATTTTGGTAGGACTAATCAAAATACGACATACATGTTAAATGGTAGGGCATTCAAGAATGCAGTACAACAGAGGGATCGAGGAATAATGGTGCATAGTTCCCTGAAGGTGAAATCTCATGTGGACAAGGTGGTGAAGAAAGCTTTTGGTTTGCTGGCCTTTATTAATCAGAGCATTGAGTATAGGAGTTGGGATGTAATGTTGAAATTATATAAGGCATTGGTAAGGCCAAATTTGGAGTATTGTGTATAGTTCTGGTCACCGAATTATAGGAAAGATGTCAACAAAATCGAGAGAGTACAGAGAATATTTACTGGAATGTTAACTGGGTTTCATCTCCTAAGTTACAGAGAAAGGTTGAACAAGTTGGGTCTTTATTCTTTGGAGCATAGAAGGTTGAGGGGGGACTTGATAGAGGTATTTAAAATTATGAGGGGGATAGATAGAGTTGACGTGGATAGGTTTTTTTCCATTGAGAGTGGGGGAGATTCAAACAGGAGGACATGAGTTGAGAGTTAAAAGGCAAAAGTTTAGGGGTAACATGAGGGGGACCTTCTTTACTCAGAGAGTGGTAGCTGTGTGGAACGAGCTTCCAGCAGAAGTGGTTGAGGCAGGTTTGATGTTGTCATTTAAAGTTAAATTGGATAGTTATATGGATAGGAAAGGAATGAAGGGTTATGGGCTGAGTGCAGGTCGGTGGTACTAGGTAAGAGTAAAAGTTTGGCATGGACTAGAAGGGCCAAGAATGGCCTGTTTCTGTGCTGTAATTGTTATATGGTTATATGGTTGTATAAAACGACAGGTATGTTGAGACAATTCCACAAATAGAGCACATGATAACATTGCTGACATAACATCAATATCAATGAGGTACCAACATTCTGGAAAATTTGACAGCAAAATCTCATTCATGGTACTTGTAGGAGCAATGTATCTATTTTCTATTCATTGGAGCCAAGTATCTATTCTCTGTCAATTGGATTGGAGCATGGAAGAAGCAATGAGTATACTGACATATTCTAATTTTGTTAGTTGTTTTGTTTAGTCCAGTTGAGAGTTACAGGTGGCTGGGAATGATTTTTTTTTGTTCACAGTAAATTAGAATGATATACGACCACTTATATAGGCTAATTAGTTGCACTATTCAATCAATAATTGGAACACTATTTAGTATGCTTAAATTCATATAGAATATAAATTTACTTGACTGCTTTGTTACACTAATAAGGTCACTGATTGGGACATTATTGGAATGCTGACTCGATCACTAACTGCACTTAAATATGTTAGTTTGACTGCTAACTTTGTTACTTCGCTAATTTGAATGTTATATCGCTAATTTAGTTTTGTTAGCTTTTCCCCCCTCGCTACAAGATCATTCATCTTTGATGGTTTGTAATAAAGGATCAAAAGTACTTTTACTAACCTTGGAACTTTGTTATATGAAAGCACGTCATACAGTGTTAATCTCCTGGCTTAGTCTCTCAGCTGTTTTGGTTTGTTTTAAAGTAACTGCTACAGCACTACTGCAGAAACCTAAATACAAACCCAAATAACTTAACATAACTGACCACAGCAAATAGCACATCAAACTTCCAACTAACAGTAATGATCACAGTTCACACCAATGCTGGAGGCAGCCAGAAGAAAGGAAATTACAGACCAGTTAGCCTGACCTCAGTGTTGATGTTGGAGTCTATTATTAAGGATGAGTTTTCAGGGTACTTGGGGGCACTTGATAAAGTAGGCCCCAGTCCACATGGGTTCCTTAAGGGGAATTCTATTGGAATTCTTTGAGGAAATAACAGACAGGATAGGCAAAAGAGAATCAATGGATGTTGTTTACTTGGGACTTTCAGAAGGCCTGTGACAAGGTGCCGCACATGAGGCTGCTTAACAAGTTAAGAGCCCACAGTATTACAGGAAAGATACTAGTATAGATAGATTGGCTGACTGGCAGAAGGCAAAGGGTCAGAATAAAGGGCCCCTACTCTGGTTGACTGCCGGTGACAAATGGTGCTCTGCAAGGGTTGCTTCTTTTCATGTTATATGTCAACGCTGATGGATGGTAGAATTGATGGCTTTGCGGCCAAGTTTGCAGACAATACAACAGGTGCAGGGGCAGGTAGGGTTGAGGAAGAATGGAACCTGCTGAAGGACTTGGACAGATTGCGAGAATGGGCAAAGAAATGGAAGATGGATATAGTATAGTGCATGGTCATGTACTTTGGTAGAAGGAATAAAGGCCTAGATGATTCAAAAATCAGAGATGCAAAGGAATTTGGGACTCCTCATGAAAGATTGCATAAAGGTTAACTTGCATATTCAGTCAGTGGTAAGGAAGTCAAATGCAATGTTAACATTCATTTTGAGAGAACTAGAATAGAACGTCAAGGAAGTAATGCTCCAGTGTTAGAAAGCATGAGTCAGACAGCACTTGGATATTCTGAGCAGTTTTGCGGTTCTCATCTAAGGTGTGCCGACATTGGAGAAGGTCCAGAGGAGGTTCACGAGAATAATCTCAGGAATTAAATGGTTAACATACGAGGAGTGGTTGCTGGCTCTGGGCCTGTACTCACTGGAGTTTAGGTACCTATTGAACACTGAAAGGCTGATAGAGTGGATGGGTAGAGGATATTTCCAATAGTTGGGGGGTTCTGGGACCAGAGGGCATTGCCTCAGAATGGAGGGACATCTATTTCGAACATACATGAGGAAAATTTTCTTCAGCCAGGTAATGAATCTGTGGAATTCACTACCGCACAGGCTGCTGTGCTCGATATTGAGATAGTGCAGAACCCACCCAGATACCAGCATGCAGGATATTCATCTGAACTTTATTAATAATCCTGCTTGTACAGTATGAGAACTCCTCCCATGTGGGAGTGGCTAACTGAGTGGCATACGAATAACACTATTAACTACCACAACATCTCCCCTTCTTGAAAGTAAAAAGCTAGGTCTGTACTACTTGTCCAAAGAACTATATTGAAATTATCTATATACTACTAAAACTCTCTGTTTGTCTGTTTGTGACCTCCAATTAGCGCAAACAGTGCATTACAGTGGCACTATTTTTGGCTAAATCGACTTAAAATGCGCTAATTTACAGAATGCAGACAAAGTTCAGGGTTATATATTCATTTAAAATTGCTCACTCTCCAAAATCAACAAACCCACTTTCACCCGAGAGTCGATGTCAGCCATGATGGAAACCGCGACACCACACCATGACGCATGTGCACGGCCAGTCTCAGAAGCGACTCACGATGCTCACAGCAGCGACACCAACCGGAGCAAAAGGGCAGGGCAGCTCTATTTCGAGCGGTCACTTTCTGCTGATCACCATCAGCATGTGCAGGATTGGGACATATCAAACTGAAACCCATCAATAAGAGATAATTAAATCTTATCGTAATGACGTACTTCGAGACACCTATCAAACCCTTCGCTGCAGTCAAAGGACAGCGTTGACTACATCACGTCCATTTATGATAGCGCCAACCACATCATCAGGAATAATCAGCATCCTGGAGGCTGCAGTGTTACTACCCCAGCATTCGGGTAAAGAAAATATGGTCGGCCTAATTATGCCGCGTGGAAAGAGAAGGGGGATATTATGACGCCAAACATCGTCGGGAAGCGGCAAGGAGAGGGAGAGAACAAGAATCGGATGAGGCCAGGGCCGTACGACTCCAGGATTAAAGAGTCAGGATAAAAAAAGATGAGAGGAGGAGAGGCATGCACGTCTCAAAAATGACAACAACTGGCAGAGAAGGAGAGATGAAGAGACAAAGGAGCTGAGAAATGCATGTCTCCAGGATCAGAGACACAGAACAAACAGCAGAAGAGTTGAAGAGACAGCGAATGAAAGGACTGCACGTCTCCAGAATGACGACAGGCACAAAGGTGGCAGATCAACCAGAAATGATGCCATCAAAAGTGTCCTTCGTTAAACGAGGAGGAGCTATATTTGCCTTGCTACACGTTGTTCTTCTTTAATAAACTGAGGTTTTCTTCTTCAATTTCCAAAGTGAAGCGATACCAATAGCATTCAGGAAAATTTAATATTCATTCTGGTCACAGCAGACTTCACTATCCTCCTCTCAAAGGGTGCCCCAACAGTCACCCCGTTGTCTAGTAGTAACTGAAATTGAGCGATTTAATTCACTTCATCCATGACATGCAAGTTAGGCTCCTTACATAAAAAGAATTGCTAATATTATAACTTTTTCTTTGCTTTTAAATTATCTTTGTTTCCCTCCTTTTTTCCACCAATTCCTTTATTTTAAAAAAGTGTCTAATTTTATGAAAAGTTTTCAACATTAGAATTCTTCTTTTAAAAAAAAACACTAGATCTAATGGAGGTCAGGATAGACTACCTGAACATTCCAGCACACTGAGTAGGTTATTCTGCCTCTTCAGTTACTTGCCCTAAGCTATTTGGCTATGAAGTACATCTCTGTGGTGGGACAGATAAACTACCTGATAGGCTCCTGGAAGTGTTGGAGTGGATGGAAATTCTTGAACAGGTGAGTCCACCTCAGGCAAGTAGTCCTCATCATAATGATCAAGCCACTCTATTTCCTTCTCTACTTTTTGTGAACTTTGAAGGTGCATGAGCGCCCGCCTGCTCTGCTTGATTTCATCTTATGATGCTCTGACCACAACTACTGGATTAGTGTCGCAGCAACAACCTTGCACTCAACGTCAGTAAGATGAAAGCGCTGATTGTGGACTTCCGGAACACACACCAATTCTCATAGAGGGATCAGAAGTGGAGAGTCATAGTCATACTTTATTGATCCCGGGGGAAGTTGGTTTTCGTTACAGTTGCACCATAAATAATAAATAGTAATAGAAACATACATAGTTAAATACTAATATGTAAATTATGCCAGGAAATAAGTCCAGGACCAGCCTATTGGCTCAGGGTGTCTGACCCTCCAAGGGAGGAGTTGTAAAGTTTGATGGCCACAGGCAGGAATGACTTCCTATGACGCTCAGTGTTGCATCTCGGTGGAATGAGTCTCTGGCTGAATGTACTCCTATGCCCACCCAGTACATTATGTAGTGGATGCGAAACTTGTCCAAGATGGCATGCAACTTAGACAGCATCCTCTTTTTAGACACCACCGTCAGAGAGTCCAGTTCCATCCCCACAACATCACTGGCCTTACGGATGAGTTTGTTGATTCTGTTGGTATCTGCTACCCTCAGCCTGCTGCCCCAGCACACAACAGCAAACATGATAGCACTGGCCACCACAGACTTGTAGAACATCCTCAGCATCATCCAGCAGATGTTAAAGGACCTCAGAGGGTGAGTAGTTTCAAGTTCATGGCTGTCAAGACCTCTGAGGACCTATCTTGGTCCCAACATATCGATGCAGTTATAAAGGCAGCAAGAAATACCTTCATTAGGAGTTTGAAGGGATTTGGTATATCAACAAATACACTCAAAAACTTCTATAAATGTACCGTAGAGAGGAGCATTCTGACAGGCTGCATCACTGTCTGGTATGGGGGTGGGGGGTGGGGGGCCCTACTGCACAGGACTGAAAGAAGCTGCAGGAGGTTGTAAATCTAGTCAGCACCATCTTGGGTACTAACATACAAAATACCCAGGACATCTTCAGTAAGAGACTCTTTAGTTTGCACTGCTCTTTCTTGCTTCTCCATCTTTCTGTGGGTACCATAGACTGAAACATAGAAATCGACATTACAGGCCCTTCACCCCACAATTTTGTGCCGACCATGTAACCTACTCTAGAAGCTACCTAGAATTTCCCAAGTGTACAGCCCTCTATTTTTCCAAGCTCCATGTACCTATCTATGAGTCTCTTATAAGTCCCTATTGTATCTGCAATAACAGATACAATACAGCTTGTCTGTTTTAACAGACTGCTAGGGGTTCCATGTTCAAACACCAGACAAGGCTTTTTATTCTGAGCAGCTGAACTGTGGACCATTGACTGACACAAATCTCTGGTATTCCATGGCAAGCGAATCCAGCTTTCAGGTGCTGCTGGGGACGCACGGGACAGTTTGAACAACCTGAGCATTCATCATCATCATCAGGTGCCATGCCCAGTTTGAGCTTTGACTGCCATGGCCCACACACTCCTGTTTCAGGTCAAGTGGATCAATTCATTGGTATTCATTTCCAGTTCTCTGGCTGCTGTCTCCATCATCATTTGTCTTCCTCTTGCTTTCTTCCCTTCAATCTTTCCCATAATCACCATGCCTTCTAACTCCTATTTCCTAATCACATGTCCAATGAAGTTATGTTGCCTTTTCATGATCTCATACATTTCTCTTTTTGTGTTTGCTCTGTTCATGACATCCTCGTTAAATATTCGTTTCGTCCATGATATTCTTTGCATCCTCCTCAAAAACCATATCTCTGCTGCTACAATTCGTTTCCTCATGTTACTAGATATTGTCCAACACTCTGAGCATTCCATGAGTCATAATCCACAGTGAGAAAAGTACACCATCACCGATCTTATTAACTGTAGGGATCTCTCATCCACTGCCACCAACCTCATAGTTCCCTCACCCCCCCACCTCCCAGTTCTACCTCCTACCCAAGATCCACAAACCTACTTGTTCAGGTAGACCCATTGTTTCTGCCCCACTGAACCTGCATCTGTATATCTTGACTCAGTTTTATTCCTCCTGGTTCAGTCCCTTCCTACCTACACCCATGACACTTCACACGCTCTTGATCTTTTCAAAGATTTCAAGTTCCCTGGCCCCCACTATGGATGCCCAGATGCTATATACCCTCCATCCCCCATCAGGAGGGCCTCAAAGCTCTCCGTTTCTTTCTGGACACCAAATCCAACTAGTTCCACCCCACGACCACTCTCCTTTGTCTTGTAAAACTTGTCCTCACTCTCAATAATTTTCCTTCAAACAAAAGGTGTAGTCATGGGTTCTAGCTATACCTACCTTTTTGTTGGCTATGTGGAACAGTCTATGTTCTAAGACGACACTGGTATCAGTCCCCAACTTTTCCTATCCTACATCAACGATTGCACAGGTACTGCTTCCTGAACTCACTGACTTCATCCACTTTGCCTCCAACTTCCACCCTGCCCTCAAATTTACCTGATCCATTTCCAACACCACTTTCCCCTTTCTCAATCTTTCTATCTCTGGAGACAGCTTATCTACTAACTTCTATTATAAACCCACTGACTCTCACAGCCATCTGGACTATACCACTTCCCATCCTGTTACTTACAAAAATGCCATCTCTTTCTCTCAATTCCTCTGCCTCCATTGCATCTGCTTTCAGGATGAGGCTTTCCATTCCAGAACTAATCAGATGTCCTCCTCCTTCAAAGAAAGAGGCTTCCCTTCCTCCACCATCAATGTTGCCCTCAACCACATCTCTTCCATTTCATGCACATCTGCCCTCACCCCATCCTCCCGCCACCCCACCATGGATAGTGTACCCCTTGTCCTCACCTACTACCCCACCAGCCTCCGTGTCCAGCACATAATTCTCTACACCCTCCGCCATCTCCAATTGGATCTCACTACCAAGCACATCTTTCCCTCCACCCCCCAACTTTCTGCAGGGATCACTCCCTACGTGACTCCTTTGCCCATTTGTCCCTCCCCACTAATCTCCCTCTTGGAACTCATCCTTACAAGCGGAAAAGTGCTACACTTGCAACACCTCTTCCCTCACTACCATTCAGGACCCAAACAGCCCTTCCAGGTGAGGTGACACCTCACCTGTGAGTCTGTTAGGGTCATTGACTATGTCTGGTGCTTCCAGTGTGGCCTCCTGAATATCAGTGAGACCTGATTTAGATTGGGAAACCACTTTGCTGAGCACCAGAAGCAACAGCACCTCCCAATGGCCACCCATTTTAATTCCACTTCCCATTCTGACATGCCAGTCCATAGCCTCCTCTGCTGTCTCTTTGATGCCACACTCAGGTTGGAGGAGCAATACCTTATATTCCATCTGGGTAGCCTCCAACCTGATGGCATGAACATCAATTTCTCAAACTTCTGGTAATGTTCCCCCCCCCCCACCCCCCACACCATTCCCATTTCCCTCTCTCACCTTGCCTGACAATCAGCTCCCTCTGCTGCTCCTCTCCCTTTTCTTTCTTCCATGGCCTTCGGTCCTCTCCTGTCAGAAATATCTACTGTACTCCTTTCCTGGCCTGCTGAGTTCCTCCAGCATTTTGTGCACGCTGCTTGGATTTCCTACAGTTGTAGATTTTCTCTTGGTTGTGAGAAGATATTTGTCTCTTTTCAGCTCGAAAATGTCTGTGTCTGCAATTTGCCATGGAGATCCTGGGATTTCGTGGGACAGAGAGGTTCAGCATGGTTTCTGTGCAGTTTTCTGAGAGATTCAGCATGGGTTCTGTGCAGTTTTCTGAGAGGTTCAGCATGGTTTCTGTGCAGTTTTCTGAGAGGTTCAGCATGGTTTCTGTGCAGTTTTCTGAGAGGTTCAGCATGGGTTCTGTGCAGTTTTCTGAGAGGTTCAGCATGGTTTCTGTGCAGTTTTCTTCATGCTTCACACTGTTTTACATAATCTCCCAGCTATGTGTTCAAATCAGGACACCACATGGATTCCTTTGCTCTTAGATGATAATTTTCAATGCCTTGATGTCCTTGGTGGGTTTGACTGATGTCTTTGACATGCATAGAAGCAGGAATGACGAGCCTGGAATCCTTTGGCAGCAAATCATCAAGAATGGTGAGTCACTAACAAGAGAAAATCTGCAAATACTGGAAAGCCAAGCTCCCTCAACAAAACAAGCCAGAAAGATGAGGACGTCTACAATGAGCACGTGGGTCCCACAGGTGCATGGTTATTTCATGCTCCTTCTGGGTGGGGAAGGTGAACAGCTGCTGAACCTTCAACCATAACGTTCAAGACCAATGATTCTGAAACTGATAGTAATCCAAGTAAGACATATGAAAGGTCATCACAAAAGCAAAAAGCTAATTCCGTGTGTGAAGTTACTGACACAATTGGATGCCCGTCAGCTGTGCAGGGTTTGCATACCATTTCTTCCTTTAAGGTGAAACCTAACAGCATAAATGGCAGTGATACTTCACTCCCCAATGAACCCAATGCCTTTTATTCACAATTTAGAAAAGAGAACCTGTGTGTATTTCCACAGCATGTGGCTAAGAATATACAACAGATAAATCTACAGCATATTACAGGCCCTTCCGCCCACAATGTTGTACCGACCATGTAACACTCTGGAAACTGCCCAGAATTTCCCTACCACATAGCCCTCTATTTTTCTAAGCTCCATGTACCTATCTAAGAGTCTCTTATAAGACCTTATTGTGTCTGCCTTTACTACTGTTGCTGGCAGTGCATTCCACACACCCACCGCTCTGTAAAAAAGAACACTTACCTCTGCTATCCCCTTGTATCTACATCTAAGCACCTTAAAACTACATCCCCTCATGTTAGTCATTTCAGCCCTGGCTATCTACACGATGAATACCCCTCATCATCTTATACACCTCTAACAGGTCATCTCTCATCCTTCATCACTCCAAGCAGTAAAGGCCAAGTTCACTCAACCTATTCTCATAAGGCATGCTCTCCAATCCAGGCAACATCCTTGTAAATCTCCTCTACAACCTCTCTATAGTATCCACATCCTTCCTGTAGTGAGGTGATCAGAACTGAACACAATGCTCCAAGTGGGGTCTACCTAAGGTTTAATATAGCTTTAACATTACCTCACGTCTCTTGAACTCAATCCCACGGTTAATAAAGGCCATCACTACACATACCTTCTTAACAACACTGTCAACCTATGCAGCAGCTTTGAGTGTCCTATGGATACGGACCCCAAGATCACTGATCCTCCACACTGCCAAGAGTATTATCATTCATATTATATTCCGTCGTCAAATTTGACCTACCGAAATGAACCACTTCACACTTACCTAGGTTGAACTCCATCTGCCATTTCTCAGCCAGTTCTGCATCCTATCGATGTACTGCTATAACCTCTGACAACCCTCCAGACTATCCACAACACTCCCAACCTTTTGTGTCACTAGCAACCTTACTAACCACCCTTCTACTTCCTCAATCAAGTCATTTATAAAAATCAGAAAGAGTAGGGGTCCCAGAACTGATCTCTGTGGACACCACTGGTCACTGACCTTCATGCAGAATACAAACCATCTACTGCCACCCTTTGCCTTCTATTGACAAGCCAGTTCTGGGTCCACAATGCAAGGTCTCCTTGGATCCCATGCTTCCTTACTTTCCGGATGAGCCTTACATGGGGAACCTTATCAAATTCCTTACTGAAATCCATCCACTGCTCTACCTTCATCAATGTGTTTTGTTACATCTCACCAAATGCTCATTAATCCTGCCTCTCAGGATCTTCTCCAACAATTTGCCCAGCACTAAAAAAAGACTCACTGGTCTAAAAATTTCCTGGGTTAAGTCTACTCCCTTTCTTGAACAAGTGAACAACATTTGCAACCTTCCAATCCTGTGGAACTTCTCCCATCCCTATTGATGATGCAAAGATCATCGCCAGAGGCTCAGCAATCTCCTTTTTCGCCTCCCACGGTAGCCTGGGATACATCTCACCCAGTCCCACCTACTTGTCTAACTTAATACCTTTCAAAAGCTTCAGCACATCCTCTTTCTTAATGTCTGTACACTCAAGCATTTCAGTCTGCTGTAAGTCATACCCACAATTGTCAAGGCCCTTTTCACTGAATACTGAAGCAAGTTACTCGTTAAGTACCTCCGCTACCTCTTCCGACTCGATGCACATGTTTCCACTATCGTTCCTGATTGGTCCTATTCTCACATGGCTCATCTTCTTGCTCTTCACATACTTGTAGAGTGCCATGTGATTTGCCATGTGATGGCCTCTTCTAGCTCTAAAATTTCAATCTTGAGTTCCTTCCTGGCACCCTTGTAATTTTCTAGAGCTTGAACTTTTCATAAGCTTTTCTTTTCTTCTTAACTAGATTTTCTACATCCTTTGTACACCATGGTTCTTTTACCTTACCATCCTTTCCCTGCCTTAACAGAACATACCTATGCAGCACGCCATGGAAATGCTCCCTGAACATTTGCCACATTTCTGCCGTGCATTTCCCTGAGAACATATGCTCCCAATTTATGTTCCCAGGTTTTGCCTAATAGCATTTTTCCTCCTACCCAATTAGATGTCTTCCCAAATTTTCTGCTCCTGTACTTCTTCAGTGCTATGGTGAAAGAGTTAAGAGTTGTGATCACTAACTCCAAAATACTCTCCCACTGAGAGATCTGACACCTGACCAGGTTCATTTCCCAATACCAGATCAAGTACAGTCTCTCCTCTAGTTGGCTTATCTACACATTGCATCAGGAAACTTCCCTGCACACACCTAACAAACTCCACCCCATCTAAATCCCTTACTCTAAGGAGATGCCAGCCAATATTAGGAAAGTTAAAATCACCCAATGCAACAACCCTATTATTATCGCACCGTTCCAAAATCTGCCTCCCTCTTTGCTCTTTGATGTCTGTTACTATTGGAAGGTCTGAAAAAAAACACCCAGTAGAGTTATTGCCTGCCCCCTTCCTCTTTCTGACTTCCACCCACAGAGACTCCGTAGACCATTCCTCCATGACTTCCTCCTTTTCTGCAGCCGTGATACTACCCCTCATCAGCAGTGCCACTCCACCACCTCTTTTGCCTCCCTCCCTGTCCTTTTTCTTGCCCCTGAGACATCCAACTCTCTGTAATGGCCACAAAGTCATAGTTCCACGTATTGATCCACACTTCAAGTTCATCCATCTTGCTTATGATACTCCTTGCATTAAAATAAGACACACCTCAAACCACCTGGCTGAGTGCTTCTTTGGTCTATCATCTGCCTATCCTTCCTCACAAACTCACTACCACCCACCCCATCCTCTGCCTCTTCACTTTGGTTCCCACAACCCCCCCCCCTGCAAATCGAGGTTAAACCCTCCCCAATAGCATTAGCAAACCTCCCTCCCAGGATAATAGTTCCCCTTCAGTTTAGGTGCAATCCATCCCATTTGTACAGGTCACCCCTCCCTCAGTAAAGGTTCCATTGATCTAAGAACTTGAAACACTCCTCAACCACTCATTCATCTGTGCCATCTTCCTGTTCTGACCTCCCTGCTCGTGGCACTGGGAGTAATCTGGAGATTACCACCTTGGAGGTCCTGCTCTTCAGCCTCCTTCCTAGCTCTCTAAACTTGCTGCACAGGACCTCTACACTTCTCCTGCCTATGTCATTGGTACCAACATGTACCACAACCTGTGGCTGCTCATCCTCCCCTTCAAGAATAGTCTGCAACCGCTCAGCCATCCTGGACTCTAGCACCCGAGAGGCAACACACTATCCTGGCATCTCTTCTGCTGCCACAGAATCTCCCATCAGTCCCCCAAATTATCAAGTCCCCTACGACTATTATTCCAGCTGACCACCCTACCCTTCTGAAACTCAGAGCCAACCACATGCTATTGGCCTGGCTGCTGCTGCCTTGCCCACATAAGTCATCCCCCTCAGCAGTATCCCTGTTACTGAGGGGAAAGGCCATAGGGTAATCCTGCACTGCCTTCTTCCTTTCTCTCTTTGCCTCTCTCAGTGTTCACCCATCTGCTCCCCAAATTCTGCACTCTGGGTGTAACCACCTGCTCAAAAGTCGTATCTGTCTCCTAGGTGATCCTTAGCTCATCCAACTCCAGCTCCTTCATGTGGTCTTCCATGAGCTGGAGTTGACTGCACTTCCCGCAGGTGTAGTCATCAGGGAGACCATCAGGTTCCATGAATTCCCACATCCTACAAGAGGAGCATTCCACTGCCATATCTGACATCCTGCCTGCACTGTACAATGGGCAACCAAGACCAAATCAGCAATAATGAAAGGAAAAACTAACCCTTCCAACCGGTTTCTTTGGCCTCAGCTTCTTCTCGTCAAAGCCTGATGCTCCTACTCTCACCGCTGGTCTACTCCCAACAATGGCCACCCTGCTTGCCCCTTGAGTACTTTTATTTACTTCACAGTGATATTTTCCCTCCGCTGACTGGGCCTCCAGAATGTCTGAATGCCCACGAAGCTCTCTTTTAATACAAGCTTTGCCGACCTGCAAGTAACCTCGAAGGTTTGCAAATTTTTAAAAATGTATAATGGAGAGCATTCTGACTGATTATATGTATCAAAGCACAGGACTGCAAGAGGCTGCTGTGGGTTCCAGGCTCAGCCAGCTCCATCACAGGAACAACCCTCCCTACTCTGTGATTCGTCTCAGAGGTGACGTTAGAACTTCCTTCAAGAGGCATCAGGCTCCGTGAGCATACATGGCAGAGTACTAAAAACCAGTGCCAACAAACTGGCTGGAGCATTAAAGAATACCTTCAATCTCTCACTGCTGTTATTGGAAGTTCCCATGGGCTTCAAAAGAGCATCAATCATACAAGTACCCAAGAAGAGCAGATTGGGTTGCCTCAATGACTGTCGCCTGCTACAATTTGTCTACCTCCACACCAGGTCTACAGTAGATGCAAGCTTACTGGTTTTCCATTCTGCTTTGGAGCATCTGAACAACAGCAAAACATACTTTAAGTTAATGTTTATCAATTACAGCTTGGGAGTTCAACACCATTATCCTCGCATTACTAATAAACTTCCACAAATGGATCCCTGTCTTATTTATCATGAGACCACAATCAGTGTCAATCAGTAATATCTGCTCATTCACAATTGCAAATGCACCTCAAGGATGCACACTTAGCCCAGTCTCTGATCTCTACACTCATGACTGCGTGGCTAGGATAGCTCAGATGTAAATGCACCGATGACACCGCTGCTGGAGGAAGAATTTCAGATGGCCACAAGGAGGCATACAAGAAAGAGATGGTTTGGCTGATTTGAGTGGGGTCACAACAGTAACTCCACACTCACTTTCAGCAATACCAAGAACTTGATTGTGGACTTTAGGAAGGGGAAATTATGAGAACACACACCAGTTCTCACTGAGGTGCCAACGGTTTTAAGGGCGAGCAGTTTCAAGTTCCTGGTCCTCATCAACTCAGAGAACCTATCCTGGGCCCATCATATTGATCGAATCATGGAGGCAGCACATCAGTGGTTCTATTTCATTAGGAATTTGATGCGATTTATAATGTCACCAAAGACTCCTGCAGATTTCTAAAGAAGTTAGGGTGGAGAGCATTCTGACTGATTATATGTATCAAAGCTTAGTATGGAGGCTCCAATGCACAGGACTGTAAGAGGCTGCTGTGGGTTCCAGGCTTGGCCAGTTCCATCACAGGAACAACCCTCCCTGCCAATAGATGCCAAAGAGGCATCCATCATTAAAGATTTTGAGCATCTGGGACATGCCCTCTTTCGATTACTACCATTGGAGAGGAGGTACAGGAAACTGAAGACTCACACTCAATATTTTAAGCACAATTTCTTTCCCTCGTCCAGTCTTTTGAATGGCCCATGAACTCATGAACACCACCTTGCTATTCATCTTTTGCAACTTTATTTTGTAACAGAGCATTTAATACATCTGCACTACTACTGCCACAAAAAAAACAAATTTCATGGCATATCAGTGATAATAAACCCGATGTTATTTCTGTGCATATATGTGCTTGTGACAATAAACTTAACTTTGACCTTACAGTAAAGTCCCAGGAAGTTGTCTGCAAGAGAGTATACAAGAAAAGATGTGAAATAGCAAGAACACATCAACACCAGATAATAAACATTGTTGAAGTAGCTCAATGAGGAGAATGGTCTCCACAATGGATGTGCAGTTTGTTTGAAATTGTGAAGCAAGCAGTCTTATGACATAGACCGCAAGACATTGGAACGGAATTAGGCCATTCAGCCTATCGAGTCTGTTCTTGATTGCTTTCATTTATGCATCTATAGAATGCCTTTGTTCACATTGAATCAAGTCTCAAAAGAGCAGCTCAGAATAGCACGTGTTTCAAATGGCCAGTGTCAGGTCGATGAACTACAAGGTCTGCCATTAAGCTGATCAAGTGTAACTTAGGCCTCAAGGCCACCCGTTGTTTCGGGAAGCTAACACTGGCTTGAAGAACTCGTGGAGATAACTTTGTTAATACCACTCAAGTACCAGTCATGGATGATCAATGTCTCAGAGGTGGCTAGAGGGCACGGATAACTGCCGCCTATAGGAACGTGCTAGATTTCAAATGGGATAAGTATAAGATCAATGTAAATGGGCAGTTGATGATTGGGTATCCTCTGATGGACCCTTTCTAGGTTGTTGGCTCAATTAAACACACTTTTTCTCAAATATCTGAAGGCTGTGTTGATGAACTGAAGAACACGAATTTCACTAACAAATGCCTGTACTGAGAGTTAGCTTCCATACAGGGAAGAAAGTTTATAATATAAATAAAGGAAATATTAGAGGAATTAAACAAAAGCTTTGTATACATCACTCAGAAGAAAATGGGTCAAGGTAGGATTTGTGTAAAAAGGATTGTTTGATAGTTGGTGGAGACTTGGTGGACCAAATGACCTGTTTCTATCCGAGACCCTTCGTCAGGACGAAGGGTCTCGGCCTGAAACGTCGACTGCACCTCTTCCTAGAGATGCTGCCTGGCCTGCTGCGTTCACCAGCAACTTTGATGAGTGTTGCTTGAATTTCCAGCATCTGCAGAATTCCTGTTGTTTGTGACCTGTTTCTATGTTGGATCTCCAATTAAGATACAAACCTGGTAGAAAATAACAGAGAACCAAGTGTCTAGTGAAAATAGGAACTGAAAGTTCATAATTAAGAAAATAATATTAGGGTTTTTGGCAAAAGGTTGCAACTTGCAAGTTTGGCACCCTTGGGACCTAGCCAGCGCTAGGCCACAGAAATTACTCTAAACACCCTCAACATAAACATACCAAACCCCTAGCATTGTCAAGTTTAATCTGCACAAACTTTTAAGTGGCTTCCTCCTGTGAACACTGTCCTCCTTAAACTAGCTATCTGCATAGATTTTCTAAATGGAACACACATGGAACAGTCTGGTGCTGGTATTTTATTTCATATTATGGTAGTTGGGACTAAATGAACTCCTCCTCTGCATCATTCATATCTATCCATTCAATTCATATTTATGCATCTACCCTAAAAGCCTCAAACTGCACCAAACTGCCTGTTTCCACTACTAACCCCGGAAACATTGCAACAAAAACTGTACCCAGGCCCCTCAAAACTATAGTTGGACCAACCTGGAATGAAGTCTAGAGCATACTGATACTGACGAAAGATTATTCAGATTGACCAGTCTCTAGTTTATTCTGATTTTCGGATCAGCTTACATTCTTTTCTTGTTGTGCTCTGGGAGCAGTCTTAGATTATACTATTAACTTAAAATTAAAATGATCAATGGTTATCCTTTTCCTCACCTTTTTTTTAAACTGCAAATCCAGTACGATTCTTCCTCTGACTGATTTTTAGATCTCTTCGTACTATCAATGTTTTGTCCTCTTCATCAACTGTGAAAATGAACAAGTGGTCAGTTAATGTCTGCATTTCTTTATCTAGTACTGTCATGCCTCTAAATACCTTTGAAAAATCTTCTGGCACTTTAATCCACTCACTTAGAATGATACTAATAACTATAATACAATATTTTCTTGATGCCATGAAATACAACATATATCATTAATAACAACAGGAATTCTGCAGATGTTGGAAATTCAAGCAACACACATCAAAGTTGCTGGTGAACGCAGCAGGCCAGGCAGCATCTCTAGGAAGAGGTAAAGTCGACATTTCAGGCCGAGACCCTTCGTCAGGACTAACTGAAGGAAGAGTTAGTAAGAGATTTGAAAGTGGGAGGGGGAGGGGGAGATCTGAAATGATAGGAGAAGCCAGTCTGAGTCAAGATGTGGTCGAAAAGTTGAAGAGCCAAAGAAATTACAGATGGGGAGCAGTGAGAGATGGTTTCACTGAACTCCCGTCGAAGAGAGGATTTAAACTTCTTCGGTGTAGGCATCACCGGAAGAGGCTTCGCAGCAGTGACCACCACTCTACTATAAGTCTACTGACTCTCACAGCTATCTGGACTATTATGCCCCACCGCCCCCTCGTACCCCATCCATTATTTATTTTTATACACACATTCTTTCTCTCACTCTCCTTTTTCTCCCTCTGTCCCTCTGACTATACCCCTTGCCCATCCTCTGTTCCCTCCCCCCCCCCCATCTTTCTCCCTGGGCCTCCTGTCCCATGATCCTCTCATATCCCCTTTGCCAATCACCTGTCCAGCTCTTGGCTCCATCCCTCCCCCTCCTGTCTTCTCCTATCATTTCAGATCTCCTCCTCCCCTCCCCCTCCCACTTTCAAATCTCTTACTAACTCTTCCTTCAGTTAGTCCTGACGAAGGGTCTCGGCCTGAAACGTCGACTGCACCTCTTCCTGGAGATGCTGCCTGGCCTGCTGCGTTCACCAGCAACTTTGATGTGTGTTGCTCACATATCATTAATACTAGACCAGCCTTTAATACTAGATGCAGCCTGATCTACCAATACACACAGAAAATACTCCAGGATTAGCTGCTTTTTTTTTTGTGTGAGTCTTTCCCCCCTTGCCACTGCAGTCATTTAATATAACCGTAACTGCTAAGGTTCACTGTGGTCTCCAACTGCTCCCACATATCATGGAAACAATATATTACCTACCCTGCTGTATCAGAACGAAGAATTAATTCAACATGAATAAAAGTAGCCAGCAGAAAAACTTCAGGTTTTTTTTAACCAGACAACATGAATTTAGTTTTAAAATACAAATTACAGTTATACTTTTGAAGTGGATTTTCCTGTTCAGAAAGTGAAAATCTATCACAGGGGTCCCCAACCTTTTTTGCATTGCAGACCAGTTTAATATTGACAATATTTTTGCTGACCGGCTGACCAGTGGGGTGGGGGTAGAGTTGCCAACGGACAAGAGTAGCAGTCAAATGCGTTGTTTACCCAGAAAGACTACAATGGCCATGAAGCCTTGCACGGGCACCAGTGCGCATGCGCGTCGTGACCTGCCGATTCCCGCCCAGCAAATCCTTTTTGGCGATTCTGTTCGTGGGGGTGGGTGTTAATCACTACTGGAATATAGGCGATAAGTGGGTAATACACTCAATTTTGTTTCTAAAAGGGTTTATCTAACGAATTTAATATTAAACACAGAGCACATATTTTCCTCGCATGAATACAGTGATAAGTCAATTATCAGGGGAGGACAGGGGAGCTTGAAGTAAGTGTTGAACAAACTTCCAGTAGAAGTGGTAGAGGCAGGTTCGATATTATCATTTAAAGAAAAATTGGATAGGTATATGGACAGGAAAGGAATGGAAGGTTATGGGCTGTGTGCAGGTCGGCGGGACTAGGTGAGAGTAGCGTTCGGCACGGACTAGAAGGGCAGAGAACGCCTGTTTCCGTGCTGCAATTGTTATAGGGTCATTTATAAGTCAATAGCATCATAACATTTTAAGTAATATTTGGATATTAAACGCACAGCACATATTTTCTCCGTATGAATATATAAAATCATTGCAACACACCAATATCGCTGAATCAGCTGGAGCCCTGGGCTTGTTTCCCTGCGACAAGACGGTCCCATCAAGGGGTGATGGGAGACAGCGACACTGGAAGGGGGTTCCTTATGTCCAGTCTATTCTGCAGTTTAGCTTTCGCTGCATTCACTGCAGAAAACTCCGCTTCGCAGAAAAATGTTGGAAATGAAAGCAACGTTTTCAGTGCTTTCGTGGCTATCTCAGGATATTTAGCCTTAACTTTGATCCAAAATGCCGACAGAGATGTTATGTCAAACTTACTTTTCAGCCCGTCATCATTTGCAAGCTCAAGGAGTTGATCTCCTTCCCACCTGACACGGATGACGCGCGGGTCATGACCTCGCATGCGTAATGGCTGATCAGTGGCCGTGACAGGGAATGAGGAAAGGTGCAGCTGACCAAATCATATCGCTTCCTCGCAGCCCGGTAGCGCATGCTCTGCGGCCCGGTACCGGTCCGCAGCCCAGTGGTTGGGGACCACTGATCTATCGTACTTACCCTGCCTTTCTGTCAAGTCACAATAATACTTTACCTCAACTTTTTAAACATGTGATTCAATTTACAGCGAGCACAATAACAAAGCCTCCTGCATCACTAATCACCAAGGAGGGAGGGAGCCATGGTGCATGGGGAGCAGAGGAGAGAACCGGCATGTGGGGAGTGGGGGGAGGGGGGGGAGGAGAGGAAAGGTGCGTGGGGGGGTGGGGAGGAGAGGACGGGTGCATTGCTGGGGGAGGAGAGGAGAGAGCTGGCGCATGGGGGGTGGGGCAGGGGGGGTGAAGAGGGCTGGTGTTTAATAAACATTCCTGCCAACTGAACACTGCACAACCAGCAGGAAACATCTCCATGACCGACTTTATTGGAAGTTAGATCATTGCTGAAGGACTTTGTGATGATTGGGTCTAAAACTTCACCACCAGAAACTTCCACTACCATGTCTTGGCATTGGGATAATTGACCATCAGGAACCACAATAATCATTTTCTGGGAGTTACAGTGCCTCTAAAAAGTATTCACCCCCCCCCCCCCCACTTGGATGTTTTCACGTTTTGTTTTACAACATTGAACCACAGTGGATTTAATTTGGTTTTTTTGACACTGATCAACAGAAAAAGACTCTTTCATGCCCAAGTGAAAACAGGTCTCTACAAAGTGATCTAAATTAATTACAAATATAAAACACAAAATAATTGATTGCATAAGTATTTACCCACCCACTCTCCCCCTTAATATGACACACCAAATCATCACTGGTGCAGCCGATTGGTTTTAGAAGTCTTATAATTAGTTAAATGGAGATCACCTGTGTACAGGGAAGGTGTTTCAATTGTCTTTCATAAAAATACACCTGTATCTGGAAGATCCAACTGCTGGTGAGTCAGTATCCTGGCAAATCTACACCATGAAGACTAGAACACTCCAAGCAACTCCATGAAAAGGTTATTGAAAAGCACAAGTCAGGAGATGGATACAAGCAAATTTCCAAGTCACTGAATATTCCTTGGAGGACAGTTAAGTCAATCATCAAGAAATCGAAAGAATATGGCACAGCTGTAAATCTGCCTAGAATAGTTTGTCCTCAAAAACTGAGTGACCATTCAAGGAGGGAACTATTGAGGGAAGCCACCATGTGACCCATGACATTCTTGGAGGAGCTACAAGCTTCAGTGGCTAAGATGGGAGAGACTGCGCACACAACAACTATTGCCGGGTGCCTCATCAGTCACAGCTTAATGGAAAGGTGACAAAGAGAAAGCCACTTTTGGGGGTAAAAACACACATGAAATCTTGGCTAGAGTTTGCCAGAAGGCATGTGGCTGTATGGTCTGATGAAACCAAAATTGAGTTTTTTTGGCTATCAGGTTTAATGCTTTCTTTGGCGTAAGCCAAATGCCGCACGTCATCAAAAACACATCATCCCTACCGTGAAGCATGGTGGTGGCTACATCATGTTGTGGGGATGCTTCAGTGCAGCAGTCCCTGGAAGGCTTGTGAAGGTAGAGGGTAAAACGAATGCAGCAAAATACAGGGAAATCCTGGAGGAAAACCTGATGCAGTCTGCAAGAGGTACTTGAGAAACTGAGTTACAGAGAAAGGTTGAATAGGTTAGGACTTTATTCCCTGGAGCGTAGAAGAATGAGGAGAGATTTGATAGAGGTATATAAAATTATGATGGGTATAGATAGAGTGAATGCAAGCAAGCTTTTTCCACTGAGGCAAGGGGGGGGGGGGGGAAAGAGGACATGGGTCAAAGGTGAAGGGGGAAAAGTTTAAAGGGAACATTGGGGGGGCTCCTTCACACAGAGTGGCGGGAGTGTGGAATGAGCTGCCAGGCGAGGTGGTAAATGCGGGTTCTTTTTTTAACATTTAAGAATAAATTGGACAGGTACATGGATGGGAGGTGCAGGGAGGGATACAGTCCGTGTGCAGGTCAGTGGGACTAGGCAGAAAATGGCTCGGTACAGCCAAGAAGGGCCAAAAGGCCTGTTTCTGTGCTGTAGTTTTCCTATGGTTTCTATGGAATCTGGAGCAGCAGCTGGATGACCTTCGACTCATAAGGGAGAATGAGGCAGTCATAGATGAGAGCTACAGGGAGGTAGTCACACCTAGGCTGCTGGAAGCAGGTTGTTGGGTGACAGAGGGGGGAAAGCAAAGGTGAGTAGACAGGTAAGTGCAGAGCACCCCTGTAGCCATTCCCTTGAATAATAAGTTTACTGTCCTGGGTACTGTTGGCGGGGACGACCACCCAGGTGTGAGCCACGGTGGCAGGGCCTCTGGCACTGAGTCTGACCCTGTGGTGCAGAAGGGTGGGACGGAGAAGAGCAGAGCTGTCGTCATTGGAGACTCTATAGTCAGGGGAGCAGACAGGAGACTTTGTGGACCTGAGAAGGACACCTGCATGGTTTGTTGCCTCCCGGATGCCAGGGTCCGGGATGTCTCTGACCGGGTGCACAACATCCTGGTATGAGAGGGAAAGCAACCAGAAGTCGTGATACATGTTGGTACCACTGACATAGGCAGGAAGAGGGATGAGGTCCTGAAGTGTGAGTTTCGGGAACTAGGCAGAAGGCTGAAGAACAGGACCTCAAGGGTGGCGTTCTCAGAATTGCTGCCAGTGCTACGTGATAGTGATGGTAAGAATTGGAGGAGATGGCAGTTGAATGCGTGGCTGAGGAGTTGGTGCAGGGAGCAGGGTTTTAGATTTTTGGACCATTGGGATCTCTTCTGGGGAAGGTGGGACCTGTACAGATTGGATGGGTTGCACCTGAACTCCTTGCAAGTAGGTTTGCTAGCATGGTTTGGGAGAGTTTAAACTAATTTGCAAGGGGGGTGGGACCCGAAGCGATAGAGCAGTGAAAGAAGTTCATGGAATAAAGCCAGATCTAACAGATAGAGAGGCTTTGAGGAAAAAGAATCAGAATAAAGGGTGTAAAGGTAGTAAGGTAGAAGGGCATGTACTTCAATGCAAGCAGCATCAGGAACAAAGGTGATGAACTGAGAGCTTGGATACATACATGAAATTATGATGTAGTGGCCATTACAGAGACCTGGCTGGCACCAGGTCTCAATACAGGTGTCCTCCACTTTTCCAACGTTCGCTTTATGAAACCTCACTGTTACGAAAGACCTACATTAGTACCCTATTTTCGCTTTCAGAAGGTGTTTTCACTGTTACAAAAAAAAATTCAGCACGCGATAAAAGGCAGCGCGCCCCGAGCAGCCGCTCTCCCCCAGATTCGGAACTGCTTTGCTTTAACACGTGCCTGTGAGCAGCTGTTTGCAAGTTGAGTTCTATGGTATCAGAAAAGCCTGAAAGAGCTCGTAAGGGTGTTACTTACGGTAAACTAGACATAATTAAGCATTTTGATCATGGTGAACGAAGTAAGGACAACGTGAGTTTGGCTTGTGGAAGCTGATAAACATGATGTTGAAGAGGTTTTGACATCCCATCACCAAGAACTGACAGATGAAGAGCTGATGCAATTGGAAGAAAAAAGGATAACAAGTGAAACCGAATGAGTAATGATAAAGTACAACTAATTTTGAAAGGGTATGTCAGTTTAGGGGATATTTGCAGGATGGTTTGAGTCCTTATTAAAGAACTATGTGATAGAAAAATGCGCGAGGCTCAGCAGTCAAGCAAGCCTTCCACATCAGCCACAGCAGACGACGAACCTCGACCTTCGACATCGAGACGGGCAGAGATAGAAGAAGATGAGCTGCCTGCTCTACTGGAAACGGGCGACAAGATGACACCCCAGTGTCCCACCACCCCAACCCCCAGGCCACGAACAGATACCGATTCGTGGAGAATGCAAAGGTAGCCGGGAGGCACACAGCACATCTTTAAGAAAAAAGCCAAAATAAACATGCTAATTAATTAGGTGCCGCCGACACGTAATTGTCGGCCCAGATCAGAGACGACGCAATCGGAAATCGGCACTGATCTGGGCCAACAATTACAGGCGGTATCTAATTAATTAGCATGTTTGTTTTGGCTTTTTTCCTAAAGATGTGCTGCGTACCTCTCGGCTACCGCTGGACCCCTGCATTCTTCGCGGCAATGTATCGCTCAGCGGCCTGGAGGGTGGGGGGCCACTGCACCACCCAAACTCCGACGACTCAATCTAACACACCATCATCAGTGTGCTCGCTGTCTTCCCGATTCCCGTAAGTGATACTACACTGTACATACATTATTTCTACTTTATATCAGCTGTGTATTTTTAACGTGTTATTTGGTATGATTTGGCAGCTTCATAGTTTAAAGGTTACTGGAGAGCGCTTGCGCAGTGTTTTTGCCAACCGCGCTTGCGTGAGATTTTCTGCTGACGGCGCTTGCGTGAGATTTTCGCTCCGGAGATCTGTGCCTGCAATGATTGTGTAAAAGTATTTCTACTTTATATAGGCTGTGTATTTATCATATCATTCCTGCTTTTACTATATGTTCCTGTTATTTTAGGTTTTATGTGTTATTTGGCAAGATTTGGTAGGTTATTTTTGGGTCTGCGAACGCTCACAAAATTTTCCCATATAAATAAATGGTAATTGCTTCTTCGCTTTATGAAATTTCCGCTTACGAACCGGTTCATAGGAACGCTCTACCTTCGGATGGCGGGGGAAACCAGTATTCCTGGATTTCAGTGTTTTAAAAGGGATAGAGAAGGGGGAAAAGGAGAGGAGGGGTGGCATTACTGGCCAGGGATACTATTACAGCTACAGAAAGGGTGGGTAATGTAGCAGGATCATCTTTTGAGTCAGTATGGGTGGAAGTCAAGGAACAGGAAGGGAGAAGTTACTCTATTGGGAGTATTCTATAGGCCCCCTGGTAGCAGCAGAGATACCGAGCAGATTGGGAGGCAGATTTTGGAAAGGTGCAAAAATAACAGGGTTGTTATCATGGGTGACTTTAACTTCCCTAATATTGATTGGCACCTGATTAGTTCCAAGAGTTTAGACGGAGCAGAGTTTGTTAAGTGTGTCCAGGACGGATTCCTGTCACAGTATAATGACAGGCCAACTAGGGGGATGCCATACTAGATCTAGTATTAGGTAATGAACCGGGTCAGGTCACAGATCTCTCAGTGGGTAAGCATCTGGGGGACAGTGACCACCGCTCCTTGGCCTTTAGCATTACCATGGAAAAGGATAGAATCAGAAAGGACAGGAAAGTTTTTAATTGGGGAAGGGCAAATTATGAGGCTATAAGGCTAGAACTTGCAGGTGTGAATTGGGATGACGTTTTTGCAGGGAAATGCACAATGGACATGTAGTCGATGTTTAGGGATCTCTTGCAGGATGTTAGGGATAAATTTGTCCCGGTGAGGAAGATAAAGAATGGTAGGGTGAAGGAACCATGGGTGACAAGTGAGGTGGAAAATCTAGTCAGGTGGAAGAAGGCAGCATGCATGAGGTTTAGGAAACAGGGATCAGATGGGTCTTTTGAGGAATATAGGGAAGCAAGAAAGGGCAAAGAAGAGCAAAAAGGGGGCATGAGAAGGTCTTGGTGAGTAGGGTAAAGGAAAACCCCGAGGCATTCTTCATTTATGTGAAGAACAAAAGGATGACAGAAATGAAAGTAGGACCGATTAGAGATAAAGGTGGGAAGATGTGCCTGGAGGCTGTGGAAGTGAGTGAGATCCTCAATGAATACTTTTCTTCGGTATTAACCAATGAGAGGGAACTTGATTACTGCGAGGACAATATGAGTGAGGTTGATGTTCTGGAGCATATTGATATTAAGGGAGAGGGGGTGTTGGAGTTATTAAAATGCATTAGGATGGATAAGTTCCCAGGGCCTGATGGAATATTCCCCAGGCTGCTCACATGGTGAGGGAAGAGATTGCTGAGCCTCTGGCTAGGATCTTTATGTCCTCGTTGTCCACGGATGGTACCGGAGGATTGGAGGAAGGTGAAGGTTGTCCCCTTGTTCAACAAAGGTAGTAGGGATAGTCTGGGTAATTATAGACCAGTCAGCCTTATGTCTGTGGTGGGAAAGCTGTTGGAAAAGATTCTTAAGAGATAGGATCTATGGGCATTTAGAGAATTATGGTCTGATCAAGGACAGTCAGCATGGCTTTGTGAAGGGCAGATCGTGTCTAACAAGCCTGATAGAGTTCTTTGAGGAGGTGACCAGGCATATAGATGAGGGTAGTGCAGTGGATGTGATCTACATGGATTTTAGTAAGGCATTTGACAAGGCTCCACACGGTAGGCTTATTCAGAAAGTCAGAAGGCATGCGATCCAGGGAAGTTTGGCCAGGTGGATTCAGAATTGGCTTGCCTGCAGAAGGCAGAGGGTCGTGACGGAGGGAGTAACATTCGGATTGGAGGGTTGTGACTAGTGGTGTGGGGGTAGAAAGGTGGGTTGGCAAGTTTGCAGATGACACAAAGGTTGGTGGTGTTGTAGATAGTGTAGAGGATTGTCGAAGATTGCAGAGACATATTGATAGGATACTGAAATGGGCTGAGAAGTGGCAGATGGAGTTCAACCCAGAGAAGTGAGCTGGTACACTTTGGAAGGACAAACTCCAAGGCAGAGTACAAAGTAAATGGCAGGATACTTGGTAGTGTGGAGGAGCAGAAGGATCTGGGGGTACATGTCCACAGATCCCTGAAAGTTGCCTCACAGGTAGATAGGGTAGTTAAGAAAGCTTATGCGGTGTTAGCTTTCATAAGTCGAGGGGTAGAGTTTAAGAGTCGCAAGATGCAGCTCTATGAAGCTCTGGTTAGGCCACACTTGCAGTACTGTGTCCAGTTCCGGTCGCCTCACTATAGGAAGGATGTGGAAGTATTGGAAAGGGTACAGAGGAGATTTATCAGGATGCTGCCTGGTTTAAAGAGTATAGATTATGATCAGAGATTAAGAGAGCTAGGGTTTTACTCTTTGGAGAGGAGGAGGATGACAGGAGACATGATAGAGGCGTACAAGATAACAAGAGGAATAGATAAGAGTGGATAGCCAGCACCTCTTCCCCAGGGCACCACTGCTCAATACAAGAGGACATGGCTTTAAGGTAAGGGGTGGGAAGTTCAAGGGGGATATTAGGAAGGTTTTTTACTCAGAGAGTGGTTGGTGCGTGGAATGCACTGCGTGAGTTAGTGGTGGAGGCAGACACACTAGTGAAATTTAAGAGACTACTAGACAGGTATATGGAGGAATTTAAGGTGGGGGGTTATATGGGAGGCAGGGTTTGAGGGTCGGCACAACACTGTGGGCCTAAGGCCTGTACTGTGCTGTTTTATGTATTGAATAAGGAAACTTTACTGAACACATCTGACAAACTCTATCCCATCTAGCCCTCTTTATGCAGGAGTCCGAGTCAATACCTGGGAAGTTAAAATCACCTACTATTACAACCTTATGTTTCTCATGCTCATCCATAGAACCTCCTGTCTGTTCCCCTAACCACTGTATCCCCTATCACTGCAGCACGCCTTCCCTTCTGAGCTAATTCATCATAAACTTCAAATATCACACCACAGTGGTTCGAGTGGTTGGATGCTTTGAGTAAACCAATTAACTTTTCAACTGCTATCACTCTTCCCCAACCCTCGATGTCTTCTGTTGGAACCTTTAAAACTCCTCTCTTTTGCCCCACATCTCTCTGAACCTTTCTTATCCATATATCCTTTTCAAGTACGTGCTAAATGTTTTTATAGACCTGACTCCAGCAAGTCATTTAGTGACCACCTGATTGATGGAAAAATAATTGCCCTTCAGGGCCCTGTTAAGTTTCTCCTCTCTCATCTTAACGTAGAGAAGGTCCAAACCCGCTCAACCTCTCTTCTTAAGTCATTCCTCCAAGTTTTGACAACATCTTTATGAATCTCAAGTGCACCATTGCCAGTTTAATAGCATTTTCCATATAGCAGAGTGAGCAAAACTAAACAATATTCCAAATGTGGCCTCACCAACAACCTTTAGAAATGCAAAATAACAATCCAGTTTCCATACTCAAATGTCCCAACTGAACTATCAGGCTCAGAATCATGAAATTTGTTGTTTTGCAACAACAGTACAGTGCAATACATAAAATACACTATAAATGATAATAACTATATTAAAAAATTAAATAAGTAGTGCAAAAAGAGCAACAAAATAGTGAGGCAGTATTTATGGGCTCATTGTCCGTTTAGAAATACGATGGTGGAGATAAGAGGCTGTCCTAAAATTTTTTAAATGTGCATCTTCAGGCTCCTGTACCTCTTCTATAATGGTAGTAATGAGATCAAGGCATGTCATGGATAGAGGGGGGTCCTTAAATAATGGATGCTGCTTTCTTGAGATATCACCTTCTCAAGATATCCTCAATGGTGGGGAGGCTAGTGCCCACGATGGAGCTGGCTGAGTTTACAATCTTTTGCAGCTTTTTCCAATGCTAGATCTTTTTCCAAGTCACACAGTCCTGGATGTAGAGAGAGTAAAGCAGTGTGCTAAGCAAACATCCTTGAGGTGCACTGGTGTTAACTGTCAGGCAAGAGGATGTTATTTCTGATTCATACTGACTGTAGTCTCCCAATAAGGAAGTGAAGTTATCCACATACCTGAAATAGCATGGATAACTTCACTCCCCTCAAAGCTGAATTAACTCCACAACTTAAAGACTCACTTTCAAGTATTCTACCGTGGATGTTCTCAGTATATATTTATTATTAACCATATAACCATATAACAATTACAGCACGGAAACAGGCCACCTCGGCCCTTCTAGTCAGTGCCGAACTCTTACCCTATCCTAGTCCCACCAACCTGCACGCAGCCCATAACCCTCCACTCCTTTCCTGTCCATATATCTGTCCAATTTAACTTTAAACGACATTTAAACTGCCTCAGCCACTTCTGCTGGAAGCTCATTCCACACAGCTACCACTCTCTGAGGAAAGAAATTCCCCCTCATGTTACCCCTAGACTTTTGTTCTCTAAGTCTCAACCCATGTCCTCTTGTTTGAATCTTCCCCACTCTCAATGGAAAAAGCCTATCCACGTCAACTCTATCTATCCCCCTCATAATTTTAAATACCTCTATCAAGTCCCCCCTCAACCTTCTACCCTCCAAAGAATAAAGACCTAACTTGTTCAACCTTTCTCTCTAACTTAGGAGATGAAACCCAGGAATAATAGGGAAACTAGGTTAATTATTTGCACTGTTTGTCTTATTTTGCACATTGGTAGTTGGCCAGTCTTTGATTTTGTATAGTTTTTCTTAAATTCTATTGTATTTATTTTCCTATAAACAACTGCAAAAAAAACTCAAGATAGTATATGGTCACAGAAACATACTTTAGTTTCATAATAAATGCTCTTTGAACTTCGAAATCTAGCATTCCAAAAGCCTTCCTCACCACCCTATCAATCAGCCATTCCACTTTCTAGGAACCAATTACATGTAACTCTTAGGTCCCTCTGTTTTAAAACACTTACCAGGGCCTTGCCATTCACTGTAAAATTCCAGCTGGATTATACATGCCAAAATATAGTATCTTGTACTTATCAGAATTAAACTCAATTTGCCATTTGTTGGCCCACTTCCCCAGCTGATCAAGATTACTCTAAATTGTGTAAACATTTTCACGGTCTGCAAAACCACCTATTCTCATGTCAGCCACCAACTTACTAACTACGGCTTCTATATTCTCATCCTAATCATTTATACAGATGACGAACAGCAAGCCTAGCACCGACCTCAAGTCACACACTCCCCCCTCCCCCCCTGATCCCAGCTCTCATCCGTGCCATCCCCTCCAACCTTCAACTCTCTGAGGCAGAGCGCTCTGTCCTCAGTAAGGGCCTTACCTTTGTCCCCCTTTGCCCACACCTCAGCGAGTTCCGCGTTCACCATGACGCTGAACTCTTTTTCCGCCGGCTCCGTCTTCAAGCCTACTTCTTCGGCAAGGACTCTCCCACCCCCACCAATCACTCTTTCTCTCGTCTTCAACCCTCCTCCCCTTCATGGACACCCCGCTCTGGCCTCCTGCCTGCTCTGGACCTTTTTATTCCCAACTGCCGACGGGACATCAACCTTCTCAACTTCACCACACCTTGTTCCAATTCCAACCTCACGCCTTCCAAACGCTCTGCTCTCCACTCTCTCCTCACTAATCCTAACTTTACTATAAAACCCATTGATAAGGGAGGTGCTGTTGTAGTCTGGCGCACTGACCTCTACCTTGCCGAGGCACAGCAACAACTTGCGGCTACCTCCTCTTACTTACCCCTCGATCGTGACCCCACTAAGGAGCACCAGGCCATTGTCTCCCACACCATCACCAACTTTATCCGCTCAGGGGATCTCCCATCCACTGCCACCAACCTTATAGTTCCCACACCTCGCACTTCCCGTTTCTACCTCCTACCCAAGATCCACAAACCTGTCTGTCCAGGTAGACCCATTGTCTCAGCTTGCTCCTGCCCCACTGAACTCATTTCTGCATACCTCGACACTGTTTTATCCCCCCTTGTTCAATCCCTTCCGATCTATGTTCATGACACTTCTCACGTTCTGAATTTTTTCAATGATTTTAAGTTCCCTGGCCCCCACCGCTTTATTTTCACCATGGATGTCCAGTCCTTATATACTTCCATCTCCCATCAGGAAGGTCTCAAAGCTCTCCGCTTCTTTTTGGATTCCAGACCTAATCAGTTCCCCTCTACCACCACTCTGCTCCATCTAGCAGAATTAGTCCTTACTCTTAATAATTTCTCCTTTGGCTCCTCCCTCTTTCTCCAAACTAAAGGTGCAGCTATGGGCACTCGTATGGGTCCTAGCTATGCCTGCCTTTTTGTTGGCTTTGTGGAGCAATCTATGTTCCGTGCCTATTCTGGTATCTGTCCCCCACTTTTCCTTCGCTACATCGACGACTGCATTGGCGCTGCTTCCTGCACGCATGCTGAGCTCGTTGACTTCATTAACTTTGCCTCCAACCTTCAGCCTGCCCTCAAGTTTCAACACCTCCTTCCCCTTTCCTGATCTTTCTGTCTATCTCTGGAGGCAGCTTATCTACTGATGTCTACTATAAGCCTACGGACTCTCACAGCTACCTGGACTATTCCTCTCCCCACCCTGTCTCTTGCAAAAATACCATCTCCTTCTCGTAATTCCTCCGTCTCCGCAGCATCTGCTCTCAGGATGAGGCTTTTCATTCCAGGACGAAGGAGATGTCCTCCTTTTTTAAAGAAAGAGGCTTCCCTTCCTCCACCATCAACTCTGCTCTCAAACGCATCTCCCCCATTTCACGCACATCTGTTCTCAACCCATCCTCCCGCTACCCCATTAGGAATAGGGTTCCCCTGGTCCTCACCTACCACCTCACCAGCCTCCGGGTCCAACATGTAATTCTCTGTAACTTCCGCCACCTCCAATGGGATCCCACCACTAAACACATCTTTCCCTCCCCCCCCCTCTGCTTTCCGCAGGGATCACTCCCTACGCAACTCCCTTATCCTATCGTCCCCCCCATCCCTCCCCACCAATCTCCCTCCTGGCACTTATCCTTATAAGTGGAACAAGTGCTACACATGCCCTTACACTTCCTCCCTCACCACCACTCAGGGCCCCAGACAGTCCTTCCAGGCGAGGTGACACTTCACCTGTGAGTCAGCTGGGGTGATATACTGCATCCGGTGCTCCCGATGCAGCCTTCTATATATTGGCGAGACCCGACGCAGGCTGGGAGACCGTTTTGCTGTCCACCAGAGAAAGCAGGATCTCCCAGTGGCCACACATTTTAATTCCATGTCCCACTCCCATTCTGATATGTCTTTCCATGGTCTCCTCTACTGTCAAGATGAAGCCACACTCAGGGTGGAGGAACAACACCTTATATTCCGTCTAGGTAGACTCCAACCTGATGGCATGAACATTGACTTCTCTAACTTTCGTTAATGCCCCACCTCTCCTTCCTCCCCCATCCCATACTTACTTATTATTATTTTTTCCCCTTTCTTTCTCCCCAGGCCTCCCATCCCATGATCCTCTCCCTTCTCCAGCCTCGTATCCCTTTTGCCAATCAACTGTCCAGCTCTTAGCTCCATCCCTCCCTCTCCTGACTTCTCCTATCATTTCAGGTCTCCCCCTCCCCCTTTCAAATCTCTTACTAGCTCTTCTTTCAGTTAGTCCTGACGAAAGGTCTCGGCCTGAAACTTCGACTGTACCTCTTCCTATAGATGCTGCCTGGCCTGCTGCGTTCACCAGCACTTTTTGTGTGTGTTGCTTGAATTTCCAGTATCTGCAGATTTCCTCGTGTTTGCGCTTCCACCATTATCCTCTGCTTCCTACCATCTAGCCAATTGTGCATACAAGAAAGCTAGCTGTTCCTATGTTCCATGTGATTCAACTTTCCACAGCATATCAAAGCCCTTTCTGAAGTCCATGTAGACCATGTCTATGGTCCTGCTCTCATCAACCTTCTTGGATACTTCCTCAAAAACCGCTAATTCATGAGACATGATCTCCCGTACATAAAACCACGCCAATTATTCAAATCAAGCTACTTTCCAAATGCTTGTATATCTAATCCCTCAGTATCCTCTCTAGTAGCATACCTGCCACAGATGTTACGCTTCCTGGTATATAATTCCCAGAATTTCTTTGTAGCCTTTGTTTAAAAAAAAGATACAACATCAGCCGCCTGTCTTTTGGAATTTCACTCATCATTAATGACCATGCTTATATCTCAGCCAGAGCTCCCACAATATCTCTGTGTTCTCAGAGATACCCGGTCAGACCTTGGAGATTGATCTACCTTCATTTCACCATATATATTAGATTAGGGAACATTCCCAAATGTGTTAACAGTGGACAAACATTGCATAATATCTAAAGAACATTCCCATGAATTACAACAATTAGTTTAACACACAAGCAAGATCTATTCTACCTATCAACGAGTTCAGAAGTGTCTTTGGAATTTTCTCCAGGAATGCATTCAACTGACTTGTTTGAGGTTATTAGCTTACCTTATATAACTTTAATGGTGTAACATTTACAGTTTGCCAACCCTCTTCCAACTGTCCCAATACTCTAAATAAGATCATGATGTGGGCTTTTGCAATTTCCTCCCTTACTTCTATCAATAACTCAATGCTGAGAAGTGTCAAGAATTGTATTTTTTTTTAAAGCAGAAACTAGAGGGTACAGTTTCTAAAGAAAAAAAAGAGTATGTGCAGATATGGGCTTTATCATTAGAGGTGAATTCAATCAGGCTAGCTTAAAGAAATCTCTGCCCAACTACCACCAACACATCACCTGTAGCACAAGAGGATCCAATGCATTTGATCACTACTGCACTAGCATCAAGAAAAATGCCTATCATTCCTTTGACTGCATTTCAGAAAATCTTCCTATCTGCATCCAGGCAGAGACAAGAACAAGGCAGCAAATTGCAATGACAAGAAGAGACTGTAGCAGGAGGCAGAGGTGTAGCTCAGGGACTGCTTTGAGTAAGTGGAGTGGGCCATGAATGAATAGGCAACAGTTGTCTCCGACTTCATAAAGATTATGTGGACAGGTGTGTCCCCACAAAATCATTCGGGATCTTTAACAATCAGAAACCTTGGATGAAACAAAAGATTCACAATCTGCTTAGGGCTATATTGGTGGTGCTTAGAACCAACATCTGGGAAAGTACAAGAGGTCCAAATATGACCAGCAGAAGATTCTATACAAAATGGTAATTCTAATCTAAACATAAATCAGAGAAGGATGCTCAACAACTATGGTTGGCTTGAATGTCATCACCTCCTATAAAGCAAAACCAAACAACATAAATGGCAGTGAGGTTTCACTTCCCAATTAGCTCAATGCTTTTTATTGTCACTTTGACTGACAGAAAATGGAGACACTTTCACGAACCCCCACAGCCCTCAACGATCCTGTCATCTCACTGTCTGTCTCTGAGGACAACGTGAGAACATCCTTCAGGAGGGTGAATTCACAGAAAGCACCTGGACCAAACAGCATACCTGACCAAGTCCTGAAAACCTATGCTCGTCAACTGGCTGGAATGCTTACTAATATCTTCAAACTCTCGCTTCAGCTTCAAGCAGGCTTCAATCATACCAATGCCCAGGAAGAAAGTAGTAACCTGTCTCAATGACCATCATGCAGTAGCACTTACATCCACTCTAAACAAATACTTTGAGACGTTAGCCATAGCATATCAACTCCTACCTGAGAAGTGACCCGAATTCACTCCAATTTGACTATCTTCACAGCAGGTCAACAGCAAGTGCCATTTCAATGTCTCTACATTCAGTTCTGAAACATCTGGATAATAAAGATACTCTTCATTGACGACAGCTCAGCATTCAATATTATCATCACCTTAAAACTCATCATTAAGGTTCAAAACCTGGGCCTCATTAACTCTCTGCACAACTGGATCCTTGATTTCCTCACTGGCAGACCCCAGTTACTATGGATTAGCAACAATATCTCCTCCACAATCACTATCTGCATAGGTGCACCATATGGCGGTGTACTTAAGACTCCTGTTCACTTTTGTTTAGCCAATGTGTGACTAACTAAAGCTCAAATGCCACATTTAAGTTTGCTGGCAACACCACAGCTGTTGGCCTAGTCAAAGGTGATGACAAATTGGCAGATAGAAGGGAGATCATCACAAACAAGGCACAACAAAACATCAATTTTCTTAAAACTTTGTTTAGTTTTAAGTTAAACACTTTGACAAACTTCTATAGATGCACAATGGAGAGTATCCTAACTGGTTGCATCACGGCCTTGTATGCAAACCCTAATGCTCAAGAAGGGAAAAGGCGAAAGAAGGTGGTGGATATAGCTCAGTCCATCACAGGCAAAGCTCACAGCACCACTGAGAATACTGGAGTACTGCCATATAAGAAAGCAGCAGACATCATCAAGAACCCCCACCATCCAAGACCATGCCCTCTTATCACTGCTCCATCGTCAGGAGCTACAGACTTAGGTCCCACACCAGCAGTTGCAGGAACAATTATGACACAACAATGATCAGGCTCCTGAAACAGCATGGATCTCTCATCACCAGGGTCACAAGGTCAATCCTCACCAAGAGGGCTTGTAGAGTTTTTATGCTTTCCACATGACCATGGCAAAAGAGATATCTAAACGAGGTATTTAAAATTGTGAAGAATATAAACAGAATAGACAGATGGAACTCTGGGTGTACACCATCTGGTCCAGGTCACTTATCTACCTTCAGACCTTTCAGTTTCCCCAAGAACCCTCTCCCTAGTAATAGTAACTCACACATTTCATGACCCCTGACACCTGGAACTGCCACCACAATGCCAATGTCTTTCGCAGTGAAGACTGATGCAAAAGACTTATTCAGTTCTTCCACCATTTCATTGTCCCCAATTACACATCATTTTCTAGTGGTCCAATATCCACTCTCGCCTCTCATTTACTTTATGTATTTGAAGAAACTTTTGGTATCCTCTTTCATATTATTTACTAGCTTACTTTCATATTCCATCTTTACCTTCTTAGTGACTTTTGTTTTAAGATACATCCTGTGCCTTTCAAATTGCTTCCAGAAATTTAAGCCATTGCTGCTCTACCATCATTCCCGCCAGTGTTCTTTTCCAACCAATTCTGGTCACCTCCTCTCTCATACCTCTGTAATTCCAACACTTCTGACTTTAGCTTCTCCTTCTCAAATTTCAGGGTGAATTCAATCATATTATGATCACTTTCCCCTGAGGGTTCTTTTCCCTTAAGCTCTCTATTAATTCCGGATCATTGCATAACACCTAATCCAGAATAGTTGACCCCTCGTGGGCTCAACCACGAGCTACCCTAAAAAGCCATCTCGTAAGCATTCTAGAAATACTCCTCCTGGAATCCGGCACTAACCTGATTTTCCCAGTCTACACCTGCACATTGAAATTCCCATGACTATTCTAACATTGCCTTTTTGGCATACATGTTCTATCTCCCATTGCAATTTGTACATCACATCCTTAATATTGTTTGGGGTTCTATATACAACTCCCATCAATGTCATTTTAGCTTTATCCACTATGATTCAACACCTTCTAACCCTATGTCACCTCTTTCTAATGATTTGATTTCACTTTTTACTAGAGCATCGCCACACCCTCTGCCTTCCTGCCTTTCCTTTCGATACACGTGGACATTAAGCTCCCAGCTATAATCTTCCATCAGGCTACAACATACCTGCCAATCTGCAACTGTGCTCTAAGTTCATCTAACTTTTTCCATAATACTGCATGCATTCAAATACAACACCTTCAGTCCTGTATTCATCCTTTTCAATTCTGTCTGCTTTTTACATGGCAATTCATCCTGCTGACTGCAATGTTGCCCTACCAACCTCTCCTCACACACATTGCCTGTTTGTAAGCCAGCTACCTCATCTTCAATAATAGTACCTGCCCTTCCTACGATACTTCTTGCATTGAAATATATGCAGCTTAGGATACCAGGCACCACACTATGCTTAACCTTTTGATTCCTAACTTTGTCTGAGATCTTACCAACATCTGCCTCCACAACCTCTCCACTAACTGTTCTGGCTCTCTGGTTCCCATCCCCCTGCAACTCTAGTTTAAAAACCTCATCACGCAAACCTTCCTGAAAGGATATTAGTACCCCTCCAGTTCAGGTACAAACTGTCCCTTCTGTAAAGATCCTATCTTCCCTGGAAGAGAGCCCAATGTTCAAAAAACCTTATGCCCTCCCTCCTACATTCGTAAGGCCAGTGATGTTGTGGGGATAGAACTGGATTCTCTGACGGTGGTGTCTGAAAAAACGATGCTGTCCAAGTTGCATGCCATCTTGGACAATGTCTCCCATCCACTATATAATGGACTGGTTGGCCACAGGAGTACGTTCAACCAGAGACTCATTCCACCAAGATGCAACACTGAGCGTCATAGGAAGTCATTCCTGCCTGTGGATATCAAACTTTACAACTCCTCCCTTGGAGGGTCAGACACCCTGAACCAATAGGCTGATTCTGGATATTTCCTGGCATATTTTAAATATAACTATTTAATTATGGTTTTATTACTATCTAATTATTTATGGTGCAACTGTAATGAAAACCAATTTCCCTCGGGATCAATAAAGTATGACTATGACTATACCAACTCCTTAGCCACACGTTAAACTGTTCTGGCCTCACTAGCATGGGTAGTAATCCTGAGATCGCAACCCTGGAGGTCCTGCCCTTTAACTTAGCAACTAACTCCCTATGCAGAATCTCATCACTCATCCTAACCACGTCATCGGTACCTACGTGGACCACAACTTCTGACTGTTCACCCTCCCACTTAAGAACGCTGAGGACAGAATCAGAGATATCCCAGACCCTGGCACCATCTGGGAATCTCATTCTTGCCTACAAAATTTCCTGTCCGTTCCCCTAACTAATGAATCCCCTATAATCACAGCAAGCCTCTTCTCCCAGTTTCCTGTGTCCTGCACGTTAGATGCAACTACCTCTTTATATGTCCTATTACCGCCTCAGCCTCCCAAATGATCCGGAGTTTATCTGGTTCCAGCTCCAACTCCTTAACGCAGATTGCTAGAAGCTGCAGCTGAATGCAGTCGTCAGGTACACTGGAGGTCTCCCTGCCTTCTCATATCCTGCAAGAGAAGCATTACCCCCTCAGCCCTAATCTCCCACTTTCTACCCATATCCCTTCATGCCATGACTAATCAAGAATCTATCAACCTCAGCCGTAAATATACCCAGAGACTTGACCTCCACAGCCAAGTCTGGCAATGAACTTCACAGATTTATAATAAATAGTATGTACAACAGGATAGTCAATATAACATAGAAATACAGTTGTGTCAGCGTGAGTTAAGCAGTCTGATGGCCTGGTAGAAGAAGCTGTCCCGGAGGCTGCTGATCCTGGCTTTTATGCTGCAGTACCGTTTCCCGCATGCTAGCAGCTGGAACAGTTTGTGAGTGGGGTGACTTGGGTCTCCAATGATCCTTCGGGCCCTTTTTACACACCTGTGTTTGTAAATATCCTGAATAGTGGGAAGTTCACATCTACAGATGCGCTGGGCTGTCTGCACCTCTCCCTGCAGAGTCCTGCGATTAAGGGAGGTACAGTTCCCATACCAGGCAGTGATGCAGCCAGTCAGGATGCTCTCAATTGTGCCCCTATAGAAAGTTCTTAGGATTTAGGTGCCCATACCAAACTTCAACCATCTGAGGTGAAAGAGAAGCTGATGTGCCTTTTTTACCATACAGCTGGTGTGTACAGACCACGTGAGATCCTCAGTGATGTGTATTCTGAGAAACTTAAAGCTGTTCACCCTCTCAACCTCAGATCCATCGATGTCCATAGGGTTTAGCCGGTCTCCATTCCTCCTGTAGTCCACAACCAGCTCCTTTGTTTTTGCGACATTCAACAAACAGGTGTAACACCTGGCAGCAGCAGCAGGTTCAAAGGTTCGTTTATTATCAAAGTATCTAACTCTGAAATTCTTCTCCAGATAGCCATGAAACCAAGAAAGAAATGAATGGTAGCACCATTATCAACCCCCAAATCCCTCCTCCCCAACCAGGAAACTGAAAAATGGAACAGGCACATCGTCCCTCAAATCCCCCTCCCCTGCATAGAAAAAAAAACTAGATCATACAATAAACACAGAATATAAAAAAAACTATAATACTGAAAAAGTTCATAGTCCAAGTCCATATTAATATCTATATCCAAAACACAGAAAACCTAGGTAACATTTCCTGGGCGCTGCGGCAGTCTCCCCTCTCCAGTTGCAGAGTTATCCCACCAGCGATCAAGAGGCAGGCAGCAGGCGCTCCCACTCCACGTTCACCTCCATGTTTCAATCTGATGCAGCATATACCCATGTGCAATTAATCAGCAACTTTTAAGCCACCAGAAGGACGTTATATTCTCCTTCTATGCTTGTCTCTCTTCCTCCCCCCTCCCACCCTGTCCCCAAACATTGAGGAGCACATTTCCATCCCGTCCCAAGTAGATTTTTACCAAAAAAAAATATCAATAGCTTCATGGCTACTATTACTGACACTTCTCTTTAATAGCAGAATTAATGAAATCAACTTCCCTAGCTACTAGGGCAGGGCCTTGACACGACCTGGGTCTGGATGCTTCTCCAGTAACTCTGCCACTGTAACTATTCTGTAGAGGGAGGATTACTGCTCCACTGCATCAGCAATGTCACCATGTAAGGAGAGCAAATTCCAGAGCACAGCAAATGTCCATTTCTTGTAACTGGCAGCAGAGTTTACCAATCATCCAACTTCATTGTTTAAACAAGGTCAAGACAATATAATAAAATCTGAATATTTTCAAAGGATTGTGTCTATAATACAGACACAAAATGACAGAGCCTGTTGCATCATTAAACTCAGAAGGAAGAGGTCAGCAGAAAATAATCACATGACATGAACTTTGCAACAGGAAGTGACAAATTTCAACATTCAACAGAAAACACACAAACCGGATGAAACAAGTTATTTAAAGATATGAATTTAATCCTATACTATTCTTCAAGATTCAAGATTGTTTAATGTTATTTTCAGTACACAATTGTAAAGAACAAGATAATTGTTACTCTGGATCTGATGCAGCACAAAAAACACAAATTATAATAAAAAAACAATAAATATAAATATACAAGAAGGTTTCTACACAGATTGATTGCGCTAGGTATGGGAGTGTCGACAGACAAGTTGACTGACAGGAAATAACTAAGTAGTGGTAGTTGGAGGTGTGGAACACAGAACACTCAGCAAATTGGGACTTCTGAAATGATCACCAGTAACAAGCTGTTTCATCCACTGCGCCTAGCCCCATCTCCAGCCGTCTCGACTCTGTCTTGCCACTGGATCCAGATGGGAATTGGGAAGAGAGAGTGAGGCTGACGCTGCGCAACTCTCCCTCACTTAAATCCAAATCATGCGCTAGTCTCAACACCATCAATTGTGTCGAGGTCTTCATCGACAACGACGATGGACGAACATGTTTCAAATAAGGCTACATACAAACTCATTATGCTATAATTTGCACTCATACAATTGAAAGATTACATCACAGATTGTGAAATAATAAAATTTTCATTTTAATTACAAGAGAACTTACAAACACACCAACCGGTCTCCCCTCAGTCTCATCCATTGCTAGCATGAGGCCAAATACAAACTAAAAAGCCTCTTATTCTGCCTGGGAAGTCCATAACCCAATGATATAAACAATTTTGGTTAACCCACACAATGTTCCTTTTTGTCCTGATCCACCTAGGTTCTCTCATCCCACTCTTCCTCCTTTTCAATCACTTCTCCAGCCTCAAGACCCAGTTTCTATCCCCTGACCCACTTGGTTCTATTCACATCCTCAACCCATTAAGTTTCATATCCTCCTCACCAAGTTCCACTTATTGCTCGTCAAGGACTGCCTCACCCCTCCTCCACAACCTCTTTTCTGGCCATCTGCCCTTTACCTCTCAGTGCCAGGGCCACAACCCAAAATGTTAACTGTCCAGTTACATCCATAGATGCTGCCTGACCTGTGAAGTTCCTTCAGCAATTTGCTTTCCATTCCTGATTCCAGTATCAGTCATCTCTTGTGTCTGCACTTGAAATGATAAATGGAAATCACTACCTTCTCAAGAGAAGTGGGGAGATGGCCTAAGTGGTACCTGCCCTTGCTCTGTGACTTCTTCCGACCTGTAAATGTTGCCAGTGACTGTGGTTCAGCTATTCTGTCCTTATTTGAGTCAAAGACCACCTTCAGGTATTCAACATGTTTGCAGATATATTAACATTTTATGAACCGCACTTTCAGTATAAGCCAATTTATCAAAGAAAAAATAAACAGTATTTTCAACCAGAAAACTAGCACACCAATCGATGAAACAGTTTCTTAAAGATGAGCCAAGGTTTTTTTTTTGATCATATATAAAATTTGTAATGCCATTAGATTGCATATTCAAGATCAATACTAGAATATTAACATAAACTTGGGCTGAGCTTTTGTGCAACTGAGGCAAGGCTGCATTATCAAAAGTTCCATGGCCCATGATTCAAACAATGCAGAATTCCTCACAATGTCATGTTCAAAACCATAGAGTTAGAGAGCACAGAAAAAGGCACTGTAGCTCAACCAGTCCATCCCAACCAAGATGTCTCATCCAACTTAATCCCATTTGCCAGTATTTAGCCCATAACCTTCTAAATAGTTCCAATCCACATACCTATCCAACTGTCTTTTAAAGTTGTACCTGCCTCAACCAATTCCACTGGCTGTTCAATCTGCTTAGCTAACACCCTTTGTACAAAAAATATTGTCCTTAAGTTCCTATGAAATCTTTCCCCCTCTCCTTAAACCCATGCCCTCTAATTCCCCAACCACATGGAAAAAAAGAGTGCATTCACTCTACCTATACTCCTGATAATTGTTTTCACTTCGATACATCAACTCTCAGTCTCCTACACTCCAAGGAATAAAGTCCTAGTTTGTCCAACCGCTCCCTATAACTCAGTCCTTCAAATCTTGGCAACAGACTTGTTATAAAACCGAACAGAAAATATTCACATCTTTCCTATAGCACGGCAACCAAAACTAAATACAATACTCCAAGTCCCACTGCTTGAAAACACTCATCACAGCCCTGCCATTCACTGAAATTCCTACTTGGATTTGGCAGACCAAAATGAAAAACCTCACATTTATCCAAACTAAATTTCATTTGTCATTCCTCGGCTCACTTACTCAGCAAATCAAGATCTCTCTAGTTTTTGATCACCTGCCTCATTCTCCACTATACCAGCTATTTTAGTGTCATCTGCAAGCTTACGAACCATGCCTTGTACATTCTCATTTAAATTATGAATACAGATGACAAACAACAATGGAAACAGCTCCGACTCCTGAGGTACACCACTAGTCCAAGAAATACCCTTCCAACATCACCCTCAGTTTTCTATCAAGCCAATCACATATCCAACTTGCCAGCTCTTCCTAGATTCCATGTGATCTAACCTTCCAGAGCTGCCTACCTTGTGAAACCTTAAAGGCCTTATAAACCACATCAATCACTCTACTTTCATCAACTTTCCTGGTCACATCAAAAGACTCAAATTCACAAGACCTGATCTCCCATGCACAAAGCCATGCTGATTACCCTGAATCAACTCCTGCTTTTCAAGACGCATGTGTATCTTATCCCTCAGAATCCTCTCCACTAACTTTCCTACCAGATGCCACTTGCTCTTGCAGTACCCTTCTATATCTTTTGCACTTAAAAAATTACTATACAGGCAAGTTGCTTTCTCAATTCATATTAAGATACTTCAACTAAGATAGGGATGTTAAACTAAATTTTTAAAAAACCTCTTTGAATTCACTAATATTCTTGCAAGCAGCTTGTTATTTCAAGTAGCACAGTCAGATATATCTGCTCATTGTTTTAAATAATCCAAAATAACACTTTGTGAAGCCAAGGGGGAAAAATTAGTACTTCATAATATACTCTGAGCAACACTCACATAACATACTTTGCTAATGCAGCTACAATGCAGCGTGCTGTCATATTTGGATGATGTGTGAAAATATTTACTTTCATTAGTAGAATAAAGATCCCCTTGATAATCAGCATTGTTTCTCCTAGTATCAACAAACATCATATGACTCTTGCCAACAACTCTAAGTGCTGGAAAGTGCTCCATATAGGATCTAAATCTTCAGGTCAAACACTCCTAGAATATATTCAGCAGCTTCACTCCTGGAAAGGAATGAAAATAAATTCATATATTATCTAACAGCCAAGAGGATAAATAAAGACACTACCAAAATAGTAAGAAAATGCACTTCCAGAGGCATCTACAGTACATTCCTTGAGAAGAGGAGAAAAACTGATAAAATTTAAGGGAATGGGGGATTCTCAGATCCCTGTAAACAATGAAATAAGTACTGACTATGTCTGTGACTGCAGTGTGTTTGAATAATGTCTCACAGCTGCTTTCTTTGGAGTAAGATGAGGGTTAAAGTTCACCCAGATCCACATCAGATTTCTCTGGGCTTTTCACACCTTTGATTTTGACAAAAAGCAGTACCTGATGGAAATTGGACAGAACATTCTTTTCTTAATTAAAGCATAAATTTGACGGATGTTCTTATCTTTGTAATTAAGTTGTGGCTCCAGCAAACCAGGTAGGACATTCTTTTCTTTAATTAAGATGGCTGGAGTGTCTAACAAATTGATTGTACTTTTGTATCAATAGTCCATTGACTTGAGCAGAATAGTTATCAAACTGATTGTTCTTTTGTATCGGTAGCCTTATAACTTCTGACAATTCTGACATCAGGCAGTGAACTTGTTGAACCGCCGGAGAGATGAGATTGGTTCTCTCCCTGATGTCGGGTCCAAGTTCACTCGCCGGCTGAGCTCGAAGAAATAAACGGGTGGAAAGATAAGTAACGATCTTTTTGTGCTGTTGTTATTTGATCTAGCAAAGTTACGTTTACATTTGGTGCCATGACTCGGATCCCAACATAGGGAACGTCTCTCTGGGCTGAGTAAGTGACAGGGGGCTTGAATCAAACATAATTTGAGTGGCAGGCACCCCGAGGTAGTTTACCTCTGGCTACTCCTTGTGTCCGATCGAGCATTTTTGCCCCTCGCCCATTGGGACTGGTACCTTGATGGGATCGGACGACCCGTTTGGATACAGGATTTTAGGTAAGCAGTTGTCTCTTTTACATTGCTGCGGGTGACAGGATATGGCCGGTTGAAATTTGATGATTCGGAAAAGGGGTTGCGCATGTCTCACGAGATGGCCGGTTGAAATTTGTAAATAATACGAAACTGGCAGCCCGGTAAAATTCTCACCTTGGCAGCAGAAATATGGCCGGTTGAAATGAGACAAGTTCAGGATAAAGGAGGGAAGGCCTCCAAAGTACAGGTGTCCCCCGCTTTTCGAACATTCGCTTTACGAAACCTCGTTGTTATGAAAGACCCTGTTTTCACTTTCAGAAGGTGTTTTCAGTTACGAAAAAAAAAGCAGCGCACGATAAAAGGCAGCACGCCTCCCGAGCAGCCGCTCTCCCCCACATTCTCGCCGGCATTGCTTAAATGTGAGCCATTGCAAGATGAGTTCTAAGGTATCGGAAAAGCCTGAAAGAGCTCGTAAGGGTGTTACACTTACGGTAAAACTAGACATAATTAAGCATTTTGATCGTGGTGAATGAAGTAAGGACAACGCGAGTTTGGCTTGTGGAAGCTGACGAACATGATGTTGAAGAGGTTTTGGCATCCCATCACCAAGAACTGACAGATGAAGAGCTGAGGCAATTGGAAAAAAAAAGGATAACAATCGAAACCAAATGAGTAATGATAAAGTACGACTTTAATTTTGAAAGGGTACGTCGGCTTAGGAGATATTTGCAGGATGGTTTGAGTCCTTACAAAGAACTGTGTGATAGTGAAATGCGCGAGGCTCAGTCAAGCAAGCCTTCCACATCAGCCACAGCAGACGACGAACCTCGACCTTTGACATCCAGGCGGGCAGAGATAGAAGAAGATGTGCTGCCTGCTCTAATGGAAACAGACGATGACTAGATGACACCCCAGTGTCCCACCACCCCAACCCCCAGGCCACAGACAGATACTGATTCGCGGAGAACACAACGGTAGCCGGGAGGCACACAGCACATCTTTAAGAAAAAAGACAAAATAAACATGCTAACTAATTATGTGCCGCCAACACGTAATTGTCGGCCCAGATCAGAGACGATGCAATCAGCACTGATCTGGGCCGACAATTACATGTCGGGCGGCACCTAATTAATTAGCTTATTTATTTTGACTTTTTTCTTAAGGATGTGCTGTGTGCCTCCCGGCTACCGCTGGACCCCTGTGTGCTTCGTGGTAATATATCTGTTGGCAGCCTGAAGGGTGGGTGCCACTGCACCACCCAAACTCCAACGACTCAATCTAACACACCTTCATCAGTGTGCTCGCTGTCTTCCCGATTCCCGTAAGTGATACTACACTGTACATACATTATTTCTACTTTATATTGGCTGTGTATTTTTATGTGTTATTTGGTATGATTTGGCAGCTTCTTAGCTTAAAGGTAAGTGGAGAGAGTGTTCTTGTCATCAGCACTTGCGTGAGATTTTCTGCCAACGGCGCTTGTGTGAGATTTTCACTACGGAGAACAGTTCAGTAATAATTGTGGAAAAGTATTTCTACTTTATATAGGCTGTGTATTTATCACATCATTCCTGCTTTTACTATATGTTACTGTTATTTTAGGTTTTGTGTGTTATTTGGCATGATTTGGTAGGTTATTTTCAGGTCTGCGAATGCTCACAAAATTTTCCCTTACAAATAAATGGTAATTGCTTCTTCGCTTTACGACATTTCGGCTTACGAACCGTTTCATAGGAACGCTCTACCTTCGGATGGCAGGGGAAACCTATATGAGAGAGTTGTCTTTTTTTTGCAAGTATTAATGGAAAATAGACTAGCAGTTTTTGTGAGAATTAAAGGCTGCGGGTGATATTGGGTATTCTGTATTGTTCCTAAGGAAAGAATCGGGACTGGGGACCCCGGTCAGGAGAGGCGGCCACCGCTACGTGATGGATTTGACCATATCAGCTGCCGCCTGATAATATGGCCAGTTGAAAATGATTAACGGGGAGGAAGGCTGGCTAAATTTCTCACCCAGTAGCTTGTGCCTAGGCCCTTGTGTTGTGTATTTTGTGTCTATAAGCTGCTTGTCTCATTGGCTTGTCTGTGTTTTGTGTATTTGTGATTTTGGCTACTTGCTTTACTTTATACAGCACTTTGGTCAACGTGGTTGTTTTTAAATGTGCTATATACTTGACTTGACCTGATAATTAAGAACAACTGATAAATGGGACAGGCCCTTGATACAGCTATGTGTGAACGAATACCAGATAAGAAAAGGACCTCTGGATGTTAAGTGCAGCGCTAACAAAGAAACTAGGGAAACAGTGTGGCCACCAGGGGAGACTAGTATTAAATTTAATTTGGGAAAAGAATTGCGGTAAAAAGTGGAAATTATTGATTAAAGAATGGAAAGGTAGGGCCTATACTAAATGGAATAGTACCTTACTGGCCAGCTGGAGGAATAATGCATGTGATAAAGGGATAGAGGTATGTACGGCAGAAAGGACTCCCAAGAGTTGGGAGACACTACAGGCGGAGTGCTAATGGGTAGAAGGAAGAAGAAAGAGAGAACGAGAAACAAGGAACACAGGCAAAAGCAGATATGGACAGACAAGAAGGTTTAAAATCAGCAGTGCCGCGCCTAAAGATCTAGGGCCAATACAGGATCCCAAACCCATATCTGGCATACCGACCCTGTTTAAGGACAGTGACCGCGATGAGGATTGGGCACCCACCTTATCCCCCACATTACCAGAGGCCGAGTGCACCCAGTGCTTCCGAACCCCAATCCTCCCAGTATTCAGATACGGTGGCCGCTCGGGTAAAACAGCAGCGGCAGGGAAAGGAAGGCTCCCTGAACCTGAGATCCAGAAAGGGAATACAAGGGATTATTCTGAGACAGGGAGTGAAGAATCCAATAAAACCCCAGAGTTAAGGGCTCCACAGAGACAACTGCCTACCCAAATGCTGCCCAGTCCACGAGCAGCCGAGGAGGGACAGCCCTCAGTAACTCTTGTATGCACCCTGGAAGCGTCAAGAGATGGTAACGATCATGAATCAGGCCCCCGATAGAAAAGAAAAACCAGCACAGTTTGCTTGGTATGTCCGCAGTACTATACAAATGTATAATGCAACACCGCAAGATTTATTTGGTCTTTGCTGCATGATTCTCTCATCTGATGAGGGCTGGAAATGGAAGGCAGAATTAAGATACCAAACTTATCAGGAGTTACCGGCGGGAATCCATGATGAGGATGAACAGACAGACCGGATTATTCAAGCCTTGGAGAAGGCTCTCCAACAACCTGTAAATATCACTAAAGTACTTGAATGCAAACCTGAGCCTGGGAAATCAGGACCAGCCTATTGGGAGTGATTTATGGCCTGCTACGCCACTTTCGCAGGAGACCAAGCCTTTAATAATGGGAATCCATTCCCCCAGTTTAATGCCCTACTGCTCAAGTGCTTACCAGCAGGATTAAAACTAATGTAGCCCCCCCGACCACCCTCAGGGTCACTCGGCTCGCTGTCATCTAGGGAAACAGCCCTCAGCCCCGGCCCCAGCAAACTGGGTAATTAGTTTGTGTGGATGCTGTGTGATGTACTCCACCCGACCCAAATAACAGACAATATACCAGATACGATTAAATGATTTACAGTTTATAGATATTACTGGAACTATATAATTAATAGAAAGTAAAATATAAAAGGAAAATAAAAGGCGCCACACTTATCAAAGTTCAATCTCTTCGTGCACAAACAGTTGGAGCTCAGGACCCTTCTTCTTCACCCTGCGACCCCTCGGACCACCTTGACCGGCCGCCTGGGACCAACAACGGTGGACGACCAGACGCTCCACACGAGTCCGTCTCTGTCTCCCCTCCTCACCGAACACCCCGTTAGCAGACTCACAGCTCCTGGTCCATTCTCTGTCTCTCTCTCTCTCTCCTGCCTTCTCCCCCAAAACCCCGTGCATACAGTATCTTCAAATACACCAAAAACATAACAACTATCCCAATTGGTTCATAACAGCTTCTTATAAGTGACGTGATTCAACAAACTGCTAACGGGAAGGACTTTCTCAGCGTTTAACATAACAAAGAAGTATTCCCAAGTATAACATAACAAAGAAGCCATTTTAAATTTAACATACAAAAAAAAACCCGTACACTAATAATATGGATTGGCCTGACAATGACCGAAATCGAATGTGACGAGCTTTGACATGTTACTGGAACCCAGCTTTCGAATCCCGATCAACCCCAAAGGGAACTAACATTAAAGGTGAATATGTTCAGCAGGAAGAAGGATGCTTCCTACCGTGAGTACCGCCCCTCAGGAAGAGCCCAATATAATATTGCAAGATGCTGCAATTCTAATTCCGTTTATGATGGTATAGGAAAAGGAATACCGGCTATCAGACGCTACAATCACTCTGGGTTTGAACGCACGGAACGTACGTATTCACGTACCCAGCCACTGCAGGTGAAATTCCAGAGGACCCAGTGTGAGGTTTCATTTATAGTCACCACCAGTCTGGGGTGTAATCTAGCAGAGTGAGACTTGCTCTGTCCGTTGGAAATCGAGATTCTATGCACGGACAAGGGTATCACCCTGGGACTAGCGAATAACTGTTTTAAAGCAAATCCAGTTTAATTGTCATTCAAACCATACATAGATACAGCTTTATGAGACAGTGTTCCTCTGGGACCACAGTGCAAAACACTCAAAATAGCAAGCATTCAAAAATAGTGAGTAACATAATTCAAAATATTGAGCAAAGAAGCATACTCAACCTGAGCGACAATGTTTTTCATTACTTCTCAGTGTTTTATGTTTAAAGCAAATTATGTTTTTGAAATGTTTTCCCCCAATTTAAAGCTAGTTAATAATCTCCCAACCCCGACTGGAAGGTTAGTTCATTTGGTGACATGAAAACCATAGAAAGGGTGCAGAGGAGATTTACAAGGATGTTGCCTGGATTGGGGAGCATGCCTTATGAGAATAGGTTGAGTGAACTCGGCCTTTTCTCCTTGGAGCAATGGAGGATGAGAGGTGACTTGATAGAAGTGTATAAGATAATGAGAGGCATTGATCGTGTGGATAGTCAGAGGCTTTTCACCAGGGCTGAAATGGTTAGCACGAGAGGGCATAGTTTCAAGGTGCTTGGAAGTAGGTACAGAGGAGATGTCAGGGGCAAGTTTTTTTTTTAAAAACCGCAGAGAGTAGTGAGCGCGTAGAATGCGCTGCCGGTGGTGGAGGCAGAAACTATAGGGTCTTTTAAGAGACTCCTGGATGGATACATGGAGCTTAGAAAAATAGAGGGCTATGGGTAAAGCCTAGGTAGTTCTAAGGTAGGGACATGTTTGGCACAGTTTTGTGGGCTACAGGGCCTGTATTGTGCTGTAGGTTTTCTATGTTTCTACTTACATCCAGACAAAACGAGTGCAGTCAAATTGAAACAATGGTAATGAGACACGTGCAGTTCAATTAGGCCTGTTAACTTCTTCAGTTTTATGTTTACAAATATTTCCACAAAATAATAAAATCTCCTTGAAACATTTATAAAAGCATCAGCCGACACCCACTAAACCCATTTCAGATGACAGATTAAGAAATGGAACATAGAACAAACCGTGTTCCATCTGCCTTCCTTACAATCACGCCCACTTGTGTTGCCAGCTTTGATCCTGCATCCCAAGATCCCACCAGAAATCAATGCTTTTATCAGCCTTGCCATTTACTGTACACTTTCTTCTTTCATTTGACTTCCCAAAGTGCAATACCTTAGTTGTCTCGATTAAAGCCATCTGCCATTTCTTTGTCCAAAATCTTAGTTTGTGACCATATGTCGTTCAGTCATAGGAGCAGAATTAGGCCACTTGGCTCATTTTGTCTGCTCTGCCATTTCGCTGATCCATTTTACCTCTCATCCCTGATCTCCTGCCTTCCCCACCCACATCCTTTCATGCCCTGACCAATCAAGAATCTATAAACTTCTGCCTCAAATATACATAAAGACTTGGCTTCCACAAGTATCCAGCTCCCATTAGGGATTTTTTTTTAAACCCCTGCAGTTCCTCAGTTCTATCCACAATGATTCAACGCCTTCTGACCCTAATGACTTGATTTAATTTTTAAACCAACAGAGCCATGCCATCCCCTCTACCTACCTGTCCTTTTGATATAATATGTATTCTTGGACAGTAAGCTCCCAGCTATAATCTTTCAGCTATGATTGAGTGATTCCCACATCATACATGTCAATCTGTAACTGTGCTACAAGTTCATTTACCTTATTCCTTATACCGCATGCATTGAGATATAACATCTTCCATCCCGTATTCACCTTTTTCGATTTTGTTTGCCTTTTACACTGCAACTCATCCTGTTAACTGCAATATTGCCCCATCAACAGCCTCTCCTTGCCAGGAGTCTCACTACGCATTGCCTGTTTGTAAACCAACTACCTACCTCATCCTCAGCACCATCACTCCTGTTCCTATCCCCCTGCCAAATCAGTTAAACTCTCCAGAACAACTCTCGCCATCCTGCCCGCAAGTATATTGGACCCTCTTTGGTTCAGGTGTAACCTGTCCCTTTTCTTCAAGTCATACCTTCCCCAAATGAGATCCCAAGGATTCATACATCTGAACCCCTGTTCCCTGCACCAGTTCCTCAGCCACGCATTCACCTGCCAAATCATCCTAATATTACCCTCACTGGCACGTGGCACAGGCAACGATTCAGAGATTACTATCCTAAAGGTCCTGTTTTTCACCTTTCTACATGGCTCCCTAAAATCTCTTCAAGACCTCCTCACCTTGCCTTCCTATGTCACTGATGCCAGTATGTATGAAGACTTCTGGTTGCTCACCCTCGCCCTTGAGAATGCTGTGGACCCAATCCAAGACATCCCTGATCCTGACACCAAGGAGACAACACACCATCTGAATATCTCTATCACACCCACAGAAACTCATCTCTGTTCCGGTCTTGCAAAGAGGCATATGTGATTCCAGACAGTGTGTGGATCTTATCAAAAGGAGACTGGGGAAAAATAGCCAAGGGTATGTTGTCTCGTCAGATGTATATGAAAATATTTCTTACAACACAGAACTGGCCCCTTTTTGCACCACAGTAGCACAGCAGTGAGCACGAAGCTATTACAGCTTGGAGCAGTGTTCGGAGATCAAATTTGACACCGTCTGAAAGGAGTTTGTATATTCCTCCCTGTGACCATGTGGATTTTCCTCCAGGAGCTCCAGTTTCCTCCCACATTAAAAGACATACCAGTTAGTAGGTTAATTGGTCATTGTAAATTATCCTGTGATTAACCTAGGGTTAAAATGGTGGGTTACTGGGCAGTGCAGCTCGTTTGAATGGAAAGGCCTGTTCCATGCTGCATCTTCAAAAAAAAAGACATCTGTACTGAACACGTTTCCAATCCAAACAAATTCTCTATGCTGCACATGTAATGCATCCCTGTTCTTGTAACTATCTAATTGCTTCTTAAAAGCTGCTATGAAATTTGCTTCTACAACTTCCCTGACACAACATTCCAGACATATACTACTGTTTAAAAAAAAAACAAATTTTCCTTTCCCCATCTCAACTTAAAGCTATGTCCCCTAATTTTTAGTTAAACATTTCCAGTGGGGAAAAACAGACCATCCACACCATCTATCCTTTTCAGTATTAAATACTCCCATCACTTGCCCCCCAACCCCAAATGTCCCACAGGAAACAATCCAAAATTACATGACCTCTCTTTATAGCTAATTTTCTCCAATCTATGCGACATTCGGGTAAACCTCTTCTGCATCTCTCCAAAGTTCCACATTCTTCCTGTAACGTGTAACAAAAACAACACACCATCTCTTTATGGCCAAACCAAAGTTTGTACAACATGACTCTGAAGCTTCTCTAACTAATGAAGACAAGTATGCTGTATGCCTTTTTATCAGACGATTTACTTCTGTTGCCTCTTTCAGGGAACTATGGACTTGTTCCCCAAGATCCCTTTGTATAGCAGTGCTCCAAAGAGTTCTGACTTTCCTCTTTCATTTGACTTCCTAAAATGCCATGCTCACACTTGTCTGGTTTAAAACCACCTGCCATTTCTCCACCCCCTTTCCAACTAGTCCTGCTACATCGGTTGACAACCTTCCTGAAAATCCACAACTCCAGTAATATTTATGTCTACTGCAAACTCACTAATCTATATTTTCATGTCAATCTGTATACCACAAGGGTCCCAGCACTGATCCCTGTGGAACACCAATGATCACAAACATACAACCTGATTAACATCCATCCAACAATAGCTTATGTTTTCTATAGCTAATTAGGAATCCAGACCATGTGTCTTAATGAGAGATCTCACTGAATGCTTTGCTAAAATCCGTATAGACCTAGAAACATATTACACACACGACATATCTTAACATTAGCTGCCTTCAATAATCTCCTTAAAAAAATCTGCATTCTAAAGAGCTCATCAATTAAATACATCAGTCACAATTACAAATGTCAAACAAATGTTTTTAAACCACCTCAGAACATCCCAAAGCACTTGACAGAATGAAGCACTATTTAAATATTGCCAGTCAAAGCAAATGCAAATAACGGAAACATGAAATAAAAACAATCAGCAATTCAGGCAGAAACTGAAAGGAAAGCAGTTAATATACATCAGGGCAGAAATCCTTCATTGGACCTGTAACTGCCAAACCTGAATGCAGCATTTTCAGGTTTTATTTAAATATTGATTTTGCTTCAATATGGGAAATGCAACAGCCAATTTACAGGCTGCAAGAATCCACAGATAGAAACACTAAAGCAAAAGTTTTCAGTAACACTGTACATACGAAGTAGTAGCTGGGGTGTATTTTGGCTGAGGGTAATTAGAGCAGAAAGGACAACAGCGACCAATGTGAAATAGTGAAATCTAGACCAATACAAGTTGAAATTATCATTTTGGATGTACATGAAACAGAATCTGAATTGAGATGTCTCTGACATTAGTGTGTGGCAGCAGCAGCAGCAGCAATTGGAGTAGGAGTAGTGCGATCATGAGTTGAATATGAAGTTCGCCTAAGGGATTGTCTTTTGGTAGGTCCTCAGGTGGCTCTGCATATTCTGGTGCAGTGTGGACAAGAGTAAGTGGTGGCTGTGGTCAGTGGATGGGTCTTCTGGTTTTCAGTCTCTCCTTTTGCAGCTGCTGCTTGTTCTCTGCCACACAGCTAAGGTAATTCTCATGTAGCACAGCTCCCTCTCGAACGGATTTCCTCCAGGTGTATCTATTGAGTGCAATGTCTTCCCAGTTTTTAAATGTGATGTTGAATTGCTTCAGACTGACCTTGCTGTTATCTTTGAAGTGTTTCCTTCGCCCACCAGGGGGCTTGCTGACCTTCCTTCAACTGGGAGTAAAGGATCTGATTGAGGAGACACAAGTAGACGCACGTAACCCATCTACCAGAGTCAGTGTTGCTTTATCGTGTGCAGATGCTATCCCTGTTGGCCTTCTCCAGTACACCGGTGTTGGTGTGTCTAACCCTCCAGCCAATGTTCCCTCTAAACTGTGTGTGCACATACATATCTTTTGCTACTAGCATACAAACTAATTTAAACTGCGCACAAAAGGCTGTCACCCTCTACCCCATTGGCATGTTAAGTATAATTTACCATCAAACACAATCACATTTTCTTTTCTGGTCTCTGATGCGGTGTTGATAACAGAGTTTGCGATGATTTGTCTGCAGATTTTAGAACTGGCTGTTTTCATTAAAGGAATTATTCAGTGAGCACATAGTGTTGTGTTTTTCATGGATTCTGTAAGATTTAACATTTTGTTAATACTCAATGTATTGGTGGATGCAAAGTTGTAATCACATGTGACAACATTATTTATTAAAACTGTCAGCAACTTTGAGGTTTTCCACATGTGCAAAAATTCTGAATCTGCTTTCAATGAATAAATATCTTACCAGAGTTCTTTTATGCAGCTTTGCCCAATCTATTCAAGGATCATAAATGAACTGGTAACATTCCACATATTAATAATGAATGTTTCAGTGCAAAATAGGATCAGCAAATTTATGGAAAACACTAAGATTGGGGGTGTTGTGGACAGTGAGGAAGACTACCAAAGTTTGCAGAGGGATATGGGCCAGCTGGAAAAATGGGCTGATAAATGCAGACAAGTGTGAGGAGTTCTACTTTGGGAGGTGGGACTTGCACGGTGAGCATAGGGCACTGAATAGTGCCATACAGAGGGACCTTGGAATACAGATCCATAATTCCTCGCAAGTGGCATCACTCATTGATAAGGTCATAAAGAAACATTTGGCACATTGGCCTTCATAAATCAAAGTATTGAGGGCAAAAGTTGAGATGTTATGTTGAAGTTGTGAGGCCTAATGTGAAATATTGTGTGCAGATATTGTCACCTACACACAGGAAAGCTGTCATAAGATTGAAAGAGTGCAGAGAAAATTTACAAGGATGTTGCCAGGACTCAAGCACCTGAGTTGTAGGGAAAGGTTGAATAGATTACAACTTCGTTCCCTGCAGCATAGAAGATTGAGAGGGGATTTGATAGAGGTATACAAAATTATGTGGAGTATAGATAGGGTAAATGTAAGCAGGCTTTTTCCACTGACATTGTGTGAGGCAAATGCTTACTGTACCACTCTGTCTAATTTAACACCACTCCATAAAACTAAGTACTTGTAATCCTCAGTCCATCCGTTCCACACACTCCCCAGGACACTTCTATTCACTGTCAAAGTGCTACACTGTTTGACTTACCAAAATGCAAACCCTCACACTAATCTGGTTAACATTACATCCACTGTGATAAAGCGCTTTGTACATCAACTCCTGCCTGAGGAGTAACATGGATCCACTCTAATTTGCCTCCCATCACAACAGGTCAACAGCAGATGTTTGGTTCTTTACTCAGCCCTTGAACATCTGGACAAGACATACAAAATGCTGGAGGATCTCAGCAACTCAGGCAACATCTACAGAAATGAATAAATAGTCGATGATTCAGGCCAAGATCCTTCTTCAGGATTAGAAAGTAAAGGGGGGGCACTAAAATAAAAGGGGGCAGAGAGTGGAAGGACAGCTAGAAGGTAATAAGTAAAGCCAGGTGAGTAGCAAAGGAAGAGGGCTGGAAAGAATGGAATCAGATATGAGAGTGGACATAGGAGGAAGGGAGGGGCAGAGATGATAGGCAGGTGAGAAAAGGTAAGAGGACAGAATAAGGAATAGAAGGGAGAGGGAGGGAAGATTCCCCCAATCAAAATTTCCTCCTCTATTGGGGAAGATTGGAAATAGCCTGCTCACACTTATCCTCTCTATATCCCTCAATCTTTTTAGACCTCTATCAAATCTTCCCTCAGCAACACACACAAAATGCTAGAAAACTAGCAAGTCTTCCCTCTTTCTTCTCAGCTCCAGGAAATAAAGTCATAATTTATTCAACCTTTCCCTACCAATCAAGCCCTCAAGTACCAGCAAAATCTTGGTAGATTTTCTCTGTACTCTTTCAACCTTATTGATAATTTTCCTGTAGGTAGGTGACCAGAACTACACACAATAATCCAAATTTGGCCTCACCAACGCATACAACAACATAATATCAGAACTCCTGCACTCAATACTTTAATTTATAAAGGCCAATGTACTAAAAGCTTTCTTTACAAGCCCCATCTTCCTATGACGCCACTTTCAAGGAATTATGGATCTGTATTCCCTGATCCCTCTGTTCTACTGCATTGTCGGTGTCCTACCATTCACTGTACAAGTCTGATACTGGTTTGTACTCACAAAGTGAAAGCCTCACACTTGTCTGTTTTAAATTCCATCTGCCATTTTTCAAACCATATTTCCAGCTGGTCCAGATCCTGCTGCAAGTTTTGATGGTCTTCCTTCCTGTCCATTATAGCCTCAAACTTCATGTCATCCACGAATTTGTTGATCCAAGAGCCAAAGGGATAAGGGAAAGCAAAAGGGGGGGGGGGGAGTGAATAAGGGAAATTAAAAGAATCAGAGTTGATGCCATGAGGTTGGAGACTACCAAGACTGTGCTTGGCTTCAATGTGGCAACAGAGGTGACTATGGACACACATGCCAGTATAGGAATGGGAAGTGGAATTACAAAGGTCCTCACATTTTTGATGGACAGAGCAAAGGTGCTCGATGAAGTTGAATCTCACCGATGTAGAGATGGCTGCACCGAGAGCATCAGATACAATAACTTAGCCCAATGGATTCACATGTGAAGTGCTACCTCATCTGGTAGGATTGTTTTGGGCCTGCATGGTGGTGAGAGAGATGGCGGGGGCAGATGTAACCATCTGTTAGCCATGATTACAGGGATATGTGCCTGGAGGAGAATCAGTGGGGAGGGATAAGCAAACAAGGGAGTCCAGAGAGAGATATACCTGGAGAAAGAGGAGGGGAGAGGGGAATATGAGATTGATGGTGGGATTCCACTGGAGATGGCGAAAACTGGAGAATGCTGTGTTAAATATGGAGGTTTTTTGTGTAGTAGGTGAGAACAAGGAAGAACCATATCCCTATCATGTTGGAGGTGGAAGAGATGGGGGCAGATGTGTGGGAAATAGAGATACAGGTGCCTCATTTCAATGCTGCACCTTTTGTTCCAATTCTTCCTTTCTACAACATTCTGTAGTCTCACCCCATTTAAGCAATAAATTGTTTGTTCATTCCTTGTTCCAAAGTTCAAAAGTTCTAAGTAAATTTATCAAAGTACATATACAGTGGTCTGAGAAAGTCAAATTTTCTCTATTTCTGCATAAATATGATCTAAAATATGATCAGATCATCACATCTATATACTACTAAAACTGTCATGCTCTATTTGTCTGTTTGTGGCCTCAATTAGTGCAAACGGTGCATTACAGCGGCACTATTTTTGGCTAAATCGACTTAAAATGCGCTAACTTACAGAATGCAGGCAAAGTTCAGGGTTATATATTCGTATAAAATTGCTCACTCTCCAAAATCAACAAACCCACTTTCACCCGAGAGTCGATGTCAGCCATGATGGAAACCGCGACACCACACCATGACGCATGCGCACGGCCAGTCTCAGAAGCGACTCACGATGCTCACAGCAGCGACACCAACCGGAGCAAAAGGGCAGGGCAGCTCTATTTCGAGCGGTCACTTTCTGCTGATCACCATCAGCATGTGCAGGATTGGGACAGATCAAACTGAAACCCATCAATAAGAGATAATTAAATCTTATCGTAATGACGTACTTCGAGACACCCATCAAACCCTTCGCTGCAGTCAAAGGACAGCGTTGACTACATCACGTCCATTTAGGAGTGCGCCAACCACATCATCAGGAATAATCAGCATCCTGGAGGCTGCAGTGTTACTATCCCAGCATTCGGGTAAAGAAAACATGGTTGGCCTAATTATGCCGCGTGGAAAGAGAAGAGGGATATTATGATGCCAAACATCATCGGGAAGCATCAAGGAGAGGGAAAGAACAAGAATCAGATGAGGCCAGGGCCGCACGACTCCAGGATTAAAGAGTCAGGATAAAAAAGATGAGAGAAGAAAAGACAGAGGAGGAGAGGCATGCACGTCTCAAAAATGACAACAACTGGCAGAGAAGGAGGAGAGATGGAGACAAAGGAGCTGAGAAATGCACGTCTCCAGGATCAGAGACAAAGAACAAACAGCAGAAGAGATGAAGAGACGGTGGATGAAAGGACAATGACAAGCACAAGGGTGGCAGATCAACCAGAAATGATGCCATCAAAAGTGTCCTTCGTTAAACGAGGAGGAGCTATATTTGTCTTGCTACGTGTTGTTCTTCTTTAACAAACTGAGGTTTTCTTCTTCAATTTCCAAAGCAAAGTGATACCGATAGCATTAAGGAAGATTTAATGTTCATTCTGGTCACATCAGACTGCACTACCCTTCTCTCAAACTAGTAAGACCTAAAACTAGATAAATAGAACCCAATTAAATAAATAACACAATAAACATCATTTATTGAGAAAAGTGTTCCAATATTACATGTATTTATTGGAAAAAGTACATGAACTTCTGGGGTAATGCCTTCTACGAAAGCTATTTAAAGTCAGGCGTTCTAATCAATGAGATGAGATTTGTCATGTTACTGACAGAGCCTGCTCTTCTCAAGAAAGGTCTGTTTACGTAGACCATGCCTCAATCAAAGCTTTCAGAGGACCTTAGAAGAAGAATTGCAGAGAAGCATGAAGCTTAAAAAGGCCACAAAAGCATTTCTAAAAAAACACTGCCTTAAAAAAACATTGCTGCATGTCTCAAGTTTGCAAAAGACCACCTGGATGTTCCATAACACTTCCATGACGGGTTAAAAAACCAGCAGAAATGGAAAGCACCTTGGAGTCTGGTATTGCTGTTAACTAACACTATTTATTAGTAACTACCAATACAGTAATATAAATTCAGATAAATCAAACAGGTTAGCAATGATTATATATAAGTGTGGTAATATAAAAACCAAGCTTTTTTAAGCCTAGGGAATAAATGGATACAGTCTTACGGTGACAGGTAAAGTTCAGTTCAGTTCGTGGTATTGAGTTGAGTAGTGATGGAGAGAGAGAGGTGTTGTGGTTGTTCAAGTAAGCCGATGCCATTGATTCTTCCCGTTGTCCTCCAAAACTTCCAAGTTAGCCAAACTTGACCAACTTAAGAGCGCCATCTTCAAGTGCTAGTCTATCATCCCAGGCAAAGGTTAGACACACTAGTAGACTCCACAGGGTCGTTCTTTCACGCACTAACAATCGCAGATCAATACCTCGTAATCAATCCTCAGCCCCACACTCATGGGCACCCGAACAGGATAGTGGTATCTTCACCACACCTTAGTGCGTCTGCGTGTCATGTGAAACAAACAATTACGCTGGTTTAAATACTGTTGTATTGAACACCAGCTGTCCATCAAGTAGCTCCTCCCTTCTCTCTCAGTAGGAACTCAGAAGCTGGCAGTGTCCTTGCAAGAGTGTAAACAAACTGTGAGCCGTCTTCGCCTGCCTGCCCCTCCCTCCCTCCCTCTCCCACTTTTTTAAAAGCACAGTTCATAAGGGATAATTCAGGATCCCGTCACAATAGTCTGAAGATAGATGAGATAAACATAGAAAATCTGTGCAGGAGTAGGCCATTCGGTCCATCGAGCCTGCACCGCCATTCAGTATGATCATGGCTGATCATCCAACTCAGAACCCTGTACCAGCCTTCCCTCCATACCCCTGATCCCTTCAGCCACAAGGGCCATATCTAACTCCCTCTTAAATATAGCCAATGAACTGGCCTCAACTGTTTCCTGTGGCAGAGAATTCCACAGATTCACCACGCTCTGTGTGAAGAAGTTTTTCCTAATCTCGGTCCTAAAAGGCTTCCCCTCTATCCTCAAACTGTGACCCCTCGTTCTGGACTTCCCCAACATCGGGAACAGTCTTCCTGCATCTAGCCTGTCCAATCCCTTTAGGATTTTATACGTTTCAATCAGATCCCCCCTCAATCTTCTAAATTCCAACGAGTATAAGCCTAGTTCATCCAGTCTTTCATCATATGAAAGTCCTGCCATCCCAGGAATCAATCTGGTGAACCTTCTTTGTACTCCCTCTATGGCAAGGATGTCTTTCCTCAGATTAGGGGACCAAAACTGCACACAATACTCCAGGTGTGGTCTCACCAAGGCCTTGTACAACTGCAGTAGTACCTCCCTGCTCCTGTACTCAAATCCTCTTATTATAAATGCCAGCATACCATTCGCCTTTTTCACCGCCTGCTGTACCTGTATGCCGACTTTCAATGACTGGTGGATAATGACACCCAGGTCTCGTTGCACCTCCCCTTTTCCTAATCGGCCACCATTCAGATAATAATCTGTTTTCCTGTTTTTGCCACCAAAGTGGATAACTTCACATTTATCCACATTAAATTGCATCTGCCATGAATTTGCCCACTCACCTAACCTATCCAAGTCACCCTGCATCCTCTTAGCATCCTCCTAGCATCCTCCTCACAGCTAACACTGCCACCCAGCTTCGTGTCATCCGCAAACTTGGAGATGCTGCATTTAATTTCCTCATCCAAGTCATTAATATATATTGTAAACAACTGGGGTCCCAGCACTGAGCCTTGCGGTACCCCACTAGTCACTGCCTGCCATTCTGAAAAGGTCCCGTTTATTCCCACTCTTTGCTTCCTGTCTGCCAACCAATTCTCTATCCACATCAATACCTTACCCCCAATACCGTGTGCTTTAAGTTTGCACACTAATCTCCTGTGTGGGACCTTGTCAAAAGCCTTCTGGAAATCCAAATATACCACATCCACTGGTTCTCCCCTATCCACTCTACTAGTTACATCCTCAAAAAATTCTATGAGATTCGTCAGACATGATTTTCCTTTCACAAATCCATGCTGACTTTGTCCAATGATTTCACCGCTTTCCAAATGTGCTGTTATCACATCTTCGATAACTGACTCTAGCAGTTTCCCCACCACCGATGTTAGGCTAACCAGTCTATAATTCCCTGGTTTCTCTCTCCCTCCTTTTTTAAAAAGTGGGGTTACATTAGCCACCCTCCAATCCTCAGGAACTAGTCCAGAATCTAAAGAGTTTTGAAAAATTATCACTAATGCATCCACTATTATAAAAGTTGAACTTTTTGGCAGAATTACACACCATTATGCTTGGAGGAAAAAGGGCACTTCATCATGGTTTGGGGCTGCTTTGCTACCTCAGGGCATGGACAGCTTGCAATCGTTGAGGGAACAATGAATTCAAAATTGTATCAGGACATTTTACTGGAGAATGTCAGGGTAGCAGTCCATCACCTGAAGCTTAATAGAAGTTGGATAATGCAATAAGACAATGTTCGAAAGACAAAAGAATAAATCAACAACAGAATGGTTTAAAAGAAGAAAATTTGTGTTTTGGAATGGCCGAGTCAAAGTCCTGATCTTAATCCCATAGAAGTGTTGTGGAATGACCTGAAGCAAGCAGTTTACCCAAGGAAGCCCACCAACATCCCAGAGATGAAGCAGTTTTCTAAGGAAGAACGGCCTAAAATTCCTCCAAGCCGATATATAGGACTGATCAAGTTACTGGAAACATTTGATTGATGTTATTGTTGTACAAAGGGAGCACAACAAACATGTAATATTGGATCATTTTTCTTAATAAATAAATGAACAAGTATAATGTTTTTTGTGTTATTTATTTAATTAGGTTCTATTTATCGTCAAACATTTGTAGTTTTAGGACTTAAGTGAAGGTCTGATCACATTTTAGATCATATTTATACAAACTTGAGAAAATTCTACAGGGTTCACAAACTTTCTAGCACCACTGTCACCATGTACTACCTTGAGATTCATTTTCTTGCGGGCATTCAGGGTAAATACAAAGAAACAATAGAATCAATGAAAATCTGGACAAACAGCCATTCTGCAAAATACAAAAAAAGAAAAAAAAGCAAAATAATAATAATAAATAATAACTATTGAGAACATGGGTTGTAGAGACCTTGGAAGCAAGTCCATAGGTTATGGAATCAGTTCGGTGTTGGGGTATGTGAAGTTGTCCACTCTGATTGAGGAGTCTGATGTTAGAGGGGTAATAACTGTTCCTGAATCTGGTGGTGTTCTACCCAAGGCTCTTGTACCTCCTTCAGTAAGAGAGGATGTACTGGATGGAGCTGCTTTTCTGTGACAGCACTCCTTGCAGATGTGCTCAATGGTGGGAAAGGCTTTACCTGTGATGGACTAGGTTATATCCACTACATTTCTGTTGAAGAGCACGGGTTTTCCCAAACCAGCCAGTATACTCTCCACCACATATCTATAGAAGTTTGTCAAATTTTTGGATGACATGCCTTCTTTGTAATGGCACATGCTGGACCCAAGACAGAGCTTATGAAATGATAACACCAAAGAATTTAAAGTTACTGACCCTTTCCATATATGATACCCCGACGAGAAGTGGCTCGAACTCCAGTTTCCTCCTGCTGTAGTCTGACATTGAGTGAGGGGGTGTTATTCACCACCCTCAGGGCCCAATGTGATAACCTCACAATTATTCCTTCTATTTTATACCCATTTACTTAATGCAGCTACATTTCTTTCACATTCCATGTATACTCTAAACTACTTGTAAGGAATAAATCTGACCATAATACTCTCTGTAGCTTTATCCAAGTCATTAATTTAGACTATGGCTCTGAGAAAAGTACAATCTGGCTGATGACCAACATCAAGTCAGATTCAGTTTTTCATGGAGTTTGCAGAGTTCTGTCTCTTTCTCCACAAACACCAATTATGTCAGCGATCTTGGTAATTAGCTTAGCTTTAAAAGCTTCAGAAACTCTAAAACAGCAATTTGGCTTGGATAAAAGGGGCAAAAGTGAGAACAATGTCATAAATAACAGTTCCAACAGAAAAAGTTAAACTTACAAGATCATGCTCCCATTTCTGCAACATCCCACTGAATACACAAAAAGGCTCAAATATCACATTACATCTGTGCATGATTCTTGTTAAAGATTGCCCTTCATCTCAATTGACTAAAATTCTAAATTAAGAAATTGTGCCACATCTATAGAATGGATGAGGCAAAACTTGTACTGGAATATTGAATTCATAACTCAAGAGATATTTTAGTCTGTGGAATCAGTTCAGGAAGGTTCACCAAAAAATTATTAGAGGGAAAACTTGAGAGGTAAGCATGGGCACCCATAAGGGCCACAGCTATGCCTGCCTTTTCGTTGGCTACATGTGCCAAGCCTTCCATGGTAATGCTTCCCAAATCTTCCTGCACTACAATAACATGCATTGGGCTGCCTCATGCATCCATGCAGACCTTGTCTATTTCATCAACTTTGCCTCCAACTTCCTCCTTTCAATTCACTTGGTCCATTTCTGACACCTCTCTCCTCCTCGATCTGCTTTCATCTCTAGAGACAAATTGTCTACAAACATTACCCTACGAACTCCCACACCAATCTTGACTATACCTTTTCCCACTCATCTCCTGTAAAAATCCAATTCCCTTTTCTCAGTTCCTTTGTCTCTGCTCTATCTGTTCCTAGGATGAGGCTTTCGAGGAAAGATGTCTTCCTCCTTCCAAAGAGGAGGGTTTCCCTTCCTTGATGCGACATTCACTTGCATCTTCTCCATTTCCCGTGCATCCATGCTCACCCCACCTTACAGGGATAGAATTCCTCTTGGCCTCGCTTACCTCCGCAGCACACCATTCTCTGCTTCCACCATTTTCATTGGGATCCTACCTCCAAACTCATCTTCACCTATTCTCCCCCCCCCCACCAATACTTTCTGAAGACATTGCTCCCTCTGATTACCTTATCCATTTGTCCCTCTCCACTAATCTCCCTCCAAGCACATATCCATAAAGCAACAGAAATGCTACCCATTCACCTTCTCCCTTGCCTCCATTCAGGGCCTCAATCCTTCCAGGTGAAGCAACACTTCACCTGTGAATCTGTTGCAGTCATCTGTTGTACCTGGTGCTCCGGATGCTGCCTCCTCTACATTCATGAGACCCAACATAAATTAGTCCTGATGAAGGGTCTCTGTCCAAAATGTCAACTGTTTACTCTTTTCCATACATGCTGCCTGGCCTGGTGAGTTCCTCCAGCATTTTGTGTGCAACATAAATTAGGGGACCGCTTTGTCAAGCACCTCCACTCCATTCACCAAAAGTGTAATTTACTGGTGGCCACCCATACCTATCCCCATTCCAATATGTCAGTCCATGGCCTCCTCCATGATGAAACCATATGAGGTATCTCAGGGAAACCATATGAGGTATCTCAGGGAGAGATACCTCATATTCTGGCTAGGTAATCTCCAACCTGATGGCATGAACATCAATTTTAACCCCTTCCCTCTTCTTCTATTCCCCATTCTGCCCTCTTACCTCTTCTCGTCATCTGCCGCGGTGCTTCACCTTCTTCCCTTTCTCTCATGACTCACTCTCCTCTCCTATCAGAGTCTTTCTTCTCCAGCTCTTTAGCTTTTCCACCCACCTGGCTTCACCTATCTTCTTCTAGATGGTCCTCTTTTCCCTCCGCCAACCTTTTTATTCTGGTGCCTTCCCTCTTCCTTTCCATTCCTGAAGGGTCTCAGCCTGAAACACCAACTGTTTATTAAATTCCATAGGTGCTGCTAGACCTGCTGAGTTCCTCCAGCATTTTGTGTGTGTTGCTGAGGATTCAAGGCAGTTTGAATAGACTCTCACTACATTTTCACAGCCCTCCAAAACAGTTCTCCCCTCCACCCCAAGTTTAAATGATTAACAGATAATCTTACTGAATGTAATGGATGGATGTGATGAAGCTAGATGCAGAGAAGTGTTTTTTTCATTGAAATCAAGGAGATCATGCTGGGAAGAGGTATATATGCAGACCTAAAAATTAAAGCTGAACCTACTTACGGATGAAATAAGTGTGTTTTCTCAATGAAGGTGTTGAAATCTTAATTCTCCCTCAGATGAGGGTCAGACAGTCACAACTGCTGCATCAAGATCAAAAGAGATTTTTGTTTCATTTTTTCCAAGCAAAACTGAATTTAAATTAGTCATAACATGAAATGTCAGAGAAGGCTGGAGGCAATTGTGCAACCTGTGGTGCAGCCATTGCTCTGTGGTTGATTGTTGCAAACAGACATGTTCCAGAGCACTGCACTTCCTTTTTGCTTTTTATTTCAAAAATGTTACTTTATTCATAAAGTTTGTAATTGTACAAAATATGCTCCCATTTTCAGAAAAAGAATGCTAACCATTTATAATGCATGATAAAAATGATTTTTTAAAAAATGTTTTCTTCAATTCCAAGGTACCATATACATGCAGCTCCTCAACGCATAATGGTAGGAGGCCCTTTAGACCATAAGACATTAGACAAAGGAGAAGTCGGCCATTCAGCCCATTGCCCTGGCTACTCGGATCTCTGCCTTAAATACACCCAATGACTTGACCTCCACTGCCGTCTGTGACAACCAATTCCACAGATTCACCACCCTCTGGCTAAAAAAATTTCTTCTCATCTCTGTTCTGAATGGGTGCCCTTCAATCCTTAAGTCATGCCCTCTCGTACTAGACTCCCCCATCATGGGAAACAACTTTGCCACATTCACTCTATCCATGCCTTTCAACATTTCAAATGTTTCTATGAGGTCCCCCCTCATTCTTCTAAACTCCAAGGAGTACAGTCCAACAGCGGTTAAGCGGTCCTCATATGTTAACCCTCTCATTCCCAGAATAATTCTAGTGAATCTTCTCTGAACCCTCTCCAACATCAGCACATCCTTTCTTAAAAAAGGAGCCCAAAACTGCACACAGTACTCCAAGTGAGGTCTCACCAGCGCCTTACAGAGCCTCAACATCACATCCCTGCTCCTATACTCTATTCCTCTCAAAAGGAATGCCAAAATTGCATTCGCCTTCTTCACCACTGACTCAACCTGGAGGTTAACCTTAAGAGTTTACCAAGTCCCATTGCATCTCAGAATTTTGAATTCTCTCCCCATTTAAATAATAGTCTGCCTGTTTATTTCTTCTACCAAAGTGCATCACCATACACTTTTCAACATTGTATGTCATTTGCCACTTCTCTGCCCATTCTCCCAATCTATCCAAGTCTCTCTGCAGACTCTGTTTCCTCAGCATTACCGGCCCCTCCACCTATCTCTGTATCATCAGCAAACTTAGCCACAAAGCCATCTATTCCATAATCCAAATCGTTGATATACAACATAAAAAGAAGCAACCCCAACACAGACCGCTGTGGAACACCACTGGTAACCGGCAGCCAACCAGAATAGGATCCCTTTATTCCCACTCTCTGTTTTCAGCCAATCAGCCAACACTCTATCCATGTATGTAACTTCCCCGTAATTCCATGGGCTCTTATCTTGTTTAGCAGCCTCATGTGCGGCACCTTGTCAAAGGCCTTCTGAAAATCCAAATACACATCCACTGCATCTCCCTTGTCTAGCCTACTCGTAATTTCCTCAAAAAATTGCAATAAGTTTGTCAGGCAGGATTTTCCTTTAAGGAAACCATGCTGAGTTCTGCCTATCTTGTCATATGCCTTCAGGTACTCTGTAACCTCATCCTTGACAGTCGACTCCAACAACTTCCCAACCACCGATGTCAAGCATTCCATCTGGTCCGGGAGATTTATCTACCTTTAGACTATTCAGCTTCCTGAGTACTTTCTCTGTCGTAATTGTGACTGTGCACACTTCTCTTCCCTGCCACCCTTGAGTGTCCGGTATTCTGCTGATGTCTTCCTCAGTGAAGACTGATGCAAAATACTCGTTCAGTTCCTCTGCCATCTCATCTCCCATTACAATTTCTCCAGCATCACTTTCTATCGGTCCTATACCTACTCTCACCTGTCTTTTACTCTTTATATACTTGAGAAAGCTTTTAGTATCCTCTTTGATATTAGTTGCTAGCTTCTTTTCATAGTTCATCTTTTCCCTTTTAATGACCTTGTTAGTTTCCTTTTGCAAGCTTTTAAAAACTTCCCAATCCTCTGTCCTCCCACTCATTTTTGCTTCCTTGTATGCCCTCTCCTTTGTTTTAACTTTGGCTTTGACTTCTCTTGTCAGCCATGGTTGCATCCTTTTTCCATTCGAAACTTTCTTCTGTTTTGGAATATATCTGTCTTGCACCTTTCTCACTTCTCGCATAAACTCCAGCCACTGCTGCTCTGCCGTCCTTCCCACTAGTGTCCCTTTCCAGTCAACTTTGGCCAGTTCCTCTCTCATGCCACTGTAATTTCCTTTACTCCAATGAAATACCGATTAATCGGATTTCGGCTTCTCTTTCTCAAATTTCACAGTGAACTCAATCATGTTATGATCACTGCCTCCTAAGGTTCCTTCACCTCAATCTCTCTAATCACCTTTGGTTCATTACACAATACCCAATCCAGTACAGCCGATCCCCTAGTGGGCTCAACAACAAGCTGTTCTAAAAAGCCATCTCGCAGACATTCTACAAATTCTCTCTCGAGATCCAGTGCCGACCTGATTTTCCCAATCCACTCGTATGTTAAAATCCCCCACAATCATAACACTGCCCTTCTGACAAGCCTTTTCTATTTCCTGTTGTAATTTGTAGTCCACATCACTGCAGCTGTTTGGAGGCCTGTACATAACTGCCATCATGGTCCTTTTACCCCTGTGATTTCTTAGCTCAACTCAAAGATTCTGCACCTGCCAATCCTATGTCACCTCTATCTAATGATTTAATATCATTTCTTACCAATAAAGCCACGCCTCCCCCTCTGCCTACCTTCCTATCCACCGTGTATCCTTGGATGTTCAGCTCCCAGAGACATGCATCCTTTAGCCAGGTCTCAGTGATGGCCACAATATCATAACTACCAATCTGTAGCTGTACGACAAGATCATCCACCTTATTCCTTATGCTGCGTGCATTTAAGTATAACACCTTAAGTCCGGTATTTGGTACTTTTTGCTTTGTTTGCACTGCAACTCATCCCAATGGCTACAAATTTGCCCCATCACATGCCTGTCCTTCCTGACATCTTTACTGCTCACTATCTTAGATTTATTTCTGTTTTCCCCCTCCTCTGCTCTATCATTCCGGTTCCCATCCCCCTGCCAAATCAGTTTAAACAGGTCATACTTCCCACAGAAGAGTTCCCAATGATCCAAGAATCTGAAGCCTTGCCCCCTGCACCAGTCTCTCAGCCATGCATTTATCTACCTGATCCTACTATTCTTGCCCTTGCTAGCACGTGGCACAGGTAGCAATCCTGAGATTACTACCCTGGAGGTCCTCCTTCTCAGCTTCCTTCCTACTCACGGAAATCTCTCTTCGGGACCTCCACCCTTTTCCTATCTATGTCATTGGTACCAACATGTACCAAGACAGCTGGCTGTTCAACCTCCCCCTTCAGAATATTCTGGACCCGATCCGAGACATCCGTACCCTGGCACCTGGGAGGCAAGACACCGTGTGGGTATCTCTATCAGGCTCACAGAATCTCCTGTCTGTTCCCCTGACTATGGAATCCCCTATGACTACTACATTCCTCTTCTCCCTCCTGCACAACAGCGCCAGGCTCAGTGCCAGAGACCCTGACACCATGGGCGTCCCGTCAGGTCATCCCCCTCAACAGCATCCAAAACGAGATACTTGTTGCTAAGGGGGGCAGCCACAGGGGTGCTCTCCACTATCCAGGCATTTTCCTTCCCTCTCTTGACAGTCACCCAGTTTTCTGATCCCTGTAGCCTAGGGATGACTACCTCCCTGTAGCTCCTGTCTATCACCTCTTCACTTTCCGTAATACGCAGTAGGTCATCAAGCTGCAGCTCCAGATCCCTAACACAGTCTCTGAGGAGCTGCATCTCGGTGCACCTGGCGCAGATGTGGCCATCGGGGAGGCTGGAGGTCTCCCAGGATTCCCACATCTGACACCCTGAACAAAGCACTAACCCTGCAGACATGCTACCTAATTCTACAGGAATGAAATAAGGAAAATTAAGTCTACGCACCCACTTACCTCGCCAAACACATGAACCTTTATAAACTGTTAGCTCATACCGTTAGCTGTGTGAGCTCTGCTGTTCCTCTGTCTGTCCAGGCCGATTCGCCAAGGGGGAAAAAAGTTGGTGTCTCGCTCTCGCCTCTACCTGTTAAGCCTGTTCAGCCAAAGCCCTACACTCCGCTGCCCGCTGTATAGGGTGGTCTCCTTTTTAAACTCTTCGCGCTGTCCTGTCTATGTCACGCGCCGGCACAGTCTCATCCTTCTCGTACTCGAAGAAGTTTTTTAAAAAACGGCCTTCCTTCAGAATTTAGCTCTCATGCCACCTTTCTTGTCCCAATCAAAAAAAACTTTACTGTGACATTGCCTGATGGAGTCTTTGTGGCAGGTGCACTTTGGAATGTGTCGGTCAGCATCATAGGCTATGGACAGCGCTTTCTCTGAAAGGCCAGCAAATATAGGGCAAACCAGAGGGATCTTTCAAGAAGCTAGTGAGCCATATAACAGGATCTAATATTTCTTTTTTCTTCAGCACTGAGGACATGCTGTGCAGACTACTCTCTGATGTACTAATAGTCAAGCACCCTCCTCCATTCAGAATGTTCTACAAGCAAAGGAATTTTCCACAGCAGTATGGCCAGACCCATTCCTCACATCAGAAGGTACAAACAGAACTTCAGCACACAGTGACACCTAAGGTGTACAGAAAGCTTGGTGAAGCCAGACACTAAATGACAGCCATCACAATGAGGGCAATGTTGGATATATTTTCTCCCACTCCCAATTTTCTTCGAACATTTGGACATCAAGTCTGTACAAACAATTTGCAAATCTCAAGACAAAATAGAAAATTGATTGGTTCACTACCATACCAGATGCATGGGTACAGGCCACACACACACACACACACACACACAATACATGGAGAAGTTTGGCTCCCACATTTCCAATTCCTGCTTCACATTAGCCATATATTCCACTCTGACCAATGCCACAACTACTCCAAACTATATTTCCAGGTAATAAGATGTGACTGTAACAGGAATGAACAGCTGGACCAGCTGTCACAAAGTATTGCTTCACATTTTGCTGGAATTATATCTGGTCTTGGGGCCCTCTCAAATTGGTCTCAGATGCTCATCAGTTCGATTACTGACAGTGTGGTGATGATGGCCATAAACAGGAAAGTCATGCCTGAATGCATCCATTGCCTGGAATCTACCTCCTATTCCGATTTTCTTCCTCAGACACTGCTAATGGCTCAAGACAATGCACAAGACTCATTTCATTTTCTTTGCAATAATATGTATCTATAAAAGATTTTGACAAAATATTCAGAGCTCAGTTTGACTAATCCATGATCTTTGACATTTTTATTGTAACTATCATTTAAAAGGGGTGCGTGTGAGGTCTGGGCCTGACGTCCCACTCACCCAGGGAAAGTGTACATGCAATCATCGCCTCTCCTTTCCCAGTGTAGTGATTGCCGCATGGTCACTGTCTGGCCTGCTAGGCAGGAGGCCACTGCAAATGGCCTCTCCTACATTACTGCGTCTGTAGTAACACCTTCTCGTCGGTGCCCCCCGTTTCCACCAAGCTTGCTACGCCATGGCGCAACCCAGTGTCTGGCGGTATAGCTAGATGGGTAGGCTGGGTTCGTTAGCCTTGGTTGGCAGCCAGCCTAAGAGAAGGACAACCCTGAATCCAAACCCGGGCAGGTGGGACTCGTTAGCCTTGTCAGGCCATCCACCTAGGAGAAGGACACTCCGACGTAACTCCTACAACCTCAGGACCTCGCTGTCACCGTCCCAGCTTCCTAGGCTATGGCAGATGAACCCTGGGTGTAAAGGACGGGGCCAATACCGCGCATACTGCACTCCACCTAAAATACCATTGCGCAGGCCGAAGGACACACCCACATCTTAGCCGCTGTGGCCGGGCCTGCCTGTCCCGTATTAGACTTATCAACCACCAGCGAGCCTACAGCAGATGTGGGCAGCCCCCTTCCTAAATCTCCATTCGCAAAGCCAAGCCACGAATCATGTTAAAAAAGCACACTGTGAAAGATGAAAATGTGCCATAAATTCACAAACATTTTACCATTAAATAACTGCAAAGCTTTAAAGCTTAGCGGTTATGAGATAATGCTGAAGTTTTTCTACATTAAAAATGCTTCCCAATTTTATGCTAGTTTAGACATTATCGGCTGGGATGGAAGGGGGGTGGGAGTATCCTGCTCCATATCATTATCCTGTGTCCATCCCAGTGAGCACTTCACAGCAGCTGAGTGTAGGATAATGCAACACACTTCTGCAACCTAATACTTGACAAGTTAGCTTCATACATGACCATCATAGGGGTAACTAGTGTTCACAAAGGCCCATTCCTAACATTAGCTTTAGGAAAACAAAAGAGAAAGCGACATGTAAGCAAGCAGGTTTAAAGTTCATTTAAAAGGGCATTAGTCTACTGATTTTATTACTTATGACAAGGCCAAGAAACACTGTGGAAGCCAGTTGCCATCACCAAGATTCCAACAACCATGAAAGGTTTAGCTCAGTATTGTTCAGTGGATCCTTATCCAGGAAACTTAAATGTATTATCTGTCAATTTAATTTAATTATTGCCACACTTCCAAACCAACTCAAATTGTTAAGTAGCCAAAGTGCAAGCTCATATTCTGTTAAGTTGCAAGTGTAACCACATTTAGAACACGTACCAGAAATCTTGAAACATTTCTAACATGCTCAGCTGGAATTTAACTTTAGAAGCTACTTCAAACAGTGAAACAATGGTCAATTAAGTTGTGACAAAAATACCTACATATTAACAATTAAAAACTAAATAACAGAGTGAAAGTCTAATAACCCAGCACCCTCTCATAACTTTAATGGTGCTGGACTGGCAGATTCCCATATTGTTGGTTAGTTTTGAAATTAATGGTCCAAATGTGGATCGTCTGAGGCTACAGAAAGCTATTGATAATCTGATAAACTGGGATGGAATTTAATCCTGATAAATGCTACTGATTAATTTTGAGAGGTCGAATTAAGCTAGCACATGCACGATCGATACAGGACCCTAGAGCATACTGAGGGAACACAGGGATCTTGATGTAGAAGTTCAAACATTGAAGATGTTCGAACAGGTAGCTGGGATGATAAAAGCAGCAAATAGCAATGCCAATCTTCATGAGCCAGGGCACAGAATACAAGAGCAGGGATGTCACATTGCATGTTGTGTTATAAAACATTAATCAGGTTACAGTTGGAGTAATGTGTAGAGTTCTGTTATTCTGGAGAGGGTGAAGAGGAGATTCACCAGGATGTTGAAATGCTTCATTTACAAGAAGAGACTATAAATGCTGGGCTTGTTTTTCTTGGAGCAGAGGAAATCAAGAGGGGACTCAAAATTTACTTTGAACATGTTTTGAAATTATAGTTTCCTTTCTGCTTTATGTGACTAAACTAGCACAGATTCTTTGCTGGGACTATTTCAGCCATACAGCAGATGAGAAGACCCTGGGTTGCTTCTTAGTCACGTGGTTCTTTCCCTCCTATACAATAAAACTGTTGGTGACTTCAAGAAAAAATTTACATTGTGAATCACAATTCAGCAAACGACTAATATTTTAATTACCTTGACTTGAGAAATTAACACCCAAGAGATTTACTGCAACATTATATACACACATATACTTTTTATAGGCACTGTATTTCACCAGTGATAAAAGGCACACCATAATGCCTGCACATAAGCTTTCAAATACACTTTTCCATTCACTGCAGACATATCATCTTCAACAGCTCCAGGATAAGGAATAATCTGCTTCCACTCCAGTTCTATGTGCACGAAGCCAATATGGAACAAGAAGAATCCATGACAGGTGAGACATGGCACGCTTAATTGTGGCACCCAATTGGTTTTTTGGAAGCTGATGTGCTGTCTCACTGGATAACCTGATTTTGTATACTCTGAATGCATGAATTCATAGTTTTCAATGTCACCCAGACATTCCTCTCCATTCAGAGTGGTCATGGGGCTGGGCCTCCCACAGGTTCCTTTACCAAGGAAGCATTGACCACATTTTTGAATCGTGCACCTGGTAATCTCTTGCTGCAATAGAGCTCAGGCTACGTCCACATTACGCCAGATAATTTTGAAAACGAAGCTTTTTCTCTTCAGTTTGACCTTCCCTCCAAACAAACGGTGTTTTCATCCCCCAAAAACAGATTTTCGAAAACACTCTCCAGAGTGTGTAAATTTGAAAACGATTGTTTCATGTTGTAGTGTGGACGGGGTAAACCGAGAGATTTTAAAACGTTGTCATGACAACACCACAACACAATGCTTTTTCTGCTTCTGCTTGGTACTGCGCAAGCACTGCCGGACGGCTGTTCTTGGTTTTTGACCCTCCAAAATATTCTGCACGGAATTTAAACTGGAGGTGGCTTTCAAGCTGGTCCCCTCGGTTTCTCTGTTTACATCCTCTGTTCTTCTGCCCGTACCCTCCGGTCTCCCAGTCTGCGGTGGTCGTACCCTCGATCTCCTGTACCCCGGGGTCTCCAAGCCAGCACTGTCGCTGACTGACCGCTGTTGTTATAACGCACAGTCAGTGTGAACGGCGTGAGAGTTAAATTGTAAAGTGAACTTTTTTGACTAGATCTCCTAAATTGATTTCATTGAGTCTACCTTTAAAAATATTAATGTCAGAAATACCGTGCAGGTCTGGCGGCAGAAGATTCCACTCTCTTGGTTCTTGATCCTCCAAAATATTCCGCATGGAATTTAAACTCGAGGTGGCGGAGGGTGGGCTTAAGAAGGAGATTTTTGAAGAAGAAAAGCTGCCTTAAATTTAATTGGGTTTGATTGTGTGACTGTGTTAGGATTAAGATTATTCCATGCTTTAACTGTGCGGGGGGGGGGGGATGAATTGCTGTACACATCTAACTTGGTAGGTAGTATTTCAAATTGAGTTGAGTGCCCTCTTCTGCTTGGGTTTGATGTGGGATTGGTAGCTATGTCAAGTTGACCATTTAACATTTTGTAATTGTTGATCTTGGGTACAGGACAGCTTCATGCGTGTGTTGTTTACTTTATTGTCTACGTTAATAGCTTGTTTGGAATTAACCATCTCCACTGCTTTGCTGAATTTGTTGTCGCTTGTAACTCACAGAAACAGCTCCACTTCATTGTCTGTCTAAACGAAGAAGTCAGGTCTGATTTTCCAAGTTTTCTTTGTATTCCTCGAAGACATTGTTGAAAACTTTCTTTCGCTGTTGTTGTAGGTACTCTAGTCTTTGCCCAATGGAAATAGCACAACGCCGCCATGGAAACAAATATTATACCGTTTCCTCTTCGCTTGTTTTCTGTAGATGTGTCTGCACATGCACAGTAGGAGCAGATTCGCCCAAATATCTGTTTTAGTGTGGACAGAGATATTTTGAAAAACACCTAGTGTGGACGCCTGTCGTTTTACTCGAAACCGGCGTTTTCAAAACTACCCAGTCTAGTGTGGACGTAGCCTCAGAATAAAGGGTCTGCTTTGAGAATTCAGTATCAGCCACAAGGCCATCCGATCAAAGCCATTCAAATATCAACAGGGCATCAATACTCACCTCAGAGCGGAAAATGAAGCTGGTTTGTTTATCCTTGCAGTATATTTGGAGCAATCTGCAGACAACATTGATGGTAACTCTGCAGTGCTTTGATGATTCCCTCACAGATATTAGTAAAACAGATGGATTTTTACATAATGCAGAGGTCATAATTTCAGAAAATTCTGCACTGCTTATGTTAGCCATTTAATTAAAATACAGCCTGACTTCAGCATGCTTACAAAAGTAGACATACAGTAAAAGAGCACTATCAATACCATTCTCATTAATTCTTTTCACAATATATGAGAATGACCCAGACGAGGCCAGAACTCGTGCCTTGAAGTGGGCCAATGAGCTGTCAGTTCTCTCAGCAGTATCTGAGAGGGAGAAAACAGCAGTCCGAACTTCTTAACTGCTCAGCTATACCGTCCAAATTCAAGATGAAATTGCTCAAAATGGGGAAAAAAATAACTCTTTCTTCATTTCCAACAATCTCTCAGGATTGAGCACAATTTGACTTTGCTCCAGTTTTGTTGGTTCCAAGGTGGCTGAAGAGACCAATCATGAATCTACAGACTACCACAGATGTAGCAGGAAATGTCCACACAAGAGGTGGGACATGTTCCGATCTTTCCCACTGATCCTAACAAAGAAACAAAATACTCTTTGCCCATTTTAAATCGTCACAGACAAGGACTGCTGCAAGTCTGTACAACAGCTAACTTGACTGCCTGAAGCATTTTCTCTTCCAGCCTAGAACCCTCTTGCTGTGATTGAGAGTATTAAGTGTCCATGTTATGAGCCTGCATCAAATAAGCACATAATGCAGTCTCACCATCCAAGCCAGCTAAGGGCCTTGATGCTAGGGATGTCTGCTTGGGAGAGGACATCATTCACTTACCAGTGGATTTGGAAAATTAAAGGTAATGTCAGCAGTACCATTCCAGTGCTATGGGGTGCCCATTGTAGGTTGTTTATGTCTCTTGGTACGCAGGATGCAGATTGTATGAAATAAAAGCAACACACACAAAATGCTGGAGGAACTCAGCAGGCCAGGCAGCATCTATGGAAAACAGTACAGTCAACTTTCGGGCCAAAACCCTTTGGCAGGACTCTTGAAAAAAGCAGGAAGGCCACCTGATTCTCATCATCTGCTTTGCCATTTGATACAAAGCTATCAAATTTTATGGCTGCACCACTTTCCTATTCTTCTATTCCTTCAAGATACAAAAAACATCCATTAATATATTCAGCAACCAAGCTTCTACACCCTTTTGGGTATAGAATTGCAAAGATTTACCACTGCCCTACTAAAGAATCCTCACCCTATTTTAGCCTTGAATGCACAGCTATTTTGAAACTGAAACTCCAGGTTTTCAGCAACTTGTCCCAGAGGGAGGCATCAACTCAGCATCTTCACTTTCAACCCTAAAAGAATTTTCCTTCTCGCACCAGTAACCTTATCACTCTAATGTTAACCAAGACTAACACATTTCAGAGTTCGCAAGCTATTCAACCATGAGAATAACCACTGATATGCAACCGTGCTTTCATTTGTATTTACACTTTCCCCAACTAATTATCAGAATGTAAACAGAAGTGGGAAGCTTGCCCAAATTAATTGCCTATCCAAGGTCTGAGGTCAAATGCAGCCTTATAACTCTTCACTATCTTGGAAGGAATAATACCAAAAGACCAAGTATGAAATATTTTCTAAATCTGAGTGTTTAACCCATTCCTTCCACATTGTGCACAACATGGTTGCAATTTGACAATACTAGTAAAATAAACATGTATAATGACAGATTTACCTAAAATATCTGATAGTAAGAAGGAAATAAAAACTCTTCGGGATAAGGATCTAGCAAACCATTTAACATTCAATCTTGTCAGTAACTCAGTCAATGGCTCACAGAAACCTAGGCAATGTCTAGGATACTCTGATCATTGTAAACTTATTCCTCAGTATTCATTACCAAGTAGCTACCAGAGGCACAGTAGAATTATATTTTAAAATCTAATCTTGGATATATGGAACTGGAATAAAAAAAATATATTAATAAAATGACTAAGGTCCTTTGTACAATACATTATCAAATTATGACTTATTATTTTGAAGCAAAGATCTTTGAACAGAAATACAGCACTGACATTGATGTTAACTTCAATATTGCTTGTCATTTTTCAGTTCACATTTCTAAAAAAAACTTAAAATCTACATTAAGTGAAATGAACAGAAGCGATGACATGATACCACATTGTTTTCCTTGATGTACACTAGAAAAATGTGGCTAAACTTGAAAGATACTGAAACTAATATTTTATAGAGAAGAAAAAAAGAGAACAATAACCAAAAATTCACAAACTGAATTAACACTTTACCCCCATTTACTTTTGAATATTTGTTTTCAACTCCCACGGTAAAATTGGATTAGTAGATTAATTGTCCACTGTAAATTGTCCCTATTGTGTTAGTGAGTAATAAAACCTTGGGAGAATTGATGGGAATGTCGAAAACATAAAATAGGATGAAGCAAGAATAGTGTAATTGGATTAGAGTTAAATGGTGGATTGAAGGTGTCATTTCTGCAGGGTTTCTCTCCATGACTAGGGCAACTCACAAACGTGTACATCCCTGGTGTACTTTCTATTTTAAAGTAAAACTTAAATCACTCGGGGGGGGGCGGCAGGGGGGACAGTCAGAGATCAACTGGTCTAGGGAGCTAGACACTTGATTAGCACTCATCAAACAAAATTCATGAACATACATTAAACCTATCTCTTTTCAAAACATCCCTAACCATTACACAGAAGACATGACAGCATCTCTATTTTCTTAGATGGTTCTGCAGATTCAGCACAAATCATGTAAAATTTTGACCAACTTCTATAGATATATGGTTTCAGATCTCAACAGCATCAAGGCTGTCTGGGATTACCCAGAGAGATAAAAGCCAATAAGACAGCCAGTCTGTAGAAGAACTGTGGCAAGTTCTCCAAGATGGTTGGAACAATCTACCAGACGATTTTCTAATAAAACTGCACAAAAGTGTACCCAAGAGAATTGATGCAGTTTTAAAGGTAAAGAACAGTCACACCAAATATTGATTTGATTTCACTATTATCTGCTCATTATAATAAACGTTTGATACTCAGAAACTTTTTATTTTGTTACTTCTGAAAGCATTTTCGCTTCACAGAATTTTTTTTGTATGTGCCTAAGATTTTTGCACAGTATTGTACAGAGAGCGCTGCCACAACAAAGCATACATCATCAAGGACTCCCACCATTCAGGCCACACTCTCTTCTCACTGCTGTGATCAGAGAGATGTACAGGAACCTTCAGTCCCACACCACCAGGTTCAGGAAGTTATTACACTTCAACTATCAGGCTTCAAACCAGCATGGCTAACTTCACTCACCTCAACTCTGAACTGATTCCACAAGCTATGAACTCACTTTCAAGGACTCTACAACTCATGTTCTCACTATTATTTATTTACTTATAATTATTTTGTATCCGCATAGATTGTATTCTTTTCCGCATTGGTTGTTTGTCAGTTTTGTGTGTAGTTTTTCATTGATTCTATTATATTTCTTGAGAGTTACTGTGAATACCTGCAAGAACATGAATCTCATGGTAATAATATGGTGACATGTGTATTTTCATAATAAATTTACTTTAAACTTTTAAAGCTGTTATCAATACCCTTAGTTGAACTGCAGACCATGGGAACTCTACAAAATTTGCTCACTCCTAAATTCCACATTTAATCCTTCACTTATTGCAACAGGACCTGCTTAGAATTCTTGGGCTGGGCAGGATCCAAGGGGAAATCAAACCACATTCTCATAACAGTGAATGGCAATGTCATCATCAAATGGCCCAGCCTTTTTTTTTAACATGGGGGATATGCAGAAGTATAATCTCCACTAACCAGAAACTTTTCCAGCCAAACAGGTCGGAGTAAGGAAGTTATGCTGCAGCTTTATCAAACTTTATAGTCAGACCACACTTGGGAGTAGTGTGCAGTTCTGGTCACTCCATTACAGGAAGGATGCAGACAACAGAAAAGGTGCAGTAATAGTTTACCAGGATGCCACTCTGAAAGAATTGAAAATCTTAAATTGATTTTTTTTTTGATATTTGTATTTACTTGGGAGACAAACGGAATCTGGAGAATTGAGGTAAAACAGCAGTGAGGTCATGGATCACATACAATTACAGAGGAGGAAATGCTTGCTGTCTTGAGGCAAGTTAGGATGAATAAATCCCCAACCCCGGGACCTGACAAGGCATTCACTCAGACCCTTTAAAAGCTTTTCAGGTGTACCAGGAAAGTTATTGAAGGAAAGACAGTGGATGTTGTCTACATGGACTTAGCATAGCCTTTGACAAGGTCTTGCACGGGAAGTCGGTCAAGTAGGTTCAGTTGCTTGGCATTCAGGATGTGATCATAAACTGGATTAAACATTGGCTTCACAGGAGAAGCTACAGTGGTATTAGATAGTTGCTTCTGACAGGAGGCCTGGGACTAGCGGTGTGCAGCAGGGCTCAGTGCTAGGTCCATTGTTGATTGTCATCTATATCAATGATCTGGATGATAATGTGGTTAACTGGATCAGCAAATTTGCAGATGACACCAAAATTGGGGGTGTACTGAACAGTGAGGAGGACCATCAAACTTTGCCGTGGGATCTGGACCAGCTGGAAAAATGGAATGAAAATGACAGATGGAATTTAATGCAGACAAGTGTGAGGTGTTGCACTTTGGAAGGACAAACCAGGATAGGACTTGCACAGTACTTAATTGAATTGACTTTATTTCTTACATCCTTCACATAACGAGGAGTAAAAATCTTTACATTACGTCTCCATCTAAATGTGCAATTATAGTAATTTATAATAAATAGAGTACACTCAAGTCAGCATGAGTTCATCAGTCTGATGGCCTGGTCCTGGCTTTTATGCTGTGGCACCGCTTCCCAGATGGTAGCAGCTGGAATAGATTGCGGTTGGGATGGCTTGGGTCCCCAATGATCCTATGGGCCCTTTTTACACACCTGTCCTTGTAAATGTCCTGCATCATGGGAAGTTCATAGCTACAGATGTGCTGGGCTGGCCGCACCACTCTCTGCAGAATCCTACGATTAGGGGAGGTACAGTTCCAATACCAGGCAGTGATGCAGCCAGTCAGGATGCTTTCAATTGTGCCCCTGTAGAAAGTTCTTAGGACTTGGGGCCCATACCAAACTTTCTCAACTGTCTGAGGTGAAAGGGGCACTGTTGTGCCTTTTTCACCACGCAGCTGGTGTGTACCACTGTGGATCACTGAGGTCCTCGGTGATGTGGATGCCTCTCAACCCCAGATCTATTGATGTCAATAGGGGTTAGCCCAACTCCATTCCTCCTGTAATTCACAACCAGCTCCTTTGTTTTTGCAACATTGAGGGAGAGGTTGTTTTCTTGATACCACTGTGTCACAGAGATGACTTCTTCCCTGTAGGCCACCTTGTAATTGTTTGAGATAAGGCCAATCAATGTAGTATCGTCAGCAAATTTAATTAGCAGATTGGAGCTGTGGGTGGCAATACAGTCATGGGTATACAGGGAGTAAAGGAGGGGACTCAGTACACAGTAGGGCACTAAGGAATGTGATAAAACAAAGGGATTTGGGGATACAGATCCATTCCTTGAAAGTGGCATCTCAGGTATATAGGGAGCTTTGGCACATTGGCTTTCATAAATTAAGGTATTCAGACCAGGAGTTGGAATGTTATGTTGAAGTTGTATAAGACTTCGGTGAGGCCTATTATGAGCATTGTGTGCAGCTCTGATCACCTACTTACAGGAAATGTATGAATATAATTTACAGAGTACAGAGAAAATTTTCAAGTATGTCACCAAGATTTGAGGACCTGAGTTATCGGGAAAGATTGAATGGACTGGTACTTTATTCCCTGAAGCATAGGAGAATGAGGGGAGATATGAGGGTTCGAGAGAAGTATTATGAGGGGTACAGATAGGGCAAATGTAAGCAGGCTTTTCCCCACTGAGGTTGGGTGAGACTAGGACTAAAAGTCATGGGTTAATGGTGAAAGGTGAAATGTTTAAGGGGAACATGAATGGGAACTTCTTCACTCAGAGGATGGTGAAAGTGCTGAACAAGCTGCCAGGGTAAGTGGTGGAGGCAGATTCAACTTCAACATTACAGAGAAGTTTGTATAAGTACATGGAATGGAGGGGTAAGAACGATAGGACTAGGCAAAATAATACTTCAGCACAAATGAGATGGACCAAAGGTACTGTTTCTGTGTGGTAGTGCTCTATGATTCAGAGTTACAGAGAAAGAGAGATTAGAGGTTATTAGCGACAAGGAAAGATTTGACAAACTTGGATTGTTTCCCTGGAGCAGATAGAGGCTTTAAAATTATGAGAGGCATAGAAAGGGTAGACAGTCAGAATCTCTGTGGGTAGGAGCACCAGATGACATGACTTTAAATTTAGAGGGTAAGGTTTAAAGGCAATGTGAGGAGCATTTTTCTCCACTCATTGTGTGATAGGTGCCTGGAATAGGTTATCAAGAGTAGTGAGGAAGCATGCAGTTTGACAGAGTTTAAGAGCTTAGACAGAAATAAATATGAATGCATGGATATGGATGATATACAGAAGAGGGACATTCAGTAAACATCTGTATCAAGATTGGGACAATATCATGGGCCAAATAGTCTTTACAGTGTTATACTATGCTTCATATCAACTGACCGAGCATTAAAGACATGAAAGGTCAAACGTACCACCGCCAAAGCTTCTAGCTCTTTGCCAGCAATGAAGAACATAACTGGGAGAAGCATTAATCAATACTGCTTCACTGTATCATGAAAATCCATGCCAATTTCCTGCTCAATTTCATTTTCCTACACAATCCCTGAAATATCAGAAATCTATTGATCCCTGTATTTAATTAAACTAACAGGAGTTTTCTACAGCCTTCCAAGATGGAGAACTGCAAAGGTTCAACACTTTGTGCACTGTAAATTTCTCTTTTTTCTCACTTTTTAAATGAGCTACCCATAGTCTGAGATTGTGGCCCTTGCTGTTAAATTACTGAGCCAGAGTAATTCATTCTTCCATTCATCATCCATTCTTTCATTTTTCTAAACTGGATAGAGGCTTCAGCTACTCAATCTCTCCTCATACAGCAAAACTGGCAGTTACCAAAACTGTGTGCAATGCTCAAGGTGCCTTCTCATTATGGTCTCTACAACTATAGTCACACATAGAACATTAACAGTACAGGCTCTTCAGCCCACTGGGTTCTGCTGACCTTTTAACCTACTCTAAAAGATCAATCTAACATTCTAACATCAATCAATCTAACATCCCTCCTACATAGCCCTCCTTTTTTCTATCAGACATGCAACTAAGAATTTCTTAAATGCCCCTAAATGTATCTGCCAAACATTTTTACTGTCAAATTCCTTGTGTGTCAGTGTACACAATAGTTGCACAACATATTATTTGTCTTCCTAAGTCCTGTACTTCACATTGGCTGTCAATGACTTGTTTAAATGGACTCAACATGTTCCTGTCACAATCTTTAATAGACTACTTTTTCTGTTTTGCCCACCAAATAAGCAATTTTTTCGTTGCTGCTGCCCACTAACTATGCCATCCACCGCCATGCATCCCAAAAAGTCAGCGATTTCTTTCTCTCTCCACCCATGCAACTGGATGCACCAAGTTTCTCCAGCAGATTTTTTTTTTGTTCTAGATTCCAACATCTGCAGTTTCTTGTCTCTACATTTACCCTAAATCTTCCTGAAACCCCTTTACACTCTCCATCCTGTCATTATTCCCACTTGTTTAGCTGTCAGGAGAAAACTTAGGAATTATGCATTGCGTCGCTTCAAGTGATGAATGTGGTGAATAGCTGGGCCCGAAACACCGATACCTGCGACTAGTCACAGCCTGTGCAAGGTTTATCGACTGCTTAATTACTGAAGGATATCAATGTGAGGCACGAAACGCCCGATGACTGTCGAGTGAATCACCACTACAAGTGGGTTGATTTCAGGTATCCGCCAACCCAACTGCTTTGGGCTGGCAGGGAGACCAAGACCTGGAGCAGCCCCCGAGCATCCATTACACAGCAGGAAGAGTAGTCGAACGAGCGCCCAGTTAGCGGCGGCAAGGTCGGTCCCACAGTCCACAGACCCGGGGCAAAGGGTAACCCGACAAGGGCAGGTGCGAGGCATCGACCTCCACCAACTTTAAATGAGGGCAGGACCAGTGCGATCGGCGACGCGCCGCCGGGCTTCGGGCGCGCTCCCAGACCTCCAGACCGCGCCTCGGCCGTTGAATAAACAAGGGTGGGGAGAGGGTGCAAGGGCGCCGAGCGAACACCTTACCTCAGTGACCGGCCGCCCGACCGACCGCCGCGCCGCTGGGCACCTCTCAGCGCGGTAACCCGCCGTCACCAGTGGAACGGGAATACGAAACTAATTGAAATCTAATTCAGCCCCAAAGACGTGGCTGAGTCATCGGCTCCAACACGCAGCCCTGCCTCACCTGCCCGTGCGCACCGAGCGCCCTCTCCGTTGGTGTGCCGGGGGAGGGGATGAGAAGGGAGAGGTGGAAGAGGGCGGGGCGAAAACCAACCCGATGCATCCCGCCTCCTGTCTCTGTCGTGTTGCGGTTGGTCTACCGGACAAGAGCGTCGTCGCCATAGCTGTTGCTTACTGGAGAAGTGGCAGCGTCTGTCAAACCCAATATCGCGCGCCCACACGCACGCACTCTGGCGGCTGGTGAGGTCACCACGTTGGGAAATTCGCCCGACCGTCTGCGCCGCCTCTACTGCGCATGCGCGTGCACTCGTCCGGTTCGCGGACGAAGGATTTGGACAGGTGAGGCTGAGGGACGTGGGTTTGAGGTGAAAGGCTTACTTACTGTTTTTTTCGATGTTTTAGTACAAAGCCTGCAAATAGTGCTTCTACCAAGTAACCGTTCTCTTAAGATTACTTGGAGGACCTTTCAAAGCCGTATTTTCAGATTCTTAGCCTGCAGATAGGATTGTCCTTTTTGGATATCATCATACATTCTGTCTTTTTGCAGTTGATAGATAGACCCATTTTTGCACTTTCTTCAACAACTTCGTCGGCACAACATTGTGGGCCGAAGGGCCTGTAATGTGCTGTACTATTCTATGTTCTATATCAATTAAGTTTTGTAGTTCTTCCTCCGTACTTGCAATTAACACAGTATCATCCGCATATCTAAATTTATTGATGTTTTCACCGCCAACTTTGATTCCCAAGATGTCTCTTATATTTTGTAATATTGTTTCACTGTACACATTAAATAAATCAGGGGAGAAAACACACCCTTGTCTAACGCCTCTCTTGATTTTCGTAAACTGACTCACTTCTCCATCTATTCTTACAGCGGTGGTTTGTTCCTAGTACAGACTACTGATTAGGCGGAGGTCTTTTGAATCTAGGTCTAGAGTTTCCTGTAATATTTGGAATAACTTATTGTGCTTCACTTTTATCAAATGCTTTTGTGTAGTCAATAAAACAAACAAATCTTTTTGCACTTGAATAGCTCGTTCTGATAGTATCCTTAACATCAATATCTCGTTTCTTGTACCTTTGCCTTTCACAAAACCACATTGTTCTTTACCTATTTCAGTTTGTATCTTACTTTTAGCTCTTGTCATCAAAACTCTTAGAAGTATCTTAGTGATATGACTCATTAAACTTATGGTCCTATGTAGTTCACATTCTATTGCTCCAGGTTTCCATATAACCATATAACAATTACAGCACGGAAGCAGGCCATCTCGGCCCTTCTAGTCCGTGCCGAACGCTTACTCTCACCTAGTCCCATCTATCTGCACTCGGCCTGTAACCCTCCATTCCTTTCCTGTCCATATACCTATCCAATTTTTTTTTAAATGACAAAATCGAACCTGCCTCTACCACTTCTACTGGAAGCTCGTTCCACACAGCTACCACTCTAAGTAAAGAAGTTCCCCCTCGTTTTACCCCTAAACTTTTGCCCCTTAACTCTCAACTCATGTCCTCTTGTTTGAATCTCCCCTACTCTCAATGGAAAAAGCCTATCCACGTCAACTCTATCAATCCCCCTAATAATTTTAAATACCTCTATCAAGTCCCCCCTCAACCTTCTACAAAGAATAAAGACCTAACTTGTTCAACCTTTCTCTGTAATTTAGGTGCTGAAACCCAGGTAACATTCTTGTAAATCTCCTCTGCACTCTCTCTATTTTGTTGACATCTTTCCTATAATTCGGTGACCAGAACTGTACACAATACTCCAAATTTGGCTTTACCAATGCCTTGTACAATTTTAACATTACATCCCAACTCCTATACTCAGGAAGAGTGATAAATACTGAATTTTTTCATTCTTCTGGTATTATTCCAGAATATATGGTGAGGAAGTTGGGTGACATCAGATGGCAGGTGCGACATGGACATCAAGAGAAGAATAAGGATGGCAAAAGACACCTTTACGAGAATGAAGAGTATACTGACCAACACTAAACTAGGCATGACAACCCACCTCAGAGTACCGAAATGTTAGGTTTATCCAGTTATGTTATATGGCTCAGAATGTTGGACAATATCGAGTAACATGAGGAAATGAATTGAAGCAGCAGGGATGTGGTTTCTGAGGAGGATACAAAGAATATCATGGACGAAATGGATATCAAATAAGGATGTCATGAACAGAGCAAACACAAAAAGAGAAATAAAGGCAACGTGATATCATTGGACATGTGATTAGGAAAGAGGAGTTGGAATGCACGGTAATTATGGGAAAGATTGAAGGGAAAAAAGCAAGAGGAAGACAAAGACAAATGATGATGGAGACAGCAGCCAGAGAACTGGAAATGAATACCAATGAATTGATCCACTTGACCTGAAACAGGAGTGTGTGTGGGCCATGGCAGTCAAAGCTCAAACTGGGCATGGCACCTGATGATAATGATTTTCAGATTATTAGTGTCCCTGAGCTCCAATGTCAAATCATGAACTTCCTGCTGAAGGGTCTCAGCCGGAAACGTTGACTGTACTCTTTTCCTAGATGCTGCCTGGCCTGCTGAGTTCCTCCAGCATTTTGTGATGTCTAATATTGCTGGTCAACATGCTTCTCTTATTTTTCTTACTGCCTAAAATATTTTTTGTTCTGCATTCTGTGATGGAGCAACAAAAAAAAGCAGTATTATTTTCAGAAGACACAAAACCACAATATTACTTTAAGCATAGTTAGCTAATTTAAGGCTTGTCCTCCAAGAGAAAAGTTTGTACTTATATTGATTTTTTTAGGAATCTAGTGTCACGTACTCTGTGACGGGAATAAAGAACCAACAGAAATAGAAAACACTTTGGAGTCCAGTATTGCTATTAACTAATAATATTTATTAGCTATGCAATACAGTAATATAAATGTACATAAATCAAACAGGTTAGCAATGATTATATATAAGTAAGTAAATCAGTAAGTGTAGAAATATATGTGAAAAACCAAGCTTCTTTAAGTCTAGGGGTAAAAAGATACAGTCTTTTTACCCCTAGACTTATGATGAGGTTGTATAAGGCATTAGTGAGGCCGAATCTGGAGTATTGTGTTCAGTTTTGGTCACCAAATTACAGGAAGGATATAAGTAAGGTTGAAAGAGTGCAGAGAAGGTTTACAAGGATATTGCCGGGACTTGAGAAACTCAGTTACAGAGAAAGGTTGAATAGATTAGGACTTTATTCCCTGGAGCGTAGAAGAATGAGGGGAGATTTGAGAGAGGTATATAAAATTATGATGGGTATAGATAGAGTGAAGGCAAGCAAGCTTTTTCCACTGAGGCAAGGGGAGAAAAAAACCAGAGGACATGGGTTAAGGGTGAGGGGGGAAAAGTTTAAAGGGAACATTGGGGGGGGCTTCTTCATACAGAGAGCGGTGGGAGTATGGAATGAGCTGCCAGACGAGGTGGTAAATGCGGGTTCTTTTTTAACATTTAAGAATAAATTGGATAGATACATGGATGGGAGGTGTATGGAGGGACTAGGCAGAAAATGGTTCAGCACAGCCAAGAAGGGCCAAAAGGCCTATTTCTGTGCTGTAGTTTTTCTATGGTTTCTTACGATAATGAGTAAAGTTCAGTTCAGTTTGTGGTATTGAGTTGAATAGTGATGGAGAGAGGGAGAGATTTGAGTCTTCAGGTGAGCTGACGCCATGGATCTTCCCATTGTCCTCCGAAATCCTTTAAAAGTCACTGACTGTGACCCCAACAAAGAGGACCAGTTTTCTGTGGTGGAGCTATCACCCAGGCGAGGGTGGACACATGGACAACTCCCTACCAGTCAACTCCTTTACTTTCCACTGCAAAAGCCACTGATCGACCCGCCAAAAGCCCACTTTTTCTGCGGGCACAACAAAGCTCATTCAGTGTCCAAAACGTGTCTGAGGCCTATCATCTGACCTTTATTTTATTTTCCCATGCTGAGCATCAACTGTCACTCAAATAACTGCTCCTTCCTTTGTCTGTGCAAGAAGTGTACAAGCATGCCATGTCCTTGGGAGGTATCAACACGCTGCTGAAAAATCATAACATCGATTGTCCATCAAATAACTGCCCTCGGTTACCATAGCAACTTACGAGCTGCTCGGTGCCATCTCTCTCTCCAACTCAGCAGAAATCCAAAAGTTAATTCCAGTGCCTTAAAGTGACAGTCCAACAGTTAGTCTTCGTCTCTCTCTGTCTCTCCAAAACAAGATATCGATGTTAAATAACTCTATCTCTTTTCAAAAGCACAGTTCATAAGGGTAATTCAGCCCAGTTTATAGGGGTAATTCAGGATCCCGTCACACTAAAATGTCAAAACAAGTAAAATACAAATAGGATCTAAGTGAAAGTGACAAGCTGAATCTAAAATTGGCTCAGTGGCAGAAAATAAGGTAAAATGTTTGCAGAACTTTTAGTAAGTCAACGCCTGCATAGAATGTCTGGTTTCACAGGGTGCATGCTACCAAGCCACAGTTGGAGAAACCCTACTCCTTTGTGAAATCATGCAGAGATACACCACAGAAACAGGCCCTTTGGCCACTGAGTACCTACTGACCATCAAGCATCCAGTTTTACACTCTCACATTATCATGTACCCCTCTGTTGCACACAAGAGGATGTGTCCTGGGGCCAGCACATAAGTGCCATTACGAAGAAGGCAGGGCAGCACTTCTATTTTCTTAGAGGTTTATCATCAGAAACTTTTCCTCAGATTAGGGGACCAAAACTGCACACAATACTCCAGGTGTGGTCTCACCAAGGCCTTGTACAACTGCAGCAGTTCCTCCCTGCTCCTGCACTCGAATCCTCTTGCTATAAATGCGAGCATACCATTCGCCTTTTTCACCGCCTGCTGTACCTGCATGCCCACTTTCAATGACTGGTGTATAATGACACCCAGGTCTCGTTGCACCTCCCCTTTTCCTAATCGGCCACATTCAGATAATCTGTTTTCCTGTTTTTGCCACCAAAGTAGATAACCTCACATTTATCCACATTAAATTGCATCTGCCATGAATTTGCCCACTCACCTAACCTATCCAAGTCACCCTGCATCCTCTTAGCATCCCCCTCACAGCTAACACTGCTGCCCAGCTTTGTGTCATCTGCAAACTTGGAGATGCTGCATTTAATTCCCTCATCTAAGTCATTAATATATATTGTAAACAACTAGGGTCCTAGCACTGAGCCTTGCGGTACCCCACTAGTCACTGCCTGCCATTCTGAAAAGGTCCTGTTTATTCCCACTCTTTGCTCCCTGTCTGCCAACCAATTCTCTATCCACATCAATACCTTACCCCCAATACCATGTGCTTTAAGTTTGCACACTAATCTGTGTGGGACCTTGTCAAAAGCCTTTTGAAAATCCAAATATACCGCACACACTGGTTCTCCCCTATCCACTCTACTAGTTACATCCTCAAAAAATTCTATGAGATTCGTCAGACATGATTTTCCTTTCACAAATCCATGCTGACTTTGTCTGATGACTTCACCGCTTTCCAAATGTGCTGTTATCACACCTTTGATAACTGACTCTAGCATTTTGCCCACCACTGATGTTAGGCTGACCGGTCTATAATTCCCCGGTTTCTCTCTCCCTCCTTTTTTAAAAAGTGGGGTTACATTAGCCACCCTCCAATCCTCATGAACTAGTCCAGAATCTAAAGAGTTTTGAAAAATTATCACTAATGCATCCACTATTTCTTGGGCTACTTCCTTAAGCACTCTGGGATGCAGACCATCTGGCCCTGGGGATTTATCTGCCTTTAATCCCTTCAATTTGCCTGACACCACTTCCCTACTAACATGTATTTCCCTCTGTCTCCTACTATTTCCGGAAGATTATTTATGTCCTCCTTAGTGAAGACAGAACCAAAGTAGTTATTCAATTGGTCTGCCATGTCCTTGCTCCCCATAATCAATACACCTGTTTCTGTCTATATGGGACCTACGTTTGTCTTAACCAGTCTTTTTCTTTTCACATATCTATAAAAGCTTTTACAGTCAGTTTTTATGTTCCCTGCCAGTTTTCTCTCATAATTTTTTCCCCTTCCTAATTAAGCCCTTTGTCCTCCTCTGCTGGACTCTGAATTTCTCCCAGTCCTCAGGTGAGCCACTTTTTCTGGCTAATTTGTATGCTTCTTCTTTGGAATTGATACTATCCATAATTTCTCTTGTCAGCCATGGGTGCACTACCTTCCTTGATTTATTCTTTTGCCAAACTGGGATGAACAATTGCTGTAGTTCATTCATGCGATCTTTAAAAGCTTGCCATTGCATATCCACCATCTAAGTGTCATTTGCCAGTCTATCTTAGCTAATTCACGTCTCATACCTTCAAAGTTACCCTTCTTTAAGTTTAGAACCTTTGTTTCTGAATTAACTATGTCACTCTCCATCTTAATGAAGAATTCCACCATATTATGGTCACTCTTACCCAAGGGGCCTCTCACGACAAGATTGCTAATTAACCCTTCCTCATTGCTCAATACCCAGTCTAGAATAGCCTGCTCTCTAGTTGGTTCCTCGACATGTTGGTTCAAAAATCCATCCCACATACATTCCAAGAAATCCTCTTCCTCAGCACCCTTACCAATTTGGTTCACCCAATCTATATGTAGATTGAAGTCACCCATTATAACTGCTGTTCCTTTATTGCACACATCTCTAATTTCCTGTTTAATACCATCCCCAACCTCTCTACCTCTGTTAGGTGGCCTGTACACAACTCCCACCAGCATTTTCTGCCCCTTAGTGTTATGCAGCTCTACCCATATCGATTCCACATCCTCCTGGCTAATGTCCTTCCTTTCTGTTGCATTAATCTCCTCTCTAACCAGCAATGCTACCCCACCTCCTTTTCTTTCATGTCTATCCCTCCTGAATATTGAATATCCCTGAATGTTGAGCTCCCATCCTCGGTCACCCTGGAGCCATGTCTCTGTGATCCCAACTATATCATAATCATTAATAACAATCTGCACTTTCAATTCATCCACCTTATTACGAATGCTCCTTGCATTGACACACAAAGCCTTCAGGCTCGCTTTTCCAACACTCTTAGCCCTTATACAATTATGTTGAAAAGTGGCCCTTTTTGATTTTTGCCCTGGATTTGCCGGCCTGCCACTTTTACTTTTCACCTTACTACTTTTTGCTTCTACCCTCATTTTACACCCCTCTGTCTCTCTGCACTGGTTCCCATCCCCCTGTTGTGAACTAACCTCCTCTCTCCTAGTCTCTTTAATTTGATTCCCACCCCCCAACCATTCTAGTTTAAAGTCACCTCAGTAGCCCTCGCAAATCTCTCCGCCAGGATATTGGTCCCCCTAGGATTCAAGTGTAACCCATCCTTTTTGTACAGGTCACACCTGCGCCAAAAGAGGTCCCAATGATCCAAAAACTTGAATCCCTGCCCCTTGCTCCAATCCCTCAGCCACACATTTATCCTCCACCTCATTGCATTCCTACTCTCACTGTCGCGTAGCACAGGCAGTAATCCCAAGATTACTACCTTTGCAGTCCTTTTTCTCAACTCCCTTCCTAACTCCCTGTATTCTCCTTTCAGGACCTCTTCTCTTTTCCTACCTATGTCATTGGTACCTATATGTACCATGACCTCTGTCTCCTCACCCTCCCACTTCAGGATATCTTGGATGCGATCAGAAATATCCCGGACCCTGGCACCAGGGAGGCAAACTACCATCCGGGTCTCTGGACTGCATCCACAGAATCGCCTATCTGACCCCCTTACTATCGAGTCCCCTATTACAACTGCCCTCCTCGTCCTTTCCCTACCCTTCTGAGCTACAGGGCCGGACTCTGTGCCAGAGGCACGGCCACTGTTGCTTCCCCCAGGTGTGCTCTCCCACCCAACAGTACTCAAACAGGAGTACTTATTGTCAAGGGGCACAGCCACTGGGGTACTCTCTATTTCCTGACTCTTCCCTTTCCCCCTCCTAACCGTGACCCACTTGTCTGCCTCCCGTGGCCCCGGTGTGACCACCTGCCTATAACTCCTCTCTATCAACTCCTCACTTTCCCTGACCAGACGAAGGTCATCGAGCTGCAGCTCCAGTTCCGTAACGCGGTCCCTTAGGAGCTGCATCTCGGCGCACCTGGCGCAGATGTAGACGTCCGGGAGGCTTGGAGACTCCAGGGCCTCCCACATCCGGCACCAAGAACAACAAACTGCCCTCACACTCATACTGCCCCTCTCCTCAAATAACAACAAAAAATGAATACCAAACCTTCCCACCTCGCCCATTTCCACCTAAGACCAGGACCAACAAGCTCCGGGACAGTTTCTTTCACCAGGCTGTCAGAAACACATTGATCTGGTTGCATATCTGACTGTACACATATACAAAACAATAATGTATACAATCTTAGTGTCTGGGCAATATCTTCCCACATTTCCCCTCTTTATTACTTGTACATTGCAATGGAGACACAACATAAAAAATTTTACTCCCTTGGATGTAAGAAATAAATACGAGTACCAGCCACAGTTAGCTGGCTAACTCGGGAGTATTGACACTTCCTTCTTGGGACCATTCATCTGCACAAAGCACTTCTCACAATGGGTCTTCCCTTCAATCATCTTCCCTTGTGCTCACTCCACAGCTCCTTCCAAAAGACCCTAAGCCAGACTGCCATCCTTCAGAAATCTGATCCTGCCCAGCTCCAGCTCTCTCTAATCTTTCACAGCATCCCACTGGGCAAAGTGTTACAACACGTTACCAAGACAAACCTGATTGGCTGACATAACAGTCCTAATTTGGCAAATTGCTAAATGCCATTTTATCTTCAACTGAAGTCAAAACACTAATCTAACAAGCTCACTACTTAGGACACACTGCAGTTGTAGAAAGCTGCTGAAAATAAAAATACCTCACAGCATAGCAGTAGAAATCATAAACAGGGCATTACATTTGTTTCCACATTCAATATCCTAATTCATGGCCAATTATCACCTCTACTGTGTGGTTCGACTCTGCCCTTCTGATTTGGCCTCTAGTGGATCACAGGTTTTACATTCACCTCTCATTGATATAATTAAGGAGAATATCTGGATGAATAATGTAACGCTAATGCAAAGTACATTAAAAGGCATCAAATTTATTGCAGAGTACCAGCTTTTGGTTTAAGATGGCGTTGGTGAAGCATAGCAACAACCTGCAGCAAACAAAATACTAACTACCAAATTAATCACACTCTATGGAAAACAAACACTGCAATCTATGCACAACTCCTCCAATCTTCGTGTCGTCTGCAAACTTACTCACCCATCCTTCTGCCTCTTCATCCAGGTCATTTATAAAAATCACAAAGAGCAGGGGTCCCAGGACAGATCCTTGCGGCACTCCACTAGTCACCGACCTCCAAGCAGAATACTTTCCTTCCACTACTACCCTCTGCTTTCTTCCTGTAAACCAATTTTTTATCCAGACAGCCAAGGTTCCACTGATCCCATGCCTCATGACTTTCTAGATGAGTCTGTCATGGGGGACCTTGTCAAATGCCTTGCGAAAATCCACGTAGACCACATCTACCGCCCTACCCTCATCAATTTCTTTTGTTACCTCTTCAAAAAACTCGATCAGGCTCGTAAGGCATGACCTATCCTTCACAAAGCCATGTTGACTATCCTTGAGTAGACTATACTTCTCCAAATGCTCGTAGATCCTATCCTTAAGAATCCTTTCCAATAGTTTGCAGACCACTGATGTAAGACTCATTGGTCTATAGTTCCCAAGATTCTCCCTATCACCTTTTTTAAACAAGGGAACTATATTTGCCATTCTCCAATCCTCCGGCACCTCCCCTGCAGCCAAAGAGGATTCAAAGATCATAGCTACTGCTCCAGCAATCTCTTCTCTCACTTCCCACAGCAACCTGGGGTATATCACGTCCTGCCCTGGGGACTTATCAATCTTGATGTTTTTAAGAAGATCCAACACTACTTATTCCTTAATCTCCACATTGTCCAGCACACAGGCCTGTTCTATTTCAACCTCACCCTGATCAAGGTCCTTTTCACTTGTTAATACTGAAGCAAAGTATTCATTTAGGACCTCCCCACCCTCCAGGTACATGTTGCCTTCTTCATCCTTTGGCCTTCATTCTTGTCATCCTTCTGTTCTTCAGATACATAGAGAACACCTTGGGGTTCTCCTTAATCCTACATGCAAGGCCTTCTCATGCCCCTTTCAAGCTCTCCTAAGTCCTTTCTTAAGCTCCTTCCTGGCTACCCTATATTTGTCATGAGCCTCTCCTGCTTCCTGCCTCTTATATCTAACATATATTTCCTTCATCTTGACAAGTTGCCTCACATGTTTCGTCAGCTACGGTTCCCTTTTCCTACCATTTTTTCCTTGTCTCAATGGGACAAACCTATCCTGAACCCAGCACAAGTTGTCCCTAAACTTCCTCCACATTACTTCTGTGCTTTCACCCTTGAACATCTGTTTCCAATTTACTCTCACTAGTTCCTGCCTCATCCCTTCATAGCCCTTCCCCAGTTAAGCACTTTCCAATTTTGTCTTTTTCCATAGCTATGCTGAAGCTAAGGGAGTTGTGGTCACTGTCACCAAAATGCTCCCCCACCAAGAGGTCTGCCACCTGACCAGGTTCATTACCCAGAACTAGATCCAGTATGGCCTCTCCTCTTGTCGGCCGGTCCACATACTGTGTCAGGAATCCTTCTTGAACACACCTGACAAATTCAGCCCCATCTATCCCCCTTGCAGTCAGGAGATGCCAGTCAATATGAGGGAAGTTGAAATCACCCATAACTACAACCCTGTATTTCCTGCACCATTCTAAAATCTGCCTGCTTATCTGCTCCTCGGTGTCCCGAGGGCTACTTGGGGGCCTATAGACTACTCCCATCACAGTGATTGATCCCTTCCTATTTCTGATTTCCACCCACCCTAACTCAGTGGACACTCCCTCTGCAGTGTCCTCCCTTTCTATAGCCATGATACTATCCCTAACCAATAATGCTACTCTACCCCCCCACACTTTCTACCTCCAATCTTATTCCTTTTAAAACACCTAAACCCTAGTACCTGCATCAGCCAATCCTGCCCTTCCTCCAGCCAATTTTCAGTAATGGCCACAACATCGTAGTTCCATGTACTGTACTGATCCATGCTCCAAGTTCATCCCCTTTATTTCCAATACTCCTAGCATTGAAATAAACACGTTTCAACCCCTCTAACTGGCTACATTTATGTTTTGTCCCCTGCCTGTCTTTCCTCACCAACTCAGAACTCACAGCATCATGCCCTTGTCCTTCTACCCGAATCTCTGCACTCACATTCTGATTCCCACCCCCCTGCCAAACTAGTTTAATCCCTCCCCAACAGCTCTAGCAAACCTAAGGCCCTCTCAAATTGAAGTATGAATTCAATCATATTATGATCACTGCATCCTAAGGGTTCCCTTATATTAACCTTCCTAATAAGATCAGGGTTATTACACAACAACCAATCTAAGATGGCCTTTCCCCTAGTAGGCTCAAGCACACCTTGCTCTAAAAAGCCATCTCATAGGCATTCAACAAATTCCCTCAACACCAATCTGTCTGTCTGTCTGTATCTTGTTTTACGGTGGTTGGCATCCAGCTTAATAGTGCATTACCGCCACCCTCTGCTCCAGAATGTGCACTAGACATACATTCTAAATCCCTTCACCCAATCTCTCTCACTCTCTCTCACACACACACACACACACACACACACACATATATATATATATATATATATACACAAACCTACACTTCACCCTCCCATCTTTGACCATCCTAGTATCCTATTCCTGTTTATTCGTCATATTCTATAAAAAACCCCTGTACCCCTTAAAAATGCTAAAAATACCCAGACTTGTGCTCTCTCACCCATGCCCAGCAACCCTTTTAATGTGAATTCCTGCATCCCCAACTCCCTTAATTTATTTCTCATCATCTCTGTCTGTATCTCATACTTCCTGCAACTCAGAACTACATGTTCTACTGACCCCTCTTCCTGACATTCCTCACACAATCCTGTCTGGTATTTCCCTATCATTTTCAATGTTTTGTTTAATGCACAATGCCCCAGCCTTAACCTAGTTCACACAATTTCCTCTCTTCTGTTTCCATTACCTTCCCTAGTAACTGCAACACTCTTTTGTATTTGATATAAATGCCTCCCTTTCCCCTCCCTGTCCCATCTTTCTTGCCACATTCGGTTGACTTTTTCCCAGATTACGCACTTAACCTCTGCTTTACTGATACTAATGTGCATTTCCACATTTTCTTTCTTTAACGCCCTCTTTGCCAACTCATCCACCCTCTCATTCCCCTTCACCCCTACATGCGCTGGAACCCATAGAAATTTTACCTGACCTCCCTGATTTGCAATTCTTGTAACTAACTGAAGGACTTCATAAAGTACATCTTGCCGACTGTTTGTGTGAAAAGACCTTAAACTTGCTAGAACTGAGGATGAATCTGAACATATCAATACTTTGGCTTGTCTGGCTTTCTGCACCCATTGCAACGCAACCAACACTGCCAGCATCTCCACTGTAAACACCCCTAACTTATTAGATGTTCTTCTGCTGATTCCAATTTCTTTTGCTGGTATTACCACCCCAAACCCTGTCACTCCTGTTTCAGGTTCCTTCACACCATCTGTATAAATGTGAGTATAATCACTATACTTTTCCATCACATGACAGTTAAATGCATTTACCAAATCTGTTTTATATCTTTCTTTCCTTTTTACCTCTAACAAATGCCAGTCTATGTCAGGCCATACAAGCTTTCATGGAGCTACAACCGGATAAACTACTGAAGGACTTATCCTCAGAACACCAATCTGATTTTCCCAATCCCTCTTACATAGTGAAGTCCCCCATTACAATTGTGACATGCCCTTTCCAGCTCTCTTTGCAATCTCAACCCCACATCTTGGATACTATTTGAAGGCCTTTATATAATTCCCATAATGGATTTTTTGCAGTTTCTTAACTCCACCCACAAAAATGCAACATTCTCTGACCTTATGGCACCTCTTTCTAAAGATGTAATTCCATCTCTTACCAACAAAGCCACACCACCACCTATGCCTTCCTGCCTGTCCTTTTGATACAAAGTATATCCTTTGATGTTAAACTCCCAACTATGACCTTCTCTCAGCCACGACTCAGTGATGGCCATATCAGACCAACCAATCTCTAATTGCGCCACGAGTTCCTCCACCTTATTCTGAATGCTACGTGCATTTAAATACAGCACCTTCAAGTCCTGCATTCTTTGCCCTTATGAATTTTGCCTCTGTGGTACAAATTGACTCTTCGCTCTGCCTGCAGTTGTACCTAATCATTGGCTTGTCCTTCCTTACATTCATATGAGATATTACATCATCTGCTTGTAAACCTGCTGGCTCATCCTCAGCTTTATCACACTGGTTCCCATCCCCCTGCCATATAAGTTTAAATACTGGGCATTCACAAGGCACTGCGGACGATCATTGGTAGCAGTAGAATGGTCACCTACCACAATCTGTGACTTAACAGCCCTGTGTTTCCCTCATTCTACCACTTCTATCTAATCTGGGTACCAACCCTGCGGCAATGACTGTTGGAGGGCATGCTGGACTGCCATCAGTACCTTTTAATGTAGTCCAAACTGGCAGAGCAGAGACTGAAAGCCTATTGGCATCGTGTCAAGACAACGATATCTCCTTCAATGTCAGCAAAACAGAAGAAATGGTTATTGACTTCAGGAAACAGATTAGAATGCACATTTCTTTCATATCATCAGGTGAAAGTGGTTGTGAGCTCAAATTCCTAGGTGTAAGCATAACCCAGTGGCGTAGACACCAACAATTGGTTCAGAAATTGAAGGAAATTCAGCATGTCCCTGTTGACCCTCAATAATTTTTACTCTTATCTGGATGCAAATCAGCTTTATATAAGACCATAAGCTCTAGGAACAGACTTAGGCCATTCAGCATTTCAAGTCTATACCGCCATTATATCATGGATGATTTATTATTCCTCCGAACCCCCTTCTCCTGCCTTCTCCCCATATTCATTAACTCCCTTTAAAAAGAATCTATCAACCTCCACTTTAAATAGACCCAATGACTTGGCCTCCACAGCTATAGAAAACATACTTCCCACGTCCACTCTTTTTAGGCCTTCAAGATTCAACAGGTTTCAATGAGATCCCCCTCATTCTTCTATCCTGCCTGATATTTTCTCAAAGAATTCCTATAGATTTGTCAGACAAGATTGCCCCTTAAGGAAACAAAGCTAACTTTGGCCTATTTTATCATGTGGCTCCAAATACCCCATTACCTCATCCTTATAAAGGACTCCAACACCTTGCCAACTACTCAAATCAGGTAACGGCCTATAATTTCCTGTCTTTTGCCTCCCTCCCTTAAAGAGTGGATTGACATTTGCAATATTCCAGCCCTTTCCAGAATCTAGTGATTTTTGAAGATCACTATAAATGACTTCACAATTTTTTCCCTGGAGTGTATACCATCACCTGGTTCAGGTGACATATCTACGTTCAGACTTTTCAGTTTCCCAAGCACCTTTTCTTTCATAATAGCAGAACCTCATAAAGGTTCCTTTATCTTACTCTAATCAAATCTGGTTCATTACAAAACACCTAATCCAGAAGTGACTTTTCCCCAGTGGGCTCACCACAAGTTTCTCTAAAAACCTACCTTGTAGACATTTACAAATTCCTTCTCTTGGAATCCAGCACCAACCTGGTTTTCCCAATCTACCTGCATATTGAAATCTTCCATAACAATCATAATATTGCTGTTTTTATATGTCTTTTCTGTCTCATGTAATTTGTATCCCACATCCTGGCTACTGTTCATACATATGTATATAATTCACATCAGGGTCTTTTTACCCTTGTAGTTTCTTCTTAATTCTACCCTCAAGGACTCTACACCTTCTGATCTTTGTCCCTTTCTAAGTATTTATTTTCATATTTTACCAACAGAGCCACCCCAACCCCTCTACCCACCTGTCTGTCCTTCAGTTACAATGTGTATCTTTGGATGTTAAGCTCCCAACTGTGCTCTTCTTTCAGCCAAGACTCAGTGATGCCCACAATGTCATACCTGCCAATTCGTAACTGCACTACAAGATCATCTACCTTGTTCTGTATACTGGGTTCATTCAAATATGACATCTTTGGCCCTGTATTATCACCATTTTCAGTTTTGTCTCCATGTTACTGGAAGTTAAATTTTTGTCCCTTCCTAGATTTTTATTTTTTCTTTAAATTTATTGTCTTTGGAACAGATCCCTCCTTCCCAATACTGGTGCCAATGTTTCGTGAATTCAAAACCACTTCTCCCACACCAATTTTTGACCATGCATTTCAAATTTCAGAAGAAACTTATCAGAGTATGTACATATCACCACATACAACCCTGAGATTGTTTCTCCTGTGGGCTTACTCAACAAATCTATAGAACAGTAACTGTAAACAGGATCAATGAGGGAGCAAGAGCATGGAAGACAACAAACTGTTGAAATGCAAAGATAAATAAATAGCAATAAATAACAAGAGAATGAAACAACAAGATAAAGAGTCCTTAAAGTGAGATCATTGGTTGTAGGAACATCTCAACAGATGTGTGGAACTGTAAACAGTGTGGCAGGGTGTGGGGGAGGTGTAAACGGAGTGGCGGGGTGGAAGGGAGGTGTGAACGTTGTGGCAGGTTGTAGGGGAAGTCTAAGTGCTGTGGCAGGGTGTAGGGGAGGTGTAAATGGAGTGGCAGGATGAAGGGGAAGTGTAAATTGTGTGGCAGGGTGTAGGGGAAGTGTAAGCAGTGTGGCAGGGTGTAGGGGACGTGTAAAAGGTGTGGCAGGGTGCAGGGGAGGTGTAAACGGTGTGGTAGGGTGTAGGGGAGGTGTAAACAGTATGGCAGGGTGTAGGGGAGGTAGAAATAGTGTGGCAGGGTGTAGGGGAGTTGTAAACGGTATGGCAGGCGTAGGTGAGGTCGGACTGGTGTGGCAGGGTGTAGGGGAGGTGTAAACGGTGTGGCAGGGTGTAGGGGAGGTGTAAACGGTGTGGCAGGGCGTAGGGGAGATGTGACAGGTGTGGCAGGGTGAAGGGGAGATGTGACAGGCATGGCAGGGTGTAGGGGAAGTGTAAATGCTGTGACAAGGTGTAGTGGAGGTGTAAACGCTGTGGCATGGGATAGGGGAAGTGTAAATGGTGTGGCAGGGTGTAGGGGAATTGTGACATGCGTGGCAAGGTGTAGGGGAAGTGTAAACGGTGTCGCAGCGTGAAGGGGAGGTGTGATTGGTGTGGCAGGGTGTAGAGGAGGTATAAACTGTGTGGCAGGGTTTAGGGGAAGTGTAAATGGTGTGGCAGGGTGTGGGGTAAGTGTAAACGATGTGCCAGGGGATAGGGGAAGTGTAAACGGTCCTGTAGTGTGTAGGGGAGGTGTAAATGGTGTTTCAGGGTGTAGGGGAGGTGTAAACTGTGTGGCAGGGTGTAGGGGAGAAGTAAATGGTGTGGTAGTGTGTAGGGGAGGTGTAAATGGTGTGGCAGGGTTCAGGGGAGATGTGACAGGCGTGGCAGGGTGTAGGGGAGGTGTAAACGGTGTGGCAGGGTGCAGCGGAGTTGTAAACATTTTGGCAGGGTTAGGAGAAGTGTAAACATTGTGGTAGGGTGTAGGGGAAGTGTAAATGTTGTGGCAGGGTGTAGGGGAAGTGTAAACGTTGTGGCAGGGTGTAGGGCAGGTGTAAACGTTGTGGCAGGGTGTAGGGCAGGTGTAAACGTTGTGGCAGGGTGTAGGGCAGGTGTAAATGGTATGGCAGGGCGTAGGGGAGACGTGACAGGTGTGGCAGGGTGTAGCGGAGATGTGACAGGTGTGGCAGGGCGTAGGAGAGATGTGACAGGCGTGGCAGGGTGTAGGGGAAGTGTAAACGGTGTTGCAGCGTGAAGGGGAGGTGTGATTGGTGTGGCAGGGTGTAGGGGAGGTACAAACTGTGTGGCACGGTGTAGGGGAAGTGTAAACGGTGTGGCAGGGTGTAGGGGAAGTGTAAATGGTGTGGCAGGGTGTAGGGGAGGTGTAAACGGTGTGGCAGGGTGTAGGGGAGATGTAAATGGTGTGGCAGGGTGTTGGGGAAGTGTAAACAATGTGGCAGGGTGTTGGGGAGGTGTAAACTTTCTGGTAGGGCGTAGGGGAGGTGTAAACAGTGTGGCAGGGTGTAGGGGAGGTGTAAATAGTGTGGTAGTGTGTAGGGGAGGTTTAAACGGTGTGGCAGGGTGTAGGGGAAGTCTAAACGGTGTGGCAGGGTGTTGGGGAAGTGTAAACAGTGTGGCAGGGTGTTGGGGAGGTGTAAACTTTCTGGTAGGGCGTAGGGGAAGTGTAAACAGTGTGGCAGGGTGTAGGGGAGGTGTAAATGGTGTGGCAGGGGTAGGGGAGATGTAAATGGTGTGGTAGTGTGTAGGGGAGGTGTAAATGGTGTGGTAGTGTGTAGGGGAGGTGTAAATAGTGTGGCAGGGTGTAGGGAGGTGTAAACTGTGTGGCAGGGTGTAAGGGAGCTGTAAACGGTGTGGTAGTGTGTAGGGGTGGTGTGACTGGTGTGGCAGGGTGTTAGGGAGGCGATTAGGTATAGTGTGGCATAAGGGGACATGGGAACTGGTAAGCTTGGGAGGAGAGCTGAGACCAGAGTCTTTGCTGACAGTTTTAATACATTGTGGAACTGTTTGGCAAGCTCTGTCAATTTATTTTATATTTCAAAGTGTAGAGGCCAGAAACTCTATGGAGGTGTTAATCAGACTAGATTCTTTCAGTGTGCGCTTATCTACTGGCTTTGGAGACCAGTTGTCTGGGAAAAGGCCTGTGTTGGAATCTGTTACTCAGGGGTTAGATTAGGAAAGAATTGGTTCATGTAAAATATAACATGGTATCTAAACTGAGTTTAGAAATTGTTTGCTGTGCTCCTTTGAGAAGTTTCAATGATTTATCTTCTAAAATATGTAGATGAATTTAGAATCAAATCAGCGATAAAATTATTTTTTGAGGATGGTGTTCTCATATCTATTTATAAATCAGACTTCTAAACAATTTAGCTCAACATCAATGATCCTTAAGATTATGCATATGGTGACAATGACTGATTTCTGAGCCTACAAATCACAACCTACATGGGTCAATGATGACCTGGGACTCGTGTCGCCTGCATTGCAGACAGTTTGGCAGTATTAATGTGTAGGGTTGTTAGACTGTGAAGAGGGCTACTTTGCTCTTGAACTTGAATTGCCAGACCTGCGTTCAATCAGGCAAACGCAGCATGCTTCATCAAACACCTGGCTTGTGCCTCAAAGACTGTAGAAAGATTTGGAGTGGCAGAAGGCGAGTCACTCCTCACCAGAACCCCAGCCTCTGACCTGCTGTTGTAGCCATAGTACTTATCCAATTTAGTTTCTGGTCAGGGGTGAGTGGGTGGGAGAAAGCTACCAGGTACTTGTCAAAGGTAGGTGGTTGGATTCTCTCTTGTTGGAGGTTGGTGGCATAAATGTAATCCAACCTCAAAGTTAAAGTTTGTTGCATATAGGCCTGGAATATTAATTTGCTGAATGACTGCGAATGGAATTGAACATTGTACAATCCTCAGAGAACACCACCACTGCTGAACTTATAATGGAAGGAATGTTACTGATGAAGATCCTCCAGCAATAGGCAGGAGCTGGATAAATTGATTTCCAGCAAACACAACTATTTTCATTTATGCAAGTGTTTTCAACTTGATGCCAAGGTTCCTTGGCCAAATGCTGCATTTACATCAAGGGCAGTCAGTTTTGCTTCCTTCTTGGAATTCAGCTGTTCAGCTCATCTTTGGATTTAGGTTTGAGGTTTGAAGCCAGCACTGATGAGCAGGCTGCTGTGTTTATGTGCCACCTGACAGCACACTTGCTTGTGATTGAAAGCAGATAGTCTATAGTTAATTTGTCCTTTGTCATGAACAGATCATCTGAACCAGGGGGTTCTCAACCTGCGGTCCACAGACCCCTTGGTTATTGGTATTGGTCCATGGCATGAAAAAGGTTGGGGAGCCCTTGTCTAAACAATTTCCCAGTTTATCAAGCAGATTGCAGTGTTGTAAATGTACTGGAACAGCTGAGTGCAACTTATTTCCAGTTCTGAACAGCAGGTCTTCGGTATTATAGTTGGGATTGTCGAGTCTTTTACCAGTCTGGTGCTTTCAGATATTTCTTGCAGTGAATTGAATCATGTTATCTAATCAACATTTCTGGCTGGATATTCTCTTTGATGTGTCATCTTTCTTTGGGGTTTACATGCTGGTCTTCACCATCATTTTGGACACAGATGTTCTTGCTATCTCCTATTTCCATTAACTGCTTAACTATCATAATTGGACATGACAGGATGTCAAGCACTGATGCCAATTGTTTGTTGTGACATCATTCAGAATGCAGCTTTTGCTATTTTCCATGATTAATTGGTAGTTGGTTTATTATTGTCACATTGAGTGAAAAGCCTTTTTTTTAAACATACCATCCAGACAGGTCACCCCAGATATAATACATTGCTGTACAAAGGAAACAATATTAACAAAATGCAGAATATACTTTTGGAGGATTTTGTAAATAAAAAATGCTAGAGTCATTTTATATGCTTAACAAAATGTCCTTGATTATGTTGGCTGTTTTTCCAAGCAGCTGCAAGAAAAGACAGTCAGTGGAGGAGAAGTTGGTTTGGATGATAGGCTGGACTACCTTCACAATTTTCTGAAATTTCTTGTGATTTTAGGCAAATCATTTGCCAACAACTGGTCAAATCTTCCTGTAAGAAGGGGCCATAGAACAGATGATCAACTGAACCATGGCACTGTGGTTCTGGGAGCCATTTACGGGGTGGGGGGGTGGGTCGGGGAGGAGGAGAGAAACGTAGTTGTAATTGGGGATAGTATAACCAGGAGAATAGACACAATTCTGTGTTACAAGGATCAAGAGTCCTGAAGGCTGTGTTGTCTGCTTGATGCCCAGGTTCAGGACATTTCATTAGATTTGTAGAGGAATTTGGAGTGGGAGGGGAAAGATCCAGTTGTTGTGCTCCATGTGGGGACAATGACAAAGGAAAAACAAGGAAGGAGGTTCTGTTGAGTAACTCGGGGCTAAACTAAAATGCAGAAACTAACAGGAATTAATCCCTGGATTATTATCTGAGTTATATGCAAATTGACACATTTTAATGGGATTAGAGATCAGAAGGTACAAGTGCCTCAGGACTCCACCGCCAGTGTTCAAGAACAGTTAATACTCCTCAGGTTCTTGAACAAAACACCCTGCCACACCATTTACACATCCCCTACACCCTGCCACAACATTTACACTTCCCCTACACCCTGCCACACCGTTTACACTTCCCCTACACCCTGCCACAACGTTTACACCTCCCCTACACCCTGCCACAATGTTTACACCTCCCCTAACCCTGCCACACCATTTACACCTCCCCTACACCCTGCCAGACCGTTTACACCTCCCCTACACTCTGCCACACCGTTTACACTTCCCCTACACCCTGCCACAATGTTTACACTTCCCCTACACCCTGCCACAACATTTACACCTCCCTACACCCTGCCACAACATTTACGCCTCCCTACACCCTGCCACACCATTTACACTTCCCCTACACCCTGCCACACACCTTTTACAATTCCTCTAAACACTGCCACAATGTTTACACTTCCTCTAAACCCTGCCAGACCGTTTACACCTCCCCTACACCCTGCCACACCTTTTACAATTCCCCTACACCCTGCCACAACGTTCAGACCTCCTCTGCACTCTGCAACAACGTTCACACCTCCGCTGCACCCTGCCACACCGTTTACACCTACCCTACACCCTGCCGGACCGTTTATACGTCCCCTACACCCTGCCACACCGTTTACACTTCCCCTACACCCTGCCACAGCATTTATACTTGCACTACACCCTGTCACAGCATTTATGCTTCCCCAACACCCTGCCACGCCTGTCACATCTTCCCTACACCCTGCCACACCTGTCACGTCTCCCCTACGCCCTGCCACACCGTTTACACCTGCCCTACACCAAGCCACAATGTTTACACTTCACCTACACCCTGCCAAAATGTTTACAACTCTGCTGCGCCCTGCCACACCGTTTACACCTCCCCTACACCCTGCCACACTGTTTACACTTCCTCTACAACCTACCACACCTGTCACATTTCCCCTACACCCTGCCACACCGTTTACACATCCACTACACCCTGCCACACTGTTTACACTTCCCCTACACCCTGCCATACCAGTCACACCTCCCCTACACCCTGCCACACCGTTTACACCTCCACTACACCCTGCCACACCATTTATACTTCCCCTACACCCTGCCACAACAGTCACACCTCCCCTACACCCTGCCACACAATTTACATTTCCCCTACATGCTGCTACGCTGTTTACACCTCTCCTACACCCTGCCACTCCGTCTACACCTACCCTACACCCTGCCACTCCATTTACACCTCCCCTACACCCTGCCACACTGTTTACACCTCCCCTACACCCTGCCACACCAGTCACACCTCCCCTACACCCTGCCACACCGTTTACACCTCCACTACACCCTGCCACACCGTTTATACTTCCCCTACACCCTGCCACAACAGTCACACCTCCCCTACACCCTGCCACCCCGTTTACAACTCCCCTGCACTCAGCCACACCGTTTACACTTCCCCTACACCCTGCCAAACCAGTCCCACCTCACCTACCCTTGCCACATGGTTTACAACTCTCCTACACCTTGCCACACTGTTTACACCTCCCCTACACCCTGCCACACCAGTCACACCTCACCTACCCCTGCCACACTGTTTACAACTCCCCGACACCCTACCACACCAGTCACACCTCCCCTACACCCTGCCACACAATTTACACTTCCCCTACATGCTGCTACGCTGTTTACACCTCCCCTACACCCTGCCACTCTGTTTACACCTCCCCTACACCCTGCCACTCTGTTTACACCTCCCCTATACCCTGCCACTCCATCTACACCTACCCTACACCCTGCCACTCCATTTACACCTCCCCTACACCCTGCCAGACTGTTTACACTTCCCCTACACCCTGCCACGCCTGTCACATCTCCCCTACACGCTGCCACTCCGTTTACACCTCCCCTACACCCTGCCACGCCATTTCCACCTTCCCTACACCCTGCCACAATAGTCACACGTCCCCTACACCCTGCCACACCGTTTATACTTCCCCTACCCCCTGCCACACCGTTTATACCTCCACAACACCCCACCACACCAGTCACACGTCTCCCACACCCTGCCACACAATTTCTACCTCCCCTACATCCTGCCACGCCATTTCCACCTTCCCTACACTCTGCCACACCAGTCACACGTCCCCTACACCCTGCCACACCGTTTATACTTCCCCTACCCCCTGCCACACCGTTTACACCTCCACGACACCCCACCACACCAGTCACACGTCTCCCACACCCTGCCACACAATTTCTACCTCCCCTATACCCTGCCACACCTTTTACAATTCCTCTACACCCTGCCACAATGTTTACACTTCCCGTAGACCCTGCCACAACGTTCACACCTCCGCTGCACCCTGCCACACCGTTTGCACCTCCCCTACACCCTGCTGCACCATTTACACTTCCCCTACACCATGCCACAGCGTTTACACTTCTCCTACACCCTGCCCCACTTGTCACATCTCCCCTACACCCTGCCACACCTGTCACATCTCCGCTACACCCTGCCAAACCGTTTACACTTCACCTACACCCTGCCACACAGTTTACACTTCCCCTACACCCTGCCACACCTGTCACATCTCCCCTACATGCTGCCACACCATTTACACTTCCCCTACACCCTGCCGCGCTATATACACCTCCCCTACACCCTGTCAGACCAGTCCCGACCTCCCCTACACCCTGCCGCACCTGTCACATCTCCCGTACACCCTGCCGCACCATTTACACCTCCCCTCCAACCTGTCACAATGTTTGCCCTTCCCCTACACTCGGCCACACCGTATTCACCTCCCCGACACCCTACCACACCAGTCACACATCCCCTACACTCTGCCACACCATTTACACTTCCCCTACACCCTGCCGCACCATTTACACCTCCCCTCCACCCTGTCACAATGTTTACACCTCCACCACCCCCTGCCACTCCGTTTACACCTCCACCACACCCTGCCATGCCATTTACACTTCCCCTACAGCCTGCCACACCAGTCACACCTCCCCTGCACCCTACCACACCGTTTACAACTCCACTACCCCCTGCCACACCAGTCACACCTCCCCTGCACCCTGCCACACCAGTCACACCTCCCCTAAACCCTGCCTCACCATTTACACTTCCCCTAACCCTGCTATATTGTTTACAACTCCCCTACACCCTGCCAAACTATTTACACCTCCCCTACGCTCTGCCACACCGTTTACACTTCCCCTACAACCTGCCACACCGTTTACACTTCCCCTACACCCTGCCACACCAGTCACACCTCCCCTGCACCCTGCCACACCGTTTACAACTCCACTACCCCCTGCCACACCAGTCACACCTCCCCTGCACCCTGCCACACCAGTCACACCTCCCCTACACCCTGCCTCACCATTTACACTTCCCCTAACCCTGCTAAAATGTTTACAACTCCCCTACACCCTGCCAAACTATGTACACCTCCCCTACGCTCTGCCACACCGTTTACACTTCCCCTACAACCTGCCACACCGTTTACACTTCCCCTACACCCTGCCACACCAGTCACACCTCCCCTGCACCCTGCCACACCGTTTACAACTCCCCTGCACCCTGCCACACCAGTCACACCTCCCCTGCACCCTGCCACACCAGGCACACCTCCCCTACACCCTGCCTCACCATTTACACTTCCCCTAACCCTGCTAAAATGTTTACAACTCCCCCTACACCCTGCCAAACTATGTACACCTCCCCTACGCTCTGCCACACCGTTTACACTTCCCCTACAACCTGCCACACCGTTTACACTTCCCCTACACCCTGCTGCACCATTTACACCTCCCCTCCACCCTGTCACAATGTTTACCCTTCCCCTACACCCTGCCACTCCGTTTACACCTCCACTACACACTGCCACACCAGTCACATTTTCCCTATACCCTGCCACACAGTTTACACCTCCACTACACACTGCCACACGGATTACGCTTCCCCTACACCCTGCCACACCATTTGCTCCTTCCCTACACTCTGCCACACAATTCACACTTACCCTAAACAATGCCACAAAGTTTACACTTCCCCTGCACCCTGCCGCACCGTTTACACCTCACCTACACCTACCATACTGTTTACACCTCCCCTACTCCCTGCCACACCAATCCCCACCTCCCCTACACCCCATCGCACCAGTCCCCACTTCCCCTACACACTGCCATACAGTTTACACCTCCCCTACACCCTGCCATACCGTTTGCACTTCCCCCTTCACCCTGACACACCATTTGCACTTCCCCTACACCCTGCCACACCGTTTGCGCTTCCCCCTACACCCTGCCACACCATTTGCACTTCCCCCTACACCCTGCCACACCAGTCCCCACCTCCCTTTCACCCTGCCGCACCGTTTACACTTCCCCTACACCCTGTCATACTGTTCACACATCCCCTAACCCCGCCACACAGTGTACACCTCCCCTACATGTTGACACATTGTTTGCACCTCCCCTACACCCTGCCACACCATTTACATGTCCCCTACACCCTGCAACTCCATTTACACTTTCCCTCCACCCTGCCACACCAGTCCTATCACCCCTACACCCTGCCACACCAGTCACATATTCCCTACACCCTGCCACACCAGTCACGCATCCCCAACACCCTGCCACTCCGTTTACAATTCCCCTACACACTGCCACACCTGTCACATCTCCCCTATACCCTTCCACTCTGTTTACACCTGCCCTACACCCTGCCACAACGTTTACACCTCCCCTACACCCTGCCAAGCCTGTCACGTCTCCCCTACACCCTGTCACACCTGTCACATCTCCCCTACACTCGGCCACATCGTTTACACTTCCCCTACAACCTGCCGCACCTGTTACATCTCCCCTACACCCTGCCACACCAGTCCCACCTCACCTACCGCAGCCACAGTGTTTACAACTCCCCGACACCCTACCATACCAGTCACACCTCCCCTACACCCTGTCACACCAGTCACACATCCCCTACACCCTGCCACACCGTTTACACTTCCCCGACACCCTGCCACACCGTTTACACCTCCCCGACACCCTTCCACACTGTTTACACATCCCCTACACCCTGCAATACCTGTCACATCTCCCCTATACCCTGCCACACCGTTTACACCTCCCCCACACCCTGCCACACCGTTTACGCTTCCTGTACACCCTGCCACACCGTTTACGCTTCCCCTACACCCTGCCACACCGTTTGCGCTTCCCCCTACACCCTGCCACACCATTTGCACTTCCCCTACACCCTGCCACACTGTTTGCACTTCCCCTACACCCTGCCACACCGTTTGCACTTCCCCCTACACCCTGCCACACCGTTTACACATCACTGACACCCCGCCACACCATTTGCACTTCCCCTACACCCTGCCACACCAGTCCTATCAACCCTACACCCTGCCACTCCAGTCCTATTACCCCTACACCCTGCCACACCAGTCACATTTCCCCTACACTCTGCCACACCAGTCACGCATCCCCTACACCCTGCCACACCGTTTGCACTTCCCCTACACCCTGCCACACTGTTTTTACCTCCCCTACACCCTGCCACAGTGTTTTTCACCTCCCCTACACCCTGACACACTGTTTACACCTCCCCTACACACTGCCACAACTGTCACATTGCCCTTACGCCCTGACGCACCGTTGAAACCTCCCCTACACCCTGCCACACAGTTTGCACATCCCCGACACACCGTCACACCGTTTGCACATCCCCGACACCCTGCCACACCAGTCACATTTCCCCTACACCCTGCCACACCAGTCACATTTCCCCTACACCCTGCCACACCAGTCACGCATCCCCTACACCCTGCCACACCGTTTGCACTTCCCCTACACCCTGCCACACTGTTTTTACCGCCCCTACACCCTGCCACAGTGTTTTTCACCTCCCCTACACCCTGACACACTGTTTACACCTCCCCTACACACTGCCACAACTGTCACATTGCCCTTACGCCCTGACGCACCGTTGAAACCTCCCCTACACCCTGCCACACCAGTCCTCACCTCCCCTACACCCTGTCACACAGTTTGCACATCCCCGACACACTGTCACACCGTTTGCACATCCCCGACACCCTGCCACACCAGTCACATTTCCCCTACACCCTGCCACACCAGTCACATTTCCCTTACATCCTGTCACACCAGTTGCGCATCCCCAACACCCTGCCACTCAGTTTACAATTCCCCTACACCCTGCCACACCAGTCCCCACCTCCCTTTCACCCTGCCGCACCGTTTACACTTCCCCTACACCCTGTCATACTGTTCACACATCCCCTAACCCCGCCACACAGTGTACACCTCCCCTACATGTTGACACATTGTTTGCACCTCCCCTACACCCTGCCACACCATTTACCTGTCCCCTACACCCTGCAGCTCCGTTTACACTTTCCCTACACCGTGCCACACCGTTTACACTTCCACTCCACCCTGCCACACCGTTTGCACATCCCCGACACCCCACCACACCATTTGCACTTCCCCTACACCCTGCCACACCAGTCCTATCACCCCTACACCCTGCCACACCAGTCACATATTCCCTACACCCTGCCACACCAGTCACGCATCCCCAACACCCTGCCACTCTGTTTACAATTCCCCTACACACTGCCACACCTGTCACATCTCCCCTATACCCTTCTACTCGGTTTACACCTGCCCTACACCTTGCCACAACGTTTACACCTCCCCTACACCCTGCCAAGCCTGTCATGTCTCCCCTACACCCTGTCACACCTGTCACATCTCCCCTACACTCGGCCACATCGTTTACACTTCCCCTACAACCTGCCGCACCTGTTACATCTCCCCTACACCCTGCCACACCAGTCCCACCTCACCTACCGCAGCCACAGTGTTTACAACTCCCCGACACCCTACCATACCAGTCACACCTCCCCTACACCCTGTCACACCAGTCACACATCCCCTACACCCTGCCACACTGTTTACACTTCCCCGACACCCTGCCACACCGTTTACACCTCCCCGACACCCTTCCACACTGTTTACACATCCCCTACACCCTGCAATACCTGTCACATCTCCCCTATACCCTGCCACACTGTTTACACCTCCCCCACACCCTGCCACACCGTTTACACTTCCTGTACACCCTGCCACACCGTTTACACTTCCTGTACACCCCGCCACAACATCTTCACATCCCCTAAACCCTGCAACTCCGTTTACACTTTCCCTACACCCTGCCACACCTGTCACATCTCCCCTACACCCTGCCAGACCGTTTACACCTCCCCTACACCCTGCCATACCATTTACACTTCCTCTACACCCTGCCACACCCTTTACAACTCCCCTATATCCTGCCACATCGTTTACACCTTCCCTACACCCTGCCACAATGTTTATACCTTCCCTACACCCTGCAAATCCGTTTATACTTCCCCTATACACTGCCACACCAGTTGCACCTCACCTACCCCGCCACACCATTTACACTTCCCCTCCACCCTGCCACACTGTTTGCACTTTCCCTACACCCTGCCCCACAGTTTACACTTCCCCTCCACCCTGCCACATCGTTTACACATCTCCGACACACCACCACACCATTTGCACTTCCCCTACATCCTGCTACATTGTTTACACCTCTCCTACACCCTGCCAACCAGTCATATTTCCCCTACACCCTGCCACACCCTTTACAACTCCCCTACATCCTGCCACACCGTTTACACTTCTATACACTGCCACACCAGTCACACCTCCCCTACACCCTGGCACACCATTTACACTTCTCCTGCACCCTGCCCCACCGTTTATACTTCCCCTACACCCTTCCACACCGTTTACACTTCCCCCACACCCACCCACACCGTTTACACTTCCCCCACACCCACCCACACCGTTTATAATTTAACTACACCCTGCCACACCGTTTCCACTTCCCCTACACCCTGCCACACCGTTTCCACTTCCCCTACACCCTGCCACACTGTTTATACCTCCCCTACACCCTGCCATACCATTTACACTTCCTCTACACCCTGGCACACCCTTTACAACTCCCCTACACCCTGCCACACCATTTACACCTCCCCTACACCCTGCCCCACCGTTTGCACTTCCCCTACATCCTGCCATACCGTTTACACATCCCCGACACACTGCCACACCATTTGCACATCCCCTACATCCTCCCCTACACCCTGCCACACCCTTTACAACTCCCCTACACCCTACCACACCCTTTACACCTCCCCTACACCCTGCCACACTAGTCATATTTGCCCTACACCTTGCCACACCTGTCACATCTCCCCTATACCCTGCCACACCGTTTACACCTCACCTAAACACTGCCACACCAGTCCCTACTCACTTACCCCTGCTACACTGTTTACACCCCCCTACACACTTTCACAATTGTCACGTCACCCTTACGCCCTGCTGCACCGTTTACACCTCCCCTACACCCTGCCCCACCGTTTACGCCTCCCCTACACCCTGCCCCACTGTTTACACCTCCCCTACACCATGCCCCATCGTTTATACTTCCCCTACACCGTGCCCCACCGTTTACACTTCCCCTACACCCTGCCCCACCATTTACACTTCCCCTACACCCTGCAATACCTGTCATATCTCCCCTATACCCTGCCACACCGTTTACACCTCACCTACAGCCTGCTACACCAGTCCCAACTCACCTACCCCTGCCACATTGTTTACACCTCCCCTATACACCGTTTGCACTTCCCCTAAACCCTCCCACACCGTTTGCACTTCCCCTAAACCCTCCCACATCGTTTGTACTTCCCCTATATCCTGCCCCACCGTTTACACTTCCACTCCACCCTGCCACCCTGTTTACACATCCCCGACACCCTGCCACACCATTTGCACTTCCCCTACACCCACCCACACTGTTTATAATTCAACTACACCCTACCACACCAGTCCTATCACCCCTACACCCTGCCACACCATTTCCACTTCCCCTACACCCTGCCACACCGTTTACACTTCCCCTACCCCCTGCACCCTGCCACACAAGTCACACCTCCCCTACACCCTGCCACACAAGTCACACCTCCCCTACACCCTGCCACACAAGTCACACATCCCCTACTCAGTTCAACAAAGTTTACACTTCACCTACACTCTGCCACACCATTTGCACTTCCCCTACACACTGCCACACCATTTGCACTTCCCCTACACCCTGCCACACAGTTTAGACTTTCCCTACACCCTGCCACACCAGTCACATTTCCCCTACACCCTGCCATACCGTTTCCACTTCCCTTACACCCTGCCACACCATTTATACCTCTCCTACACCCTGCCATACCATTTACACTTCCTCTATACCCTGCCACACCCTTTACAACTCCCCTACACCCTGCCACACCATTTACACCTCCCCTACACCCTGCCACACCGTTTCCACTTCCCCTACACCCTGCCACACCGTTTATACCTCCCCTACACCCTGCCATACCATTTGCACATCCCCTACATCCTCCCCTACACCTGCCACACCCTTTACAACTCCCCTACACCCTGCCACACCCTTTACACCTCCCCTACACCCTGCCACACCAGTCATATTTCCCTACACCTTGCCACACCGTTTACACCTCACCTAAACACTGCCACACCAGTCCCTACTCACTTACCCCTGCTACACCGTTTACACCTCCCCTACACACTTCCACAACTGTCACGTCACCCTTACGCCCTGCTGCACCGTTTACACCTCCCCTACACCCTGCCCCACCGTTTACGCCTCCCCTACACCCTGCCCCACTGTTTACACCTCCCGTACACCATGCTCCACTGTTTACACTTCCCCTATACCCTGCCCCACTGTTTACACGTAACCTACGCATTGCCACACTGTTTACACTTCCCCTACACTCTGCAACACCTGTCACATCTCTCCTATACCCTGCCACACCGTTTACACCTCACCTACAGCCTGCCACACCAGTCCCAACTCGCCTACCCCTGCCACACCGTTTTCACCTCTCCCACACCCTGCCACACCGTTTACACTTCCCGTACACCCTGCCACACCGTTTACACCTCCCCTACACCCTGCCATACCATTTACACGTCCTCTACACCCTGCCACACCCTTTACAACTCCCCTACATCCTGCCACATCGTTTACACCCCCCCTACACCCTGCAACTCCGTTTACACTTCCCCTACATCCTGCCATACCATTTACACATCCCCGACACACCGCCACACTATTTGCATATCCCCTACATCCTGCTACACCGTTTACACCTCCCCTACACCCTGCCACACCCTTTACAACTCCCCTATATCCTGCCACATCGTTTACACCTTCCCTACACCCTGCCACAATGTTTATACCTTCCCTACACCCTGCAAATCCGTTTATACTTCCCCTATACACTGCCACACCAGTTGCACCTCACCTACCCCGCCACACCATTTACACTTCCCCTCCACCCTGCCACACTGTTTGCACTTTCCCTACACCCTGCCCCACAGTTTACACTTCCCCTCCACCCTGCCACATCGTTTACACATCTCCGACACACCACCACACCATTTGCACTTCCCCTACATCCTGCTACATTGTTTACACCTCTCCTACACCCTGCCAACCAGTCATATTTCCCCTACACCCTGCCACACCCTTTACAACTCCCCTACATCCTGCCACACCGTTTACACTTCTATACACTGCCACACCAGTCACACCTCCCCTACACCCTGGCACACCATTTACACTTCTCCTGCACCCTGCCCCACCGTTTATACTTCCCCTACACCCTTCCACACCGTTTACACTTCCCCCACACCCACCCACACCGTTTACACTTCCCCCACACCCACCCACACCGTTTATAATTTAACTACACCCTGCCACACCGTTTCCACTTCCCCTACACCCTGCCACACTGTTTATACCTCCCCTACACCCTGCCATACCATTTACACTTCCTCTACACCCTGGCACACCCTTTACAACTCCCCTACACCCTGCCACACCATTACACCTCCCCTACACCCTGCCCCACCGTTTGCACTTCCCCTACATCCTGCCATACCGTTTACACATCCCCGACACACTGCCACACCATTTGCACATCCCCTACATCCTCCCCTACACCCTGCCACACCCTTTACAACTCCCCTACACCCTACCACACCCTTTACACCTCCCCTACACCCTGCCACACTAGTCATATTTGCCCTACACCTTGCCACACCTGTCACATCTCCCCTATACCCTGCCACACCGTTTACACCTCACCTAAACACTGCCACACCAGTCCCTACTCACTTACCCCTGCTACACTGTTTACACCCCCCTACACACTTTCACAATTGTCACGTCACCCTTACGCCCTGCTGCACCGTTTACACCTCCCCTACACCCTGCCCCACCGTTTACGCCTCCCCTACACCCTGCCCCACTGTTTACACCTCCCCTACACCATGCCCCATCGTTTATACTTCCCCTACACCCTGCCCCACCATTTACACTTCCCCTACACCCTGCAATACCTGTCATATCTCCCCTATACCCTGCCACACCGTTTACACCTCACCTACAGCCTGCTACACCAGTCCCAACTCACCTACCCCTGCCACATTGTTTACACCTCCCCTATACACCGTTTGCACTTCCCCTAAACCCTCCCACACCGTTTGCACTTCCCCTAAACCCTCCCACATCGTTTGTACTTCCCCTATATCCTGCCCCACCGTTTACACTTCCACTCCACCCTGCCACCCTGTTTACACATCCCCGACACCCTGCCACACCATTTGCACTTCCCCTACACCCACCCACACTGTTTATAATTCAACTACACCCTACCACACCAGTCCTATCACCCCTACACCCTGCCACACCATTTCCACTTCCCCTACACCCTGCCACACCGTTTACACTTCCCCTACCCCCTGCACCCTGCCACACAAGTCACACCTCCCCTACACCCTGCCACACAAGTCACACCTCCCCTACACCCTGCCACACAAGTCACACATCCCCTACTCAGTTCAACAAAGTTTACACTTCACCTACACTCTGCCACACCATTTGCACTTCCCCTACACACTGCCACACCATTTGCACTTCCCCTACACCCTGCCACACAGTTTAGACTTTCCCTACACCCTGCCACACCAGTCACATTTCCCCTACACCCTGCCATACCGTTTCCACTTCCCTTACACCCTGCCACACCATTTATACCTCTCCTACACCCTGCCATACCATTTACACTTCCTCTATACCCTGCCACACCCTTTACAACTCCCCTACACCCTGCCACACCATTTACACCTCCCCTACACCCTGCCACACCGTTTCCACTTCCCCTACACCCTGCCACACCGTTTATACCTCCCCTACACCCTGCCATACCATTTGCACATCCCCTACATCCTCCCCTACACCTGCCACACCCTTTACAACTCCCCTACACCCTGCCACACCCTTTACACCTCCCCTACACCCTGCCACACCAGTCATATTTCCCTACACCTTGCCACACCGTTTACACCTCACCTAAACACTGCCACACCAGTCCCTACTCACTTACCCCTGCTACACCGTTTACACCTCCCCTACACACTTCCACAACTGTCACGTCACCCTTACGCCCTGCTGCACCGTTTACACCTCCCCTACACCCTGCCCCACCGTTTACGCCTCCCCTACACCCTGCCCCACTGTTTACACCTCCCGTACACCATGCTCCACTGTTTACACTTCCCCTATACCCTGCCCCACTGTTTACACGTAACCTACGCATTGCCACACTGTTTACACTTCCCCTACACTCTGCAACACCTGTCACATCTCTCCTATACCCTGCCACACCGTTTACACCTCACCTACAGCCTGCCACACCAGTCCCAACTCGCCTACCCCTGCCACACCGTTTTCACCTCTCCCACACCCTGCCACACCGTTTACACTTCCCGTACACCCTGCCACACCGTTTACACCTCCCCTACACCCTGCCATACCATTTACACGTCCTCTACACCCTGCCACACCCTTTACAACTCCCCTACATCCTGCCACATCGTTTACACCCCCCCTACACCCTGCAACTCCGTTTACACTTCCCCTACATCCTGCCATACCATTTACACATCCCCGACACACCGCCACACTATTTGCATATCCCCTACATCCTGCTACACCGTTTACACCTCCCCTACACCCTGCCACACCCTTTACAACTCCCCTACATCCTGTCACACCGTTTACACCTCCCCTACACCCTGCCACACCCTTTACAACTCCCCTACATCCTGTCACACCGTTTACACCTCCCCTACACCCTGCCACAATGTTTATACCTCTCCTACACCCTGCCACACCGTTTACACTTCCCCTACACCCACCCACACCATTTATAATTCAACTACACCCTGCCACACCAGTCCTATCACCCTACACCCTGCCACGCCAGTCACATTTCACCTACACCCTGCCACACCGTTTACACTTCCCCTACCTCCTGCACCCTGCCACACCTGTCACATCTCCCCTATACCCTGCCACACTGTTTACACCTCACCTACACACTGCCACACCAGTCCCTACTCACTTACCCTTGCTACACCGTTTACACCTCCCTTACACACTTCCACAACTGTCATGTCACCCTTACGCCCTGCCACACCGTTTACACCTCTCCTACACCCTGCCCCACTGTTTACACCTCCCATACACCATGCCCCACCGTTTACACTTCCCCTACACCCTGCCCCACCGTTTACACTTCCCCTACACCCTGCAATACCTGTCACATCTCCCCATACCCTGCCACACCGTTTACATCTCACCTACAGCCTGCTACACCAGTCCCAACTCACCTACCCCTGCCACACCGTTTACACCTCCCCTAAACCCTGCCACACCGTTTACTCCTTCCTGACACACACCAGTCACACCTCCCCTATACCCTGCCACACAAGTCACACATCCCCTACACCCTGCCACACAGTTTAGACTTTCCCCACACCCTGCCACACCAGTCACATCTCCTGTACACTCTGCCACACAATTTACACATCCTCCACTTCCCACCAGACCGTTTCTTCATCCCCTACACCCTGCCACACCGTTTACACTTCCCCTACACCCTGCAACACCTGTCACATCTCCCCTATACCCTGCAACTCCGTTTACACTTCCCCTATAGACTGCCACACCAGTCACACCTCACATACCCCGCCACACCATTTACACCTCCCACACACCCTGCCATACCGTTTACACTTCCCCTACACCCTGCCACACCGTTTATTCTCCTACACCCTGCCACAATGTTTACACTTCCCCTATACTCTGCAACACCTGTCACATCTCTCCTATACCCTGCCACACCGTTTTCACCTCCCCAACACCCTGCCACACCATTTACACCTCCGCATATACCCTGCCACATTAGTCCCATCACCCCTATACCCTGCCAAACCATTTACACTTCCCCTACACCCTGCCACTCCTGTCACATTTCCCCTACACCCTGCCACAGCATTTACACCTCCCCTACACCCTGCCACACCGTTTACACCTCCGCTGCACCCTGCCACACCGTTTACACTTCCCCTACACCCCGCCACACCGTTTACACCTCTGCTGCACCCTGCCAAACCTTTCACACTTCCCCTACGCCCACCCACACCTGTCACATCCCCCCTACAGCCTGCCACACCGTTTACGCCTCCCCTACACGCTGCCACACCTGTCACATCTCACCTACCTCAGCCATACTGTTTACACTTCCTCTACACCCTGCCACAATGAATACACTTCCTCAACACCCTGCCACACCGTTTACTCCTTCCCGATACCCTGCCACACCATTTACACCTCCCCTACACCCTGCCACACCGTTTACACTTCCCGTACACCCTGCCACAACATTTTCACCTCCCCTACACCCTGCAACTCCGTTTACACTTTCCCTACACCCTGCCACACCTGTCACATCTCCCCTACACCCTGCCAGACCGCTTACACCTCCCCTACACCCTGCCATACCACTTACACTTCCTCTACACCCTGCCACACCCTTTACAACTCCCCTCACCCTGCCACAATGTTTATACCACCCCTACATCCTGCCACACGTTTACACTTCCCCTATACACTGCCACACCAGTTGCACCTCACCTACCCCTGTCACACCGTTTACACCTCCCCTACACCCTGCCACACTGTTTGCACTTCTCCTACATCCTGCTCCACAGTTCACACTTCCCTTCCATCCTGCCATACAGTTTACACATCCCTGACACACCGCCACACCATTTGCACTTCCCCTACATCCTGCTACACCGTTTACACCTCCCCTACACCCTGCCACACCATTTGCACTTCCCCTACATCCTGCCACACCGTTTATACTTTCCCTACACCCACCCACACCGTTTATAATTCAACTACACCCTGGCACACCAGTCCCATCACCCCTACACCCTGCCACACCAGTCACATTTCCCCTACCCCCTGCACCCTGCCATACCTGTCACATCTCCCCTATACCCTGCCACACTGTTTACACCTCACCTACACCCTGCCGCACCAGTCACATCTCCCCTTCACCCTGCCACACCAGTCACATCACCCCCACACCCTGCCACACCAGTCACATCACCCCTACACCCTGCCACACCAGTCACATTTCCCCTACACCCTGCCGCACCAGTCACATCTCCCCTTCACCCTGCCACACCAGTCACATCACCCCCGCACCCTGCCACACCAGTCACATCACCCCTACACCCTGCCACACCAGTCACATTTCCCCTACACCCTGCCACACCAGTCACATTTCAAAGAGGAAGAAAGGTTCTAAGGGGAGTAAGGTGCGACTGGATGACAAGGGAATTCAAGGATAGTATAAAAATAAAAGAGGGGAAATATAACATCGCAAGGATGAGCGAGAAGCCAGAGGATTGGTTGACTTTTAAGGAGCAACAGAAGATAACTAAAAAGGCAATACGGGGCACCAGTCACATTTCCCCTACACCCTGCAACACCATTTACAGCCCCTCTACACCCTGCAACACCGTTTACAGCTCCCCTACACCCTGCGACACCATAACAGGACCTTTTCGGAATGGCAGGCAGTGACTAGTGGGGTACTGCAAGGCTCGGTGCTGGGACCGCAGCTATTTACAATATACATTAATGATTTAGATGAAGGGATTAAAAATAACATTAGCAAATTTGCAGATGACACAGAGCTGGGTGGCAGTGTGAAATGTGAGGAGGATGTTATGAGAATGCAGGGTGACTTGGACAGATTGGGTGAATGGGCAGATACATGGCAGATGCAGTTTAATGTGGATAAATGTGAAGTTGTCCACTTTGGTGGCAAGAACAGGAAGGCAGATGACTATCTGAATGGTGTCAAGTTAGAAAAAGGGGAAGTACAACGAGATCTAGGTGTCCTTGTTCATCAGTCACTGAAAGTAAGCAAGCAGGTACAGCAGGCAGTGAAGAAAGCTAATGGCATGTTGGCCTTCATAACAAGGGGAGTTGAGTCTAGGAGCAAAGAGGTCCTTCTGCAGTTGTACAAGGCCCTGGTGACACCCCACCTGGAGTACTGTGTGCAGTTTTGGTCTCCAAATTTGAGGAAGGACATTCTTGCTATGGAGGGAGTGCAGCGTAGGTTCACTGGGTTAATTCCAGGGATGGCAGGAATGTCATATGTTGAAAGATTGGAGCGACTGGGCTTGATAACACTGGAATTTAGAAGGATGAGAGGGGATCTGATTAAAACATATAAGATTATTAAGGGATTGGACACGCTAGAGGCAGGAAACATGTTCCCGATGTCGGGGGAGTCTAGAACCAGAGGCCACAGTTTAAGAATAAGGAGTAGACCATTTAGAACGCAGTTGAGGAAAAACTTTTTCACACAGAGGGTGGTGGATCTGTGGAATGCTCTGCCTCAGAAGGCAGTGGAGGCCAATTCTCTGGATTTTTTCAAGAAAGAGCTCTTAAAGTTAACAGAGTCAAGGGATATGGGGAGAAGGCAGGAACAGGGTACTGATTGTGGATGATTAGCCATGATCACAGTGAATGGTGGTGCTGGCTCGAAGGGCCGAATGGCCTACTCCTGTACCTATTGTCTATCGTCTATTATCACACTGTTTCTCAGATGTAGTGATTAGGGATGTGCTGGTTGGTTCAAGAAGCAAATGGTTGGAAGCAAGTAGTTGTCCTTGAACCTGGTCGTATGGGACTTCATGCTTCAGTGCATCTTACCTTGTGTTAACTACAAGAAGATGGCATGACCTGGATGATGGGAATCTTTGATGATAGATGCTGCTTTCGTGAGCCTGTGATGTATTGCTCTGAGTCACTACTCTCTGCAGTTTCTTTGGTCACGCAAGACCATGATGAAATCAGTCAGTATACTGTCAGCAGCACGCTTCAAGAAGTTTATTAGAGTGTTCAGTGTCATGTCGAACCTTCTCATATCTCCGAAGAAACTAAAGATGCTGGAACACCTTTCCTGTGGTTGCATCTATGTGCAGTGTTCAGGACTGTTCATTCGATTTTATTAACACTCAGGTTTTCATAGCTGCTGCTGCTGATTGGTGTACGTTAACCCTCTTTCCCATTCCTGAAGCCTTGGAGCTGTTCTCATTCACATTATTGTGTCTATCGAGAGTAAAACAAGGGGCTAAGCACATAGTGTTGGAGGTATTCCAGTGATGGTGTTCAGGGAGGAGAAGCTGTTGTTCCCAAACATTACTGGTTGAGGTCTGCCAATGAGGAAGTCAAGAATACAATTGCAGAGGGAGGTTCAGAGCTTGATGATCAGTTTGGATGGGATGACTGTGTTGCACGCCAAGTTGTAGGTGATAAACTACAGCCTGATATATAATATTTGTTCCTGTTGTCCAGATAGTCCATAACAAAGTGAAGGGCCAGAGGAATTCCATCTGTTCCCTTAGAAGTAGCATCTGTGTTCCTGTTCATCCTCTTCGCATGCACTTGGAAAACATGAAGAGAGTGTTGTCAAAGGGCTGGAGCTGGGTACCAGGAACACAGTTAGCTCTGTGCCTGGGACAAGACTATAATATGGTCAAGCCAGGAGGGGGCAGTGAGCAGGGGGCCCTGTGCCTGAGTCCATATGTGTGTATGTCTCAGAGACAGAGTGTATGTACCCAGGAGCAGCAGCACATGCCCATTAATGTGTGACTGTTGGTACCATGGGATATCGGGGGCTCTGGATAGAGGTGGTACCTTTGATGTCTGGCATGCTGCTCCCTACCAGACAGGGTGGACAGGCATCACTGGTCCTTATCCATCTCCTAAATCTCTCACGTGTTGGCTCCAAGCGCCATACCCCCGGTAAACCGCATCATCTGGTGGGCTAAACCACGTGAGGGGGTGGTGTTAACACGGCACCACTGGGTGAATGACTTCCATGATGAAGTCACCGGCCGGGACGGAAAGGTTCTCAGATGAACTATAACAGCCACGTGTTCACGACCAAGGCGAGCCACCTAGTTGGAGGAAACCGGCTGTGATCAAACCTGGAGAGGGATGGACTCCACCAAGTTTCAGATGCCCAAGACACGCCGCATGATGAGCACACCAAACTGGTGCAAAGCTCGTCATGACGACACCCCCGACGACTCCAACAGGAGTTAAGGGCGCAAGAAGAAGAAGTTGGTATCATATAGCAGAGCCTGGTCTGCAACATGTACTTCATGCTAATGAAACCAAACACAAGCAACTCCCACTTCACAGTATAAAGTTCAGGATCTGCAACATTGGAGCCCTCATGGACAATCCCAGCAGTGCCAAATCTAAATATCATTCTACTGCCCTAACTTGCAAACTCCAGTGCTTTGATGTTGATGTCATCACACTGAGAGATACTGGAGGTAGCTAGCGTAAAGGTAATAGTTGCACCCTTTCCTAAAGTGCATCTACCCAATATGTGAGTAGCCTGCCTCTCAGTGATCTCCTCTGCAGAATTAAAGAACATCTTATGAAGCTTTAATATATAACCAGTACACACACCCCAACCCCAAAAGCTTTGGATGAGATGAGGAGGTCTTCTGTCCCTCTCTTGAGCAAGGCACTAGTGTGTGTCCCAATGGGAGACAAGGTGATCTTCCTAGACCCCTTCAATGCCAAGGCAAGAAGATACTAAACTTTCTGGCAAGGCATGGTTGGCAAAGGAAGAGATTTTATCAGTGACAACATGCTCAAAGTATGGCCTTGTTATGAAAATCCTGTGTTTTTTTTCTGAGAGACTAGATGTCAAGACAACATTCCGGTTCAAGAAGTGGCCTTTATTAAATGTTATCACCCATCATCCACGTGAGGAACCATAAAGCTATGTACGTCACCTGTTCCTGGTGACGCCTACTCCATTCTATTAGAGTAGAAATAGGAGGAAGGAGAAGATGGTGGCGCGACACAGCGCACGCGGCCATTCCGAATTGATATCGATATGTGTTAACTAGGGGTGCCGTGCACAATCCTGATTTGATGGAGACAGCTGTGAGAAGAGCGGAGGAACACCTGGAGAAACTTCTGAAATGCCTGCTTCGCTGCCACTGCTACTGTGCGATCGAGAATCTCCGGAGGGGAAAGCCCCAAATCCTCGGCTTTGCCTACTGCCTGTAGCCGGGGCGGGGTCGAAGCACTCGGCAGAGATGGTGCTTGGTGCTCGGTGTTGGAGAGCTGGTCGGAGGCTCGGAGTTTTCGGACGGACTCGGAGTTGGACTGTGGTTGGATGCTTCCAGGATGCTGCATCGGCAAGTTTGCGGCGCTGGAGGCTCACCGTCTGCGTGAGATGATGGGACTTCCGAGAGACTTTGAGACTTTTACTGTGCCATGGTCTGTTCTTAATCAAATTACGGTATTGCTTTGCACTGTTGTAACTACATTATAATTATGTGCTTTTTGTCAGTTTTTAAGTCAGTTTGTCATGTGTTTCTGTGATATCATTCTGGAAAAATATTGTATCATTTCTTAATGCATGCATTACTAAATGACAATAAAAGAGGACTGTGTGTCCTCATAATCTAATCTAATCTAATCTAATCTAATCTAATTATCAACTCTTACCTCCAAACACAAGAATTATGCCATAAGGTCAATGTCAAGGACCTACAAGGGCCATGCAGCCCAGAAGCAGGCCCTTCAGCCCAATTCATCTGTGCTGACCTGAGCTAGCCCCACTTGCCTGCATTTCCCTCCAAACCTTTCCTCTCCATGTTTCTGTCTAAATGTCTTTCAAACATTGTAGTTGTACCCGCTTGTACCACTCACAATTTTCCTTCAGGGTTTGGACTGTGGTTTTTGTTTCTGCTCTGATTTGTACAAGAAGACCCAAAGAGAGCTGGGTTGACTCTATGCCTGGCCCACATCTCAGCTTCTCTTGTGAGCATTGGCATGCCAGAGATACCTTCAGCCTGGTCTTTCATTTTTAGACTTGTTATGTTTAGAAGTGCAAATATTTTTGTATTGCTTCCTACAGTATTTGTATATTTAGCCATTAGGATCATTATGATACCACGCTGTTTGATATTAATGAGTGAAACTTCTTTAATTTCTCCCATTCAACTTACTGACCAAATGACTTTATTATCAGCCTATTCCAGGTCAGCCCCTTCCTCCACCCTCTCTGCAGATTAGCATGCTGCCCATGACGAGTGGCGTTCCGCAAGAGTTGGTGCTTGGACTGCTTCTTTTCATGTTTTATGTCAATGATTTGGATGATGGAATAGCTGGTTTTGTGGCCAAGTTTGCAGATGATACAAAGATAGGTAGAGGGGCAGGCAGTGTTGAGGAAGCAAGCAGTCTGCAGAAGGATTTAGACAGATTAGGAGAATGAGTAAAGAAGTGGCAGATGGAATATAGTGCAGGGATTGTTGGTCATGCAGTTTGGTAGAAGGAATAAAGACATAGATTATTTTCTAAATGGGAAGCAAATTCAGAAATCAGAGGTGCAAATGGACTTGGGAGACCTTGTGTAGGATTCCTTAAAAGTTTAATTGTAGTTTGAGTCAGTTATAAGGAAGGCAAATGCAATGTTATCATTCATTTCGAGAAGACTATAATTATAAAACGCAAAGATGCAATGGTGTTTTACAAGCTTGGAATTTTGTGAGCAGCTTCAGGCCCTTATCTAGGAAGGGTTGTGCTGGCATTGAGGAGGATCCAGAGGCGGTTCAAGAGAATGATCCCCAGAATGAAAACGTATGAGATGTATTTGATGGCGCTGGGCCTGTACTCGCTGGTATTTAGAAGAATTACTGGGGACCTGATTGAAACCTGTCAGAATATTGGAAGGCCTAGATCGTGTGGATGTAGACAGGAGGTTTCCTCTCAACACACACAAAATGCTGGAGGAACTCAGCAGGACAAGCAGCATCTATGGAAAAAAATATAGTTGATGTTTCTGGCCAAAACCCTTTGGCAGGACTGGAGAAAATAAAGCTGAGGAGTAGATTTAAAAGGTGGAGGGAGGGGAGAGAGAAACACCAGGTGATAGGTGAAACCGGGAGGGGTGAGGTAAAGAGCTGTGAAGTTGATTGGTGAAAGAGACAGAATGCCATGAAACAAAGAAAATGGGGAAGAGCACCAGAGGGAGGCAATGAGCAGGCAAGGAGATAAGGCGAGCGAGTGAAAAGGGGATAGGAAATGGTAAAAGGGGGTGGGGGCATTACCGGAAGTTTGATTTCTTAACATTGATTTCTTAAACTTCTGGTAATGCCCCACGCCCCCTCGCCTTCACCAGTTCCCATCCCCTTTTCCCTTTCTCACCTTATCTCCTCCCACCCTCTGGTGCTCCTCCCTCCCCCCCCCCTTTTTCTTTCTTCCATGGCCTTCACAGGTGCCCCTCAGGCCTGTGACTAAGCTCCCTCCTTTACTCTCTGTACACCCATGACTGTGTCACCACCCACAGCTACAATCTGCTCATTAAATTTGCTGACACTACACTGATTGGCCTAATTTCAAACCATCACCCTGACACAATGGTCTCAAGAAAACAACCTCTCCCTCAATGTTGCAAAAACAAAGGAGCCGATTGTGGACTACAGGAGGAATGGAGACAGGCTAACCCCAATTGACATCAATGGATCTGTGATTGAGAGGGTGAACAGCTTTAAGTTCCTCGGCATAAACATCACTGAGGATCTCACGTGGTCTGTACACACGGGCTGTGTGGTAAAAAAGGCACAACAGCGCCTCTTTCACCTCAGATGATTGAAAAAGTTTGGTATGGGCCCCCAAATCCTAAGGACTTTCTATAGGGGCACAATTGAGAGCATCCTGACTGGCCGCATCACTGCCTGGTACTTCTCTTAATTGCATGACCCTGCAGAGAGTGGTGCGGACAGCACAGCGCATCTGTAGATGTGATCTTCCCACTATTCAGGACATTTACAGAGACAGGTGTGTAAAAAGGGCCCGAAGGATCACTGGAGACCCAAGTCACCCCACTCACAAACTGTTCCAGCTGCTACCATCTGGGAAACGGTACTGCAGCATAAAAGCCAGGATCAACAGTCTCCGGGACATCAGACTGCTTAACTCATGCTGACACAATTGTATTTCTATGTTATATTGACTATTGTGTCGTATATAATATTTACAGTCGTCCCTCGGTATCCGCGGGGGATTGGTTCCAGGACCCCCCGCGGATACCAAAATCCGTGGATGCTCAAGACCCTTATATAAAATGCATAGTATTTGCATATCATCTACACACACCTCCCGTATGCTTTAAATCATCTCTAGATTACTTATAATACCGAATACTGTGATGGGGCCCTGAATTACCCCTATGAACTGTGCTCGATTACCCCTGTGAACTGTGTTTTTGAAAAAAAGAGAGAGCCCAACACAAACACCTTGATAAAAAGAGAGTTATTTAACACTGACACCTTGTTTTTAAGAGAGAGAGAGAGAGACAAAGACTGCTTTGAGATGGTGTTATGAACCCCTAAAGTTCATATTTTCTGTGGACTGTCACTTTAAGGCACGAGAAAGAACTGAGACTAACTTTTGGATTTCTGCTGAGTTCAGAGAGAGAGGGCACCGAGCAGCTCGTGGGTCGCCATGGAGGCCGAGAGCGGCGTTATTTGATGGACAATCGATGTTATGGTTTCTCTGCAGCGTGTTTACTTTCTACAAGGTCACTGGTTTCAGCTTCTGTATTCTTACAGAGAGAGCGGGTAGGAGCTGTTTGATGGACAGCTAGTATTCAGTGTGGTGAGATAAATAGAAGGTCAGATGATAGACCTGAGACACATGGTTCTGGACACTGAATGAGCTTTGTTGTGCCCACAGGAAAAGTGGGTTTTGGAGGATCGATTAGGCGGATCGATCAGTGGCTCTCACAGTGTGAACAGGGCGTGACCAGTGGGGAGTTGTTTGTGTGTCCAACCCTCGCCCCTCGCCTGGGTTGATAACTCCACCACAGAAGAACAGTCCCCTTTTGTTGTGGTCACAGTCGGTGACTTCTAAAGGATTTTGGAGGACAACAGGAAGGTCGTCGGCATCAGCTCACCTGAAGACTCAAATCTCTCTCCCTCTCTCTCTCTCCATCACTACTCAACTCAATACCACGAACTGAACTGAACTTCACTCATCATCATAAGACTATTTATTTACCCCTGGACTTGAAGAAGCTTGGTTTTCATATATATTCCACACTTATATATAATCATTGCTAACCTGTTTGATTTATCTGTATTTATATTACCGTATTGCATAGTTTCTAATAAATACCATTAGTTAATAGCAATACTGAACTCCAAAGTGTTTTCCATCTCTGCTGGTTCTTTAACCCGTCACGGGGTACGTGACAATACAATGTAAATGCTTTGTAAATAGTTGTTATACTGTATTGTTTAGGGAATAATGACAAGAAAAAAGTCTGTACATGTTCAGTATTTATACAACCATCGTAACTCTTCTGGGAACGCTGATGCTGCCTCGGCATCAGTCGATGCTGATTTTCCGGTGACCTTTAAGTTCTTGAGGCTGTAGCGCTTTACACAGCTAGCCAGCCATCCCTTACTAGCCTTAAACTCCTTCTCTCTCGCTCACAACACAAGTAGCGAACGAACGAGATGCGAGGTGAACAATGCTCAAAGAACGAGTGCTGGAGAGAGACTGAGGATGTGAAATGGCGGGAGGCTACAGCAGGGTATGACTACACATCACTTCATTCGCGTGGTTTCAGCGTAGAGCTCAGCACACGGCAAATTCAAGTTTTGCTTTCTGGAACTTGCTGGAATTTTTATTCGAAAATTTTTGATCTGCGGTTGGTTGAATCTGCGGATGCAGAACCCACGGATACGTAGGGCCGACTGTATTATAAATTACCGTAAATTGCACATTGCACATTTAGACGGAGGTGTAATGTAAAAAATTTTGCTCATGTATATGAAGGATGTAAGTAATAAAGTCGATTCAATTCAATTCCTGCTGAAGGGTTTTGACCCGAAACATCAACTGTACTTTTTTCCATAGATGCTGCCTGGCCTACTGAGTTCCTCCAGCATTTTGTGTGTGTTGCTGGGATTTCCAGCATTTGCAGATTTTCTCTTGTTCAGAGGTTTCCTATAGTGGGTGAGTCTGGGACCAGGGGGCCCTGCATCAGAATAGAAGAGATGAGGAGGAATTTCATGAGCCAGAGGGTGGTGATTCAGTGCCACAGATGGCTGTGGAACCCAAGTCAATGGGCAATTTAAAGATGAGGTTGATAGGTTCTTGAGGAGCATTAAAGGTCACGGAGGGAGGGCAGGAGAATGGGGTTGAAATAGATAATAAATCAGCCATGATGAAATGGCAAAGCAGTCTCGATGGGCCGAATGGCCTAATTGTGCTCCTATGTCTTCTGGTCTAATCACAAAGGAAGCACCCCAGTGGCAATATTTCATGAACCCATGAACACCACCTTCATGATGGATGACGAAGAACCTTTCTTTAATGCACATGTACAAGAGGGGTTGAAGGAGGGAATTTTGAAGCTTTGGGTCAAGGCTACAGAAAGAGGTTGGAAGTGGATCATTGCAGAGTCCTCAAGGATTGCAGGTCTGAAGGAGGTCTCAAGCCTACAAAGTACTCAGGACATCTTCAGGAAGCAGTGTCTCAGAAAGACAGAGTCCATTATTAAGGACCCCCAGCACTCAGGGCATGCCCTTTTCTCACTGTTACCATCAGGTAGGAGATACAGAAGCCTGAAGGCACACACTCAGCGATTCAGGAACATCTTCTTCCCCTCTGCCATCAGATTCCTAAATGGACATTGAACCCTTGAATACTACCTCACTTTTTAATATATATTATTTCTGTTTGTTTTTGCAGTATTTTTAATCTATTCAACATACATATACTGTAATTGATTTAGAACCATAGAACCATAGAAACTACAGCACAGAAACAGGCCTTTTGGCCCTTCTTGGCTGTGCCGAACCATTTTCTGCCTAGTCCCACTGACCTGCACACGGACCATATCCCTCCATACACCTCCCATCCATGTATCTGTCCAATTTATTCTTAAATGTTAAAAAAGAACCCGCATTTACCACCTCGTCTGGCAGCTCATTCCATACTCCCACCACCCTCTGTGTGAAGAAGCCCCCCCCTAATGTTCCCTTTAAACTTTTCCCCCCTCACCCTAAACCCATGTCCTCTGGTTTTTTTCTCCCCTTGCCTCAGTGGAAAAAGCCTGCTTGCATTCACTCTATCTATACCCATCATAATTTTATATACCTCTATCAAATCTCCCCTCATTCTTCTACGGTCCAGGGAATAAAGTCCCAACCTATTCAACCTTTCTCTGTAACTGAGTTTCTCAAGTCCCGGCAACATCCTTGTAAACCTTCTCTGCACTCTTTCAACCTTATTTATAGCCTTCCTGTAATTTGGTGACCAAAACTGAACACAATACTCCAGATTCGGCCTCACCAATGCCTTATACAACCTCATCATAACATTCCAGCTCTTATACTCAATACTTTGATTAATAAAGGCCAATATACTAAAAGCTCTCTTTACGACCCTATCTACCTGTGACGCCACTTTTAGGGAATTTTGTATCTGTATTCCCAGATCCCTCTGTTCCACTGCACTCCTCAGTGCCTTACCATTGACCCTGTATGTTCTACCTTGGTTTGTTCTTCCAACGTGCAATACCTCACACTTGTCAGTATTAAACTCCATCTGCCATTTTTTAGCCCATTTTTCCAGCTGGTCCAAGTCCCTCTGCAGGCTCTGAAAACCTTCCTCACTGTCTACTACACCTCCAATCTTTGTATCATCAGCAAACTTGCTGATCCAATTGACCACATTATCATCCAGATCATTGATATAGATGACAAATAACAATGAACCCAGCACTGATCCCTGTGGCACACCACTAGTCACAGGCCTCCACTCAGAGAAGCAATTCTCTACCACCACTCTCTGGCATGCGGGACCTTGTCAAAGGCCTTACTGAAGTCCATGTAGACAATATCCACTGCCTTCCCTCCATCCACTTTCCTGGTAACCTCCTCGAAAAACTCCAATAGATTGGTCAAACATGACCTACCACGCACAAAGCCATGTTGACTCTCCCTAATAAGTCCCAGTCTATCCAAATGCTTGTAGATTCTGTCTCTTAGTACTCCCTCCAATAACTTACCTACTACCGACGTTAAACTTACTGGCGTATAATTTCCCGGATTAGTTTTCGATCCTTTTTTAAACAACGGAACAACATGAGCCACTCTCCAGTCCTCCGGCACCTCACCTGTAGACAGCGACATTTTAAGTATTTCAGCCAGGGCCCCTGCAATTTCAACACTAGTCTCCTTCAAGGTCTGAGGGAACACCCTGTCAGGTCCCGGGGATTTATTCACTTTAATTTTCCTCAAGACAGCAAGGACCTCCTCCTTTTCGATCTGTACAGTTTCCATGATCTCACTACTTGTTTCCCTTAATTCCATAGACTTCATGCCAGTTTCCTTAGTAAACACAGACGCAAAAAACCTATTTAAGATCTCCCCCATTTCCTTTGGTTCCGCACATAGCCGACCACTCTGATCTTCAAGAGGACCAATTTTATCCCTTACAATCCTTTTGCTCTTAATATACCTGTAAAAGCTCTTTGGATTATCCTTCACTTTGACTGCCAAGCTGCCAAGGCAACCTCATGTCTTCTTTTAGCCCTCCTGATTTCTTCCTTAAGTATTTTCTTGCACTTCTTATACTCAAGCACCTTATTTACTCCCTGCTTCCTATACACGTCATACAACTCCCTCTTCTTCTTTATCAGAGTTGCAATATCCCTTGAGAACCAAGGTTCCTTATTCCTATTCACCTTGCCTTTAATCCTGACAGGAACATACAAATTCTGCACTCTCAAAATTTCTGCTTTGAAGGCTTCCCACCTACCGATCACATCCATGCCAGAGAACAACCTGTCCCAATCCACGCATTTTAGATCCTTTCTCATTTCTTCAAATTTGGCCTTCTTCCAGTTAAGAACCTCAACCCTAGGACCAGATCTATCCTTGTCCATGATCAAGTTGAAACTAATGGTGTTATGATCACTGGAACCAAAGTGCTCCCCTACACAGACTTCTGTCACTTGTCCTAACTCGTTTCCTAACAGGAGATCCAATATTGCATCCCCTCTAGTTCGTCCATCTATATATTGATTTAGAAAACTTTCCTGAACACATTTTATAAACCATCTAGACCCCTAACAGTATGGGAGACCCAATCAATATATGGAAAATTAAAATCCCCTACCACCACAACTTTATGTTTCCTGCAGTTGCCTGCTATCTCTCCGCAGATTTGCACTTCCAATTCTCTTTGACTATTGGGTGGTCTGTAATACAATCCCACTAATGTGGCCATACCTTTTCTGTTTCTCAGCTCCACCCAGAAGGACTCAGTAGACAAGCCCTCTAATCTGTCCTGCCTGAGCACTGCTGTAATATTTTCCCTAACAAGCAATGCCACTCCCCCACCTTTCATTCCTCTGCCTCGATCACATCTGAAACATTGGAACCCTGGAATATTAATTTATTTATTTTTTCTATATCATGTATTGCGTTGAATTGCTGCTGCTGAGTTAACAAATTTCATGACACATGCCAGTGATAATAAAAATTCTGATTCTGAGTCGAACTCTGCAGCATGTGATCAGAGTGAGCGAGTGTCAATGTTATTAATTCAGGTTGTTGTCCATACTGATTGAGATATGGATCAGAAAATTACTGTTTAATCATTGAGTAGTGATTTTGTAACTAATCTTGTGTTTACGTGACATTTCTTTGTATACAAAATATGTCACCTGTTTTTCAGTTTATATTGTCTCCACAAGAGTGTGTCCTCTACTACCAGCAACTGCTCTTCCACTGTCTCCCATAAACATTGGTTAAGTGATAATCACTGTTATATTGTATAACATTAAACAAATGTGATTTGTTGGTTCCTGCTGTTATAATACCCATGCATAAATTGAAAAGCATTTATGTATGACCTTTGTCCATGAAGTTTATTACTATCTGTTGTTCTATGCCCAATTCCTCCATGCCCAGTCACTTAAATGGAAACCAGGGCATGAATTTCTCCGCCAGGTTGTTTACTGATCAGAAGACCCACTGGGGCATCAGCAGCTTTGATATCCATCTCCCCTTCAAGGAAGGACTTGTGTTTATTGAGGGTCTCTTGCAAATTTTGAGTCATTAAAGAAGACTCATTCTTATTGTGTGTGTGGCAGGGCCCCACAATCATCTTTGCTTGTAAGAGAGAGAGCTAAAACATAAATATTTAGCAGAGCAGTCTGAACTTTTGGAGAAAGGGGCTCTTAACACTGAGGCCAAAGACAGTTCATAAGAGCTAGGAAAAAGAGAATGTCAGTCTGGTTTAATTTGCAGAGAATTGGGAGGGTGAGAGAATGGAATGGGATCAAGACTGTACAGTTGGCTGAAGTGCTTTCATTGCCAAGTAAGAGAGGGTGTGAATGCTTGATACTCAGAGCTGATCTGGGTAGGGGATATAAAGAGGAAGAAGAATGAGGGCAGTAGAGAGAATGTTGGAAATGTGAAATCAGAACTTTATAGTTGCTGGAAATCAGAAAACGATCAAATGATGTGGAGGAGAAGTACTGAGTTTATGTTACATATGTGTGACCTTGCATCAGAACTCGCCAGTTGTGACACAAACAGGAAAGGCTGGTTATCTGTTATTGTTGACTTCAAATATTGAGTCCTAGAGATTGCATCATGTCCAGATAGTTGATTAGCTGCCTTTCCTTATCCTTTTGTTGGACATCAATGGAACAAATAGATGCACAGAGACACAAGAGACTGTAGATGCTGGAAATTGAAACAACAGAAGATACTGGGGAACTCAGGAGGTCAGGCAGGGTCAATGGAGGGAAATGGACAGTCGACATTTTGGATCAATGAAAGATGGAATACAACAGTAAGCACCAATAATATTAGAGGATACCAGAAGTTTCTTCAGTTACATAAGGTGTAAAAGAGAGGCAAAAGTGACATTGGCCTGCTAGAAAATGATGCTGGAGAGGTAGTAATGGGGACAAGGAAATTGCAGACAAACTGAATAAGTATTTTGCATTATTCTTCACTGTGGAAGACTAGTAGTACAGTGGAAGTTGCAGGAGGCAGAGGGCATGAAGTGTGTAAAGTTAACATAACTAGAGAAAAGGTTCTTGGGAAACTGAAAGGTCTGAAGGTAGATAAGTGACCTGGACCAGATGGTGTACACCCAGAGTTCTGATAAAGGTGGCTGAAGAGATTGTGGAGGCACTAGTAATGATATTTCAAGAATCACTAGATTCTGGAATGGCTCTGGAAGACTGGAAAATTGCAGATGTCACTCCACTCTTCAAGAAGGGAGAGGGGCAGAAGAAAGGAAACTATAGGCCAGTTAGTCTGACCTCAGTGGTTGGGAAGATTTTGGAGTTGATTATTAAGACGAGTTTCTGGGGTACTTGGAGGCACATGATAAAATAGGCTATAGTCAGCATGGTTTCCTCAAGGGAAAATCTTGCCTGACGAATCTGTTGGAATTCTTTGAAGAAATAACAAGCAGGATAGAGAAAGGAGAATCAGTTGATGTTCTGTACTTGGACTTTCAGAAGGCTTTTGACAAGGTGTCACACATGATGCTGCTTAACAAGCTATGAGCCCATGGTATTGCAGGAAAGATTCTAGCATTGATAAAACAGTGGCTGACTGGCAGGAGCCAAAGAGTGGGAATAAAGGAGCCTTTTCTACCTCACTTTTTTTTGAAATATACAGTATTTCTGTTTTTGCACATTTAAAAAAATCTATTCAATATATGTAAACAACAGGAATTCTGCAGATGTTGGAAATTCAAGCAACACACATCAAAGTTGCTGGTGAACGCAGCAGGCCAGGCAGCATCTGTAGGAAGAGGTGCAGTCGACGTTTCAGGCCGAGACCCTTCGTCAGGACTAACTGAAGGAAGAGTGAGTAAGGGATTTGAAAGTTGGAGGGGGAGGGGGAGATCCAAAATGATAGGAGAAGACAGGAGGGGGAGGGATAGAGCCAAGAACTGGACAGGTGATAGGCAAAAGGGGATACGAGAGGATCATGGGACAGGAGGTCTGGGAAGAAAGACAAGGGGGGGGAACCCAGAGGATGGGCAAGAGGTATATTCAGAGGGACAGAGGGAGAAAAAGGAGAGTGAGAGAAAGAATGTGTGCATAAAAATAAGTAACAGATGGGGTATGAGGGGGAGGTGGGGCCTTAGCGGAAGTTAGAGAAGTCGATGTTCATGCCATCAGGTTGGAGGCTACCCAGACGGAATATAAGGTGTTGTTCCTCCAACCTGAGTGTGGCTTCATCTTTACAGTAGAGGAGGCCGTGGATAGACATGTCAGAATGGGAATGGGATGTGGAATTAAAATGTGTGGCCACTGGGAGATCCTGCTTTCTCTGGCAGACAGAGCGTAGATGTTCAGCAAAGCGGTCTATAGCTGACCTATTGTCTCAGCTTGCTCCTGCCCCACCGAACTCATTTCTGCATACCTTGACACGGTTTTATCACCCCTTGTTCAATCCTTTCCGACCTATGTTCGTGACACTTCTCATGCTCTTAAACTTTTCGATGATTTTAACTTCCCTGGCCCCCACCGCTTTATTTTCACCATGGATGTCCAGTCCTTATATACTTCCATCCCCCATTAGGATGGTCTCAAAGCTCTACGCTTCTTTTTGGATTCCAGACCTAATCAGTTCCCCTCTACCACCACTCTTCTCCGTCTAGCGGAATTAGTCCTTACTCTTAATAATTTCTCCTTTGGCTCCTCCCACTTCCTCCAAACTAAAGGTGTAGCTATGGGCACCCGAATGGGTCCTAGCTATGCCTGCCTTTTTGTTGGCTTTGTGGAACAATCTATGTTCCGTGCCTATTCTGGTATCTGTGCCCCACTTTTCCTTTGCTACATCGACGACTGCATTGGTGCTGCTTCCTGCACGCATGCAGAACTCGTTGACTTTATTAACTTTGCCTCCAACTTTCACCCTGCCCTCAAGTTTACCTGGTCCATTTCCGACACCTCCCTCCCCTTTCTAGATCTTTCTGTCTCTGTCTCTGGAGACAGCTTATCCACTGATGTCTACTATAAGCCTACTGACTCTCACAGCTATCTGGACTATTCCTCTTCTCACCCTGTCTCTTGCAAAAACGTCATCCCCTTCTGGCAATTCCTCCGTCTCTGCCGCATCTGCTCTCAGGATGAGGCTTTTCATTCTAGGACGAGGGAGATGTCTTCCTTTTTTAAAGAAAGGGGCTTCCCTTCCTCCACTATCAACTCTGCTCTTAAATGCATCTCCCCCATTTCACGTACATCTGCTCTCACTCCATCCTCCCGCCACCCCACTAGGAATAGGGTTCCCCTGGTCCTCACCTACCACCCCACCAGCCTCCGGGTCCAACATATTATTCTCCGTAACTTCCGCCACCTCCAACGGGATCCCACCACTAAGCACATCTTTCCCTCCCCCCCCCCCTGCATTCTGCAGGGATTGCTCCCTACGCAACTCCCTTGTCCATTCGTCCCCCCCATCCCTCCCCACTGATCTCCCTCCTGGCACTTATCCGTGTAAGCGGAACAAGTGCTACACATGCCCTTACACCTCCTCCCTTACCACCATTCAGGGCCCCAAACAGTCCTTCCAGGTGAGGCAACACTTCACCTGTGAATCGACTGGGGTGATATACTGCGTCCGGTGCTCCCGATGTGGCCTTTTATATATTGGCGAGACCCGACGCAGACTGGGAGACCGCTTTGCTGAACATCTACGCTCTGTCCGCCAGAGAAAGTAGGATCTCCCAGTGGCCACACATTTTAATTCCACATCCCATTCCCATTCTGACATGTCGATCCACGGCCTCCTCTACTGTAAAGATGAAGCCACACTCAGGTTGGAGGAACAACACCTTATATTCCGTCTAGGTAGCCTCCAACCTGATGGCATGAACATTGACTTCTCTAACTTCCGCTAAGGCCCCACCTCCCCCTCATACCCCATCTGTTACTTATTTTTATGCACACATTCTTTCTCTCACTCTCCTTTTTCTCCCTCTGTCCCTCTGAATATACCCCTTGCCCATCCTCTGGGTCCCCTCCCCCTTGTCTTTCTTCCCGGACCTCCTGTCCCATGATCCTCTCGTATCCCCTTTTGCCTATCACCTGTCCAGCTCTTGGCTCCATCCCTCCCCCTCCTGTCTTCTCCTATCATTTTGGATCTCCCCCTCCCCCTCCCACATTCAAATCTCTTACTAGCTCTTCCTTCAGTTAGTCCTGATGAAGGGTCTCAGCCTGAAATGTCGACTGTACCTCTTCCTAGAGATGCTGCCTGGCCTGCTGCGTTCACCAGCAACTTTGATGTGTGTTGCTTTATTCAATATATGTAATTGATTTACTTGTTTATTTATATTTTTTAAATTTTGTTTATTATTATTATATACTTTTTCTCTGCTAGATTATGTATTCCATTGAAATGCTGCTGCTAAGCTAACAAATTTCACGTCACATGTCAGTGATGATAAACCCGATTCTGATTCTGAATCTGATCCTAATCCTCCTGCTGATCTCGTCCAGTCATCTGGCACCTCACCTGTGACCAGTGAAGATTCAGAAATCTCTAACAGGGTCCCAGAAATCCCATCCCTTGCTTCTCATAGCAGCCTGTGGTAAATCACATCTGGTCCTGGGCACTTACTCAGCTTTAATCCACATAATGCCTCCCCTTTTTGTTCCAGAAATCCATCACTTTCCTCCCTAACTTCTCCAGCCGTGATGTCCTTTGTCACATCATATTGTCTTTTATTGCATAATGGGTGTCACATTTTCCCTGGTTGCTACCTTGCTCTTGGTATACAAAATGCTTTAGTACTTGTGACTTAAAGTCAAAGTCAATTATATTGTCATATGCACAGGCGCAAAAACACAGTTGCAGTAGCAGGATGCAGCAGGAGATAAGCAGCACTCCCAAGGAAAAGACAAAGAAAACAGATGTTATACAAAAAATGTACAAGAATATAATTAGAACAAAAAATCACCAGAAGACCACAAGACAGAGCAGAATTAAGCCATTTGGCCTATCGAATCTGCTCCACCATTCAATCATGGCTGATTCATCTTTCCCCTCCTCAGCCCCACTCCCTAGCTTCTCCCCATAACCTTTGATGCCCTGTCCAATCAAAAACCTATCAAGCTCTGCCTTCAGTACATCCAACAACCTGGCCTCCACAGCTGTCTGCGGTGATAAATTCCACAAATTCTCCACCCTTTGGCTAAAGAAATTTCTCCACATCTGTGTTTTAAATGAACACCCCTCTATCCTGAAGCTGTGCTGTCTTGTCCAAGACCCCCACATCTTATGGCGATAGGCAGAGGGGCGAGGTGGCTCTGCTGGTAAAAAAAAAATCTAGTCTAATCCTTTGAAAGAGGTGACATAGGATTAAAAGATGTAGAGTCCTTGTGGGTAGAGTTAAGAAAATGGAAGGTTAAAAAGACTGATGAGAGTTATATACAAGCCCTCTAATAGTAGCCAGGATGTGTGCCACAGATTACAACGGAAGATAGAAAAGGTATGTAAAAAGGGCAATGTTGTGACAGTCAAAGGGGATTTCAGAAACATAGAAAACTTACAGCATAATACAGGCCCTTCTGCCCACAAAGCTGTGCTGAACGTGTACTTACTTTTAGAAGTAACCCTCTATTTTTCTAAGCTCAATGTACCTATCCAAGAGTCTCTTAAAAGACCCTATTGTTTCCGCCTCCACCACCGTCACTGGCAGCCCATTCCACGCACCCACCACTCTCTGCGTAAAAAAACTTACCCCTGACATCCCCTCTGTACATACTTCCATGCACCTTAAAACTGTGTCCTCTTGTGTTAGCCATTTCAGCCTGGGAAAAAAATCTCTGATTCTCCACACAACCAAAGCCTCTCATCATCTTATACACCTCTATCAGGTCACCTCTCATCCTCTGTCACTCCAAGGAGAAAAGGCCAAGTTCACTCAACCTATTCTCATAAGGCATGCTCCCCAATCCAGGCAATGTCTTTGTAAATCTCCTCTGCACCCTTTCTATAGTTTCCACATCTTTCCTGTAGTGAGGTGACCAGAACTGAGCACAGTACGCCAGGTGGGGTCTGACCAGGGTCCTTTAAGCTGCAACGTTACCTTTCGGCTCCTAAATTCAATTCCACGATTGATGAAGACCAATACAGTATGCCTTCTAAACCACAGAGTCAACCTGCGCAGCAGCTTTGAGTGTCCTATGGACTCAGACCCCAAGATCCCTCTGATCCTCCACACTGCCAAGAGTCTAACCATTAATACTACATTCTGCCATCATATTTGACCTACCAAAATGAACCATCCATACTTATCTGGGTTGAACTCCATCTGCCACTTCTCAGCCCAGTTTTGCATCCTATCGATGTCCCGCTGTAACCTCGGACAGCCCTGCACACTATCCACAACACCCCCAACCTTTGCATCATCAGCAAATTTACAAACCCATCCATCCACATCCTCATCCAGGTCATTTATAAAAATCATGAAGAGTAAGGTCCCAGAACAGATCCCTGAGGCACACCACTGGTTACTTGACCTCCATGCAGAATATGATCCGTCTACAACCACTCTTTGCCTTCTGTGGGCAAGCCAGTTCTGGATCCACAAAGCAATGTCCCCTTCGATCCCATGCCTCCTTACTTTCTCAATAAGCCTTGCATGGGGTACCTTATCAAATGCCTTGCTGAAATCCATATACACTACATCTACTGCTCTTCCTTCATCAATGTGTTCAGTCACATCCTCAAAAAAGTCAATCAGGCTTGTAAGGCGCGACCTGCCTTTGACAAAGCCATGCTGACTATTCCTAATCATATTATGCCTCTCCAAATGTTCATAAATCCTGCCCCTCAGGATCTTCTCCATCAATTTACCAATACCAACCATTGAAGTAAGACTCACTGGTCTACAATTTCCTGGGCTATCTCTACTCCCTTTCTTGAATAAGGAAACAACATCTGCAACCCTTCAATCCTCCGGAACCTCTCCCATCCCCATTGATGATGCAAAGATCATTGATAGAGGTTTAGCAATCTCCTCCCTCACCTCCCACAGTAGCCTGGGGTATATCTTATCCATTCCCGGTGACTTATCCAACTTGATGCTTTCCAAAAGCTCCAGCATATCCTCTTCCTTAATATCTGCATGCTCAAGCTTTTCAGTCCACTGTCAGTCATCCCTACAATAACCAGAGTAGGAAAAGGGAGGAGGTCCTGAAAACAGACTACAGGGAGTTAGGAAAGAAGCTGAGAAGCAGGACCACAAAGGTAATAATCTCGGGATTACTGCCTGTGCCACGTGACAGTGACTAGATTTACAACCCTCTGCAGCTTCTTTTGGTCCTGTGCGGTATAACACCCTCAGTCATGTATTCATCACCCTTTTCAATTTTGTCTCCATGTTACCAGAAGTTAAAATCTATTTCTTTCTAAACTTTTTGTTTGTTTCTTTATTCTGGAGAGTTTCGTAATCTCTCCTGCACACTCCTTCCCTTTTACTTTATCCTCACTATTCCAAACTGTTGAACTCACTCCAGGTGCTATTTAATTCAAAGCACTTACTACAGCCCTAGTTAGGTGATTTGCCAGGACCCTAGTCCCAGCATGTTTCAGGTGGAGCTTGTTCTATGGGAAGTGCTCCCTCCTTCCCCAATAGTGCTGCCAGTGTCCCACATATTCAAATTCACTTGTCGCACATACATCTTTGAGCCACGCTTTTGGCTCTCTGATCCTATTAACCCTTTGCACATGGCTCAGGTAACAATCCAGTGATCATTACCTTTTTGATTCTGCATTTTAACTTGCGTAGCTCCTATCTGCTCAAATTCCCTCAGCAGGACTTCTTTCCTTGTTCTTTCTGTGTCGTTGGAACCCACGTGGACCACAGCAACTGGATCTCTCCCATCCACTCCAAATTCCTGTGCAAATGAAGCCGAGCACCAGGGAGACAACACAGTCGTTGGCCTCTTGATCCTTGTGACAGAGAATTGTGTCTATTCCTCTGACTATACTATTCCTAGTCACAACTACATTTCTCTTCTCTCACCCCTCTTAAGTAGCTCCCTGAACCATAGTGCCATAGTTCAATTGCTCATCCTTCCTACAGCCTCACACTCATCGCCACAGAGAGCAACCATCTCGTCCCTGTAGGGCCAGCTCAAGGGCCGTTTCCTCCAGCACTACCTCTTGGATTTCCTTCCCCACCTCACTTGCATTCACAGCCTTTTGTCACCGCCACAGACCAAGTTTGAACTATTTAATCCAATAGATATGACTGTCCAGGTAACTTTCTCCTTCCCTGATGTCTTGCAGTGTTTGAAACTCAGATTTCAGATCATTAACTTTGAGCCTGAGTTCCTTGAGCAGCTAAAACTTGCTATAGATGTGGTCACCAGGTACCTCAATGGCTTCCAGCAGCTCCCACATCATGCAGCTACAACACATCACCTGATCCTGCATCCAGAGTTTATTTAATTTGTTGTGATTTGATATCTTTTTAGTTCTATAAAACTAATACCCTATACAATGAAAAACCCATACCTGTTCTTACCTGCTACTCACCTATGCCTCCACCTCTTCTTGCCAAATCCTCATTTTTCCACTCTACACTGCCCACTCATTGAATAGCTGTTTTGCTTATGCCTCGCTTCTTTCAATTGGCTCAAGCTGAGACTCACTTCCCAGCGAGACCTGTTTTTAATGACTCTCACTCTGCACAGATCTTGCTCTCTCTTGCTACTCCAAAGTATGACTTCCAGTGAGACTTTGTTGTTTTCAAATAGCTTTCACTCTGCACAGACCTCTCCGTCTCCACGCCTCCATGCCTCCCCCCCACCCCCCCCAAACGAGCAACGTTTGGTTTGTATTTCCTTGGCTGTGAAATGCTTTTGTATCTCCTGAAATGGTAAAAAGTGCTGCAGAAAAAGCATTGTCCTGACTTGAAGTGTGACTAAATACAGGGGAGTGGAACAAGAGGAGTGGTTCCTCTTTTTATTAGCACCCAGTTGACCATACTTTTTCCACCTCACCAGACAGCTGCAGCTGAATGTGCACGAATTGAGTACATTTACCTGGAGTGCTGGCACAAGGAACACCCCCAACATCCAGGCCATGCTCTGTTCTTGCTGCTGCCATCAGAAGGAGCTACAGAAGCCTTAGGCTCCTTACAGCCTTACCTTACAACATCATGCTCCTGAACCAGCATGGATAAATTCAACTACCAGAACTCCGAATCGATCTTACGACCTACAGACTTACTTTCAAGGACTCTTGCAGCTTATGATCTCAGTATTATTTTTTTTATTTGCATGGTTTGTCTTTTGCACATTGTTATTTGTCAGTCTTTGTTTCTGTATGGTTTTTCATAGTTTCAATCATATTTCTTTTAAATGCCTGCAGGAAAATGAATCTCGAGATAGCAGATGGTAACATATACGTACTTCGATAATAAATTTACTTTGAACTTTGCACAATGTCTGGTACAGTAATGCTGATGTCAACTTTTTCTCAATTCTCAGACAGGAACTAAATTCCTTCCTCACACTGTATATTGAGGTGTTCATTGACCACATTGGGTCACCACTTCCACTCGCTGTGGGACACCACTTCTACTTCATTTGCCTGCCTAAGAAACCAACCCGAAACCTTCAATTACTTTTTTTTTCTGTTTTGTAGGGAGCTTTTGATCTGCTCCTCCCAGTAACTTTACACACTCAGCCTTCAGATGTGCATGTGGTGTTCTCCAGTCAGAGGCCTACTGAACATTAAAATAAATTCCAATTACTGCATTTCCTTGATAATTTTGTTACTGGTTTAAATATCCCAACAGAGTATGACTTGCCTTTAGAAATGGCACAATTGCTCTTCATCATATTTCCAATTGCAGGAATTTTTTTCTATCACATCTTTGAGTAAACTTTCCTCACACTGACATGAAGCCAGTCGCTTTATAATTCCCTGGACTTCAGCCTCAGATTTTAGACACAGACAGACTTCCAAACCTTGGGCACATGTAGTGTAGAAGGGACACAGGAGTGTCTGAACATGTTGGAACTGCTGAGCACCAGCTCTTGAACTTGACAGGGAAACCGCACTCATAGTTTGACCTGACTGCAGTGTCTTACTGGAACTTAGAATTCCTGCTCTGTTATTTAAACTAGCATTTATTGGCCATCCCTACATGCCATTGGACTGAGTAGCTTGCTGGACCATTTCAGAGAGTCATTTCAGAGTCACACTTGCGTCAGAATGAGGAGAAGAGTAGGGTTCCTCACCCTTGGACATCAGCAAACCAGACAGATGTTTTATGTGGGCATCATGTCTTTTTACATGTTCCAAATAATAAACTGAAATTAAAATTGACCATGGGTCTCTGGATTAATAGGTGTTCATTAAAGTGTTTTGTGGCCTCACTAGCTGTCAAAGCTCTTACTGTTTGATTGTTTCACCCTGTCTTTGACATCCAAACATATTCAATTACAGAAAATAGAAACATTACTTAAAAGAAACTAAAAACCAAATCAAATAAATACACTTTAACTGATTTAAATATTTAAAAATCTTCCACTTCTTTTCACAGCCATTTTCTCCCTCATGTCGCCGACACATCAACCGTCTCCACTTCACCACTCCTCTCTCCTGTTCCAACCTAACTCCCTCTGAATGCACTGCCCTCCACTCTCTCCGCACTAATCCCAACCTCACCATCAAACCCGCAGACAAAGGTAGCACTGTAGTAGTCTGGCGGACGGACCTCTACCTCACTGAGGCCAAACGGCAGCTCTCTGACACCTCCTCTTAGGTTACCCCTGGAACAGGACCCCACCAAGAAACATCAAACCATTGTCTCCCGTACCATCACCGCCCTCATCAGCTCCAGAGACCTTCCATCCTCAGCCGCTAAACTTATAATTCCCACACCCCATTCCGCTTGGTTTTACCTCCTCCCCCAAGATCCACAAGCCTGACTGTCCCAGTAGACCCATAGCTTCTGCCTGCTCCTGTCCCACTGAACTTGTATCTGCCTACCTGGACTCCATTTTGTCACCCATAGTTCAGTCCCTCCCCACCTACATCCGGGATACATCCCATGCCCTCCACCTCTTCAATAACTTCCAGTTCGCCAGTCCCGACCGCTTCATTTTCACTATGGATGTCCAATCCTTATACACCTCCATTCCCCATTAAGAAGGCCTCAAAGCCCTCCGCTACTTTCTGGACAACAGACCTCACCAGTTCCCCACCACCACTACCCTCCTCCAGTTGGCAGAACTGGTACTCACACTTAATAACTTCTCTTTTGGCTCTTCCCACATTCTTCAGACCAATGGTGTAGCTATGGGCACTCGCATGGGCCCCAGCTATGCCTGCCTCTTTGTTGGTTATGTGGAACAGTCTATGCTCCAAACCTATGACCCACAGCTATGTGGAGTACTTCGCCATGTATTCAACCTGAGCCTGAGGCTCCGGAGGGTTGCTGTGCTGTGGAAGACATCCTGCCTCGTCCCTGTGCCGAAGATGCCGCGCCTCAGCGGCCTCAATGACTACAGACCAGTGGCATTGACCTCCCACATCATGAAGACCCTGGAGAGACTTGTTCTGGAGCTGCTCCAGCCTACGCTCAGGCCACACTTAGATCCCCTCCAGTTCACCTACCAGCCCCGTCTAGGAGTTGAGGATGCCATCGTCTACCTGCTGAACCATGTCTATGCCCACCTGGACAAGCCAGCGAGCTCTGTGAGGGTCATGTTTTTTGACTTCTCCAGTGCATTCAACACCATCCGCCCTGCTCCGCTGGGGGAGAAGCTGACAGCGATGCAGGTGGATACTTCCCTGGTATCATGGATTCTTGATTACCTGACCGGCAGACCACAGTACGTGTGCTTGCAACACTGTGTGTCCGACAGAGTGATCAGCAGCACTGGGGCTCCAAAGGGGACTGTCTTGTCTCCCTTTCTCTTCACCATATACACCTCGGACTTCAACTATTGCACAGAGTCTTGTCATCTTCAGAAGTTTTCTGATGACTCTGCCATAGTTCGATGCATCAGCAAGGGAGATGAGGCTGAGTACAGGGCTACGGTAGGAAACTTTGTCACATGGTGTGAGCAGAATTATCTGCAGCTTAATGTGAAAAAGACTAAGGAGCTAGTGGTAGACCTGAGGAGGGCTAAGGTACCGGTGACCGCTGTTTCCATCCAGGGGGTCAGTGTGGACATGGTGGAGGACTACAAATACCTGGGGATACGAATTGACAATAAACTGGACTGGTCAAAGAACACTGAGGCTGTCTACAAGAAGGGTCAGAGCCGTCTCTATTTCCTGAGGAGACTGAGGTCCTTTAACATCTGCCAGATGACGCTGAGGATGTTCTACAAGTCTGTGGTGGCCAGTGCTATCATGTTTGCTGTTGTGTGCTGGGGCAGCAGGCTGTGGGTAGCAGACACCAACAGAATCAACAAACTCATTCGTAAGGCCAGTGATGTTGTGGGGATGGAACTGGACTCTCTGATGGTGGTGTCTGAAAAGAGGATGCTGTCCAAGTTGCATGCCATCTTGGACAATGTCTCCCATCCACTACATAATGTACTAGTTGGGCACAGAAGTACATTCAGCCAGAGACTCACTCCACCGAGATGCAACACAGAGCGTCACAGGAGGTCATTCCTGCCTGTGGCCATCAAACTTTACAACTCCTCCCTTGGAGGGTCAGACACCCTGAGCCAACAGGCTGGTCCTGGACTTATTTCCTGGCATAATTTACATATTACTATTTAACTATTTATGGTGTTATTACTATTTATTATTTATGGTGCAATTGTAACGAAAACCAATTTCCCCCGGGATCAATAAAGTATGACTATGACTATGACTATACTGGTACTGCTCCCCAACTTTTTCCTTCGCTACATTGACGACTACATTGGTGCTGCTTCCTGCACCCATGCTGAGCTCGTCAATTTCACCCAGCCCTCAAATTCATTTGGTCTATCTCGGACACTTCTCTCCCCTTTCTCGATCTCTCAGTCTCCATCTCTGGAGTCAGACTGTCCACTGACATCTTCTACAAGCCCACTGACTCTCATAACTACCTCGACTATACCTCTTCCCACCCCGCCACATGCAAAAATGCCATTCCCTATTCCCAGTTCCTCCATCTCCGCCGCATCTGCTCCCCGGATGAGGCTTTCCGTTCCAGGACATCTCAAATGTCCTCTTTCTTTAAGGATCGTGGTTTCCCTTCTGCTGTCATCAATGATGCCTTCACTCGCATCTCCTCCATTTCCCACACTTCGGCCCTCACCCCATCTTCCTGCCACCACAACAGGGACAGAGTTCCCCTTGTCCTCACCTACCATCCCACCAGCCTCCAGATCCAGCACATTATCCTCCGCAACTTCGGCCACCTTCAACAGTACCCCACCACTAAGCACATCTTTCCCTCTCCACCCCTCTCTGTTTTCCGCAGGGATCGGTCCCTCCGTGAATCCCTGGTCCACACGTCCCTCCCCACGGATCTCCCACCCGGCACTTATCCCTGTAAGCGTAAGTGCTACACCTGTCCCTACACCTCCTCTCTTGCCACCATTCAGGGCCCCAAACAGTCCTTCCAGGTGAGGCAACACTTCACTTGTGAGTCTGTTGGGGCCATCTATTGCATCCGGTGCTCCCGGTGCGGCCTCCTGTACATCGGTGAAACCCGACGCAGATTGGGGGACCGCTTCGTCGAGCACCTCCGCTCCGTCCGCCACAGCAGACAAGATCTCCTGGTTGCCACCCACTTCAACTCTACTTCACATTCCCATTCAGTTATGTCCATACATGGCCTCCTCTACTGCCATAATGAGGCTAAACTCAGGTTGGAGGAGCAACACCTCATATACCGTCTGGGTAGTCTCCAGCCCCTTGATATGAACATAGAATTCTCCAACTTCCGATAATTCCCTCCCCCTCACTTCCTCTATCCCTATTTCACTCTGCCCTTCCCCTAGTTGCCTACTACATCCCTCATGGTTCCGCCTCCTTCTACTACCCATTGTGTTTTCCCCTATTCCTTCTTCACCTTTCCTGCCAGCCTTCTCCTTCCCACCCTCCCCCCACCTTCTTTATAGGGCCTCTGCCCCTTCCCTCTTCAGTCCTGACGAAGGGTTCCAACCCAAAACGTTGACTGATCATTTCCATGGATGCTGCCCGACCTGCTGAGTTCCTCCAGCGTGTTGTGAGTGTTGCTTCTCCCTCATTTACTGTGCAGTCTGAAATTGGTAGGGTTACGTTCTCTAACTAGAGGCTGTGGTTAACCACACCAGCTCTGAGTTAAAAATACACGTGGACTAAGATGTTAACTGTCCTGTGCTATCACCAGTGGGATCATCAGTTGATCTGCCACCTGTCTTCAGGAGTTTCAGCCCGCTTATGATCAAGACTCCCTCGAGGTGGTGGGCCAGCAGTACTAAAGCACCACCTCCCACTGGTGAGCTTAAAAACTTGGCATCTGTCTCTATCAGAGTTGTTGGTCACTTCCATCCAACAGATAGTCTACTCTTCAGGTGTCTATGCAACTACTGAAGGGTTTGCAAAAGATGTATACACTGTCTGACTATCTGCCCCTCTGGACATACTTGGTCCACCCCCTTGCTGATCCTGTCTCTGCTGCCTCAGCTACAGCCCTGCTGGTTGACTTGATCTCTCTTCTAGTGAAGTCAAGGTCACGCAGCCACTTCTGGAAAGTGAACGCAATAAACCCACGGCAGCCTACTTCGAATGGATAGCATGAGACCTTCCACCCTCTGTCTCTGCACTCTGATCTTAATTCTGCATACTTGGTTAACTTGCGCTCATGGGCTTCATCGATGTTGTCTTCCCAGGGGACTGTGAGTTCACCAATAACCACTTCTCTACTGGTGTCAGACCATACGATTATATCTGGACGCAATGTGGTGAAAGCTATTTGCTCTGGGAAACTGCCTTTCCCATCCAGGTCAGCCTTGACACACCAATCATTGGCTGAAGAAAGTATGCTTGATCGTGAGCCTATGCTGTACACCCTTTACTTGGAGCCTTCTTTCACAAATGATATGCGACGTTCTGTGCAGCATGGGGCATGAGATAAGTTGTGCTGCAGTACTCTCTGCTCAACCGCTTCTGTTACAACTTTGAGAACATTGTAATGTCTCCAAGTGTACATGCCGCTGGAAAGATTGACTCTGCATGCACTCAAAATATGTTGAAGTGTTCCCTCCTCGCCACAAGCAGCACACCTGTCTGTCTTATCTTCATACCAGGTGCTGAGGTTGGCAGGTGTTGGGAGCAGATAGTACGCTGCTCTGCACAGAAAAGAAATGCGGAGCGGTTCCATCTGCCACAGAACATTCCAAGATAGGTGTTGTTCTTCAACACTTTCCCACCAGGTCCAAGCCCCTTGTTTGGCCAGGCCAGCTGTTTTAGTTAACCTCTTCTCCTCTTCTACCTCCCGTATTTCTTGTGTTACAAGCTCACAGCGCTCCTTACCTGTAGAAGATGACCACCACTTGTGGGTTGTCCATCCAAGTTCCTGGTGGCCTAGCTGGATAGCCCCAACTGTCTCCTTGTGCTTCAATCTAGACTCTGCCTCATCAACTGCTACACGGGCTGACCACTTCCTGCCTGATCGCACATCCGGCTGGGTGTTCTTGATGATAGGGTCTTTTGAGTCTCGAAACATCAAGAATGATCTTACCTTGGCTACCTTGACCTCTTCCACAAAGGATTCCACTGGGATGGTAAGCTTTGCCTGACTACTGTGGGTTGCAACATTGGTGAGGCTGCTCGGTACTCCAAACCACTTCTTCACATACTTGTTGATCTTCCGTTCCATTGCCTCAACGTAGGACATTGCCAGTTCATAGACAGTTAGTGGCCACATTATCCGTGGCATCAGTCCGTACTGCAAGCACCACAACTTCAACTTGCCAGGCAAGCCACACTTGTCAACAGACATCAGACCTCTGCTGATCTGTTCTCCTGTCTGTTGAACCCTCTTGGTGTCTGTCAGCAACTCTGTGTACCATCGCCCGAGGCTCTTAACTGGTTGGTCCTGAATGGATGGAATCTCCTCTCCACAAAGGATGAAATGAAAGTCAACCAGCTTTCCTCTCCTAAGAACAAGGCTCCTTGACTTCTTGGTCTTGAACTTCATTCTTCCCCAATCCATTCGCTCTTCGAGTCTAGGTAGTACATTTTCCACTGCCTCCCTGCTGGGACCCAAAAGAGTGAGATCGTCCATGAATGCTCGTATTGGTGGTAACTCCACTTCACCATCAAGTGCGACACCTGGTCCCACTGATTCTGCAGCTCTCACAATAACCTTCATGGCTAACACAAAAAGGATGGGTGAAATCGCATATCCCATTGGGATTCCAACATCCAAGCTCTGCCACCTAGTTGTAAACTGCTGAGTGGAAAACCTCATCCGGAAATCGTTGTAGTACTGCATAACAAAGTTCCTCACCTTAGCAGGAATCCATAGGAATTCCATCGCAAACTCAATCAGGACATGGGGAACAGAACCATACGCATTTGCAAGATCAAGCCAAACTCAGCCAGATTTCTTCTCAACCTTTTCGACTCCTGGATGGTATGCCATATCATACTAGAATGTTCAAGGCATCCCGAGAAGCCTGGTATTTCTGCCTTCTGCACAGATGCATTTATCAATCCATCCTCTATCACAAGTGAAGATATTTTTTCTGCCAGAATGCCAAACATGATCTTCCCCTCTACATTCAGGAGTGAAATTGGTCGGAACTGATTCAATGTAGAAGAATTCTCTTCCTTCAAGATGTATACTCCTTCAGCCTCACTCCATGACAAAGGAACAACACCTTGTCTCCACACCACCTTTAACAATCTCCACAAGTATTTCCTCAGCTCTTCACCCTTCTTGAACACCTTATACGGCACTCCATTAGGTCCTGGCACTGAGCTTGACCTTGCCTTTCTGATGAACCGTTCAACTTCTGCCAGTTTGTGTTTTGACAGATCGAACTTCACTCCTGGCTTGGTTGGCTTCACAAGCCCTGAAATGTCAAGCAAAGGAGCCTCCCGCTGTTCGTTAGAGTAAGTGCTTGCCAGGTGATCCTCAAGTTCTTGTTGAGAAATGTTAAGCTGCCCGCTCTTACTTTGTTCAAACAGTTTCTTTGTGAACTTGTGAGGGTTCTCAAAGAACGACTTTCTTGCCTTCTCTCTCTTCCTTCTCTTTTTACGTTGTGACTCTGCATGAGGGAGTTATGCTAACTTTTTTCTAAAATGCTCTCGGAGATCAGAAAGCCCTGGCTTGTCACCCTCACCTGCTACCTTCCACCTCTGTCTCAACAATCTAAGCTCTCTCCTCAACCTACTAATCTCCTTCTGGCGCCTACTTGGTTGCTGTGTAGGCTTTGCTTTCTTCAACTCAACCAAACCAGACCTGTACTTTCCAACATCATAAATCATATCACCCATCATTTCTAACTTTCTCTTTGATGTTCCCCTGAGAGTGTTCTCCAGCATCATACTGATATCCTCATCAAATACATGCCAAGCCTTCTCATCTACCATTGCTGGCCACTTGACCTTCCTCTTCTTCTCTACCTCCTCACCACCGCCATCATGCGAAGGATCTACCTGGGTACTGTGGTCTGAAACCTGACCTGGGTTATCTCTCGTCTGACCTGGAGTACGATGGCTCTCCAGAGCGAATCGCTGTGACTTGTGAATCAGGCCACAGCGATTTGCTCTGAAGTATGAGACCTACACAAGGGTAATTCCGGTATTAGTGCTAGTTTCAGGAATTGAAATTATAGCTTCACAGATCATTCAAAAGGCTGACTATAATCTAAGGTTAATAATTTATTTACACTTTGCTTTGTAGCCACTTTCATGCCATTTGCTAGTATTCACCCCCACCCCCAGAAGTTTTCCTGTTTTATTGTCTTACAACATTGAATCACAGTGGATTTAATTGGGTTTTTTAGGACACTGATCAACAGAAAAAGGCTCTTTCATGTCAAAGTGAAAATAGATCTCTACAAAGTCAATTGACTGTATTTATTGAATTAACTTTATTTCTTACATCCTTCACATTCATGAGTAAAAATCTTAATGTTACGTCTCTGTCTAAATGTGCAATTTAAATTAATTACAAATATAAAGCACAAAATAATTGATTGCATAAGTATATTCCCCCTTCAAGTCAGTATTTAGTAGATGCATCTTTGGCAGCAATTACAGCCTTGAGTCTGTGTGGATAGGTCTCTATCAACTTTGCACATCTGGACACTGCAATTTTTCCCCATTCTTTACAAAACTGCTCAAGCACTGTTAGATTGCTTGGGGATCGTAAGTGAACAGTCCTTTCAGTGCAGCCACAAATTCTCAATTGGATTAAGGTCTGGGCTCTGACTTGGCCACTCCAGGACATTAACTTTGTTGTTTTTAAGCCATTCCTGTGTAGCTTTGGCTTTATGTTTGGGGTCATTGTCTTACTGGAAAACAAATCTTCTCCCAAGTCACAGTTCTCTTGCGGACTGCATCAGGTTTTCCTCTGGGACTTCCTTGTATTTTGCTGTATTCATTTTACCCTCTACCTTCACAAGCCTTCTACGGCCTGCTGCAGTGAAGCATCCCCACAGCATGATGCAGCCACCACCATGCTTCACAGTAGGGATGGTGTTTTTTTGATGATGTGCAGAGTTTGACTTATGCCAAACATAGCATTTAGTTTGATGGCCAAAAAGCTCAATTTTGGTTTAATCAGACCATAGAACCTTCTTCCAGCTGACTTCAGAGTCTCCCATATGTCTCCTGGTGAACTCTAGCCAAGATTTCATGTAAGTTTTTTTCAACAGTGGCTTTCTCTTTGCCACTCTCCCATAAAGCTGTGACTGGTGAAGCACCTGGGCAACAGTTGTTGTATGCGCAGCCTCTCCCATCTCAACCACTGAAGCTTGTAACTCCTCCAGGGTTGTCATAGGTCTCTTGGTGGCCTCCCTCACTAGTCCCCTTCTTGCACAGTCACTCAGTTCTTGAGGATAACCTGATCTAGGCAGATTTACAGCTGTGCCATATTCTTTCCATTTCTTGTACTCCAAGGGTTATTCAGTGACTTGGAAGTGTTCTTATATCCATCTCCTGACTTGTGCTTTTCAATAACCTTTTCACAGAGTTGCTTGGAATGTTCTTTTGCCTTCATCGTTTAGTTTTTGCCAGGATGCAGACTCACCAGCAGTTGGACCTTCCAGAGACAAGTGTATTTTACTACAATCAATTGAAACACCTTGACTGTACACAGGTGATCTCTATTTAGCTAATTATGTGACTTCTAAAACCATTTGGCTGCACCAGTGATGATTTGGTGTATCATATTAAGGGCGGGGGTGGATACTTATGCAATCAATTATTTTGTGATTTATATTTGTAATTAATTTAAATCACTTTGTGTAGATCTCTTTTCACTTTGACATGGAAGAGTCTTCTTCTATTGATCAGTGTCAATAAAGCCAAATTAAATCCACTGTGATTCAATGTTGTAAAACAATAAAACATGAGCACTTCCAAGGAGGTGATTACTTTTTATAGACATGTATTAGATTAGATTAGATTATGAGGACACTCAGTCCTCGGTTATTGTCATTTAGAAATGCATGCATTAGAAAATGATACAATGTTCCTCCAGAATGATATCACAAAAAAACACAGGACAATCCAAGACTAAAACTGACAAAACCACATAATTAGATTAGATTATGAGGACATGCAGTCCTCTTTTATTGTCATTTAGTAATGCATGCATTAAGAAATGATACAATGTTTCTCCAGAATGATATCACAGAAGCACAAGACAAACCAACTGAAAAACTGACAAAAACCACATAATTATAACATATAGTTACAACAGTGCAAAGCAATACCGTAATTTGATTAAGAACAGACCATGGGCACGGTAAAAAAATGTCTCAAAGTCTGTCGGAAGTCCCATCATCTCATGCAGACAGTAGAAGGAAGAAAAACTCTCTTCCTGCCATGAGCCTCCAGCGCCGCAAACTTGCCAATGCAGCACCCTGGAAGCACCCCGACCAGAGCCGACTCGAGTCCGTCCGAAAACTTCGAGCCTCCGACCAGCCCTCCGACACTGAGCACCGAGCACCATCTCTGCCGTGCACTTTGACCCTGCACCCTGGCTACAGGCAATAGGCAAAGCCGAGGACTTGGGGCCTTCCCCTCGGGAGATTCTCGATCGCACAGTAGCAGCAGCTGTGAAGCAGGCTTTTCAGAAGTTTCTCCAGATGTTCCTCCATGCTTCTCATGGCTGTCTCCATCAAATCAGGATTGTGCATGGTACCTACTTCACAAATACGATATCATTTCAGAGCGGCAGCGCACACTGCATCGCGCCGCCATCTTCTCCTCCCTTCTCCATTATGACATATAGTTACAACAGTTAAAAGCAATACTGTAATTTGATGAAGAGCAGACCATGGGCACAGTAAAAAAAGTCTCAAAGTCCCGATAGCCTCATCATCTCATGCAGACGGTAGAAGGGAGGAACTCTCCCTGCCATGAACCTCCAAGCACCGCAAACTTGCCAATGCAGCACCATTGGAAGCACCCGACTGCAGAGGTCTCTGAGTCCGTCCAAAAACTTAGAGTCTCCAACCAGCCCTCCGACACAACCTCTCTGAGCACCATCCTCTGCCAAGTGCTTCGACCCTGCCCCGGCAGCCGAGCAACAAGCAAAGCTGAGGACTCGGGGCCTTCCCCTCCAGAGATTCTGAACCACACAGTAACAGCGACAGCTACTGTGCTACATGTATATTTGATCAGCCTCAATTGCACATGGTCTGTGAACTTGCAGAGATTTTAGCTGGATCCCCTTGACTCTAAATGCACTGTGTATTGCATTAGAAGCTGTTCCATTGTCCTACTGAGGGTTCCAACAGTGCCTAGATTTTTACTACCTAGTTATGATTAGATCCTGTACAAAACCAAATTTGTGACTTTAGGATTTGACAGTCTTCTTTATTTCAGAGCTCATGGGTGAGAAACCTACTGCTCTTGATTCAGGAATCTGAGCTGTAGCAGTGACTCAGCCTGAGTGACATTGCAGAAACCTCTTCCATTTTTGAGTTTGGACTGTCACTAGTGACAGGCCCCCAAATGATGGGAATTTAAGAGAAAATCTATCAGTAGTTGGAATCACACGAAAATGGTTATGGCTGTTGGAGGTCAATCACATCCATTCATCAGTGATGATGTGGATATCTTTGCAGGAGCTCCTCAGGACAGTGTCTTCAGTCCAACCATCTTCAGCTGCTTCATGTTGTCCACCTTGCTCACCCAATTTCCTGTGTTCAGTCATAGCCCTTCAGGCCTTCAATCGTTCTATTAGAGTCATAGAAAAGTACAGCACAGAAAGAGGCCCTTCAGCCCATCTAATCCATGCTAAAACAATTTAAACTGCCTTCTGTCATTGACCTACACTAGGACCATAGCTCACCATACCCCAACCATCCATGTACCTATCCAAACTTCAGTTAAACGTTGAAATCAAGCTCACATGCGCTGGCAGCTCATTCCACGCTCCCACAACCCTCTGAGTGAAAATGTTTTCCCTCATATTCCCCTTAAAATTTTCACCTTTCACCCTTAACCCATGACCTCTGGTTGTAGTCCCACCTAACTTCAGAGGAAAAAGCCTGTTTGCATTTACCCTATCTATACCCCTCATAATTTTGTATACCTCAATCAGATCGCCTCTCTCAATCTTCTAAGGAATAAAGACCTAACCTATCACAAACAAGAGCAATTCTGCAGATGCTGGAAATCGAGCAGCACACACAAAATGCAGAGGAACTCAGCAGGCCAGGCAGAATCTATGGAAGAAAGTACAGTCGACATTCCAGGCTGAAACCCTTCAGCAGACCTAACCTATTCAATCTTTCTTTATACCTCAGGTCCTCCAGGCCTGGCAAAATCCTTGTAAATTTTCTGTGTACTCTTTTAACCTTACTTACATATCTCCTATAGGTGAGTGACCAAAACTGTGCACAGTACTCCAAATTGGGCCTCACCAATGTTTTATACAATTTCAACATAACATGCCATCTCCTGTACTCAGGACTTTGATTTATAAAGGCCAACGTGCCAAAAGCTTTCATTATGACCCTATCTACTTGTGACACTACTTTCAATGAATTGTGGACCTGTATGCCCAGATTCCTTTGTTTCACCGCACTCCTCAAAGCCCTACTGTTCACTGTGTAAGACCTCCCATGATTGGTCCTACCGTTCACTGTGTAAGACCTCCCATGATTGGTCCTACCGTTCACTGTGTAAGACCTCCCATGATTGGTCCTACCGTTCACTGTGTAAGACCTCTCCTGATTGGTCCTACCATTCACTGTGTAAGACCTACCCTGGTTGGCTGTGCCATTCACTGTGTAAGACCTCCCCTGATTGGTCCTACCATTCACTGTGTAAGACCTACCCTGGTTGATCCTACCACAATTCCTGTGTTGTGTGAAGAGCCAAAGATGACTACATCAGGATGCACTTTATCAATTCCAGCTCAGCATTTAGCACCATCATCCCCTCAGAAATGTTCAGTAAGCTCCCAAGACCTGGTCCTCAATATCCCCTTGTGCAATTAGATCCTGGATTTCCTCGCTTGTAGACCCAGTCAGTTCAGATTAGCAAAAACATCTCCTAAACAATTTCCATCAGGATGGGAGCACCACAGGGATGTGTGTTTAGCCCCCTGCTCTGCTCACTTTATACCTATGACTGTGTGGCTAAGTACAGCCTCAGCACAATATACAAGTTTGCTGATGACATCACTGTCATGGGCTATACCAAAGGTGGTGATGAAACAGCATACGGGAGGGAGATTGAAAACTTGGCCGAGTGGTGTAATAACAACAGCCTCTCACTCAATGTCAGCAAGACCAAGGAACTGATTGTAGACTTCAGGAGAGGGAAACCAGAGGTCCATGAGCCAGTCATCATCGGAGGATCAGAGGTGAAGAGGGTCAGTAACTTTAAATTCCTGAGCGTCACTATCTCAGAGGACTTGTCCTGGACCCATCATCTAAATATTATTGAAAAGAAAGCACAACAGCACCTCTACTTCCTCAGGAGTCTGCAGAGGTTTGGCATATCATCAAAAGCCTCTATGGACGTGAGGTGGAAAGTGTGCTGACAGGCTGCATTACGGTCTGGTACGGGAACACCAAAGTCTTTGAGCAGCAGATCCTACAAAAGGTAGTGGATTCGGCCCAATACATCACAGGTAAAACCCTTCCAAGCATGGAGCACATCTACACAAAATATTCTCGTAGAGAAACAGCATCTATCAAAGATCCTCACCACCCAGGCCATGCTCTTTTCTCGTTGCTCCCATCAGGTAGAAGGTACAGGTGCCTTAGGACTATCATCAGGTTCAAGATCCGTTACTACCCTTCAGCCGTCAGGCTCTTGAACAAAAGGGGACAGCTACACTCATTTATAAGGACTCTGTTGTATTGTTATTTCATGCTTGTTTATTTATATTTGCAGTTGCACCATTTGTTGTCCATTGACCCTGTTTACAGTTACTGTTCTATCGATTTGCTAAGTATGCTCACAGTAAAAACACATCAGGGTTGTACGTGGTAACATGTATATACTCTGATAATAAATTTTACTTTGAATAGATTAGGACTTTAGCTCAAGATGGCGCCTGCATACAACGGTCCTTTGGTCAACATCTTCTGGATAGATCCTGAAAATATATATTTCACTTCTTTTATGTCTTTTACATTTGTTTTTTGTCTTGAATGTGATTCTGGAATTGTTGGAGCCTGTGATTTGCAGTTTGGAGATTGTTTGGCTGTTTCAGCGCTCTGTAGTCTCCGAGAGGATTCCGGGAGGCAGAGGCAGCGTGCGGGAACCTCGTGGTGAGAAGCATGCAAGCTAGTGTTCGACTCAATTTAACAAATTAAAGCAATGAGGAAGATTGAAACGCCGGCTGCCTGCCTTTTTATAGCTGGTGAGATTGTTCTGGTATGAGAGGGGAGTCTGCCTTTTTATCACTGAGCGTCACTCTGCTACGGAGAGAGGAGACTGCCTTTTTATCACTACTGAGATCATTCTGCTACGGAGAGGGTGAGTGTTGCCCAGATTTTCTGCGTTTGGATTTTGATTTATGGTTATTTTGTATTCTGTGTTTTCACCTGATCTTTCTTGATTTTTTTGTGTGTGTGGGAGGGCTATTTGGGGGTCAATGTGCCTGTCCCATTTTTGTTCATTTTTTTTGTGCAGAGAGGAGGGATTTGGGGATTGACAACTGTGTTGCTGTTCTTTTCTTTCTCGGTTTCGTAGCCACCTGGAAAAGAAGAATTGCAAAGTTGAATTCTTTAATTATAAATGAACCTTTGAACTTTGAACTTTTAGCCCTCCTGATTTCTTTCCGAAATGTTCTTTTACATCTCTGATATTCCATAAGCACCTCATTTGTTCCTTTCTGCTTATACTAGGGCCTCAACATCTCTAGAAAACCGAGGTTCCTTTAACTTATTATCTTTACATTTCATTCTGACAGAACCGTACAAGCTTCGTACTCTCAAATTTTCACTTTTGAAGGCCTCCCACTTTACCATGTGCACCTTTGCCAGAAAATAGCCTCTCCCAATCAGCACTTGCCTGATCATAGAAACATAGAAAAACTACAGCACAATACAGGCCCTTTGGCCCACAATGCCGTGCTGAACATATTTTAGAAATTACCTATGGTTACCCATAGCCCCCTATTTTTCTAAGCTCCATGTATCTATCCAGGAGTCTCTTAAAAGACCCTATTGCATCTGCCTTCACCACTGTTGCCGGCAGCCCATTCCACGCAATCACCACCCTCTGCGTAAAAAACCTACCCCTGACATCTCCTCCATACCTACTTCCAAACACCTTAAAACTGTGCCCTCTCATGTTAGCCATTTCAACTCTGGGAAAAGGCCTCTGACTATTCACAAAATCAATGCCTTTCATCATCTTATACACCTCTATCAGGTCACCTCTCATCCATCAATCCAAGGAGAAAAGACGGAGTTCACTCAACGTGTTCTCATAGGACATGCTCTCCAATTCAGGCAACATCTTTGTAAATCTCCTTGCACCCTTTCTGTAGTTTAGTCATAGTCATAGTCATACTTCATTGATCCCGGGGGAAATTGGTTTTCGTTACAGTTGCACCATAAATAATTAAGTAGTAATAAAACCATAAATAGTAGTGTGTTTCCACATCCTTCCTGTAGTGAGGTGACCAGAACTGAGCACAGTAATCCAAACTGGGTCTGACCAGGGTTCTATATAACTATAACATTACCCCTTGGCTCTTAAACGCAATCCCATGATTGACGAAGGCCAATACACCATATGCTTTCTTAACCACAGTGTCAACCTGCACAGCAGCCTTGAGGGTCCTATGGACTCGGACCCCAAGATCCCTCTGATCCTCCACACTGCCAAGAGTCTTACCATTAACACTATATTCTGCCATCATATTTGACCTACCAAAATGAACCACATCACACTTATCTGAGTTGAACTCCATCTGCCACTTCTCAGCCCCGTTTTGCATCCCATCGATGTCCCATTGTAACCTCTGACAGCACTCCACACTATCAATAAAACCCTTAAACTTTCTGATACCATCAAAACTGGCCTTTATCCAATTTAGAATCTCATCTGACGACCAGACCTATATTTACTTTGAAATTAGTGGCATTGTGATCACTTATTGCAAACTTCAATCATCGACCCTGTCTCATTCCCTAATAGCAGATTCAGTATCACACACTCTCTTGTCAGGACTGCTTCGTACTGATGAAGGAAAATTTCCGGAACACATCTGACAAACTCTGTCCCATCCAGCCCTTTTACAGTATGAGATTCCCAGTCACTATGTGGAAAGTTGAAATCACCAACTATAACAACCTTATGTTTCTTTCAACGGTCTGTGATCTCTTTACAGATTTGTTCCTCTATATGCCACAGACTGTTGTGTGCTCTGTAATATAGCCCCATTAATGTGGTCATACCTTTCTCATTGTCACGCACAAAATGCTGGAGGGATGTAGCAGGCCAGGCAGCATCTATGGAAAAGAATAAACCATCGATGTTTTGGGCCAAGACTGAGTCTCTTGTTTGTGATTCAGATACTTTTCTTATTCCTCATTTCCACCCACAACACGTTACTATACAAGTTCTCTAGTCTGTCCTGGCCGAGCACTGCCATGACATTTTCCCTGACTAGTAATGCCTCCCCTCCTCCTTTAATCCCTCCCACTCTGGCGCGTCTAAAACAACAGAACCCTGGGAATATTCAGTTGCCAGACCTGCTCCTCCTGCAAGCAAGTCTCACTAATGGCTACAATATCATAATTCCATATGTTATCCATCCGCTGAACTCATCTGCCTTTCCTGCAATACCTCTCGCACTGAAATATACACAGCTCAGGAACTAGTCACACCATGCTCAACCTTTTGATTCTCGACTTTGTCTGAGATCTTAACAACATTTGTCTCCACAACCTCTCCACGATTTGTTCTGGCACTCTGGATCCCATCCCCCTGCAACTGTCGTTTAAATCCCTCCCCCCACCCCACTAGGATATTAGTCCCCTTCCAGTTCAGGTATAAATTGTCCCTTCTGTACAGGTCCCACCTTGCCTGGAAGAGAGACCAATAATCCAAAAATCTCATGCCCCCGCCACTACACCAACCCCTTAGCCACATGTTAAACTTTATAATCTTGCTATTTCTGTCCTCACGAGCATGTGGCACAGGTAGCAATCCTGAGATCACAACCCCAGTGGTCCTGCCCTTTAACTTAGCACCGAACTTCCTGAACTCGTCTGCAGAACCTTGACACTCTTCTTACCTATTTCATTGGTACCTACGTGGACTACAACTTCAGCCTGTTCCCCTTCTCACTTAAGAGCACTGAAGACTTGATCCAAGATGTCCCAGACCTTGGCAACTGGGAGGCAACATATCATCCAGGAATCTTGTTGTCACTCACAGAACCTCCTTTCTGTTCCCCTAACGAACGAATCCCCCTTCACCACAGCTTGCCCATTCTCCTCCAGTCCCTTCTGAGTTGTAAAATCAGACTCAGTGCCAGAGCCCTGATCACTGTGACTTTCCTCTGTTCAGTCACCCCCCCAAACCCCTCCCCCAACAAAAGTATCCAAAGTGATATACCTGTTGTTGAGGAGGGTGGCCCCAGGGGAGCTCTGTATTGGCTCCCTAACCCCTTTCCCCTTCCTGACTGTCACCCAGTCTCCTGTGTCCTGCACTTGGGTGTAACTACCTCTCTATCTGTCCTGTCTATCACCCCCTCAGCCTCCGAATGATCCGGAATTCATCCAGTTCCAGCTCCAGCTCCTTAAAGCAGGTGTTAGAAGCTGAGGCTGGATGGTCTACTCGCAGGTCTCTCTGCCTTCCCACATCCTTCAAGAGTAGCATTCCCCTATCCTGCCTGACATTGCTACTGTTCTAACTGAGCAAATGTAAACAAGGGGATAAGGAACTCTACCTGCAGCGTTTTTTTGTGCCTTTTCTGAGGAAAGTCTCTCCTCACTGAAGCCTCAAAGAGCTAAAACCTCAGAATCCCCACCCTAACTCTGTCCGCCCCGATGATGGCCGCTTTGTTTCCCTTGCCTTCTTGCTAATCAATCCCGAACGCTGTTCAAAGCACAAACGGCTGCCAGTCACTGCCTTTTCTACTGTATCAGCAAACCCGAATGAACCATGTCTTCCCAGGATTCCACTCTCTCCAACTGGCCACTGCTGAAAGCTCAATTACTTCCTCTCACAGGAATCCTCACCATCCTCTGTGTGAAAAAGTTACCCCTCAGGTCCTTCATAAATCTTTTCCCTCTCACCCTAAATCTTTGTCCCCTACTCTTGAACCCCACTACCCGTGGAAAAAAAATTGTTGTCCTTCACTTTATCTATGCCTCTCATCATTTTAAACAGTTCTATGAGGTCGTCCCTCATTCTCCTATGCTCCAAGGAATGGAGACCGAGCCTGGTTAACTCAGGCCCTCTAGTCCTGAGAACATCGTTGTAAATCTTTTCTGCACTCCTTCCAGTTTAACCCCATCTTTCCTGTAAGAAGGTGAGCAAACGTGTACATGCGGCCTCACCACAACTTTTTCAATTACAATATAATGTCCCAACTCCAATACTCAGTGAATAGTCATAGTCATAGTCATACTTTATTGATCCCGAGGGAAATTGGTTTTCGTTACAGTTGCACCATAAATAATTAAATAGTAATATGTAAATTATGCCAGGAAATAAGTCCAGGACCAGCCTATTTGCTCAGGGTGTCTGACCCTCCAAGGAAGGAGTTGTAAAGTTTGATGGCCACAGGCAGGAATGACTTCCTATGACACTCAGTGTTGCATCTCGGTGGAATGAGTCTCTGGCTGAATGTACTCCTGTGCCCAACCAGTACATTATGTAGTGGATGGGAGACATTGTCCAAGATGACATGCAACTTAGACAGCATCCTCTTTTCAGACACCACCATCAGAGAGTCCAGTTCCATCCCCACAACATCACTGGCCTTACGAATGAGTTTGTTGATCCTGTTGGTGTCTGCTACCCTCAGCCTGCTGCCCCAGTACACAACAGCAAACATGATAGCACTGGCCACCACAGACTCATAGAACATCCTCAGCATTGTCCGACAGATGTTAAAGGACCTCAGTCTCCTCAGGAAATAGAGACGGCTCTGACCCTTCTTGTAGACAGCCTCAGTGTTCTTTGACCAGTCCAGTTTATTGTCAATTCGTATCCCCAGGTATTTGTAATCCTCCACCATGTCCACACTGACCCCCTGGATGGATACAGGGGTCACCGGTACCTTAGCTCTCCTCAGGTCTACCACCAGCTCCTTAGTCTTTTTCACATTAAGCTGCAGATAATTCTGCTCACACCATGTGACAAAGTTTCCAACCGTAGCCCTGTATTCAGCCTCATCTCCCTTGCTGATGCATCGAACTATGGCAGAGTCATCAGAAAACTTCTGAAGATGACAAGACTCTGTGCAGTAGTTGAAGTCCGAGGTGTAAATGGTGAAGAGGAAGGGAGACGAGACAGTCCCCTGTGGAGCCCCAGTGCTGGTGATCACTCTGTCGGACACACAGTGTTGCAAGCACACGTACTGTGGTCTGCCAGTCAGGTAATCAATGATCCATGACACCAGGAAAGCATCCACCTGCATCGCTGTCAGCTTCTCCCTCAGCAGAACAGGGTGGATGGTGTTGAATGCACTGGAGAAGTCAAAAAACATGACCCTCACAGAGCTCGCTGGCTTGACAAGGTGGGCAAAGACACGGTTCAGCAGGTAGACAATGGCATCCTCAACTCCTAGACGGGGCTGGTAGGCAAACTGGAGGGGATCTAAGTGTGGCCTGACCATAGGCTGGAGCAGCTCCAGAACAAGTCTCTCCAGGGTCTTCATGATGTGGGAGGTCAATGCCACTGGTCTGTAGACATTGAGGCCGCTGGGGTGCAGCGTCTTCGGCACAGGGACGAGGCAGGACGTCTTCCAAAGCACAGGAACCCTCCGGAGCCTCAGGCTCAGGTTGAAGACATGGCAAAGTACTCCACATAGCTGATGGGCACAGGCTTTGAGCACCCTGGTACTGGCACCATCCGGTCCTGCAGCCTTGCTTGGGTTGAGATGTTTCAGCTGTTTTCTCACCTGTTCAGCTGTGAAGCCCACCGTGGTGGTTTCGTGTGGGGAAGGGGTATAGTCATGAGAGCAGGGTGGGGTACTGTGAGGAATGATGAAGGCCAGCATTCTAAATGCCCTTTTCACCACCCTGGCGAGGAGGAAATGCTAGCACTGTGGTCTGAATAATCCGCATTTGCAGACGAATGATCTAAAGGTACATGCTCATCCATTTAATTTCATTTTATTTCTTACAGAGAGGTGTGTGGAAAGTCAAACCAAAGTAGGACTATACAATGAACAGCAGATCACAGGGGAGTGTCATGGAAGGGACAGATGTACAAGTGTCCATCTTGTCCATTTCTTTGAAAATGACCTCAAATCTCCTCTCAATCTTCTATGTTCCAAGAAATAAAGTCCTAATCTATTCAGAATCAGAATCAGAATCAGGTTTATTATCATTGGCATATGATGTGAGGTTATGTATTGCATTGAACAGCAGCAGTTCAATGCAATACATAACTTAGCAGAAAGAAAAAAATATAATAAAATAATAGTAATAATAATAATAAATAAACAAGTAAATTAATTATGTACATTGAATAGATTTTAAAAATGTGCAAAAACAGAAATACTGAAGAATAAATGCAGTACTCTGGACAGGAAGAAGTGCAGGTGAATCTCTACTTCACCTTTACGTAGAAGAGCGTACAGCCTGGTATGGAAACACCAATTCCCAAGAACAGAAAAGACTACAGAAGATTGTGGATATAGCCCAGTCCATTCCATGCAAAGCCCTCCTCATAACTAAGTACATTTACATGGAGGGCTATCACAAGAGAACAACATTCATCATCAGAGATGCTTTCTTCTTGCTGCTCCCATCAGGAGGTACAAGGGCCTTCAGTCCCACACCGGCAGGTTCAGAAACAATTATGAACACAAGGTTCTGCAGATGCTGAATATCTTTGCATGTGCTGATCAGGAACAGTTATTATCCTACAACCATCAGGCTCCTGAACCGGTTTGGATAACTTCACTCACGACAACTCTGAACAGATTCAATGATCTACAGAATCTCTTTCAAGGACTGTTTACTGACTCTTTCAGTATTTTTAAAAATTTGCCCAGTAGATTTTCATAAATTCTATTGTATTTCTTTTTTTCCTGTATATGCCTGCAGGAAAATGAATCTCAATGCAGTATGCTGTAACACACACATTTTTTGATAATAAATGTACTTTGAGCTTTGAAATTATATTTTCTATGGTTGCATGAAAAAATGCCATGAGAAGGGAAGTGGTTGGTACAAATAGAACAGACCAGCCTGTCATGAAGGGAGTGATCATGATTCCATCAGCCGCAGGCTGATACTGACCTGGCTCTCAAGGAATGGTACAGACTATCAGCACCCTGGAGACTGCACACCCGGAGGCTGCCTTCATCATCACCGGTGACTTTAATAGAACGTTGCTGACTAAAGTCTCTCTGAAGTTTTGCCAACACATCCAGGTGAGCACACGGGAGACAGCATACTCAACCACTGCTGCTCCCCCTCTGCAAAGCTTACAAAGCATTCCTTCGCCCACCATCTGGAAAATCAGATCACTCTTCCATCTTGCTGCTGCTGAGGTACAGGCAGAAGCTGAAACGAGAGGCAGCCATTGCTAAAATAATCCACTGTTAGTCCGGACAGTCGGCCTCCATGCTACAGCACTGCTTTGATGACGTCAACTGGAATGTCTTCCATGATGAGGATGTCTCTGGGTTCATGGAAGGGGTCATGAGTTTCATCTCGAACTTCACTGAGGATGTTGTCCCCTAGAAATCAGTCAGGGTCTTTCCAAATCAGAAACCCTGGATCAACAGTTCCATGCGAGCAGCATTTACCTCGTGACACAGAGCTTATGCTGCCGGTAATCAGCAAGCGCTCAAGAAATGTAGCTATGACCTGCACAAAGGCATCAAGGCAGCGAAACAGCAATACAGAGACAAGAGTCAGACTCAACTCTCCACCAAAAACACACGCATCTTATGGCAAGGTCTGCACATCATCACAGACTTCAAAGCTAAACGCAGTGGAGTTTCCAACATCAATCCCTCTCTACCAGATGAGCTCAATCTTTTTTATGGTCGATTTGATGTCTCAAATATTAATAAGGAAATCATCACCCTGACACCGTGGTGTCAAGAAAACAAAGGAGCTGGTTGTGGACTACAGGAGAAATGGAGACAGGCTAACCCCTGTAGACATCAGTGGATCTGGGGTTGAGAAGGTGAACAGCCTTCAGTTCCTCGGTATACACATCACCAAGGATCTCACGTGGTCTGTACATACTGTCTGTGTGGTGAAAAATGCACAACAGCGCCTCTTTCACTTCAGACGGTTGAGGAAGTTTGGTATGGGCACCCAAATCCTAAGAACTTTCTACAGGGGCACAATTGAGAGCATCCTGACTGGCTGCATCACTGCCTGGTGTGGGAACTGTACTTCCCTCAATCACAGGACTCTGCAGAGAGTGGTGCAGACAACCCAGCGCATCTGCAGATGTGAATTTTAGATTATGAGGACACTCAGTCCTTGTTTATTTTCATTTAGAAATGCATGCATTAAAAAATGATACAATGTTCCTCCAGAATGATAACACAAGAAAACACAGGACAAGCCAAGACTAAAACTTACAAAACCACATAATTATAACATATAGTTACAACAGTGCCAAGCAATACCATAATTTGATAAAGAGCAGACCATGGGCACAGTAAAAAAAAGTCTCAAAGTCTCGATAGCCTCATCATCTCACGCAGGCGGCAGAAGGGAGAAACTCTCCCTGCCATGAACCCCCAAGCGCCGCAAACTTGCCAATGCAGCACCATTGGAAGCACCCGATCGCAGCGGACTCTGAGTCCGTCCGAAAACTTCGAGCCTCTGACACAGCCTCTCCGAGCACCATCCTCTGCCGAGCGCTTCGAACTCGCCCCAGCCGCCGAGCAACAAGCAAAGCCGAGGACTCGGGGCCTTCTCCAGAGATTCTAGATCACACAGTAGCAGCATCAGCGAAGCAGGCATTTCAGAAGTTTCACCAGATGTTTCTCCGTGCTCTCACGTCCATCTCCATCAAATCAGGATTGTGCACGGCACCCTACTTGACAAATAACAGACATCACCACCGGAGTGGCCGCTGCGAGCTGCGTTGCGCCGTCATCTTCTCCATCTTCCATCATCATTTCCCATGATTCAAGATATTTACAAAGACAGGTATGTAAAACAGACCTGAAGGACTATTGGAGACCGGAGTCACCCCAACCACAAACTGTTCCAGCTGCTACCATCCAGGAAATGGTACCGCAGCATAAAAGCCAGGACCAACAGGCTCCGGGACAGGTTCTTCCACCAGACCATCAGACTGCTTAATTCACACTGATGCAACTGTAATTTCTATGTTATATTGACTAGCCAGTTGTACATGATATGTACTATAATTGCACATCGCACATTTAGACGGAGATGGAATTTAAAGATTTTTATTCGTGTATATGAAGGATGTAAGTAATAATGTCAATTCAATTCAATTCAAATGCTGACCATCAACACCCATCCATACTAATTCCATTGGTGATTCCCTGTGGAACACTGCCACCACTGCCATTACCCTCTACCTCCTCTTACCAAGCCAACCATGGATCGAATTTATCGAGTTGCCAGTAATCAGCTGGAGGAACTCAGCAGCTCATTCACCTGAGCTGAATGCTCACCTTGCTGAGTCCTCCAGCAGGTAGTTTTTTGCTCCAGATTCCAGCTTCTGCACTCTCTTGTGTTACCAAAAGAACGATTAGAAGTCAGTGCTCACTTAGAATTCCTGTTGTTACAGACCACAAAACAAGCCAGAAACCTTGGCGTTCTGATGGACTCCGACCTAAATTTTAACTGCCACAGTAAGACAATTTCAAAGTCAGCCTACTACCATCTTAACAATATACCGACAGTTAAAGGGTTTATTTCTCAGCAAGATCTAGAAAAGCTCATCCTTGCATTCATGTTTAGTAGGCCTGACTACTGAAATGGTGTTTTCACAGGCCTCTGTAAAAATTCCCTCAGACAGCTGCAGTTCACTCAGAACGCCGCTGCTAGAGTCCTCACCAAGACCAAGAAAGTAGAACATATCACTCCTGTTCTCAGATCACTACACCGACTTCCTGTCCATCAGAGGATTGACTACTGGTTTATAAAGCACTGAATGGTCTAGGGCAGTGGTCCTCAACCACTGGGCCGCGGACCGGTACCAGGCCGCAAAGCATGTGCTACCGGGCCATGAGGAAGCGATGAATCAGCTGCACCTTTCCTCATTCCCTGTCATGCACTGTTGAACTTGAACACAGGGTTGCCAACTGTCCCGTATTAGCCGGGACATCCCGTATATTGGGCTAAATTATTTTGTTCTGTATTTCCCCTGCTAAAGTAGAGCATTCCTATGAAACCTTTTGTGCCAAAATGGCGTGAAGCGAAGAAGTAATTACCATTAATTTATATGGGAAAAATTTTTGACCGTTCCCAGGCCCAAAAAATAACCTAACAAATCATACCAAATAATACATAAAACCAAAAATAACACTAACATATAGTAAAAGCAGGAATGATATGATAAATATACAGCCTATATAAAGTAGAAATAAGGTATGTACAGTATAGTCGGGAAGATGAAGGCAAAACCGATTTGTGGTGAAAAATCGGCACGTATGAGCATGCGTACATCACATGCACACGTCGCGCATGTGCACACAGGTGCCCGCGCAAGGCTTCATGGTCATGGTAGTCTTTCCTGGGGTAAAGGGTCCCAGGATTTGATTGCTACTTTTGTCCCTTATTTGGGAGTGAGAAAGTTGGCAACCCTAACTGTAAAAGACATGTTGAGGTGAGTTTAACCCTACTTGAACATCATCCCCCCCCCCCCTCCAGTTCGGCCGGTCCACAAGAATATTGTCAATATTAAACCGGTCCGCGGTGCAAAAAAGGTTGGGGACCCTGGTCTAGGGCCAAAATACATCTCCCATCTCTTGTTGCATTATGAACTTTCTCGAGCTCTCAGGTCGTCTGGGGTGGGTCTGCTTACCGTCCCCAGGGTCAAAACTAAATATGGTGAAGCAGCTTTTAGTTCCTATGCTCCGGATATAAAATAACCTTCCAGATGATCTGAAATCTGCCCCAACTTTAAGCTCTTTTAAATCGAGACTTAAAGCTTTATTTCTTTATTTTATGTGATTTTATTCCTTTATATTGTCTGAAAGTTGATGTTTGATTTTTTTTATATCTTGTTTTCTGTAAAGCACTTTGAACTGCCTTGGGTTTGTAAAGTGCTGTACAAATAAACTGGCCTTGCCTTGCCACATTGGAGCTGGTGCAAGTTGCAAAGGATGATTTGTTGAAGGCTTGGAGAGAAGTAAGTGAGGCTTAGAGAAGTCTGCCTTGTCCAGGAGGATGGGAGGTGGGAACAACACGTGGTGGAGGGGAAGCCACAATTCAGGAGGAAGGAGGACATTTTAGAGGCACCTGTGTGGAAAGTCTTGTCAGAGAACAATGTACTTGTTCTAATGTACATGTATTTGCAAATATGACAATAGAGTCATAGAGCAGTAACAGGCCTTTCGGCCCATCTAGTCCATACTGAACTATTATTTTGCCTAGTCCCATTGAGCCACACCTGCACTATGCAGTATTCTGCTATACCCCTCCCATCCATGTACTAATTCAAGTTTCTCTTAAATGTTGAAATTGAGCCTGTATCCACGCCTTCTGGCAGCTCGTTCCACACTCTGTTTCCTCTTAGATATTTCACCTTTCACCCTTAACCTATGACCTCTAGTTCTTGTCTTACCCAGTCTCAGTGGTAAATAATCTCAACTTTAAATTTTACTTTTTTTAAACTTTGATTTAGAGATACTGCCAGAGTAGACCAGGCAAGCGACTATTATACATTCTACAGGCACAGTATAGCCAAAGTGCACCAGTGGAGGTAATGAACATTTAGGGCAGTTGGTAGGGTGCCATTCATATGGCTGTTTTAACTGAATGGAGATGTTTTGTGTTGTTGGAGTTGCACACTCTTCTGGGCAAGTGCTCCACCCCACTCCTGATATCGCCTGTAGGTGACACAAAGATCTTAGCATTTGGAGGTTGTGGGGGGCGTGGGGGTTTCATTGCTACAAGATATCCAGCCCATGACCCACACTTGTAGTCACTGTTGCTATGTCATTCATTCATTCCTATTGTGACATGGGTGATCATGGTCTTGACTCTGATTGCTCTTGACAAATTATTCGACAGAAGTGATTTGCCATTGTTTTCTTCTGGGCAGTGTGTTTACAAGACAGGTGACCCCAGCCATTATCAATACTGTCCGAAGACTGTCTGCCTGGTATCAGTGGTGACATAACCAGGACTGGTGATGTGCACCATCTCTCTAATCAGGGGGCTAAGTAGGTGTTACTCTCTGCCCAAGGGTGACCTGCAGGCTAGTGGAGGAAAGGAGTGCCTTCCACCACCTTTGGTGGAGATGTACATATCTACTCCGACACCCCAGTGGTAATGTAGCTGATCTGTTTGTGTTTGTGGTGAGTAATATGGCTAGCAGAGGACTCAGCAAAGGCAATAGCATTGAATATGAAAAGACGGTGGTTAGATATGCTCTGTTTGCAGATGGCTATTGTCCAGCAATCTCATGGTACAAATATTACACCAGCAGTGGTACCCAGATCAGCTGAACACAAGCACGAATTGTGAAGTTGTGACAAAAGTTGAACATTGATTAAGCATGGTTGGTCAGGGACACTGCATTGAGGAATTCCTTTACTGATGTTCAGGTGCTGGGACAACAATCACAAACATTGTCCTTTGTACCATTCCTGACTCCAACCACCAGAGTGCTTTTCCTTTAATGCCCACTGACCGGCTTTTCCAGGGGTTCTTAATACCACAGTCAAATTCTACCTCAATGTCAAGGGTAGTCTCTCTCACCCTCAGCTCCTTGATCGATGGCTGTGATGATTCCCTATTATCAAGGAGGGGTTTGTGGTCCAAGACAGCTCCCCTGTGATGTTCATTCCCAAGAACTTAAAGCTGGACATCCCTTCCACTGCTTCACCGTTTACAAGTAGTGGAACTTGTTAATACTTTGCAACACACAAAATGCAGGAGGAACTCAGCAGTCAAGGCAGCATCTATTGAAAAAAGTAAAGTTGACGTTTCGGGCTGAAACCCTTCATTCAGCATTTAGTATGTATTGCTTGGATTTCCATTATCTGCAGATTTTCTCTTGTTAATACTTTTTGGATTTCCTGAAATCAGTAATCATTTTTGTGGGCTTTTCTTTGATGTTGAGTGAAAGGTTATGGTTATTGCATCATTCAGAGAGTTTGTGCACCTCCTCTCTGTATGCTGTTTCATTGCAATTTGTAATTAATCCAATCCCTGTGGTGTCTGCAGATCTGATTAAGGAGTTGGTGGCACAGGCGTAGGCAGAGGCAGAGTTACGGGTGAAAAGAGTGTACAGGGGTTGGGCTCACTGCACATCCGTGGCGTTCAGGGTCAGGAAGGTTGATGGTGTACTTGTCTGGTCTGACCTTCTGGGTGTGATTGGTAAGAAAATCCAGAATCCAGTTGCAAGTTGATGTGTTGAGTCCCAGATTGTGTAGTTTAATGGTCAACTTATTGAGGAGTATGGCATTGAAGGCAGAACTGTAGTCAATTAAAAAAAAACATTCTGGCATAGGTGTCCTTACGCTCCAGGTGTTCCAGTATGACGTGGAGAGCAATGGAGATGGAGTCCTCAGTTGATCTATTTGCCTTGTCAGCAAACTGGTGCTGGTCCAGATTAACAGGGATGACGTTCTTAATGTGGGACATAACTAGTCTCTCCCAGCACTCGCCGGCTACGGGGGTGAGTGCAGCCGGTCTGTAGTCGTAGTGACATGTTACCACTGACCGCTTTGAAACATGCAGGGACTACAGCAAAGGACAGAGAGAGGTTATAGATTTCAGTAAAAATCTCTGCCAGCTGGTCAGCGCAGTCCCTGAGGACCCTCCTACCTGGTCCAATTACTTGGTGTGTGTTGATACTGCAGAGAGTAGGTCTTACCTTGTGTGTGCTCGGTGTCAGTGCTGTGACCTCCTCAGGTCCTTCGTCACTAGTTTGTGGAATGCTGGTCAGAAAAGTAAAATGAATGGGAAAGTGACAGGTTGAATGTTAAGTTGATTCAGTTGTAGGAAGCAAGTAAATCTGAGGAGTGGAAAAAGCTGTAGTGGTGGATGAGTGTGTCCAGTCAGTGCAGTGGTGAACACAAGATCCAGCTGTTTTTGTGATGTCCGTCAGTGAGATATCAGGAAGACAGGTTTATGAGTATGGAGTGTGTTGACTACCTGTACAAACAAAAGTAACTGATGGCGATGATTAACCTGCAGATGGCAGGAATTTGTCAATTGGCTGGTCAAGAGGACAAAATAGTCGCGTGGAATTCAGATTTGAGAAGTCCACAGGAAAATGTCACAGTGACTGGACACTGAATAGGTGAAGGAACAGAAGGCCCCTAGAGACCAGAACCAAAGGATCTCAAAGTAGGCAAAAGTAGGTAAGTTGACTATGAAGGCACAAAGAATATATTGCTAACCAAGGTGTTGATGGGCAGGAAGACCAGCACTGTAACACACCTCTTTCAGCTCCTCTCTTCCTACTACCCAGGAACTCAAAGGTCTTTCCTGGTGAAGCAGTGAAGTATGTGCTCTTTTTCCAGCCCAGGGTACTGCATTCAGTCTTCACTGTGTGTTCTCTACACTCAAGAAACCAATGCAGACTGGGCGACCCGGAGCTTACAGCTGCCACTTTAATTCAGAAACACAATATGGTCCTCATGTTTAACCCTACCAGCCTCCATGTCCAGCATATCATCCTTCATCAGTGAGATCCCAGTCACACCTGCTTCTCCTCACTTTCCAACTCTTTCTGTGACTCCGTGGTTCTCTCATCCCTCTTCACCCACCCGTTTCTGAGACCTGGAAGATTCCAGATCCAAGACTCAAGAAACCAATGCAGACTGGGCGACCCGGAGCTTACAGCTGCCACTTTAATTCAGAAACACAATATGGTCCTCATGTTTAACCCTACCAGCCTCCATGTCCAGCATATCATCCTTCGTCAGTGAGATCCCAGTCACACCTGCTTCTCCTCACTTTCCAACTCTTTCTGTGACTCCGTGGTTCTCTCATCCCTCTTCACCCACCCGTTTCTGAGACCTGGAAGATTCCAGATCCAAGACTGTTTAATGTCACTTCCTGTACACAACTGTAAAGGAGAACAAAATAATTGTTACTCCAGATCCAATACAGAACAAAAGATAAAGACCACAGTAATAATAATAAAAACTAAGAGTGTAAATTAATCAATTAGCTTGTATACGTAGATTGATTGTTTGCTCATGAAGTGATGCGAGGCTTTACAAAAGGTGACTAATGGGCAATAAAAAAGTAGCCGTGGTTGATCAGCCTTACTCCTTGGGGAAGGTAACTGAGTCTGGTGTGGATGCTACATAGCCTCCTCCCCGATGGGAGTGGGACAAACTGTCCATGAGCAGGGTGTGTACAATCCTTCATGACATTTGTACTGTTCTCCTTGTGTGTGAAGCAGGAAGTTCACAATTCCGTAGTAGGTCAAACTCCACTCAGCTGACACAGGAGTCAAGGTATAATGTCCAAGTTCCAGGTGTTTTTTTTTTGGACATCACTCACGTATACAATCGAATGAAATTGGGTACTCACGTATACAATCAAATAAAACTGGGCACTCACGTATATAATCGAATAAAATATGGTGTATTGGCCTTCATCAATCGTGGAACTGAATTTAGGAGCCGAGAGGTAATGTTGCAACTATATAGGACCCTGGTCAGACCCCACTTGGAGTACTGTGCTCAGTTCTGGTCGCCTCACTACAGGAAGGATGTGGAAACTATATAAAGGATACAGAGGAGATTTACAAGGATGTTGCCTGGATTGGGGAGCATGCCTTATGAAAATAGGTTGAGTGAACTCGGCCTTTTCTCCATGGAGCAACAGAGGATGAGAGGTGACCTGATAGAGGTGTATAAGATGATGAGAGGCATTGATCATGTGGATAGTCAAAGGCTTTTACCCAGGGCTGAAATGGCTAGCGTGAGAGGGCACAGGTTTAAGGTGCTTGGGGGTAGGTACAGAGGAGATGTCAGGGGTAAGTTTTTTACGCAGAGAGTGGTGAGTGCGTGGAATGGGCTGCCGGCAACGGTGGTGGAGGTGGATATGATAGGGTCTTTTAAGAGGCTTTTGGATAGGTACATGGAGCTTAGAAAAACAGAGGGCTATGGGTAAGCCTAGTAATTTCTAAGGTAGGGACATGTTCAACACAACTTTGTGGGCCAAAGAGCCTGAATTCTGCTGTAGATTTTCTCTGTTTCTATGTTTCTAAAACTGGGCACTCACATATACAATTGAATAAAACTGGGCACTCATGTGTACAATCGAATAAAACTGGGCACTCACGTATACACTCGAATAAAAGTGAGTGCTCGCTTATGTGCACAATCGAATAAAACTGAACGCTCGCGTAAACAATCGAATAAAACTGAGCACTCACGTAAACAATTGAATAAAACTGATAGCTCACATATACAATCGAACAAAACTGAGCCCTCACGTATACAATCGAATAAAACTGGGCACTCTCGTGTACAATCGAATAAAACTGGGCACTCACGTAAACAATTGAATAAAACTGAGCGCTCGCGTATACAATTGAATAAAGCTGATTGCTCACGTGTACAATCGAATAAAACTGGGCCCTCACATATACAATCGAAGAAAATTGGGCCCTCACATATACAATCGAATAAAACTGATTACCCTGCAATCAAATAAAACTGGGCCCTCACGTATACAATCGAATAAAACTGGGCACTTGGTCACAAGTACAATCGAATAAAACTGGGCGCTCACGTAAACAATTGAATAAAACTGGGTGCTCACATATACAATCGAATAAAGTGGGGCACTCCCATGTACAATCGAATAAAACTGAGCTCTCACATAAACAATCGAATAAAACTGATTACCCTGCAATCGAATAAAACTGGGTGCTTGCTCGCGTATACGATCTGTTACATACCTTCTGACTGTCTTATGAGGATGATGTAATGGTTTTGTGGAGGTCACATGATGTAATTTTTCCACCAGTGAGGTCACATGATGACCTGTTCTCAACAGGTATATAAAGGAGACCCCTGGTGTGACGCAGTTAGTTTTTCAGTTTAGTTTTGTGTTAGATACTCCATTATGCTGTGTATTCATCTTATGGCACAGTTTTGTTTTCAAGTGGAGTTCTACTTTCTATTGTAAGTAGTATCGTAGAGTGAAGACCTTACCAAAGTACAGGAATTCGCAGAGTCGAGTAAAGCTGATATCGTTTAGTGGTTTTGGAGAGGATCGACCTTTATTGAATCTTCATTCAAGAAACAGTGACCTGCATGAGATAAACTCTGCTAAAGTAGGAAAGGTTGTGAAGTGTCTATTCTCCAGAGGAAAAGGTCAGTTCCTTTAAACTGTTTTATTTCCATCGTTGTGAATCCTGTGGACAAGGCAGGTTCCAGCTGGGATCAGTAGTAACGTCACGTCTTCGAGGAATTCTTTACTTCAGGAAAGTCTCTCCTAATTGACTGTATAAATCTCTTTGACTTTCGAATTTACCATTCTAAGAACTGTGTTCGAATCTACCACTTTAAGAACTGTTTTCGCATTTACCCTTTTAAGAACTGTGCCAGAGTTGCCGTATAGCAGTTAACTTCCGGTTAAGTTAGTCGTTTAAATACATTTTGCTATTTTTGAGCAGAGTTTAATAAACGTTTGTCTTTATAAAACCTGACTCAATTCTATATTCATTGTTGCCGGTCACGTAACAAAAATTGGGGGCTCGTTGGGATTGTTCCGGTTTTGAGATTAAGTGCTTGTTTAATTATCAATCTGATTTGGAAAAGGGAACACACTGATTCTTTTGTTTTATTGGTCTGTGTGGGTGGTATTCGGCAGTAATGACTATTGACGACTTTATGGAATCGCCTAACCCAGAGTTTTTAGCAAAGGTGACTAAGGGTGATGTATCCGAGATTGCTAGAAGGTTGGACCTTAAAGGAATTACGAAGGTTACAACAAAGCCCGTAATTCAGAGAAAAATTGTGGGTGTTTTTGATGAAGCAGAGTTAGATAGGTTCCCTGTAAGTAAAGCAGCGATCCAGTTACACCTGGAACAGGTAGCGTTAGAAAAGCTTAGAGTAGAAGCTGACTTAAAACAGAAACAATTAGAAGCTGACTTGGAACGATGTCAGTTAGGAACTGCAAATAAGCAGAGGGAATTTGAAGAAAGAGAAGCAAATAAAAGGAGGGAGTTTGAGCTACAGATGGAGAAAGTAAAATCCAGGAATCAGGTTTCTGGTCCGAGGAGACAGTTTGTTGCTAGTCAAGAGGTTATTTTGGTTCCTCCATTTAATGAAACAGAAGTGGACAAATATTTCCAACATTTTGAAATTGTTGCTCTGAGTTCAGGCTAGCCGAAAGATAAAATGGCCAGTGATGTTACAAAGTGTAATTAGAGGCAAGGCACAACAAGTTTATACAGCTTTAACTGCTGAGCAAGCACTTGATTATGATATTGTGAAGCAGCACATATTGAAAGCATATGAACTGGTTCCAGAACCTTATAGAGAGAGGTTCAGAAATTTGAAGAAATCTGTGGAAAAAACTTATGCGGAATTTGCCTACGAGAAATCTGTGTGTTTTGAGAGATGGGTTTCCTCTAAAAATGTGAATGGGGAGTATAATAATGGGGAGGTGGGAGGAGAAGATGGCAGCACGCCGTGCATTAGCAGCCCTCCGGTGAAAAATGATATCATATCTGTTAAATAGGGGCTGTGGACAATTCTGATTTGATGGAGACGGACTTGAAAGCACTGAGGAACATCTGGAGAAATTTCTGAAATGTTCATTCGCCACTGTCATTACTGTGTGGTGGGGAATCTTTCGGAAGGTAGGCCTCAAAATCCCTGGCCTTGCCTGCTTTTGGCGACTGAGAAGGAGGTCGAATCGTTCGGACAGAGATGGCACTCAGTACTCGGTGTCGGAGAGCTGATCAGAGCTCAAAGTTTTCGGATGACTCAGAGTCGGATTGTGGTTGGCATGGCAGGGAGAGTTTTTCTTCCTTCTCCTGTCTGGGTGAGATGTGGGACATTTGAGAAACTTTGAACTTTACTGTACTCACGGACTTCTTCATCAGGTTATGGTGTTGTTACACTGTTTGTAACTATATGTTATAATTATGTGGTTTTGTCAGTTTTTTTCAGTCTTGGTCTGTCCGGTGTTTTGTGATATCACACCGGAGGAAATAATGTATCATTTTTTAATGCATGCATTACTAAGTGACAATAAAAGAGGACTACATGTCTTCATAATCATTAATAAATTGAAAGAGTTGATTTTATTGGAGGAATTTAAAAGGTGCATCCCTATTGAAGTAAGGATATACTTAAATGAGAGGGACATTGCTACATTGCAGGAGTCTGCTAAATTAGCTGATGAGTACGCTTTAATTCATAAGAGTAGATTTCCTCACGGTGGAACTTTTAAAAGGAAAGATAGCACAGAGAGTCAAGGTAAACCAGAAATTAAGTCAGAAGTTAGTGAGAAAGGTAAAACTGAAGGGAAACATGTGAAGGAAAGATATTTTGGTCTTATTTGTAATTATTGTAAGAAACCTGGTCATGTAATAGCTAACCGTTTTCAATTGAAGAAGAAAGAGAAGGAAGCAGTCCCAGATGCTTGTGTGCAGCATATTGAAACAGCTGTAAATCCACAGGGTTTGATAAGTGCAAATGAAGCTTTGTCAGAGTCTGACCAAGTTAAGAGGGATATGAACATTTTATAACCGAAGGATTTGTATCTATCACAAAGGGGTGCTGGGAACGGACCCAAATGCGAGACACAGACACTGAAGTACAAGGAACAGGACTTGACTAGAGTAGGGACGTGACAGGATTCAGGCAAGGAGCAGGGACAAGAAAGCAAACTTGGGCTAGGGAAAGCGGGACCAGGACTAGAAACCATGGACTAGGAGACAAGGCTTTGACTCCAAGCCCGAGACTGGACAAGGACCCAGAACCTGGGTCTTGCCTCAGGCTCGGACCCCAGAACCAGGCAAGGACATGAGATGGCTTAGGACAGAACGTGGCTGGGGTCTAGAGGCCTCAGCTCGGAGACAGGCTGGGGTCTTTTCTCTTGAGGCTTGAGGCTGGGGTCTTGGGTCTCAAGCTTGGCTGCGGGATCTTCGAGGCTAGGGTTCTTGGAGCTTGGCTGTGGAATCTTCGAGGCTTGGGTTCTTGGAGCTTGGCTGCGGGATCTTCAAGGCTTGGGTTCTTGAAGCTTGGCTGCGGGATCTTCAACGCTTGGGTTCTTGGAGCTTGGCTGTGGGATCTTCGAGGCTTAGATTCCTGGAGCTTCTCCTGGGCAGGACACGGAACTTCACCCCATGGAGACAAGGACAGGGAGGGACGGACCCAACCGCAGGGTAACGGCAAACAGACTGCTTACCCGATGGAGGCAAGGGACAGGAAATGAGCTCAATCCAGGGTGGCTCTGAGTCTCGGGGCAGCCAGCAACCTTGGCTGGCAACAGAAATGGCTGAATCCATACCACGATGGCTGCTCCGATGAATGGCAACAAGGCTCCATGAAACGGTGGTCCTCCAACCAGGCCTAGAGATCATGAATGGTTTCACTAGCCTTCCATCAGCAGGTACAAGGGGGACTGACGGGACAAACCAGCAGCCCACACTCGACCCCAAGGCCACTTATATTCCAAGCCCCAAGATGGGAATCATGTGCCTATGATTAACTCAACCAAACAAGGGACAGCTGGAAGACCCGGAGTCCTGAGTCCACGGACCGGACCATGAACCGGAATGCGGACTTCACAGACCGGACCATGACAGTATCCTTGAAAGAGGGATCCAATCCAGTGCCAATAAAAATTCTTAGGGATACTGGAGCTTCTCAATCACTTATATTAGACAGTGTTCTAAGGTTTAGTAATGAGTCTGACATTGGTGAGCTAAACTATATAAGAGGTGTTAGGAGTGCCCTTATGCCTGTACATTTGTACAGAGTAAATTTATGGTCAGTGTTAGTTACAGGACTTGTTAAAGTAGGACTACAATCCAGTTTACTTGTGAATGGTGTTTCTCTATTGTTAGGGAATGACTTGGCAGATGGACAAGTTTTTCCTGAAGTGCATTTGACAACAAAGCCTATTTCTGAGGAACAAAAGAGGGATTCTAAAACAGATTCTTCCTGTGTTGTAACCAGAGCTATGCCTAAAAAGATTGATGTGCAAGATGGGTCTGTTACCCATGATTGTTCAACTCAAGATTCAAATTTTGAGGACGTGTCAGAAACTTTCTTACCTTCATTGTTTGATCAGGATTTTGGTAGTAAGTCTGACCATGAAGATTTGTCTTTATCCCAGAAGGAGATGATAGCAGAGCAGGGTAGAGACCCTGAGATTATCAAATTAAAAGAACAAGCTCTTCCAGATAGTGAAATTGAGAAGGTACCAGTAGGATATTATTTTGAAAAGGGAGTATTAATGGAGATCACCTACAATTCCTGCAAGTGAAGAATGGGAAGTTCATCACCAGGTAGTAGTTCCTAAAGTTTACCGGAATGAAATTTTGACTATGGCTCATAGTATGCCTTTGGGTGGCCATCAAGGTGTAAAGAAAACTATGAACAAGGTTTTTAGACATCTTTACTGGCCTAGTTTAAGAAATGTCACACTGGCAGGGCATAGGGAGCAAGGGTGGACCCAAATGCAAGACACATCTTGTGAGGTTACTTAGGTTTAGTTTATTGTACGATACCAGGACAGCAAGACAGAAGCAGGAATAGCGAACAGGATAAGGACTCAGGACTACGACTAGGCTGGGACCAAGGGTCTGGGCTAGGACTCGGAATCAGCTCCCAGAACTAGAGGAGACATGAAGAGGCTAAGGTATGGACTCCGAGCCCGAAACTGGGCAAGGACCCAGTACCTGGTCTTGCCTCGGGCTCGGACCCCAGAACCAGGCATGGACATGATATGGGCTAGGGAGAGGAGGAACATGGGCACACAGAGCCTCGGTCTCGGGAGAGCAGGTACATGGAACCGTGGACACATTCACAGAACACAGAGTTGGGACCCCTCCTTGGGTACAGGACATAGGGCTGGAACTGGCACACAGAACAGAGAGCCAGGACCCCTCCTTGGGTACAGGACATAGGGCCGGGACTCGCACACAGAACAGAGAGCCAGGACCCCTCCTAGGGTACAGGAAATAAGGCCGGGACTCATGACCCTCCGCAGGGCAACGGCAAGACAGCCTGACTTACTCCACGGGGGCAAGGACAAGACACGACGAGACATGACTCCCCGTGGGGCAACGGCAAGACGACCAGACTTACCCCATGGAGGCGAGGACAAGACAAGACCAACACGAATGAACACCAGACAGTACCTATCTAGCTCCGGTGATGGAACTAGACCGAAGTGCAGGCAGGGGCTGCAGATGAGGGCTAGAGGCGAGAGGGGCAGAGATTCAGACAAGGGGGTAGGACAGGAATTACAGACCACCAGGGCCAGGACTAGAGTCAGAACTGGAAGCCGCCAGGACCAGGACGTGGACGTGGTACTTGAACGCTGCCAGGGCCAGGACATGGACGTGGTACTAGGATGCCGCCAGAGCCAGGACATGGACGTGGTACTTGGATGCCGCCGGAGCCAGGATGTGGTGCTTGGGACCTCTGGGTAGTGCCGAGCTCTCAACTCGGCCCGGGAACAGTAGACAGCGGCTCTTGATTCTCTCCGGCGGGTTAACTGACGGACCCACCTTGATGAGGAAACTTTGCAGGCTCACTTCGGCAAGGTAACTTGACAAGGTTGCTCCGGTAAGGAAAGGTGAATTACTGGCACTTGCTTCGGGCGGAGACAAGGCTTGCTCCGGCCAGATGACATTGACACGCCGTGACTTTGCAGACTTTGTAGACGCTCCCGCACCGAACGGCTGAAAGCTGGAGACTATAAACTACTGGTTCAGCTGAGTGTTAGTTGCCTCTAATCACCAAAGTCGAGGGACATGGAAAAACAGGGAATCAACAGTCCGGATCGTAACATAAACAAGCTAAATTTAAAGGGACCCCAATCCGGACCATGACAAGAAAAGATGTGGTGACATTTTTCAGGACGTGTCATACTTGCCAAATTGTGGATAAACCTAATCAAATTACTCCAGTGGCCCCACTGCAACCTATTCCAGCATTTGATGAACCATTTTCCAAAATTATTATAGATTGTGTAGGCCCATTGCCAAAAACCAAGACTGGACATCAATACTTGCTGACCATCATGTGCACAGCATCTAGCTTTCCAGAGGCCATACCACTCAGGAATATAACAGCTAAAACTGTAATAAAGGCTCTTATAAAATTCTTTACTTATTTTGGGTTGCCTAAGGAAATACAATCCGATCAAGGTAGTAATTTTATGTCTGAATTATTTCAGCAGATTGTTCATAAACTGGGAGCAAAACAGATTACCTCATCTACATACCATCCAGAATCACAAGGAGCCTTGGAGAGATTCCATTCTACCCTTAAAACTATGATTATGGTGTATTATGTGGAAAATGAGAAGGACTGGGATGAAGGCATACATTTACAACTTTTTGCAGTATGGGAGGCAGTACAGGAATCATTAGGTTTTAGTCCTTTTGAACTTGTGTTTCGGCATAGAGTTAGAGGACCTTTGGCCTTGTTGAAAGAACAGTGGATTAATAAAGAGGTACATACGAATTTGTTGGATTATGTTTTAAAATTCAAGGAAAGGTTACATAAAGCTTGTAGTTTAGCTAAGGAAAACTTAAAATCGGCTCAGGAGAAAATGAAAATGTGGTATGATAAGGATGCTACAATGAGGTCATTTAAGCCTGGAGATAAGGTGTTAATTCTTTTCCCGGTGCAAACGAACCCATTACAAGCTAAATTTCATGGTCCTTATGAAGTTATATCCAAAGTTAATTATGTGGATTATGTGATAAAAATGTCAGATCGAAGAAGGCCCACACAGCTTTGTCATATAAATATGATCAAACCATATTATGAGAAACAGTCTGCTGCTATGACTGTTGTGGTCAATAATAATGAATCTGATCCCACTAGGAATTTAATGGATGATTCATTTGAAACTCATTTTAAACCCAACATTATTTCTGCCAGGTTACCAAACTCAACAATTCTGGAAAATATTGATGAGAAATTAGCTCATTTACAGCCAGAGCAGAGGCAGCAGATGAAACAGTTAATTTTTAAATATAGGGATTTATTTCCAGATGTTCCTCAAAGAACCACAGTAGCCTTGCATGATGTAGATGTTGAAGATGCAAAACCCATAAAACAACATCCATATCGGATGAACAGGGAAAGATGTGAACAAGAAATTAAGTATATGTTGGAGAATAATATTATTAGACCTTCTAATTTGAATTGGAGTTCACCTTGTGTTATGGTGCCTAAGCCAGATGGTAGTATTTGGTTTTGTACTGATTACAGGAAGGTGAATACTGTGACAAAAACTGATGCATATCCAATCCCTAGAGTGGATGATTGTGTGGATAAAGTGGGAAAAGCCAAGTTCCTTACAAAGATTGATTTGTTAAAAGGTTATTGGTGTGTTCCATTGATGGATGGAGGTAGAGAGATTTCTGCATTTGTAACCCCATCTGAGTTAAATGAATATAATGTTCTTCCATTTGGGTGAAGAATGCACCAGGTACTTTCCAGCGGATGGCTAGTTCTGTGATTCATGGGTTAAAAGATACAGATGCCTATATTGATGATTTAGTGACACAAAATGATACTTGGAAAGCACATATTGCTACAGTAGAGAAACTATTTGAAAGACTTTCAAAAGCTAAGTTAATAGTTAACTTAGCTAAAAAGTGAATTTGGTCATGCCACTGTGACTTACCTTGGTTATGTTGTGGGTCAAGGTAAGTTAGCTCCTGTTCAAGCAAAAGTTCAGGCAATTTTAGAAATACCCACTCGGGGAAAAAACTCTCACAATATTCTTGGGAATGGTAGGATATTGACGAAAATTTTGTAAGAACTTTGCTAACATTGCCCTTCCATTAACTAGTCTCTTGAAGAAAAATGAAAAATTTGTTTGGACAGAGCCTTGTCAGGAAGCATTTGATAAATTGAAAACTATTCTATGCCATCAACCTGTGCTCAGGTCACCTGACTTTGAAAAGCCAATTTCATTAGCTGTAGATGCTAATGATAAGGCTGCAGGAGCAGTGTTACTTCAAAGGGATGAGGGAGATGAGGTTGATCGTCCAGTAGCTTACTTTTCTAAGAAATTTAATGACAATCAAAGGAATTATTCAACTATAGAAAAGGAATTATTATCTTTTGTTTTGGCTTTACAACATTTTGATATGTATGTTGGTACAACTCAGAAACTGCTCAAAGTTTACACCAATCATAATCCATCAGTATTTTTGAGTAAGATGAAAAACAAAAATAGAAGGTTACTTAATTGGAGTTTAATGTTACAGGAGTATAATATTTTGATAATTCATATTAAAGGCAAAGATAATGTGATTGCTGATTGTCTAACTAGATACTGAATATGCAATGTAATTTTTTTTATGGAGTGATATTTTAACATTTGTAACACTCCTACTGTATATTAGTTTGTAAAATGCTGTATGATAATACTCCGTATACTGTTTATGTTGTAAATTCTATACATCTGGGTTTTTTTTGTAAATAGTTGTTAAAATTTTGCTCATAAAAGAACAAATTTTTTGGAGGGAGGTGTTACATACCTTGTGACTGTCTTATGAGGATGATGTAATGGTTTTGTGGAGGTCACATGATGTAATTTTCCCGCCAGTGAGGTCACATGATGACCTGTTCTCAACAGGTATATAAAGGAGACCCCTGGTATGGCGCAGTTAGTTTTTCAGTTTAGTTTTGTGTTAGATACTCCATTATGCTGTGTATTCATCTTATGGTGCAGTTTTGTTTTAAAGTGAAGTTCTACTTTCTATTGTAAGTAGTATCGGAGAGTGAAGTCTTTACCAAAGTACAGGAATTTGCAGAGTTGAGTAAAGCTGATATCGTTTGGCAGTTTTGGAGAGGATCGACTTTTATTGAATCTTCGTTCAAGAAACAGTGACCTGCATGAGATAAACTCTGCTAAAGTAGGAAAGGTTGTGCAGTGTCTATTCTCCAGAGGAAAAGGTCAGTTCCTTTAAACCATTTTATTTCCGTTGTTGTGAATCTTGCAGACAAGGCAGGTTCCGGCTGCGATCAGCAGTAACGCCACATCTTTGAGGAATTCTTTACTTCAGGAAAGTCTCTCTTAATTGACTGTATAAATCTCTTGGACTTTCAAATTTACCATTCTAAGAACTGTGTTCGAATCTACCACTTTAAGAAGTGTTTTCGCATTTACTCTTTTAAGAACTGTTCCAGAGTTGCCATATAGCAGTTAACTTCCGGTTAAGTTAGTTGTTTAAATACATTTTGCTATCTTTGAGCAGAGTTTATTAAATGTTTGTTTGTTTTTATAAAACCTGACTCATTTCTATATTCATTGTTGCCGGTCACGTAACAAAAATTGGGGGCTTGTTGGAATTGTTCCGGTTTTGAGGTTAAGTGCTTGTTTAATTATCAATCTGATTTGGAATAGGGAATACACCAATTCTTTTTTAAACGCAAACAACAGGAATTCTGCAGATGCTGGAAATTCAAACAACACACATCAAAGTTGCTGGTGAACGCAGCAGGCCAGGCAGCATCTGTAGGAAGAGGTGCAGTCGACGTTTCATGCCGAGACCTTTCGTCAGGACTAACTGAAGGAAGAGTGAGTAAGGGATTTGAAAGTTGGAGGGGGAGGGGGAGATCCAAAATGATAGGAGAAGACAGGAGAGGGAGGGATAGAGCCAAGAGCTGGACAGGTGATAGGCAAAAGGGGATACAAGAGGATCATGGGACAGGAGGTCCGGGAAGAAAGACAAGGGGGGAGGGACCCAGAGGATGGGCAAGAGGTATATTCAGAGGGACAGAGGGAGAAAAAGGAGAGTGAGAGAAAGAATGTGTGCATAAAAATAAGTAACAGATGGGGTATGAGGGGGAGGTGGGGCCTTAGCGGAAGTTAGAGAAGTCGATGTTCATGCCATCAGGTTGGGGGCTACCCAGACGGAATATAAGGTGTTGTTCCTCCAACCTGAGTGTGGCTTCATCTTTACAGTAGAGGAGGCCGTGGATAGACATGTCAGAATGGAAATGGGATGTGGAATTAAAATGTGTGGCCACTGGGAGATCCTGCTTTCTCTGGCGGACAGAGCGTAGATGTTCAGCAAAGCGGTCTCCCAGTCTGCGTCGGGTCTCGCCAATATATAAAAGGCCACACCGGGAGCACCGGATGCAGTATATCACCCCAGTCGACTCACAGGTGAAGCGTTGCCTCACCTGGAAGGACTGTTTAGGGCCCTGAATGGTGGTAAGGGAGGAAGTGTAAGGGCATGTGTAGCACTTGTTCCGCTTACACGGATAAGTGCCAGGAGGGAGATCAGTGGGGAGGGATGGGGGGGACGAATGGACGAGGGAGTTGCGTAGGGAACGATCCCTGCGGAATGCAGAGAGAGGTGGGGAGGGAAAGATGTGCTTAGTGGTGGGATCCCGTTGGAGGTGGCGGAAGTTACGGAGAATAATATGTTGGACCCGGAGGCTGGTGGGGTGGTAGGTGAGTACCAGGGGAACCCTATTCCTAGTGGGGTGGCGGGAGGATGGAGTGAGAGCAGATGTACGTGAAATGGGGGAGATGCGTTTAAGAGCAGAGTTGATAGTGGAGGAAGGGAAGCCCCTTTCTTTAAAACAGGAAGACATCTCCCTCGTCCTGGAATGAAAAGCCTCATCCTGAGAGCAGATGCAGCAGAGACGGAGGAATTGCCAGAAGGGGATGACGTTTTTGCAAGAGACAGGGTGAGAAGAGGAATAGTCCAGATAGCTGTGAGAGTCAGTAGGCTTATAGTAGATATCAGTGGATAAGCTGTCTCCAGAGACAGAGACAGAAAGATCTAGAAAGGGGAGGGAGGTGTCGGAAATGGACCAGGTAAACTTGAGGGCAGGGTGAAAGTTGGAGGCAAAGTTAATAAAGTCAACGAGTTCTGCAGGCATGCAGGAAGCAGCGCCAATGCAGTCGTCGATGTAGCGAAGGAAAAGTGGGGCACAGATACCAGAATAGGCACAGAACATAGATTGTTCCACAAAGCCAACAAAAAGGCAGGCATAGCTAGGACCCATTCGGGTGCCCATAGCTACACCTTTAGTTTGGAGGAAGTGGGAGGAGCCAAAGGAGAAATTATTAAGAGTAAGGACTAATTCCACTAGACGGAGCAGAGTGGTGGTAGAGGGGAACTGATTAGGTCTGGAATCCAAAAAGAAGCGGAGAGCTTTGAGACCTTCCTGATGGGGGATGGAAGTATATAAGGACTGGACATCCATGGTGAAAATAAAGTGGTGGGGGCCAGGAAACTTAAAATCATCGAAAAGTTTAAGAGCATGAGAAGTGTCACGAACATAGGTCGGAAGAGATTGAACAAGGGGTGATAAAACCATGTCGAGGTATGCAGAAACGAGTTCGGTGGGGCAGGAGCAAGCTGAGACAATAGGTCGGCTATAGACCGCTTTGCTGAACATCTACGCTCTGTCCGCCAGAGAAAGCAGGATCTCCCAGTGGCCACACATTTTAATTCCACATCCCATTCCCATTCTGACATGTCTATCCACGGCCTCCTCTACTGTAAAGATGAAGCCACACTCAGGTTGGAGGAACAACACCTTATAATCCGTCTGGGTAGCCTCCAACCTGATGGCATGAACATCGACTTCTCTAACTTCCGCTAATGCCCCACTTCCCCCTCGTACCCCATCTGTTACTTATTTTTATGCACACATTCTTTCTCTCACTCTCCTTTTTCTCCCTCTGTCCCTCTGAATATACCTCTTGCCCATCCTCTGGGTCCCTCCCCCCTTGTCTTTCTTCCCGGACGTCCTGTCCCATGATCCTCTTGTATCCCCTTTTGCCTATCACCTGTCCAGCTCTTGGCTCTATCCCTCCCCCTCCTGTCTTCTCCTATCATTTTGGATCTCCCCCTCCCCCTCCAACTTTCAAATCCCTTACTCACTCTTCCTTCAGTTAGTCCTGACGAAGGGTCTCGGCCTGAAACGTCGACTGCACCTCTTCCTACAGATGCTGCCTGGCCTGCTGCATTCACCAGCAACTTTGATGTTTGTTACACCAATTCTTTTGTTTGATTGGTCTGCGTGGGTGGTATTCGGCAGTAATGACTATTAATGACTTTATGGAATCGCCTAACCTGGAGTCAACACAGATGCAAAAAACCCATTTAAGATCTCCCCCATCTCTTTCGGCTTCATGCATAGATGACCGCGCTAATCTTCAAGTGGACCATTTTTGTCCTTTGCTATCATTATGCTCTTAATACTTCTGAGGATTGGAGGATAGCTAATGTTGTTCTGTTGTTCAAGAAAGGCTCTAAAATAAGATGGGAAATTATAGGCCAGTGAGCCTAATGTTGTTGGGAAAGTTGTTGAACAACAGAACAACATTAGCTATCCTCCAATCCTCCAGCACTTCACCTGCAGTTAAGGACATTTTTAAATGCCTCTGCCAGGGCCCCTGCAATTTCTGCACCAGCATCCCATAAAGTCCAGGGGCACCTTGTCAGGTCCTGGGGATTTAACCACCCTAATTTGTCTCAAGACAGCAAGCACCCCTCTTCTGTAATCTGGATATGGACCATGACCTCTCTGCTGTCTTGTCTCAGTTCTAGACTCTGCATCCATCTCCTGTGTCAATGCAGATGCAAAAAATTGATTTAAGATCTCCCCCATCTCTTTCGGCTTCATGCATAGATGACCGCGCTAATCTTCAAGTGGACCATTTTTGTCCTTTGCTATCATTATGCTCTTAATACTTCTGTAGAAGCCCTTGGGATCTCCTTCACCTTGTCTGCCAGAGCAACCTCATGTCTTCTTGTATCCCTCCTGACTTCCCGTTGAAGTGTTCCCTTGCATTTCCTATACTCCTTGCTGCCTATACCTGCTATGCACTTCCTTCTTCTTCTTAACCAGGGCTTCAATACTCATTGAAAACCAAGGTTCCATAAACCAGTTAGCTTTGCCTTTTATTCTAATAGGAACATACAAACTGTACTCTCAATATTGAAGGCCTCCCACTTACCAAGAATCTCTTTGTCAAAATACAACCTGTCCCAATCCACACCAGCCAGATTCTTTCTGATGCTATCAAAATGATTCTTTCTCGAATTTAGAATCTCAACCCGAGGACCTCTCCTATCTTTTTCCACAATTATCTTGGAAGTAATGGGATGATGGTAACTCGATCCAAAGTGTTGACCTACACATACGCTTCTGCCACTTGCCCTAATGGCAGATCTGCTTTTACACTCCCTGTAGTTGGGACTAAGAAAAAGAGTTGGGAAAAAGAAAATGCAGAGAAGCTAAAGACAGATGGCTAAATGAGGAATGCTCAGAGATAGAAATGCTACAAACCCATAACCCTGGAACAAAGTTGATGCACAGTAAGATTAAAGAACTAACGGGGAAATTACCTTGCTCAGGAAGTGGATGCATCAAGGCAAAAGATGGCAGCTTAATTATGAACAAAGAGGAAATCTTAAACAGATGGACAGAGTATATAAAAGAACTTTTTGAAGACCAAAGAGGAGAAAAACCAAACATAAAGAAGAACCTTGAAGGACCTAGCATTCTAAAATCAGAAATTCGAGCAGCCGTAAATAAAAGAAAACATAACAGAGCAACTGGTCCAGACAATATCACTGTTGAAATGATACTGACCTTAGAAGATTTTGGAATAGAGAAAATAACCGAAATAGCAAATGAAATCTATGATCATGGGGAGATACCTGATGATTTAAGTAAATCAGTGTTCATTTAAGGAATCAGTGGTCATTGATGATTTAAGGAAATCACACTTCCAAAGAAAGAGGAAGCAACAGAATGTGAGTTACATCGTACAATAGGCCTGATGAGCCACGTGACAAAAATTATTCTCAGAGTAATCATGATGAGAGCAAGATGCCAAGAGGACATGGCTTTAAGGTAAGGGGTGGGAAGTTCAAGGGGGATATTAGAGGAAGGTTTTTTTACTCAGAGAGTGGTTGGTGCGTGGAATGCACTGCCTGAGTCAGTGGTGGAGGCAGATACACTAGTGAAGTTTAAGAGACTACTAGACAGGTATATGGAGGAATTTAAGGTGGGGGCTTACATGGGATGCAGGGTTTGAGGGTCGGCACAACATTGTGGGCTGAAGGGCCTGTACTGTGCTGTACTATTCTATGTTCTATGTAAATGCAATTTTCATGCTACAGATGATCTGTTAACGAGCCATCCAGGTACAAAAGGACATCTACCTATGTTTCATTGACTATACAAAAGCTTTTGACACTGTCAGACAGCAAGACCTTCTGGAAATGCTTCAAGATCTTGACATAGATGGGAAAGATATACGCTTCTTAAGAAACTTATACTGGGACCAGACAGCATCCATCAGAATAGAAGGAGAAGTGAGTGAGTATGTGAATATCATGAGAGGAGTCAGGCAAGGTTGTGTCTTTTCGCCAGACTTATTCAACCTGTATAGTGAAAATATCTTGAGAAGTATCAAAGACATCAAAGGATTCACAATTGGAGGCCATAATATAAATAACATCAGATATGCTGATGACATCGTACTAATAGCTGACTCAGAAACAAAACTTCAAGAACTACTCACTATAGTGGCAGCAGAAAGTAATCGCAGAGGCCTCTCACTCAACAGAAAGCATGGTCATCTCCAGAAAGACAAACATCCCACAATGTGTGATCAAAATCGCAAATACAAACATCAAACAAGTCAACAAATTCAAATACCTTGGCAGCCTAATAACAAGTGATGGCATGTGCGACACAGATATCAGATACAGAATAGCAATGGCAAAAGAAACTTTCCAAAAAATGAAGACCATATTAATAGACAGAAAGATGAGCACGTACACTAAAAACAGAATACTGCAGTGCTACATTTATCCTATCCTGACTTATGGAAGTGAATGCTGGATCATTTCCACAGCAATGGAAAAGAGACTAGAAGCAGCTGAATTATGGTTCTACAGGAGGATGTTAAAAATATCATGGACCACACACACATCAAATGAAGAAGTTCTCAGAAGAGCCCAAGCAGTTCGATCACTCATACCAACAATAAGAGAAAGACAACTCAGATTCCCAGGACACATCATACGGAAAGATGAACGAGAAAAACTCATACTCTCTGGAAAGATTGAGGGGAGTAAACCTAGAGGAAGACCTCGGCTCATGTACATCAAAAGCATAGCCAGGGCTACACATCGAGGAAATGGAAGTCATCCAAAAAATGAAGGATAGATCTATATGGAAAACTATGGTCACCAAAGTCCGCATCGGATATGGTACCTAGACAGACAGACAGACTGGTTGGGACCCCTAAATATTGATCAAGGAAGCTTTCCTAAACTGGAAAGAGTGCTGAGAAGATGTACAAGCATGTTGCCAGGACAAGAAGGCCTGAGTTATAGGGAGTAGTTGGCCAGGCTAAATCTTTATTCCTTAGGACATAGAAGACTGAGGAGCCACCTTATCAAAGTGTTTAAAATTATGAGAGGCATTGAGAAGGCAGGGTCTTTGCTCCAGGGCAGAAGCGACGAAAGCTAAAGTAGACACAGAGTGAGAGGGGAAAGATTCAAAAGGGGGCAACTGTTTTATGCAGAGTGTGATGAGTTGCCAGAGGAAGTGGTTGAGGCAGATAGAGGTACAAATACTATAATTTACAAAATTCTTGGATATGTAGTGTACATAGAGAGGTGGGGTTTAGAGGGATATGGGATAAAATTTGGACTTGCTGGGAGGACTCCTTGGTTAGCATGGACATATTGGGTTAAGCCGCTGTATCTGAGCTGTATCATTATGAATCTATCATCCTTGCTACTGTGCCCTTTCTTTATACTAATGAAGCCAAGGTTCCTGTATGCCTCTTGAGCAGGTTTCTGTTGAAGCCACCTTCATACTCCTTTGAAAATTGTATTCTTCAGCAACAATAGACTCATGGTAATTGTATTCTTCAGCAACAATAGACTCATGGTATCAATAAAACCCCTTGAGACTGTGGAAGTTCCTTGTTTCCCTAATGACTCTATCCTTTTCTCAACAACTGTTGATTTGAACCAGATGTTTGCAACTTTTGATTTGACTGAAAATCACTTCTGCCAAGCATTATGGTTGCCTTTTTCCTCTAACACATCACCTGATATCATTATGGTTCCAGTTCCCATGCTGAATTTAATCTCCATCTGTATTATATCAGGAAAACTCTTCCACTTGCTATAATCTGAGGTCACTTAGAACTTTGCTCCTTACTCATACTATCCAGTTCTCCCACCATCACTGTGTCGTCTGATCCACATTGATCCCAGTCATACAGTCCTACAAATCAGAAGCTCACAGCCCCCTTGTCAGTTCTTCTATGACACTCCACCCCACTCCCTGATACCGTATAACCCACAGACATGTGTTCCTCCCTTGATGGACCCCTAACCATCCCCATCTCTCGAAATATGTCCTTACTTCAACTGGCCCTAAATACTGGAATTCTCTTGTTAAACTTCTCCAACTCCATTCACCTTTCCCTCTGGTGCAGGTGTTCCCAACATGGTTAATAGTAGGCGTCCATGGCATAACAAAAATTGGGAACCCCTGCTCTAGTGGCACTCCTTAAAATGAAACTCTGACCATGCTTTTGACCATCTGCCATAATATTGCCTAATTTGGTTTGGAATAATTTTTGTTTGATATATTGTATTGGCTTATAATAAGGGTTCCTTTTTGCATATCATCCTGAAAGATCATGCCATAGATGTACATTGAGGGAGTAAAAGGGAAAGCAGAAAGCAGAACACAGTGTTGCAGATACAGGAAACGTGCACTGCAAGTCAATAATAAGGTACACGGATCCTGACAAGATAGATTGGGAGATCAAGAGTTCTGTTCAGGAGTGAGTCTAAAAGCAGCAGGATAGAGGCTGTCCTTGACCTGGGGGTTCACGTTCTTAGGGTTTTGTATCTTCTGCCCAATTGGAATGGGGAGAAGTGAGAAGCCCGGAGTGGAAGGGTCTTTGATTATGTTCCCAAGGAAGCAGGAAGTATAGACAGGGTCAATGGAGGGGAAGTTTAATTTTGTAACGGACTTGTCTGTGTCAGTTTCTTGCAGTCCTGGACTGAGCAGCTGCCATATTAAGCCATGAACCTAATACTTGGTTCAATTATGGGTGCTGAGGAGAGATTATCTCATTCACCATGCAGACAGTAAGATGCTGTGAAAGCTCCAGAAATTATTTAAACTAGTAATCTGATCAAGAGTTTCAGTTTACACTGAAGGATGTGGTTGCTACAGTGTGCAGCTGTCACTGGAAGCTTGGGATGAGTTACCTCCTTGAAATCCATCCAGGTTATTCATATTTTAAATAATATATATCTTTAATATTGAGCAGCCTTGTTCCATAAGATAATGACAGGAAATTTTGAGAAAAATACTTGGTTAAAACAATGATGTGCAAGAAATCAGCAGAATTATGGCTGTGAACCCTTGCTGAAGCTTGGGTTAAAAAGTAGATCGGGCTGGCAATGCCACCTTCCGGTGAGCAGAATCTCCAGGCATGATTGGGAGAGCTATGGCAATGGAAAAGAGGAATATTAATCAGGCAGTATTAGGGGTAATCAGGGAAGATAGCGTTGATGGTTCTTTATACAGGATTGGGTAGAATTCAGGAACCGAAAAAAAGGGTGATCACTTTGCTGACAATATAGATTGGCAACAGGCCTCCCAAAGTCAGCAAGAGATCAAGAGATAGAGGAGCAAATGTGTGGACAACATCCAGTCAGAGTTATAGTAGAAGAGGGAAGTTAATGTTGGTTACTATATCTAATATGAATAAGGATCGACACCCCCAAAACGCTGCAGAAGCTCAGTAAGTCAGGCAGCATCTATGCAGGGAAATGATATTTCATACCAAGTCCCTTCATGGGACCAAGGATTGCCTTGATGTGAAAAGCTTAGAGGGAGTGAAAGTTTGAATATGGGAGAAAAATGAAGTTGTGAGCATAAGGTAAGAACAACAAACTCACTGCATACCGGATATCCACGCATACCGAGGGTTTGACAAAGGGAAAAAGAAGCATAGGGCATTGAAAACAAGTGAAGCCCATCAGGAGTAGAGAACGTAGGATGCTACTGAAAATAGAAGTAAGGAGGGCAAAGAGGGTGAACAAAACACCAGGCTGGGTATCTCCCTCTGCAACTAGACACTTGATTTCCTCATCGGGAGACCTCAGTCAGAGAGGACAGCTAACAGGTCCTCTTTGCTGAGCACCAACACAGGTGCACCTCAGGGCTGCGTGCTCAGCCTCCTGCTGTACTCTACACACACAAGTGTGCGGCTAAGCACGGCTCCTGTGCCATATATGAATTCACCAACAAAATCTGTTCTGCTGGATGAATCACAAGTCGTGATAAGTCAATGTACAAGGGTGAGATGGGACATCTGGTTGAGTGGTGCTACAACAATATCCTCTCACTCAACATCAGCATAACAAAGGAGTTGATGCTAACTTCAGGAAGGGGAAGAAGGGCAAACACACACCAGTCAGTGGTGAAGAGAGTCAGTGGCTTTAAATTCCTGGCTATTAACATATTGGACAGACTGCCCTTGACTCAGAACACAGAAGCAATCACAGTGAAGATGCACCAGCATCTGTACTGTCTTAGGCTGCTAAACAGGTTCAACTTGTCGCTGAACACTCTCACAAAATTTTACGGATAAACTGTTGACAGTAGCTTTCAGCTAGTTGCACCAAGGGGTGGTACAGCCCCTCAGATACACGGGAATGAGAGAAGCTGCAGGGAGTGATGGACTCAGGCCGGTACATCAGGGCTCTCTCCACTCACTACCCCCATCAACAGACCCTGAACCAACTGTTCACTGCAGTTCAGCAATTCTATCAACACACATCAAAGTTGCTGGTGAACGCAGCAGGCCAGGCAGCATCTGTAGGAAGAGGTGCAGTCGACGTTTCAGGCCGAGACCCTTCGACAGGACTAACTTGGCCTGCTGCGTTCACCAGCAACTTTGATGTGTGTTGCTTGAATTTCCAGCATCTGCAGAATTCCTGTTGTCAGCAATTCTATGACTACTTTGATCTCTTTGCACTAAAATGGACTTGATTTTTTTTTGTTCTAATTATATTAGAAACATAGAAAACCTACAGCACAATACAGGCCCTTCAGCCCACAAAGCTGTGACAAACATGTCCTTACCTTAGAAATTACCTAGGTTTACTCATAGCCCTCTATTTTTCTACGCTCCATGTACCTGTCCAGGAGTTTCTTAAAAGAATCTATCGTATCCGCCTCCACCACCGTCACCAGCAGCCCATTCCACACACTCACCGCTCTCTGCGTAAAAAACTTATCCCTGACATCTCCTCTGTACCTACTTCCAAGCACCTTAAAACTGTGCCCTCTCGTGCTATCCATTTCAGCTCTGGGAAAAAGCCTCTGACTATCCACACGATCAATGCCTCTCATTATCTTGAACACCTCTATTAGGTCACCTCTCATCCTCCGTCCGCTCCAAGGAGAAAAGGCCGAGTTCACTCAACCTATTGTCGTAAGTCATGCTCCCCAATCCAGGCAACATCCTTGTAAATCTCCTCTGCACCCTTTCTATGGTTTCCACATCCTTCCTGTAGTGAGGTGACCAGAAATGAGCACTGTACACCAAGTGGGGTCTGACCAGGGTCCTATATAGCTGCAACATCACCTCTCGGCTCTTAAACTCAACCCCAAGATTAATGAAGGCCAATGTACCATATGCTTTCTTAACCACAGAGTCAACCTGCACAGCAGCTTTGAGTATCCTATGGACTCGGATCCCAAGATCCCTCTGATCCTCCACACTTCTTGTATAATTTCTGTTTTCTTTGTCTTTTTCTTTGGGAGTGCTACTAATCTCCTGCTGTATGTCTATGATGCTACTGCAAGTGTGTTTTTGCACCTGTGCATACGTGTATTTGTGCAAATGACAATATAATTGACTTTGACTTTAAGTCAAAGTATTAAAGGATTTTGTATACCAAGAGCAAGGCGGCAACCAGGGAAAATATGAGACCCATTAGGGAATAAAAGACAACATGATGTGACAAAGGACATCATGGCTGGAGAAATTAGGGAGGAAAGTGATGGATTTCTGGAACAAAAAGGGGAGGCATTATGTGGATAAAGATGGATAAGTGCCCAGGACCAGATGTGATTTATCACAAGTTGCTATGAGAAGCAAGGGATGAGATTTCTGGGACCCTGTTAGAGATTTCTGAATCTTCACTGGTCACAGATGAGGTGCCAGACGACTGGAGGAGATCAGCAGGAGGAGACAGGGGTAAGCAACATAATTACGGGCAAAACAACAGGAATTCTGCAGATGCTGGAAATTCAAGCAACACACATCAAAGTTGCTGGTGAACGCAGCAGGCCAGGCAGCATCTGTAGGAAGAAGTGCAGTCGACGTTTCAGGCCGAGACCCTTCGTCAGGACTAACTGAAGGAAGAGTGAGTAAGGGATTTGAAAGTTGGAGGGGGAGGGGGAGATCCAAAATGATAGGAGAAGACAGGAGGGGGAGGGATAGAGCCAAGAGCTGGACAGGTGATAGGCAAAAGGGGATACGAGAGGATCATGGGACAGGAGATCCGGGAAGAAGGACAAGGGGGGGGGACCCAGAGGATGGGCAAGAGGTATATTCAGAGGGACAGAGGGAGAAAAAGGAGAGTGGGAGAAAGAATGTGTGCATAAAAATAAGTAACAGATGGGGTACGAGGGGGAGGTGGGGCCTTAGCGGAAGGTAGAGAAGTCGATGTTCATGCCACCAGGTTGGAGGCTACCCAGACGGAATATAAGGTGTTGTTCCTCCAACCTGAGTGTGGCTTCATCTTTACAGTAGAGGAGGCCGTGGATAGACATGTCAGAATGGGAATGGGATGTGGAATTAAAATGTGTGGCCACTGGGAGATCCTGCTTTCTCTGGCGGACAGAGCGTAGATGTTCAGCAAAGCGGCCTCCCAGTCTGCGTCGGGTCTCGCCAATATATAAAAGGCCACATCGGGAGCACCGGACGCAGTATATCACCCCAGTCGACTCACAGGTGAAGTGTTGCCTCACCTGGAAGGACTGTTTGGGGCCCTGAATGGTGGTAAGGGAGGAAGTGTAAGGGCATGTGTAGCACTTGTTCCGCTTACACGGATAAGTGCCAGGAGGGAGATCAGTGGGGAGGGATGGGGGGGACGAATGGACAAGGGAGTTGTGTAGGGAGCGATCCCTGCGGAATGCAGAGAGGGGGGGGAGGGAAAGATGTGCTTAGTGGTGGGATCCCGTTGGAGGTGGCGGAAGTTACGGAGAATAATATGTTGGACCCGGAGGCTGGTGGGGTGGTAGGTGAGGACCAGGGGAACCCTATTCCTAGTGGGGTGGCGGGAGGATGGAGTGAGAGCAGATGTACGTGAAATGGGGGAGATGCGTTTAAGAGCAGAGTTGATAGTGGAGGAAGGGAAGCCCCTTTCTTTAAAAAAGGAAGATATCTCCCTCGTCCTAGAATGAAAAGCATCCTGAGAGCAGATGCGGCGGAGACGGAGGAATTGTCAGAAGGGGATGGCGTTTTTGCAAGAGACAGGGTGAGAAGAGGAATAGTCCAGATAGTTGTGAGAGTCAGTAGGCTTATAGTAGACATCAGTGGATAAGCTGTCTCCAGAGACAGAGACAGAAAGATCTAGAAAGGGGAGGGAGGTGTCGGAAATGGACCAGGTAAACTTGAGGGCAGGGTGAAAGTTGGAGGCAAAGTTAATAAAGTCAACGAGTTCTGCATGCGTGCAGGAAGCAGCGCCAATGCAGTTGTCGATGTAGCAAAGGAAAAGTGGGGGACAGATACCAGAATAGGCATGGAACATAGATTGTTCCACAAAGCCATCAAAAAGGCAGGCATAGCTAGGACCCATACGAGTGCCCATAGCTACACCTTTAGTTTGGAGGAAGTGGGAGGAGCCAAAGGAGAAATTATTAAGAGTAAGGACTAATTCCGCTAGACGGAGAAGAGTGGTGGTAGAGGGGAACTGATTAGGTCTGGAATCCAAAAAGAAGCGTAGAGCTTTGAGACCTTCCTGATGGGGGATGGAAGTATATAAGGACTGGACATCCATGGTGAAAATAAAGCGGTGGGGGCCAGGGAACTTAAAATCATCGAAAAGTTTAAGAGCGTGAGAAGTGTCACGAACATAGGTTGGAAGGGATTGAACAAGGGGTGATAAAACCGTGTCGAGGTATGCAGAAACGAGTTCGGTGGGGCAGGAGCAAGCTGAAACAATAGGTCAGCCAGGACAGGCAGGTTTGTGGATCTTGGGTAGGAGGTAGAAACGGGAAGTGCAAGGTATGGGAACTATAAGGTTGGTAGCAGTGGATGGGAGATCCCCTGAGCGGATAAAGTCGGTGATGGTGTGGGAGACAATGGCCTGGTGCTCCTTAGTGGGGTCATGATCGAGGGGTAAATAAGAGGAGGTATCCGCGAGTTGTCGCTGTGCCTTGGCAAGGTAGAGGTCAGTACGCCAGACTACAACAGCACCTCCCTTATCGGCGGGTTTAACAATAAGGTTAGGATTAGTGCGGAGGGAGTGGAGAGCAGAGCGTTCCGAAGGAGTGAGGTTGGAATGGGGACAAGGTGTGGTGAAGTCGAGACGGTTGATAAAGAAATCCAGAGCAGGCAGAAGACCAGAGCGGGGTGTCCATGAAGAAGAGGAGGGTTGAAGACGGGAGAAGGGGTCATCGGTGGGGGTGGAAGAGTCCTTGCCGAAGAAGTAGGCTCGGAGACAGAGACGGCGGAAGAAAAATTCCGCATCATGGCGAACACGGAACTCGCTGAGGTGTGGGCGAAGGGGGACAAACATGAGGCCCTTACTGAGAACAGAGCGTTCTGCCTCCAACAGTTGAAGGTCGGATGTGATGGTAAAGACCCGGCACAGATGACAGCTGGGATCACAGGGGGGAGGGGGGAGGCTGGGGGTGTCAATGGAGAGGGGAGGGTTGGGGTGAGAGGAAGATGGAGTCTCTGAGGGCCCAGGAGCTGACGATGGGATCTGAAGGAGACGGGGTTGCAGAGTATTGGTGGGGGAAGGGGAGACGAGAGTCACAATAGCAGCACATAAAGACCCGGCCTGGAGTTCAAGGCTGGAGTTGCAGTTGGTGGTTGCGCAATCGCTGTGAAGGTGTCCATGCTCGTTGCTGGAGTCCGGGTTTTGAATATGCCCTGAGGTGTTGGAGCCGGTGAGATCAGTGGCAGGGGCCGCAATCTGAAGTTCATGCCTGCTAGCGTCGGGGCCATTGAGTCCAGTCCGGTGTCAGTGGGAAGGCAAGATTATTGGAAAAATTGTAAAGACCATAAGATATAGGAGCAGAATTCGCCCATTTGACCCATCGAGTCTGCTCCGTCCTTTCATCATGATGATCCACTTTTACTCTCAGCCCTAATCTCCTGCCTTCTCCCCATATCTCTTCATGATCAATCAAGGATCTATCAACCTCTGCCTTAAATACACATAAAGACTTGGTGTCCATAGCTGCCTGTGGCAATGAATTCCATTGATTCACCACTCTCTGGCTAAAGAAATTCTTCCTCTTCTCCGTTCTAACAGGATGTCCCTCTATTCTGAGGCTATATCCTCTGGTCTTAGATTCTCCCATCATAGGAAACAGCCTCTCCACTTCCACTCTTTCAAGGCCTTTTGCCAGTCGATAGGTTTCAATGAGGTCACCTCTCATTCTCCTAAATCCAGTGAATACAAACCCAGAGCCATCAAATGCTCTTCACATGACAAGCCATTCAATCCTGGAATTATTTTTGTGAACCTCCTTTGAACCCTCTCCAGTTTCAGCATGTCTTTTCGAAAATAAGGGGCCAAAATTGCTCACAATCCTCCAAATGAGACATCACCAATGCTTTATAAAGTCTCAACGTCACATCCTTGCTTTTATATTCTAGTCTCTTGAAATGAATGCTAACCTCGCATTTGCCTTCCTCACCACAGACTCAACCTGCAAATTAAACTTTAGGGAATCCTGCACAAGGACTCCCAAATCCCTTTGCACCTCAGATTTTTGTATTTTCTCTCCATTTCGAAACTAGTCAACCCTTTCATTTCTTCTGCCAAAATGCATGACCATACACTTCCTGACACTATTCCATCTGCCTCTTCTTTGCCTATTCTCCTCATTTGTCTAAATCCTTCTGTAGCTTCTTTACTTCCTCAAACCTACCTGGCCCTTCACCTATTTTCATATCATCTGCAACCATTGCAACAAAGTCATCAATTCCATCATCCAAATCATTGATATATAACATAAAAGAATTGGTCCCAACACAGACCCTTGTGGAACATCACTCGTCACCAGCAGTCAACCAGAAAAAGCTCCCTTTATTCCCCCTCTGCCTCCTGCCAATCAGCCACTGCTTTACCCATGCTAGGATCTTTCCTGTAATACCCCAGGCTTGTTGTGATGAGAGCCATTGACGAGGATGAATTAGACCCAAATACTGAGATATCCAAAGCAAGGTTCGAGACATGGTATTACACTGGATCTGAGCTAAAACAAACACAAGATGATATCATGAGTTGACTTATGATTGAGTTCAGGTGTTCCTTAAATACTCAATTCTTGGCGCTCAAAACACGACTACCAATTAGTGGGACCATACTGAACCTTTAAAGGGATCATGTTAGTTATCCGAACTCCGGGGAGTTTCAGCGTCTAAATCTGGGAAGTTTGTATGGTTGGGTGCGTCTTGTAAATGAACCCCCTCCCCTACAGCCAATTCCTGACTGCCCTGGCTCTAGGAGAGGGAGTAATGGTAATCGCGGATGAGAGCTGGATCCAAAACGTCTCTTTTAGGCACCCAGCACCTCTCCTCGAGTCTGAATCCTCCCCAGTCCACGAGGTATTGCAGAACACCTCGAACAGTATGCGAGTCCAAAAGTCTTTTCACCATGAAGACATTCCCCCTCAATAAACCTGGTTAGCGGCGGAGCTGATGGTGGTGGGGCTAAGGGGCTGGTGCAGACAGGTTTTAATTTAGCAATGTGGAAGGTAGGATTGATCTTTAGGGTCTTAGGGACCTTAATGTTGTAAGCCACTAGGTTTACTTTCCTCAGGATTTTAAGGAGTCCAATGAACTTGGGTGCCAACTTGGATTTCACTTGGAGGAGCAAATCATGAGTGTACATCAGACCTGTCACCCAAGCTGTAAAGTAGATCCCAGACTTCTCTTTTGGTTTGCCTTGGTCTTTGCTTTCCAGGTAGAGTCCAGCAAAAGCTCTCTTGCCCTAATCCATCTTTTCTTGCAGCATTAGATGAAATCTTCGGCCACAGGGATGCCAACCTTGGCCTCTTATTCCAGAAAGAGAGGTGGAGGATAACCAAACTGGCACTTGAGCGGTGACATCCCATTCGCTGGGTGCTGCAAGGTATTGTGGGTGACCTCTGCTCACGTCAAATGGTCACACCACTCATCAGATCTTTCCAAGGCCAGGCATCTCAGGGTACATTCTAAATTCTGCTTGGTCCGCTCTGTCTGGCCTTTGGACTGTGGGTGTTGCCCCAATCAGTTTACAGAATGCCCTCCAGAAATGTGATGTAAATTGTGGACCGCAATCCAAGACAATGTCCACCAGGGATCCGTAGATGCTAAAGACCTGGTCCAGGATGATCTCAGCTGTCTTGGCTGCTTCTCCAAGGCAATGAACTTGTAGGCTTTCAAAACTCGATCGACAATTACCATGATGACCAACTTCTCCTTGGATGGTGGGAGACCTGTGACAAAGTCCATGGACACGTGTACCCAAGGTCTTTTTGGAACAAGTAGGGAGCGGAGGAGCCCTTGAGGCGAGTACGGGGTGCACACCTCGCCTGTCTGCACGTTCTGCCTAACCTCTTCCATCATTCTGGGCCACCAATACCTCCTCTTGATAAATTTGCAATCCCTGGGGTACAGTCATTCTTGATGAATGTCCCCATTTGTCATGGTCCGGTCCATGAGGTCCGCATTCCGGTTCATGGCCTGGTCCATCAATCCATATTCCAGGTTTTCCAGTTTTCCCTTGTCCTCTTGTGTGCCTTAATTGAGGCACATGATTCTGATTTTGGGCTGGCTACATAAATAGCTCCTGGGTTCAGCTTCAGTTGCTGGACTGTTCCCTCCACTTCTCCTTCCTTCTGAAGCCTCGCCTGCAACCCTCACCTGAAGCCTTTGCCTGCAACCTTGTCCGCGTCCTCATCTGTATCGCTGTCAAGTTCTACCACCGGAGCAAGACCAGAGCCTTGCTGTGTCTAGATAAGGAACTGTCTATCATTGTTTGCAACTATCTCTTTCTATCCTCACCTTCGCTAGGTAGGTCTGGCCGTTTGCCGCTACTTTGTGTTGGGAACCATCTCTTGGTGCCCTCGCCTTCGCTGGGTAGGTCCGGCTGTTTGCCACTACCTTAAGTGGAGATCTGTCTCTCAGCATTCTGTGTATGAGTCCCGGCCCTACATCCTGTTCCCTAGGAGGGGTCCTGTCTCAGTGTTGAGCCCCAGCCCCAAGACATTTTCCCAAGGAGGGGTCCTGGCTTGGTATTCCATGCTCCTGTTCTCCCTCGACCAAGTCAAGGCTTTGTGTTCTTGTCCTGTCCATGTGCCTCACCTCGTCCGGTGCTGAGGTTGCCTCATCCTGTCCAGGAATCTCACGTCCAGTCCTGTTGCCACTCCTCGTCCTATAGCCACATCTTGTCCTCGCCTAGATCTGGAGTCCGAGCCCAAGTCAAGACCCAGGTTCCGGGTCCCGGTCCAGTCTCTGGCTCGGAGTCCTTGTCCAGTTTCCAAGTTCCCAGTTCCTCGTTCAGGTCCCACTTTCCTAGTCTAGTCCTATCCCAGGCCCTGTATCCTAGCCCCGTCCAGGGCCTGTGACTTGTCCAGAGTCATTTCTTCCCCACTTGCTTGACACACTTAGTCCTATTCCTAGTACTTCACTGTCTGTGTCTTGCATTTGGGTCCGCCACCAACTCCCCCCTTATGACAGAACAGTCCAGTCAAATATAGACCCAGCAACACAGACACTGTCGTCTTACTCTTACCATCCTGGGTTTCCTCCTGTTGAATGCCCCGCCACCCACCCGCATTGTCCTTTGTCCTGGAGAGCCTGTTTGGTTGCCAGGAGCCTCCCATGGGGGGGGGGGGGGGGGGTATGGGGAAGATACTATCATGGTCTGGTCCAGTCTGTGAAGTCAGCATTCCAGTTCATGGTCCGGTCCATCGATCTGATTTCCAGATTTTCCAGTTTTCCCTTGTCCTGTTGTGTGCCTTAGTTGAGGCACATGATTCTGATTTTGGGCCGGCTACATAAATAGCTCCTAGGTTCAGCTTCAGTTGCTGGACTGTTCCCCCTATGTCCCCTTCAATAGACAATAGGTGCAGGAGTAGGCCATTCAGCCCTTTGAGCCAGGACCACCATTCACTGTGATCATGGCTGATCATTCACAATCAGTATCCAGTTCCTGCCTTATCCCCATAACCTTTGATTCCGCTATCTTTAAGAGCTCTATCCATCTCTTTCTTGAAAAGAGACTTGGCCTCCACAGCCTTCTGGGGCAGAGCATTCCACAAATCCACCACTCTCTGGGTGAAAGTTTTTCCTCAACTCCGTTCTAAATGGCCTACCCCTTATTCTTAAACTGTGGCCTCTGGTTCTGGACTCACCCATCAGCGGGAACATGCTTCCTGCCTCCAGCATGTCCAATCCCTTAATAATCTTATATGTTTCAATCAGATCCCCTCTCATCCTTCTAAATTTCAGTGTATACAAGCCCAGTCGCTCCAATCTTTCAACATATGACAGTCCTGCCATCCCGGGAATTAACCTTGTGAACCTACGCTGTACTCCCTCAATAGCAAGAATATCCTTCCTCAGATTTGGAGACCAAAACTGCACACTTCCGCCTGAAGCCTTGCCTGCAACCTCCAACTGAAGCCTTTGCCTGCAACCTTGCCTGTGTCCTCATCTGTATCGCTGTCAAGTTCTACCACTGGAGCAAGACAGGTGCCTTGCTGTGTCTAGATAAGGATCTGTATATCGTTGTTTGGAACTGTCTCTTTGTGTCCTCGCCTTCGCTAGGTAGGTCTGGCCATTTGTCGCTACCTTGAGTTGGGAACTGTCTCTGTGTCCATGCCTTCGCTAGGTAGGTCCAGCCATTTGCCACTACTTTGAGTTAGGAACTGTCTCTGTGTCCATGCCTTCACTAGGTAGGTCTGTCCATTTGCTGCTACCTTGTGTTGGGAACTGTCTCTGTGTCCACACCTTCGCTAGGTAGGTCCAGCCGTTTGATGCTACCTTAAGTAGAGATCTGTCTCTGTATACTGTGTATGAGTCCCAGCTGCCTAGGAAGGGTCCTGACTCTGTGTAGAGCTCCAGCCCCAAGTCCTGTTCCCAAAGTGGGGTCCCGGCTCTGTGTTCCATGTTCCTGTTCTCCCTCCACCAAGGCTCTGCATCCCTGTTCTCCCTCGACCAAGGCTCTGCGTTCCTGTCCTCCCTCAACCAAGTCAAAACATCGTGTTCTTGTCCTATCCATGTGCCTCACCCAGCCCGGTGCTGGGGTTCCCTCGTCCTGTCCAGGAGTCTCACGTCCAGTCCTGTTGCCACTCCTCGTCCTGTAGCCATGTCTTGTCCTCGTCTAGATCTGGGGTCCGAGCCCAAGTCAAGCCCCAGGTTCTGGGTCTCTAGCTCAGAGTCCTTGTCCGGGTTCCAAGTTCCTAGTTCCTCGTCCAGGCCCTGTATCCTAGCCTCGTCCAGGGCCTGTGTCTTCCCCAGCATCGTTTCTTCCCCAGTTCCCTTGTTTGCTTGACACACCTAGTCCTGCTCCTAGTACTTCACTGTCTGTGTCTTGCATTTGGGTCCGCCACCAACGCCCCCCTTGTGACACCATTAGAGTACCTGAGACCGGACGGAACTTGGGTCAAACAGCCTCACCGGAGGGCTGTTCCCAGGAATCTCCCCTTGTGTTTGGGCATTGTGAACAAGAGCGTCAATACCCCAATGGGTTGGTGTTATCACCCTGGACTGGGGCAAAATGGTGGAAGGCTGCTCCTCTCATCAAACTGAAGGGACAGAGCACCTGACTTTTGGTTTTTCGACCCCGTCAGTAGGTCAGGATGAGTTCAAAACAGTTAAAGAACAAAGCCCACCTGGCCTGCCTGGAATTCAGCCTCTCACCTTTTGAATATAAACCAGGTTCTTATGGTCTGTCCAAATGATAAAAAGGTTCTTGGTCTCTTCTAGCCAGTAACACCATTCCTCCAAGGCTAACTTATCACACGAAGCTATTGATTCCTAATGTTGAAGTTTCTCTCTGACCATAGGACCATAAGACAAAGGAGCAGAAGTCGGCCATTCGGCCCATTGAGTCTGCTCCATTTTATCATGAGCTGATCCATTCTCCCATTTAGTCCCACTCTCCCGCCTTCTCACCATAACCCTTGATGCCCTGACTACTCAGATACCTATCAATCTCTGCCTTAAATACACCCAATGACTTGGCCTCCGCTGCTGCCCGTGGCAACAAATTCCATAGATTCACCACCCTCTGACTCAAAAAATTTCTTCGCATTTCTGTTCTGAATGGGCGCCCTTCAATTCTTAAGTCATGCCCTCTCGTACTAGACTCCCCCATCATGGGAAACAACATATCCACTCTGTCCATGCCTTTCAACATTCGAAATGTTTCTATGAGGTCTCCCCTCATTCTTCTAAACTCCAAGGAATACAGTCCAAGAGCGGACGAACATTCCTCATATGTTAACCCTCTCATTCCCGGAATCATTCTAGTGAATCTTCTCTGTACCCTCTCCAATGTCAGCACATCCTTTCTTAAATAAGGAGATCAAAACTGCCCACAGTACTCCAAGTGAGGTCTCACCAGTGCCTTACAGAGCCTCAACATCACATCCCTGCTCCTATACTCTATTCCTCTAGAAATGAATGCCAACATTGCATTCGCCTTCTTCACTACTGACTCAACCTGGAGGTTAACTTTAAGGGTATCCTATACGAGGGCTCCCAAGTCCCGTTGCATCTCTGAACTTTGAATTCTTTCCCCATTTAAATAATAGTCTGCCGGTTTATTTTTTCTGCCAAAGTGCATAACCATACACTTTCCAACATTGTACTTCATTTGCCACTTCTCTGCCCATTCTTCCAATCTATCCAAGTCTCTCTGCAGACTCTCCATTTCCTCAGCACTACCGGCCCCTCCACCTATCTTCGTATCGTCAGCAAACTTAGCCACAAAGCCATCTATTCCATAATCCAAATCATTGATGTACAATGTAAAAAGAAGCTGCCCCAACACGAACCCCTGTGGAACACCACTTGTAACCAGCAGCCAACCAGAATAGGATCCCTTTATTCCCACTCTCTGTTTCCTGCCTATCAGCCAATGCTCTATCCACGTATGTAACTTTCCCATAATTCCATGGGCTCTTATCTTGTTAAGCAGCCTCAAGTGTGGCACCTTGTCAAAGGCCTTCTGAAAATCCAAATATACAACATCCACTGCATATCCCTTGTCTAGCCTACTTGTAATTTCCTCAAAAAATTGTAATAGGTTTGTCAGGCAGGATTTTCCTTTAAGGAATCCATGCTGAGTTCTGCCTATCTTGTCATATGCAAATCCATGCTGAGTTCTACCTATCTTGTCATATGCCTCCAGGTACTCTGTAACCTCATCCTTGACAATTGACTCCAACAACTTCCCAACCACTGATGTCAAGCTAACAGGTCTATAATGTCCTTTTTGCTTCCTTGCCCCCTTCTTAAATAACGGAGTGACATTTGCAATCTTCCAGTCCTCCGGGACCATGCCAGAATCTATCGACTTTTGAAAGATGATCGCTAATGCCTCCGCAATCTCCACAGCTACTTCCTTCAGAACAAGAAGGTGCATTCCATCTGGTCCAGGAGATTTATCTACCTTTAGAATATTCAGCTTCCTGAGTACTTTCTCTGTTGTAATTGTGACTGTGCACACTTCTCTTCCCTGCCAACCTTGAGTGTTCGGTATACTGCTGATGTCTTCCTCAGTGAAGACTGATGCAAAATACTCGTTCAGTTCCTCCACCATCTCCTTATCTCCCATTACAATTTCTCCAGCATAATTTTCTATCGGTCCTATATCTACTCTCACCTGTCTTTTACTCTTTATATACTTGATAAAGCTTTTAGTATCCTCTTTGATATTATTTGCTAGCTTCCTTTCATAGTTAATCTTTCCCCTCTTAATGACCTTCTTGGTTTCCTTTTGTAAGGTTTTAAAAACTTCCCAATCCTCTGTCTTCCCACTCATTTTCGCTTCCTTGTATGCCCTCTCCTTTGCTTTAACTTTGGCTTTGACTTCTCTTGTCAACCATGGTTGCATCCTTTTTCCACTTGAAAATTTCTTCTTTTTTGGAATATACCTGTCTTGCACCTTCCTCATTTCTCGCATAAACTCCAGCCACTGCTGCTCTGCTGTCTTTCCCGCCAGTGTCCCTTTCCAGTCAACTTTGGCCAGTTCCTCTCTCATGCCATTGTAATTTCCTTTACTCCACTGAAATACCGACAGATCAGATTTTGGCTTCTCTTTTTCTAATTTCACAGTGAACTCAATCATGTTATGATCACTGTCTCCTAAGGGTTCCTTCACCTCAATCTCTCTAATCACCTCTGGTTCATTACACAATACCCAATCCAGTACAGCCGATCCCCTAGTGGGCTTAACAACAAGCTGTTCTGAAAAGCCATCTCGCAGACATTCTACAAATTCTCTCTCTTGAGATCCAGTGCTGACCTGATTTTCCCAATCTACTCGCATGTTAAAATCCCCCACAATTATCATAACACTGCCCTTCTGACAAGCCTTTTCTATTTCCTGTTGTAATTTGAAGTCCACATCCCTGCAGCTGTTTGGACGCCTATAAATAACTGCCATCAGGGTCCTTTTACCCCTGCTATTTCTTAGCTCAACCCATAAAGATTCTGCACCTTCCGATCCTATATCACCTCTTTCTAATGATTTAATATCACTTCTTACCAATAAAGCCACACCTCCCCCTCTGCCTACCTTCCTATCCTTCCGATACACCGTGTATCCTTGGATGTTCAGCTCCCAGAGACATGCATCCTTTAGCCAGGTCTCAGTGATGGCCACAATATCACACCTGCCAATCTGTAGCTGTATGACAAGATCATCCACCTTATTCCTTATGCTGCGTGCATTTAAGTACAACACCTTAAGACCAGTATTTGATACTTTTCGCTTTGATTTCACTGCAACTTTATTGCATTGCAACTCATCCCAATGGCTACAAATTTGCCCCATCACCTGCCTGTCTTTCCTGACATCTTTACTGCTCACTATCTTAGATTTATTTCTGTTTTCCCCTTCCTCTGCTCTATCATTCAGGTTCCCATCCCCCTGCCAAATTAGTTTAAACCCTCCCTAACAGCTCTATTAAACTTTCCCGCCAGGATATTGGTCCCCTTCGGCTTCAGGTGTAACCTGTCCTTTTTGAACAGGTCATACTTCCCCCAGAAGAGATCCCAATGATCCAAGAATCTGAAGCCTTGCCTCCTGCACCAGTCTCTCAGCCACGCATTCATCTGCGTGATCCTACTATTCTTGCCCTCGCTAGCACGTGGCACAGGTAGCAATCCCGAGGTTACTACCCTGGAGGTCCTGCTTCTCAGCTTCCTTCCTAACTCCTGGAAATCTCTCTTCAGGACCTCCTCCTTTGTCCTATCCATGTCATTGGTACCAACATGTATGAAGACAACTGGCTGCTCACCCTCCCCCTGTAGAATATTCAGGACCCGATCCGAGACATCCCGTACCCTGGCACCTGGGAGGCAACATACCATGCGGGTATCTCTATCAGGCTCACAGAATCTCCTGTCTGTTCCCCTGACTATGGAATCCCCTACCAATCCCCTACCACTACCGCATTTCTCTTCTCCCTCCTTCTCTCCTGCACAACAGCGCCAGGCTCAGTGCCAGAGACCCGGTCACCGTGGGCGTCCCCCGTCAGGTCATCCCCCTCAACAGCATCCAGAACAAGATATTTGTTGCTGAGCGGGACAGCCACAGGTGTGCTCTCCACTATCCGGGCATTTCCCTTCCCTCTCTTGACAGTGACCCAGTTTTCTGACCCCTGTAGCCTAGGAATGACTACCTCCCTGTAGCTAGGATAGCTGCTGAGATGAGAATGCACACGGGTGCAGTTTACCGTCCGAAGGTGGTCATTGGACAAGACAGCACCCACACCAATGTCTGCGGCGTCCACTTCCATGATGAAGGGAAGATCCGGTTTAGGGGAAACCAAGATGTGAGGTGTTGTGAACCACTGCTTAAGCTCTGCAAAAGCAGACTCCGCTTCAATTATCCAGACAAAGAAGTTAGCAAATCCCAGGAATCGCTGGACTTGTTTGATTCTGGATGGTGGTGGACAGTCTATAACTGCCTAGGTCTTGGTAGGGTCTATCTTGAGATTGCCTTAGGAGATGACGAAACCCAAAAATGAAACAGTCGTCTCGTGAAACTCTGACTTGGCATAAAGTCCATGGTTCAGAAGCCTCTTTAAAATGTCCCTGATATGAGCGATGTGCTCCTCCATGGACTTCAGGAAGATTATGATATCATGCAGGCAGACAGAGGCATACTTATGGACAGTATGCCAGAGCACTTTGTTTATAAAGGCCTGGAAAATGGCCGGAGCATTCGCAAGGCCGAGCTAGGTATTCATAGTGCCTTGTCAGTGATTTGAATGCAGGCTTCTACTCATCACCTTCCCGAATACAGACCAGACTGTATGCACTCCGTAGGTCAAGTTTTGTGAATACCCTCGCTCCTTGGAGCATCTCAAAAGCTGTATTCGTGAGCGGAACGGAGAGTGGTTCATGGCTGTTATGTGGTTTGATCCCCTATAATCAATGTACGGCTGCAAGCTCCCATCTTTCTTTTGTACGAAGAGTGAGCTGGAGGGCCGTATGAAGTCCATGGCAAGAGCTTTCTTAAATAGTCCTCCATTGTGCTTCTCTCTGGGCCTGAGAGCGTGTACAATTGACCCCGCGGGGTACAGTACTGGGCAGCAGGTCTATAGCACAGTCGTAGGGTCAGTGCGCTGGAACAGTCAAGGCCTCTCCCTTGCTGAAGACCTCTTCCAGGCCCTTGTAAATGGAAGGGACTTTGACCTGTCTCGGTGTTGCAATTTCCTCTGGACCTCCCTTTGAGAATGACTCCTGAGGCTCCACAGGTGACAGGGGTGATTCGACAGACCTATGAGTCCTCTCCCTACCCTCACAAAATTCCTTCAAATAAACAGTGGTCAAATCAGAATTGAATCCCCCTCTGTATCCTCAGGCAACGGCAACGAGGCATTACAGAAGGTTCTGCCCCCGTGAACAGGCTCCAAGGATCAGCATGCAGGAGTCTCTCCTTTTCTTGAGACCTGGCCGCAGGAAGCCTTAAACTTAGCGGCAAGTTCCCCAGACTGCTCGGGCCTCTCCTGAACTAGAGATTCCCTCTCTCTAGTTCCTGTGGAACCCTGACTAGACAGTGTCAGGACTTGCACAGTCCACTTGGCCGGAACCAGCCTGTCCGCTCTTGAAGACAGAACTAGGTCTCCAGAGGGTCTCACTGAAGGCAGCCTTGTTATTGATCATTGATCACGGGAGAATCTGGGTCTCAGAGCACCATGGCGCAAACAAACCCTCTTACAATGACTGGACGAAGCAATGATTCTCCCCTCCCTCCAGTGCACAGATGGATTATGCTGGGACAGCCAAGCATAAACAAGATTCAGGGGTATGAGCGGAGAGTCAACAATGTAGAAACCGATGTCTTCCACATAATTCCCTATCCTCCTCTCCAAACTTTGTTGCAGGGAAATGTACTATGGACATGCGTTCAATGTTTAGGGATCTCTTGCAGGATGTTAGGGATAAATTTGTCCCAGTGAGGAAGATAAAGAATGGTAGGGTGAAGGAACCATGGGTGACAAGTGAGGTGGAAAATCTAGTCAGGTGGAAGAAGGCAGCATACATGAGGGTTTAGGAAGCAAGGATCAGATGGGTCTATTGAGGATTATAGGGTAGCAAGAAAGGAGCTTAAGAAGGGGGCATGAGAAGATCTTGGCGAGTAGGTTAAAGGAAAACCCCAAGGCATTCTTCAATTATGTGAAGAAAAAAAAGATGACAGGAGTGAAGGTAGGACCAATCAGAGATAAAGGTGGGAAGATGTGCCTGGAGACTGTGGAAGTGAGCAAAGTCCTCAATGAATACTCCTCTTCGGTATTCACCAATGAGAGGGAACTTGATGACAGTGAGGACAACATGAGTGAGGTTGATGTTCTGGAGCATGTTGATATTAAGGGAGAAGAGGTGTTGGCGTTGTTAAAATACATTAGGATGGATAGGTCCCCAGGGCCTGGTGGAATATTCCCCAGGCTGCTCCACAAGGAGAGGGAAGAGATTGCTGAGCCTCTGGCTAGAATCTTTATGTCCTCATTGTCCACGGGAATCGTACTGGAGGATTGGAGGAAGGTGAATATTTGTCCCCTTGTTCAAAAAAGATGGTAGGGATAGTCTGGGTAATTATAGACTAGTGAGCCTTACATCTGTGGTGGGAAAGCTGTTGAAAAAGATTCTGCGAGCATTTAGAGAATCATGGTCTGATCAGGGACAGTCAGCATGGCTTTGTGAAGGGCAGATCACGTCTAACAAGCCTGATAGAGTTCTTTGAGGAGGTGACCAGGTATATAGATGAGGGTAGTGCAGTGGATGTGATCTACATGGATTTTAGTAAGGCATTTGACAAAGTTCCACATGGTAGGCTTATTCAGAAAGTCAGAAGGCATGGGATCCAGGGAAATTTGGCCAGGTGGATTCAGAATTGGCTTGCTTGCAGAAGGCAGAGGGTCGTGGTGGAGGGAGTACATTCAGATTGGAGGGTTGTGACTAGTGGTGTCCCACAAGGATTGGTTCTGGGATCTCTACTTTTCATCATTTTTATTAACGACCTGGATGTGGGGGTAGAAGGGTGGGTTGGCAAGTTTGCAGATGACACAAAGGTTGGTGCTGTTGTAGATAGTGTGGAGGATTGTTGAAGATTGCAGAGAGACATTGATGGGATGCAGAAGTGGGCTGAGAAGTGGCAGATGGAGTTCAACCCAGAGAAGTGTGAGGTGGTACACTTTGGAAGGACAAACTCCAAGGCAGAGTACAAAGTAAATGGCAGGATACTTGGTAGTGTGGAGGAGCAGAGGGATCTGGGGGTACATGTCCACAGATCCCTGAAAGTTGTCTTGCAGGTAGCTAGGGTAGTTAAGAAAGCTTATGGGGTGTTAGCTTTCATAAGTCGAGGGATAGAGTTTAAGAGTCGCGAGGTAATGAAACTCTGGTTAGGTCACACTTGGAGTACTGTGTCCAGTTCTGGTCGCCTCACTACAGGAAGGATGTGGAAACATTGGAAAGGGGATAGAGGAGATTTACCAGGAAGCTGCCTGGTTTAGAAAGTATGCATTATGATCAAAGATTAAGAGAGCTAGGGCTTTACTCTTTGGAGAGAAGGAGGATGAGAGGAGACATGATAGAGGTATACAAGATATTAAGAGGAATAGATAAAGTGGACAGCCAGTGCCTCTTCCCCAGGGCACCACTGCTCAATACAAGAGGACATGGCTTTAAGGTAATGGGTGGGAAGTTCAAGGGGGATATTAGAGGAAGGTTTTTTACTCAGAGTGGTTGGTGCGTGGAATGCACTGCCTGAGTCAGTGGTGGAGGCAGATATGCTAGTGAAATTTAAGAGACTACTAGACAGGTATATGGAGGAATTTAATGTGGGGGGTTATATGGGAAGCAGGTCTTAAGGGTTGGCACAACATTGTGGGTCAACGGGCCTGTACTATTCTATGTTCTACGTTCTAAATTAGATTAGACATTGGCTCAATGGCAGAAGCCAGAGAGTGGTAGTGTAGGATTGCTTCGCAAAGTGGAGACCTGTGACTAGTGGTGTGCCACAGGGATCAGTGCTGGGTCCATTGTTACTTATAATCTATATCAATGATCTGGATGATAATGTGGTAAATTGGATCAGTAAATTTGCTGATGATACAAAGATTGGAGGTGTAGTGGACAGTGAGGAATGTTTTTAAAGCTTGCAGAGGGATTTGGACCAGCTGGAAAAATGGGCTGAAAAATGGCAGATGGAGTTTAATACAGACAAGTGTGAGGTATTGCACTTTGGAAGAACAAACCAAGGTAGAACATACAGGGTAAATGGTAAGGCACTGAGGAGTGCAGTAGAACAGAGGGATCTGGGAATACAGACACAAAATTCCCTAAAAGTGGCGTCACAGGTAGATAGGATCGTAAAGAGAGCTTTTGGTACATTGGCCTTTATAAATCAAAGTATCGAGTATAAGAGTTGGAATGTTATGGTGAGGTTGTATAAGGCATTGGTGAGGCCGAATCTGGAGCATTGTGTGCAGCTTTGGTCACCAAATTACAGGAAGGATATTAATAAGGTTGAAAGAGTGCAGAGAAGGTTTACAAGGATGTTGCCAGGACTTGAGAAACTCAGTTACAGAGAAAGGTTGAATAGGTTAGGACTTTATTCCCTGGAGCGTAGAAGAATGAGGGGAGATTTGATAGAGGTATATAAAATTATGAGGGGTATAGATAGAGTGAATGCAAGCAGACTTTTTCCACTGAGGCAAGGGGAGAAAAAAACCAGAGGACATGGGTTAAGGGTGAAGGGGGAAAAGTTTAAAGGGAACATGGGGGGGGGGGGCTTCTTCACGCAGAGAGTGGTGAGAGTGTAGAATGAGCTGCCAGATGAGGTGGTAAATGCGGGCTCATTTTTAACATTTAAGAAAAACTTGGACAAGTACATGGATGAGAGGTGTATGGAGGGATACAGTCCAGGTGCAGGTCAGTGGGACTAGGCAGAAAAATGATTTGACACAGCCAAGAAGGGCCAAAAGGCCTGTTTCTGTGCTGTAATGTTCTATGGTTCTATGGAGCTATGTGTGGTGGCCAGGAATAGATAGCAGATTGTAGACTTGACAAAAAGCTGTTCGGAATGCCACAAAGTTAAAACAGTAGCCCCACAGACACCGTTACACCCATGGGAGTGGTCGTTGTCAGCATGACAGAGTGCATGTCGACTTTGCTGGGCCATTCATGGACCCCATGTTTCTGATTGCTGTGGATGCTTAGTCGAAGTGGTCAGAGGTCATACCAATAAAGTCAACCATCTCAGTAAAGATCATCTCCGCTCTGAGGACTATCTTCACCAGAAATGGCCTACCTGAACAAATTGTGAGTGACAACAGACCATAATACACATCAGAAGAGTTCAGAGTGTTCATGAAGAAAAATGGCATCAAACATTTCAAGTCAGCTCCTTGCCACCCAGCAATGAATGAGTTCACTGAAATGTTTATCCAAACCTTCAAGAAGTCCATTAACTAGAAGGACATTTCTCTACGGCACAAGGTGGACAATTTCCTGTTTACGTATCAGAACTCTGTTGATGCGATGACAAATCAAACAACTGCAATACTGTCCATGAACAGGAATCTGAGCCCTCACAGGGACCTCCTGAAACCAGACCTTCAGAATAAACAGTTCAGCCGGTTGCCAAGTGACGCAGCAAGGAGCTTCGAGATTGGACAGGTAGTCCTAGCACGTGATTACCGAGAAGACAAGAGGGAGGACACCCTATAGGATATCTGCAAGAACTGGACCACCAATGTACAGAGTGGATATTGGAGATCAGACATGGAGGCATCATGTGGACCAGATACTGGCTGCTCAGTGAAGAACACACCTCAGTCGATGGCATCCAACAAGACGGGCACATTACAGCCACTGGTGATTATCATGTCACTAACAGCAACATGACACCTGCAACAGAAAAAGTTGTCTTTGACAAGACACCCGCCAACCCTGATGCCATTTCACAGGTCCAAAGGTGCTACCCTGAAAGAAAGAGTGCCACCCAAAAGGCTGAATCTTTAGTATCACAAAGTTAATTGAGTGTTATTGTGAAAGCATGTTTATTTGACTATGGTTTGTTAAAAGGAAATTTAATGTTTTGTTATATGTACAGTTTTATGTTACATTAATCTAAGGAGGGAGAAAGTGTAATGTAGGGATCTATTTCTTTTAGAGCAATGACTCCCCTTAGCACTATGTATGGACTGATAACTCATTGATCTGTTGTCTATACATGCACCCTGATCTCTCTCTCTCCCCTCCTGCGATGTAAAAACAGGTAAAGCCACCTCCCATGTACTTGCCTTTATTTAATTGATATGTAGTTGCACAAACACAACAACTTCAATATGAACACCTCATAGAGCTGGACAGGTAAATATGACCCTATACCTCTTCACTGTCCTCCTGCTCTTCACCTTAAAAGATCCAAATTAGTCCACTCCAAACAGTGTAAATAGAGGTTCACTTGGAAGTTTCTTCATTCAGCAAAACCCAGTCATCTCCATTTTAGCCTTTCTCCACTGAGTTCCTCCACTGAAAGACAATCTCAGCTGATATGACCTTTGGCCTTGTTAATCTTTCTCTCCAAGGAATACACTTGTTGTTCTTCACCCAAGTCAGACTGAGCAAGAGTAATGTTCAATTGCTTCTTCTGACTAAGAAACAAGATCAGATTCATAAATTTGAGAATCCAGGCCAGTGTCTTGCTCAAACAGGTCTAAGACGAGAAGTGATGGATTATAAAATCAATATGTCTTGCTCAAACAGGTTCATGGTGAGAAATGATGGATTATAAGACCAGAAGATATAAGTGCAAAATCTAGGCCATTCTGCCCATCTGGTCTGCTCCACCATTTCATCATGGCTGATCTATTTTTTTCTCTCGGCTCCAATCTATAAAACCAAGATATAGGAGCAGTGAAATGTATTACTATGTCCTCCTCCTCTTCAATCTGCATAACATTCATTGTAACACTCTTCTTGACTTCCAAATCATCCAACGGAAGTTCTCCAGAACAATCAGGATTCACAGGCCATTTCCTTTCAGGCGAAGGAGATGCTGAGGCCCTGACACCATATCTCATTCTTCAGGAATGATTTCACCTTCAACCCTCTTGAGGTCACATCTGCTGGGTTGCTTGAAATGTTTACATGCTTCCATTGAGACGCTTGTGAGACATTAAGAATTTCTGAAACCACTAGCAATGGAAGTTCAAAACCTGGAAGTTTCATTCTTGATATACTTCAGCAACGAAGTGCTATCAGTCCAAAAAAACTGAAGCTGCATGTGCAACTCCGTCCTCCACGATGAGTCCATACAACTTTCCTTCATCGGACCGGTGAGCTCCAGACAAGGGATGGAAAGTGACTGTAGACTTCCCATGATAAAAGCACTGTGCAGCTGCAAGTGTGTTCTGTGCAACAGTAGGCAGGTTGAGTGGACTATCTTGGAATGTGATCTTAAACTTGAAAGTGTCAGACTGAATACACCATTGCACACCCAGTACTCCCTCCATCAAAGGTATATCTTGATCCAAATCCAAAACCTTCATGTCTTTTGCTCTTTGATCTTCTGCTATCACATCTAGAACACTATGTCTGTTGCTTATCCACTTTGTGAGTCAAAAGCCGCCTTTCACACAAATGGATACAAGGTCATGATAGAGACACCACTTCTTCCTCAGACACGAGGCAGACATCAACATCGAAGCAATGCAAAATCTTATCCACCATCTCTTGGCTGAACTGTTCTTCATGCTCTTCTGTGCATTTCCTAAGAGCAAGATTGGCGCAGCATTAACCCTCAGCGTTATTTCCTTGCTTTTATATTCTATTCCCATTGAGATAAATGCCAACATTGCATTTACCTACAAACTCAACCTGAAAATTAACCTTCTAGGAGTCTTGCACAAGGACTCCTAAATCCCTCTGCACCTCTGATGTATGAACCTTCTCCCCATTTAGATAGTAGTTTGCACTATTATTCCTTTTACCAAATACCTTGTCATACATTTTGCAATATTGCCATTCTTTTGCCCAATCTTCTAATCTAAGTCCTGCTGCAATTGCATTGCTTCCTCAGCACTAAACACCCCTCCACCTATCTTTGTGTGATCTGCAAACTTTGCCACAAAGCCATCAATTCCATTATCCAATCACGAGCAAGAGAAACTCTGCAGATGCTGGAAATCCAAGCAACACACAAAATGCTGGAGGAACTCAGCAGGCCAGGCAACATCTATGGAGAAAAGTAAACAGTCGACATTTTGGACCGACACCCTTCAGAAGAACTGGTGAAAAAAAGATGAGGAGTAGAGTTAAAAAGTGGGGAGAGGGAGGGAGAAACAGAAGGTGATGGGTGAAACCAGGAGTGGGAGGGTGAAGTAAAGAGCTGGGAAGTTGAGGATCCCTTTGGAGGCAAAGGAAGTTGTGCGGAATTATGTGCTCTCTTATAGGCAAAGATGAAATGTGTTGCTGTTGTACCAGTAAGGTTATTTCATTTTACTTCCTCACAATATCTATAATGCTATTTTGACCTATATCATCTGAAACAAGAATGTTTCCATGAGCCCCTTGGATATGACATGAGTTCAGAGTGCCTCCTTAGTGCAGGCTGATGGTACATGCCGTAAATTACCTCTTGGGGATCAAGTTCATGTAATCCTAACACTAGAGGAACAAATGAATCAACATTGACATCGAGTATTTTTGTTTCTCTCTCTGCCTTTTCAATATAGGAAACCACACCATGGGACTGTGGTGGAGGCCAAGACCATGGGTAAAGCAGAAGTTGTAATTTCCTGACTGGACAGCACATCAAAGGATATGGGGAGAAGGCAGGTGTGTGGCGTTAATTAATTAGGTGCCACCCAATCGGCAATCGGCCAACATTTACGTGCTGGGCGGCACCTAATTAATTAGCTTGTTTATTTCGGCTTTTTTCTTAAAGATGTGCTGGGAGCATTCCGGCTACCGCTGCACCCCTGCATGCTTCGCGGCCCCCTATCGGTCTGCGGCCCGGAGGTTGGGGACCACTGTTCTAGAGCATGATTGCCCTTCAGTATTTGTTGCCATGTGATTAATGCAGCCAAATCAGCTCCTGCTTCATCAGCCTCTAACTGAATGCGTGCAGAGTTGGAATTAGATACAGAAGATGCCCTCTCTCTGCAGCAGTACTTGGAGTACTAATATCTGACACACTGTCGCTCGAGTTTAATCATCCTGTGGGTCCTCTGCTCTATGCATAGTCAAAACATGCTTAGGAATTTGAGAATCATTTTCAGTTGCTGCAGCAACGTGATCTTCAATAGAACATGTTTGGGACAACTATTGTTTAAATCCCCCGTGAATGCACTACCAAGACATCCAATGTTTGAAAAATATTCATTTTGTTTGACTTGCTCAACCTTGGAAAGCCAACAGCAGCACCTGATGTTGCTGAGCAACAGCTCCTCAAGATAAGACTGCACACGTATGGCATTTTCCTTATTTCCTTGAAGATCCTTAGATAATGGTATTAAACCTTTAATTTTGTTCACATTGGTCTTATATTCCTTTTGAAGACTTTCGATTCTACCCACTAAAACTTTCAAATTAAGTTCAATTCCTCTATTGCCAGGCCTGATTCCAGGGTCAGTTCCATGCTTTGACTCACTTATGTTACTTGCTGTCTTTTGCACCTCTTGCAGTTAACTCTTTGTTTGCCCGCAGCACTAGGGTCATTCAAATCATAAATGCGGTCAACGATCAAACTGTCCACACATCTAAAGTGCTTAAAACCAGACCAAACAAAACAGCCTTCAAATTCAAACGTTGGCAACTGGAAGTCGGCACTTCGATAAAACAAGGTGACGAACCCTCAGGCAAACACCGCACAAACGTGCCAAGGTCCCCAATGGACAGGCAGCGCTGTCCATTCCAAACAGCATGGATCAACTAAAAGGTCCTTTACTTGCTGTAAACTAATCTGGCTTCTCAGTGTTGCGATTCCAATTTTGCCAACAGGTCCGAGTTAATCCTTTGGCATGGACTGGTGTTCTTTGGTATTACTTATTTTTGTTAATAAAATGTAGCAGTTGCTTGAAAACAAACCAAAACTGCTCAGAGACTGAACACAGGGGTTGACACTGTATGATACGCTTTCCACAATAACCAAGCCCCAAAGTTGGAAAAAGTATATTTGATCCTTTATTAAGAAATCAGCAAAGACAAATGATCTTGTAGCAATAAAACCACTGAAATTAAAAGTAACTGTAGGGTTCTCAGTAATGTTAACTGCTAAGGCTAATGAAATGGCTTCTCTGTAATGCTAACTGCTGATGTAATGATTTCTCTGGAGCTGCGATGTTTGGGTTATAATTACAGCTAATGGGGAGCGATGTTTGGGTTATAATTACAGCTAATGGGGAACTAACCAATGGGAGACATGTTATTCTATCTTGTATGTCTGGGATCCGCGTTTGTTAGCGGGCTTTCGGTCGAGGCGAATGAAGAGGAAGGACGAGCCCGGTGATCACCGTACAAAGTTTACAGGAATTCAAGGGACCAGAGGTTGGAGGCGTTTCGGTGGAAGTCATTTAAGGAGGAACACTGGAGGCGTGAGCTCCAGCGATTTTTGTGTACACGAACTGTTACCTTTAATAAGAGTGGCACCTTTGTCTTTTATATTTTATTCTCTAGTAACCACACAACAAAATAAGAGTTATAAAGTGTAATCATTTAATTGATTATTGTGTATTATCTGATATTTGCATTGTGAGTTTGTGCTGGGGTACATTATACAGCATCCACCCAAAGGAATGCTCTATTTGGCGGGACCGAAAGCTGATTCCCCTAGACGAACGTGCGGGCAAGCCTCGTGGGCTACATAACAACATAGCAAAATCAGCACTCTAAGTTAGTGTATTAAGAGCTGTCAACAAAAAAAAATACCCCTGGCTGTAACTCAACTAGACTAAACTGAAGTCAGGCAAAGTGTGTATACGTAACTATACTCATTTGCTTTGACCATGTCCCAACCCACGTGACAAATTACCCATAATAAACAGTACAATACAGACAGAAAATAGATACCTGGGTCCTACATGGTGCTTCCAATTATGCAAAATTCCCTACATTTAAGGAAGCTCTGTTGGATTGGGGAGAAGCAAATGTAACAGGGAACATAGAAAACAAACAAGATTATTAGTCGAAGTCAACATTGTGAAGGCATTTAACAAGGTTCCAGGTGGTAGGCTGGCTTGGAAGGTTATCTCATGGGATCCAGGGAGAACCTGCTGACTGGGTTCACAATTAGCCCAGCGGTAGGAAGCAGAGAGTGACATGCGAAATTGTTTCTCAGACTGAAGGTCCCTAATTAGTGCTATGCCACAGAGGTTGATGCTGGGCCCATTGTTGTTTGGAATTTATATAACTGATTTTGATGAGAATGTCCAATGCATCGTTAGTAAGTTTGCAGGTGATACTAAAATAGGTGGTGTCATAAACGCTGAAGAAGGTTCTCAAAAATTACAGGGAGGTCTTGGTCTGCCAGGTAAGTGTGCCAAAGATTGGCAATGGCCTTCAGTTCAGATAAATGCAAAGTATTACATCTTGGCACGTCAAACCAGGGTAGGAATAATGCAACAAAAATTTGGGCCCAGAAGAAGTTGTGGAACAGACTTAGTTTTTTTTAAAACTATAAAGTAAGTGTAACGTTAATCCGAAAACACTGCAGTAGATTGCTTTGGTTAAAGATTGGCCATGTCAAATGGCAAAGCTGGGGCAGAAATTTTAAAGACTTCAAGTTGAATACAATTTAGACTGCTGAATTGGCATTTCAACCACTCCATCTATGAAGTCTTTCAGTGTTAATATATTTCTAGAGCAATCTTACTCAGACTGTTCATGTCCAGTTGCCTCCTGACTGAACATCTAATCGATCATCACCATCAGAGTAGAGAAGATTGAACAACATACAGAAAGTAAAGCAGTGATTACCAAGACAAATGTTTTTCCAAGGTCAAAGCAGGCCCCTTTTGGCCCCTCCAATGCATTCCACCACTCAATCTGCCCAGAGGCAACTATCACCATGAGACATAGAAGCAAAATTAGCCTACTTGGCCCAAAGAGGCTGCACCTTGGTTCCATATATCCTAGCTACTTTCAGCTAACAAAATATATCTAGTTCATTACTTAAAGGCACCAATGAATATCCACATTGACAGCCTTGTTATATATTCCCATTGAGTTCTGTACAAGATAGGCTAGGGTGGACTGTGAGGGTACAATGGGATGGCCATTCTGGTACGGGACCAGTTTAAACACAGGAGCCAGGGCAATGCAAATTCAGCCAGTTAATTAAGTGTAAATCTGCCATTTAACGTTGTTGTTAGAGATGATGATGAAAGAAAAGAATTGTTAAAACACCCATCTCATTCACTCATATCTTGTTGAACCTTGGTGTGAGATCTTTTACTGCGCTCACTCAAGAAGATATATTGCAGTTAAAAGTAGGAATGCAAGTGTGGAGGAAGCCAGCCTTGGGTAACTAAGGAAGTGTGGAGAAAGGCCTCATACATTCAGATTTGCCAAGATTAGTGAGAAACTGGAAGACTGCAAAAGCTTTAAAAAGTAACAAAGAACCATCAGGCTATAAAAAAGGAAAGATAGATTCTGAAAGTGAGCATAAAATATGGAACAGATAGCTAGTAAGCATTTCATAATTATATAAATCTGAAAAGGGTGGCTAAAATGAACATAGATCCTTTAGAAGATGAGATGAGGAATTAATAGTAGATAATGTAGGAATTGTCAAGGCTTTGAACAATTATTTTCCGTTCATCTTCACAGTGGAGGACATGTCTAACATACCAAAGAGAAAAGTTATGGATGTGTTGGGAGGTGAGGACTCCAATGCAATCATTACCACTAAAGAGGTAGTGCTGAGCAATCTAATGGGCCTAAAGATAGACAAGTCCCCTAGTATGCATCCCAGGGTACTGAAAGAAATTGTGTAAATTATAATACATTCATGACAATTCACAAAAATTGCTGGATTCTGGGCAGGTCCTGGTGGATCAGAAGACCGTGAATATCATACCACTGTTTAAAAGATGTAGGTAACCAGAGGTCAGTTAGCTCAATGTCTGTAGTTGGGGAAAATGCTTGAAGCTATCACTAATAAAAAAACTGCCAGACATCAGGACAGAAATGATTCCATCAGGCTGACACCATGGATTCATGAAGGGTAGGCCTTGTTTGACTATACTGAGCACAATGGATAGAGGAGAACAGGTGGTAGTTGTCTACTTGGATTTCCAGAAGGTGTTCGATAAGGTACTGCGTAAAAGACTATCTATAAGATAAGGGTGATGGAGTTAGGAGTAATATATTAGCATAGACAGATGATTAGTTAACCAACAGAAGGCAGGAATAAATAGATGTTTCTCTCATTGGCAATCAATGGTGAGCAGAGTGCCACAGGGATCGTGCTGGGCCTACAACCATTCATGATATATATTGTGCCAGCTGGTGGCGCAATGGCATCAGCGCTGGACTCCAGAGCAAAGGGTCCCGAGTTCGAATCCAAGTTGGGCCACCCCCCCCCCCCCCGAGTATGCTTTCCATCCGTGCCGGGTTGAGCGTCGATCTAGCCACTCAGCCTCGTAAAAAAAAAAGGGTCGAGTCAGGAACGTTCATCCTGACACCACGCGCTGGACAAGAATGGCTGACTGTCTGGTGTGACACGCTAAAAAAAAATCACAGCTTTGGAGAGGGGAGTAAGTGTATTGTGCCTAAGTTTGCTGATGACACCTAACTGCATTGAAAAGCAATTTGTGCAGAGAGTCTGCAGAAATAGAGATAGGTTAAGTGAATGAGCAAAGATCTAGCAGAGTACAATGCTGGTAAATGCAAGGTTATCCACTTCTGAAGGAAAAATAGAAGATTAGATTCTTACTTAAATGGTGGAAGATTGCAGCATACTGTAGTGTCAAGAGACTTAGGAGTGCTCGTGCATGAACTGCAAAGAATTGGTTTGCAGGTGCAAATGCAGTGTTGGCCTTCATTGCTGGAGAGATTGAATTCAAGAGCAGGGAGGTCATACTGCAGGTCTCCTGATTTGAGAAGAGATATACTGGCTTTAGAGATGGTGAAGAGGAAGTTTACTAAGTTGATTCTGGATATGAGGGGTTTAGCCGTCTGGCAGCGGAGTGAAAATCTCTTCATGCAGAGGTCCTTCCCCTGTGCATTGGAGAGCTGAGGTGGAAAGTGTTGCATCAGGCAGTACTGTGCAACAGGTACCGACACGCCGTCCTCCTGTCCGTTCTGTGGCCGGGAGGAGTCAGTGTACCACGCTTGCACAGAGTGTGAGCGGTTGCAGCCCCTGTCTGAGTATCTGAACAGGCTGCTGCTCAGGTTCTGGTTGCACATCAGCCCCGTGCTCCTCATCTACAGGCAGGGGCAGGCCGGCACAAGGATCTTGCTCCTGGGCCTGGCCAAGATGCCCTTTCACAGGTCGAGGGGGTAGAAAGTCGAGGGCTGTGCCAGGGCGGACTGCCTGTCCCTCTTCCGAGGGTGAGTTGGTGCCGGCTGTCCTCGGAGAGGGACCATGCCGTCACAACGGGTACAGTGGGGGTTTCCAGGATGCTGGCCCCACCAGGGAACTGACTGTCTTAGAGACAGTAATGAGCATATTTTAATTTGAATTTATTCACTGTCTTGTAAATACTGAATGTTTGTACTTTGTGTATTTGTTACATGAATAAACTTCATAGTTTTGTATAAAAAAAGGAGCAAGTAGCACATCACAATGGACAATTTTGGAAACAATGTGAGTTTCTCACCTTTTTGGGAACTCTGATAAATCACAGTGAATTAACTATGAATCTTTTCCTGCTTTTCAAATACCTACTGCTACTGTGTTGTTCTAAACTACACAGCTCATACAAATGAGGAGAATGAAATAACTGGAGGGAACAAATGAGCTAACTCCTTTGCTAAGGCAGCAACACCAGATCTTTATGGTCACGTAGCACTCCAGTGTGACCAGGCTGCCAATACTTTCCAAAAAGTTTTGATGAACTTGTCCAATGTGATGTGTCAGAGTCTGAAAAGACTTTATGAATGAAAGTACACCACCTGTAAGACTATAAAAAATGGTGAGTATAATCAAAAATGAGAGATTCTTGACCATAGCAAGTAAAGTAGCAACTACATGATTTGCTAGAGACATAATCCTGAAAAACAGTGCCAGTATCTGCTGCTGCTGCTGGGCCCACCCCAGAGGTCATTTGTGTATTTCCAAATGGACTTTTTGCAATTATCTAAATGTGTTTGTTATTATACATGCACAGAAACAGGCCCTTCAGCCCATCTAGTCTGGACTGAACCCTTTAAACTGCCTAGTCTCTTCAACCTGGACTAGACCATAGCCCTCCATACCCCTGCCATCCATGTACCTATCCCCACTCTGCTGGTGAAAGGGTTATCCCTCGTTCCTACCAAATTTCTTCCCTCCCACCTTATACCAAAGCCCTCTAGTTCTTTATTCCTCAACCCTAGGGAAAGACTTTGCACCCTATCTGTGCCTCTCATAACCTTAATCTCGTACACTTCAGTGAATAAAGTCTCAACCTGCTCACCCTCTCTCCATAACTCAGTCACTTGAGTACTGTGAATCTCCTCTGCATTATTTCCATCTTCATACCGTGTAACACCCTGGGAAAGGTTTCCCTGCAAATGTAATGTTTTTTCTGTAGCAGCAGTGTTTGGGTTATGGCTAGTGATAACGGGGGCTTTGGAATGTGCGCCGTCTAACGAAGGCAGTGTTTTTTCTTGTTGTGTGCCCGAGACCGAGAGGATCTGGGTCTTTTGTTCGGAAGATGGAAGAGGAGATGCCAGAATGGAGAGGTCGTGGACACCAGGAAGGAGGGGACTTGGAATGGGGCCAGGAGTCGACGAAGCCAGGGGAAACTGTGAGCTCCAACTTGTGCACATTTGACTGTTTCATTAAAATAGGCCCTTTCCTTTTTATTTTACCTTACTAACCCTTTAGTCAAATTAAAAATTATAAAGCTAAATCGTTTATGTTGTACTGTCTGTTATTTTGTGGTACTGATTTGTAACAGGGGAACAGATCACGCAGCATCCACACAAATGGGGGTTTTGTACCTCAGATCTCGCACAGCCAGAGACTGTCTTCCCTCGACTTATGCAGCGACAGAACCTGAGGGTTACAACTGGAAAGTGCGCAGACGAGGTTTACAAGCACAGTGTGACTCAGTGATATCTACTGACAAAATGCTGACCCTCTTGTCCATGCTGTACCCACTTCCTTCAAAGTCAAATAGAAAGGAGTTTTACGGGTTGTAAAAACAGTCCCCAGTTTCCTATGTGGAGATGTATCTCCTTTCAGAGAGGCAGATTCAACAGAGGTAATGCAAGGTCTGGGTGCTCAATGTGATAAGAATGGTCAGCCAAGGTTCGCACACAAGTAATTCCACTCACGTTGTGTAATCAGAACACAGAAAGTGGAAACTCAAGGTCAACTCACATGGTGTAACGCAGGAGGCCAATCCACACTGGGGAGAGCCCAGCAGTCCTATTCCCCCTCGACCTTGCACCCGTCCATTCCTCTCTGACTTGTGGTTGAAGTGGGAGAGCCAAAGTTCATCATGTCGGTCATTAGAAGCGCAGAATGGTTTAGCATAAATCTGTCTTTTCTAAGGGAGCAGCGCAACTCCTTTCATCTCTCTACACACATGGTGTCTCACCCCCGTTACCAGTGGTTAAAGGAAACATAGAAACATAGAAAACCTACAGCACAAAACAGGACCTTCGGCCCACAAATTTGTGCCGAACATGTCCCTACCTTAGAAATTACTAGGGTTACCCATAGCCCACTATTTTACTAAGTTCCATGTACCTATCCAAAAGCCTCTTAAAAGACCCTATCGTATCCACCTCCACCACCATTGCCGGCAGCCCATTCCACGCACTCACCACTCTGAGTAAAAAACATCTCCCCTGTACCTACTCCCCAGTACCTTAAACCTGTGTCCTCTTGTGGCAGCCATTTCAGCCCTGAGAAAAAGCCTCTGACTATCTTGGCGTAATTTACATATTACTATTTAATTCCTGGCATAATTTACATATTACTATTTAATTATTTATGGTTTTATTACTGATTAACTATTTGTGGTGCAACTGTAACGAAAACCAATTTCCCCCAGGATCAATAAAGTATGACTATGACTATGACACGATCAATGCCTCTCATCATCTACCAGATCACCTCTCATCCTCCGTCGCTCCAAGGAGAAAAGGCCGAGTTCACTCAACCTGTTTTCATAAAGCATGCTCCCCAATCCAGGCAACATCCTTGTAAATCTCCTCTGCACTGTTTCTATGGTTTCCACATCTTAAAAACTTGTTGAATTAAGTTAGTTGTCCATTCTGGGAGCTGCTGATATGAGGGCAGGACCAAAACCAGTCCTGCATCGTGCACAGTCACTATAGGCTTCAGTAACACAAGATCCACCTGAAAAGGGAATGGGACATCGCTGACTGTAGGACTATTCACCAGCAAGCGATCGCTGTTCTCAAAAAAAGAGAATGGGATATCGCTGACTGTAGGATTATTCCCCAGCAAGCAATCACTGTTCTCATGAAAAGAGGATAGGAGCTATTTTTAGAGGAAAGAGATAGAATTATCTTCTGTTTACCTGTTATGTTTCCTAAAACACTCCTTTGCTGTCTCTGCAGTCAGTGTTCCAGTGTCTTCCCTTTGCACCTCTATAAACTCACCCTGAGCTCCAAGCTGCCCATGTCTAAACTGGGACTCTGTATGTTCATCAGAATCAGAGTGATCATCAGGAACTGAAATGAGTGTTGTTTAGTGGCAGCAGAACTATGCGAAGGCATAACAAAACAATGTAGTGCCCTGGTTCATATTTTTACTGTTATCCTGTAGGTAGTTAGCATCTCTGTAAGAGCTGCTGTTCTGCTTTCAGCCTGTATGGCTTATTGTTGAAGATAAGGGATGATGTGGAATGTGTGCCATCCAATTAGGATGGTTGGATTAAGGGGAGGTTTCTCTGGTGAGGGACACTAAGGTTGTGCTTGGGGCTTTTGCTTGAGAGGAGATGGAGAGAGAAGACGCTGGGGAGAACCGGTCATATCATATGATCCGGTGGGAGGTCCGTTTGTTCGAGATGGATTGCGAGCGACGATCGGAAGGTGGTGTGTGCTTTCCCGTTGACCGAGGGGCCTGACGCGTGAGCGACAGAGACGTTCAAGATGAGCTCCAACTTGTGCATATTTGACTGTATAATGAGAATGGGTCCTTTTCTTTCTGTTATTCTTTACTAACCCTTTAGTTAAGATTCATCAATACAATTCCTTTAATTGTATGGAGTGTGCTGTCTGTTATTTCATGGCATTACTTTGTAACAGGGTAGCGAATGACACAACACGCACACAAACAGAAGTCTGGGGGGAGTGTGCCTCAACCTCACGAGTTTGGCGAAGCCAGATGTTGCCTTCCCCCAGACTTACGCAGCTGGTGTTTCAACAAAAAGATTACTAAATAAATAATGCAGGGAAAAAGGAACAGGGAGATCGTTTATGAAGGCATCGAAGTTTCGGGGGGAGAAAGCAGGACAATGGGGTTGAAAGGAAAAATATATCAGCCATGATCAAATGACAGAGACGACTGGACAGAGAATGGACTACTTCTACATCGTATGGTCTTATGTTTGTGGATTCATGGACCATTTAGAAATCTAATGGTAGGGAATTTGTTCCTACATCACCAAGGCTTCTGTCCCTCCTCCCTGATGGTCATAATGAGAAGAGGGCATGTCCCAAATGGTGTGTGTCCTTACTGATAAGTGCTGCCATCAAGAAGCAGCACATCTTGAAAGGTGTCCTCAGTGGTGGAGAGGGTGCTGCTGGTGATGGAGCAAGCTGAGTCTACAGCCCTCTGCAGCCTCTGTGATCCTGTGTTTTGGAGCTGCCATACCAGGCTGTGATACAACCAGTCCGAATGCTCTCCACCATACAGCTATAGAAATCTGCAAGTCTTTGGTGATGTACCAAATCTCCAAATGAAGTTGAGATGCTGCCAATGGTGTCATCATTTCCTTCCTAGCACTAACAGCTCAAATCCTTCTGGTGTCTTTCCCTTACATCGCCCAGCCTTCCAAGCTTCAGAAAGCCTGTGGTCCACCAATTCTGCATCACTGGGTGGTGACTGGGCCTCCGTTTTAATACCTTTCTATGGCTAAGGCAATTGCAATGTTAGCATTTGTTTTGAGAGGACGAGAGTACAGAAGCAAAGATGTAATGCTGAGGCTTTATAAGGCATTGTTCAGACTGCACTTGGAACATGGTGAAGAGTTTTGGGTCCCTTGTCTCAGAAAAGATGTGCTAAAATAAAGGATTGGAGAGGATCCAGAGAAGTGGATTAGAATGGTCCCAGGGATAAAAGGGTTAATATATGAGGAGCATTTGGTGGTTCTGGGTCTGTACTCGCTGGAGTTTAGAAGAATGAGTGGGGATCTCAATGAAACCTATTGAATACTGAAAGAACCTGGACAAGAGTGGATGTGGAGAGGATGTTTCCTGTAGTGGGGGAGTCTAGAACCAGAATTCACAGCCTCAGAAGAGAGAGATATCCATTTAGAACAGAGATGAGGAAAAATTTCTTCAGCCAAAGGATGGTGAATTTGTGGAGTTCATTGCCACAGATGCTGTACAGGCCAAGTCATTGGGTGGCAGTTGATAGGTTCTTGATTAATTAGGGTGGCAAAGGTTATGGGAAGAAAGCAGGAGTACGGGGTGGAGAGGGAAAATAAATCAGTGATGATAGAATGGCCAGAGCAGATTTGATGGGCTGAATGGCCTAATTCTGCTCCTATCTATGGTCCTAACTGGGCAATTTAGAAACACAGAAAACCTACAGCACAATACAGGCCCTTTGGCCCACAAAGCTGTAAAGAACATGTCCTTACCTTAGAAATTAGCTAGGGTTACCCATAACCCTCTATTTTTTCTGAGCTCCATGTACCTGACCAGGAGTCTCTAAAAAGACCCTATCGTATCCACCTCCACCACCGTCGCCAGCAGCCCATTCCACACACTCACCACTCTCTGCATCAAAAACTTACCCCTGACATCTCCTCTGTACCTACTCCCAAGCACCTTAAAACTATGCCCTCTCATGCTAGCCATTTCAGCCCTGGGATAAAACCTCTGACTATCCACACGATCAATGCCTCTCATCATCTTATACACGGTTAGCCAAGGAATTTAACTTGTATAGATTCAGTTTCATTTGGGTGAGTTAAACCACAGTAGGACTTATGTAGGGCACTGGAGAGGGCTGTCATTTCCTAACACAGGTAGTCAGGGTGGTGAGAGAATTTGGCACACTCCCTTTGTTGGTCAGATTACAGGAGTTGGGACATCATGTTGCAACTGTATGAGACTGTTCAGACCACATTGATTGTGCACAGTTCTGTTTACCCAGCAAAAGGGACAGAAATTCTCAGCACATTACAGGTCCTTCAGTGCACAATGTTGTGCCAACCATGAAGCCGACTCTAGAGACTGCCTAGAATTTAAGACCATAAGACCATAAGACAAAGGAGCAGAAGTCGTCCATTCAGCCCATCGAGTCTGCTCTGCCATTTTATCATGAGCTGATCCATTCTCCCATTTAGTCCCACTCCCCCGCCTTCTCACCATAACCTTTGATGCCCTGGCTACTCAGATACCTGTCAATCTCTGCCTTAAATACACCCAATGACTTGGCCTCCACTGCTGCCCATGGCAACAAATTCCATAGATTCACCACCCCCTGGCTAAAAAAATTTCTTTGCATCTCTGTTCTGAATGGGTGCCCTTCAATCCTTAAGTCATGGCCTCTCGTACTAGACTCCCCCATCATGGGAAACAGCTTTGCCACATCCACTCTGTCCATGCCTTTCAACATTCGGAATGTTTCTATGAGGTCTCCCCTCATTCTTCTAAACTCCAAGGAATACAGTCCAAGAGCGGACAAACGTTCCTCATATGCTAACCCTCTCATTCCTGGAATCATTTTAGTGAATCTTCCCTGTACCCTCTCCAACTCCAGCACACTCTTAAATAAGGAGACCAAAACTGCCCACAGTACTCCAAGTGAGGTCTCACCAGCGCCTTACAGAGCCTCAACATCACATCCCTGCTCCTATACTCTAGTCCTCTAGAAATGAATGCCAACATTGCATTCGCCTTCTTCACCACCCACTCAACCTGGAGGTTAACCTTAAGGGTATCCTGCAAGAGGACTCCCAAGTCCCGTTGCATCTCAGAACTTTGAATTCTCTCCTCACTTAAATAATAGTCTGCCCGTGTATTTCTTCTGCCAAAGTGTAGAACCATACACTTTCCAACATTGTATTTCATTTGCCAGTTCTTTGCCCATTCTTCCAATCTATCCAAGTCTCTCTGTAGACTCTCTGTTTCCTCAGCACTACCGGCCCCTCCACCTATCTTTGTATCATCAACAAACTTAGCCACAAAGCCATCTATTCCATATTCCAAATCGTTGATGTACAATGTAAAAAGAAGTGGCCCCAACATGGACCCCTGTGGAACACCACTGGTAACCAGCAGCTAACCAGAATAGGATCCCTTTATTCCCACTCTCTGTTTCCTGCCAATCAGCCAACACCCTATCCACGTATGTAACTTTCCCGTAATTCCATGGGCTCTTATCTTGTTAAGCAACATCATGTGTGGCACTTTGTCAAAGGCCTTCTGAAAATCCAAATATACAACATCCACTGCATTTCCCTAATCTAGCCTACTTGTAATTTCCTCAAAAAATTGTCAGGCAGGATTTTCCTTTAAGGAATCCATGCTGAGTTCTGCCTATCTTGTCATATGCCTCCAGGTACTCCGTAACCTCGTCCTTGACAATCGACTCCAACAACTTCCCAACCACCGATGTCAAGCTAACAAGTCTATAATTTCCTTTTTACTTCCTTGTCCCCTTCTTAAATAACGGAGTGACATTTGCAATCTTCCAGTCTTCCGGAACCATGCCAGAATCTATCGACTTTTGAAAGATCATCACTAATGCCTCTGCAATCTCCACAGCTACTTCCTTCAGAACAGGAGGATGCATTCCATCTGGTCTGGGTGATTTATCTACCTTTAGCCTATTCAGCTTCCTGAGTACTTTCTCTGTCGTAATTGTGACTGCGCACACTTCTCTTCCCTGCCACCCTTGAGTGTCCAGTATACTGCTGATGTCTTCCTCAGTGAAGACTGATGCAAAATACTCGTTCAGTTCCTCCACCATCTCCTTATCTCCCGTTACAATTTCTCTAGCATCATTTTCTATCGGTCCTGTATCTACTCTCACCTGTCTTTTACTCTTTATATATTTGAAAAAGCTTTTAGTATCCTCTTTGATATTATTTGCTAGCTTCCTTTCATAGTTCATCTTTTCCCACTTAATGACCTTTTTAGTTTCCTTTTGTAAGCTTCTAGAAACTTCCCAATCCTCTGTCTTCCCACTAATTTTTGCTTCCTTGTATGCCCTCTCCTTTGCTTTAACTTTATCCTTTTTCCATTCAAAAATTTCTTCTTTTTTGGAATATATCTGTCTTGCACCTTCCTCACTTCTCGCATAAGCTCCAGCCATAAACTCTGCCGTCCTTCCCGCTAGTGTCCCTTTCCAGTCAACCTTGGCCAGTTCCTCTCTCATGCCACTGTAATTTCCTTTACTCCACTGAAATACTGACACATCAGATTTCGGCTTCTCTTTTTCAAATTTCACAGTGAACTCAATCATGTTATGATCACTGCCATCTAAGGGTTCCTTCACCTGAATCTCTCTAATCACCTCCGGTTCATTACACAACACCCAATCCAGTACAGCCGATCCCCTAGTGGGCTCAACAACAAGCTATTCTAAAAAGCCATCTGGCAGACATTCTACAAATTTCCCAAGCACATAGCCCTCTATTTTTCTAAGCACCACGTACCTACCCAAGAGGCTCATAGAACACCTGACATCTCCTCAGTACCCATTTCCAAGTAGATCAAAACTATGCCCCCTCATGTTAGCCATTTCAGCCCTGGGAAAAAGCCTTTGACTATCCACACGATCAATGCCTCATCATTTTTTCCATCTCTATCAAGTCACCTCTCATCCTCTGTCACTCCAAGGAGGAAAGGCCAAGTTCACTCAACCTCTTCTCATAAAGAATGCTCCCCAATCCAGGAAACATCCTTGAAAATCTCCTCTGCACCCTTTCTATGGTTTCCACATCCTTCCTGTAGTGAGGTGACCAGAACTGAGCACAGAACTACAAGTGGAGTCTGACCAATGTCTTATATAGTCGTAACATAACCTCACGGCTCTTGAACTCAATCCTATGGTTGATGAAAGCCAACACACCATACACCTTAACAGAGTCAACCTGCACAGCAGCTTTGACTGTCCTAGGGACTCGGACCTCAAGACCGCTCAGATCCTCCACACTGCCAAGAGTCTTACCATTAATACTATATTCTGTCTTCAAATTGGACATACCAAAATGAACCACATCACACTTATCTGGATTGAAGTCCATCTGCCCAGTTCTGCATCCTATCGATGTCCCGCTGTAACCTCAGACAGTCTTCCACACTATCCACAGCACCCCCAACGTTTGTGTCAAACTTACTAACCCACCCTTCACTTGTTGCTCCAGGTGATATATATTTTTAAAAAACACAAAGAGGCGGGGTCATCAGAACAGATCCCTGTGGAACACCACTAGTCACCGACCCCCATGCAGAATACGAACCATCTACAACCATCCTTTGCCTTCTGTGGGCAAGCTAATTCTGGATGCACAAAACAAGGTCTCCTTTGATCCCACTTACTTTCTGAAGGAGCCTTGCATGGGGTACCTTATCAAATGCCTTACAGAAATTCGTATACACTACAGCTACTACTCTACCTTCAATGTGTTTTGTTACTTACTCAAAGAATTCAGTCAGGATCACAAGGCATGACCTGCCCTTGACAAAGCCATGCTGTCTATCCCTGATCAGATTATGTACCTCCAAATGCTCATAAAGCTTGCCTCTCAGGATCTTCAATAACTTGCCCACCACTGAAGAAAGACTCACCCGTCTACAATTTCCTGGGTTATCTCTACTCCCTTTCTTGATGAAGGAAACAACGTTTGCAACCCTCCAATCCTCCAGTACTTCTCCCTTTCCTGCTGATAATGCAAAGATCATCGCCAGAGGCTCAGCAATCTCCTCCCTCGCTTCCCATAGTAGCCTGGGGTACATCCTGTTTGGTCCCGGTGACTTATCCAACTTGATGCTTCCCAAAAGCTCCAGCACATCCTCTTTCTTAATATCTACATGCTCAAGCTTTTCAGTCCACTGCAAGTCATCGCTACAATCACCAAGATCCTTTTCCGTAGTGAATACTGAAGCAAAGTATTCATTAAGTACCTCTGCTATCTCCTTCAGTTCCATACACACTTTCCCACTGTCACCCTTGATTGCTCCTATTCTCTCACGTCTTATCCTCTTGCTCTTCACATACTTGTGGAATGCCTTGGGGTTTTTCTTCATCCTGCCTGCCAAGGCCTTCTCATGGCCCCTTCTGGCTCTCCTAATTTCATTCTTATGCTCCTTCTTGCTAGCCTTATAATCTTCTAGATCTCTATCACTACCTAGTTCTTTGAACCTTTCATAAGCTCTTCTTTTCTTCTTGACGAGATTTACAACAGCCTTTGTACATCACGGTTCCTGTAACATACCTATGCAGAACCCCTGAGAACACCTGTTCCCAATTTACGCTTCCAAGTTCCTGCCTGATAGCCTCATAATTCCCCTTACTCCAATTAAACGTTTCCCTAACTTGTCTGTTCCTATCCCTCTCCAATGCTATGTAAAAGAGATAGAATTGTGATCACTATCGCCAAACTGCTCTCCAACTGAGAGACCTGACACCTGACCAGGTTCATTTCCCAATATCAGATCAAGTACAGCCTCCCCTCTTGTAGGCTTATCTACATATTGTGTCAGGAAACCTTCCTGAACACACTTAACAATCTCCACCCCATCTAAACCCCTCACTCTAGGGAGATGCCAATCAATATTTGGGAAATTAAAATCTCCCACCACAACAACCCTGTTATTATTACTCCTTTCCAGAATCTGTCTTCCTATCTGCTCCTCGATGTCCCTGTTACTATTGGGTGGTCTATAAAAAACACCCACTAGAGTTATTGACCCCTTCCTATTTCTAACTTCCACCCTCAGAGACTCCATAGACAACCCCTCCATAACTTCATCCTTTTCTGCAGCCGTGAGGCTATCCCTGATCAACAGTGCCACACCCCCACCTCTTTTGCCTCCCTCCCTGTCCTTTCTGAAACACTTGAAGTAGCTATTCCTGCCCCTGCACTATCCAAGTCTCTAATGGCCACAACATCATAGTTCCAAGTGCTGATCCATGCTCTAAGCTCATCTGCTTTCTTCATAATACTCCTCGCATTAAAATAGATACTTCTCAAACCATCAGTCTGAGTGCGTCCCTTCTCTATCACCTGCCTATCCTCCCTTTCACAGTCTCTAAGCTTTCTCTAAGTGTGAGCCAACCTCCCTTTCCTCCATCACTTCAGTTCAGTTCCCACCACCCAGCAATTCTAGTTTAAACTCTCCCTAATAGCCTTCGCAAACCTCCCCGCCAGGATATTGGTCTCCCTCAGATTCAAGTGCAGCCCATCCTTTTTGTACAGGTCACACCTGCCCCAAAGGAGGTCCCAATGATCCAGAAATCTGAATCCCGCCCCCTGCTCCAATCCCTCAGCCACGTATTTATCCTCCACCTCACTTTATTCCTATACTCACTGTCACGTGGCACAGGCAGTAATCCTTTTTTTTACTACCTTTGAGTTCCTGCTTCTCAGCTTCCTTCCTAACTCTCTGTAGTCTGTTTTCAGGACCTCCTCCCTTTTCCTACCTATGTTGTTGGTACCAATATGTACCATGACCTCTGGCTGTTCTCCTTCCCACTTCAAGATATCGTGGATGCGATCAGAAACATCCCAGACCCTGGAACCTGGGAGGCAAACTACTGTCCACGTTTCTTTCCTGTGTCCACAGAATCGCCTGTCTGATTCCCTAACTATAGAGTCCCCTATCACTGCTGCCATCCTCTTCCTTTCCCTCCCCTTCTGAGCCACAGGGCCAGACTCTGTGTCCAAGGCACAACCACTGTTCCTTCCCCCAGGTACTCAAACAGGAGTACTTATCGTTAAGGGGAACAGCCACTGGGGTACTCTCTAGCATCTGCCTCTTGCCCTTCCTTCTCCTGACTGTTAACCCACTTATCTGTCTCCCCTGGCCCCGGAGTGACCACCTGCCTATAGCTCCTCTCTGTCACCTCCTCACTCTCCCTGACCAGACAAAGGTCGTCAAGCTGCATTTCCAGTTCTCTCACACGGTCCCTAAGAAGCTGCAGCTCGATGCACCTGGTGCAGATGTGGCCGTCCAGGAGGCTGGGAGTCTCCCGGACTTCCCACATCTGACACTGAGCATAGAAAACCAGCCTCACACACGTACTTTCAGTCTGTATTCTACACAGATAACCTACCTCGTCCTGACCCTTTATCACCGAAGCCCCGTTGAGCCAAAGCCTTCCTACTCTGTCTCCCTTGACTCTGTTACCCACTTCTCCGATGCCTGCTGTATAAATCTGTCTTCTTTTTCAAACTCCTCTTGCTGTTCTCACTGGCTGACGTCCATGCGCTTGCGCAGTCATGTCCCATTCAAACCACTGAAGAAATAACCCTCATGTAGTCCCAGTGACTTAACTTAATGATTACAAAAGCTCCAGTACATCCTCTTTCTTAATGTCTATATGCTCAAGCATTTCAGTCTGCTGTAAATCATACCCACAATTGGCAAGGTTTTTTCCCTTGGTGAATACTGAAACAAAATATTCATTAAGTACCTCTGCTACCTCCTCCGACTCCATGTACATGTTTCCACTCTCACTCCTGATTGGTCCTATTCTCATACTGCTCATCCTCTTGCTCTTCACATACTTGTAGAATACTTGGGTTTTCCTTAATCCTGATCACCAAGGCCTTCTCATGGCCCTTTCTGCCTCTCCTAATTCCATTCTCAAGCTCCTTCCTAGCAACCTTGTCATTTCCTAGAGCTCCATTTGTCATCATGGTTCAGATATGGCCCAAGTGCGGAGCGAGTGATAGTTCACAGACTTTAATGTGAACAGAATTAGAAGGAAAAAGAAAACAATAAACGCTAGGCCACTTAGGGCCATTAACTGAAGCTCTGAAATGCAAAACGAAGCCAACACTGCGGCTGAAAAGAATAACTAACACGAAACGAATGCCGCTAGTCTTCGGAGCCAGTTGACACTACAGGTCGAATGCAAGCAGGCAGCAAAGCATTGTTGTGCTGGGTTCAAGTCTCGACAAGCACTATGATGGAAAGAATGGAGTTAAATACTATCACAATGAAATAATTATTAGCTGACACGTGCATATTCACAAGCGCAATTACCACATCTGCTGCGCAGCCCCTGAAGTGCCACGGGCCTGTGTCCACTGGAAGTCCCAGATGAGCGACTTGTCCAACAGGTCCTTTGCCAGGATCCAACTACATTCTACTGGACCATACCCTTTCCAGTCCACAAGGTACTGGACTTTACCAGGTACCCAGCAAGATGCCAGGAGGTGCTGCACAGTATAGACGAGAGAACCATCTACCAGGCAGGGAGGAGGGGAGGTGGGGTGACTGAGGCCGGGGAGAGTAGTAACCGGCTTGAGCTGGGAAACATGGAATACTGGGAGGATCTTCAGTGATGCTGGTAGAGGCAATCTATAGGACACCTCGTTGACAGCCTTTTCCACTACAAACAGTCCCACGCAGCGCGGTGCCAATTCCTGGTTCTCAACTTTCAGAGGAAGATCCCTCGATGCCATCCAGACCTCCTCTTCTGGCTTGAATGGCCTTACCTGTCGATGGAGCCGGTCAGCCTGCCGGGAATGCTGTTTCTGGGTGCACAGCAGAGAAGCCCTGGCTCGTCTCCAGGTGCGTTTGTAGGGCTGGATCAGCCGTTCAGCAGCAGGAACTTCTAGCTGATCTCCTGATCAGGGAAGAGCGGGGTCTGGAATCCCTTCTGGTATTCAAAGGGAGACATACTGGTGGAGAACGACTGGAGGTTATTGTGGGTGATCTCTGCCCAAACCAACTGGGAGCTCCAGCACATGGGGCTGGAAGAGGCAAGAGTTGTTCACTCTCAGTCTGGCCATTGGATTGCGGATGGAAGCCAGGCGAGAGGCTGGCCGCAGCTCCTACAAAAGGGCAGAAAGCCTTGCAAAAGTGGGAAGTGAATTGTGGTCCACGATCAGACACTATATCTTGAGGAAAACCATGGAGCCTGATCACATGTTGAACCATGAGTGTGGCAGTCTCACGAGCCGATGGGAGCTTGGGGAGGGCAATGAAGTGGGCAGCCTTGGAAAATCGATCCACAACGACCAAAGTGATGGTGTTTCCATTAGACAGGGACAGACCAGTGATGAAATCTACTGAGAGGTGGGACCAGGGGGGTGGGGCACAGGCAGTGGACATAACAGACCCACTGGTGTGATATCTTGTTTCAAGCACAGGTGGGACAGGCAGATACAAAGTCGTGGACATCTGGGGACATAGATGGCCACCAAAGTTGTCTCTTTATAAACTCCTGAGTCCGTTGAATTCCCGAATGTCCAGCCAGATGGGAGGAGTGACCCCATTCCAACACTTTGGAACACACCAGAGCAGGGGCAAACAGTCGGTTGGGAGGTCCCGCATCCGGGCCTGGGTCCAACTGTTGGGTGGCCCTCACCTCTGCTTCTATTCCCCAGATCACTGGAGCAATACATGAGCGAGGAAGAATGGGCTCCTGGATCAGCTTGTCCTCAGAACTGTTGAACTGCTGGGAGAGAGCATTGGCCTTGGTATTCTTGCTGCTGGGACAATATGTGAGGATGAAATTGAACCAGGTGAAGAAGAGAGCCCACCAGGCTTGACGAGAGTTGAGCCTCTTTGCATCCTGAATGTAGGAGAGGTTCTTGTGATCTGACCAGACCAAGAATGGATGCTCTGCCCCCTCCAGCCAGTGTCACCATTCTTCCAGGGCCTCCTTGACAGCCAGAATCTCGCAGTTCGCAATGTCGTAATTCCTCTCGGCCAGAGTCAAGCGACTGGAAAGAAAGGCAGATGGGTGCAGCCGACTATACGCAGATGAGCGCTGAGAGAGGACAGCGCCAATGCCGACATTGGATGCATCCACCTTGACGATGAATGGCTGAGATGGTCTGTGTGTTGCAACGATGGGGCAGTGGTGAAACGTCGCTCTAACTCTGAAAATACTTGGTTGGCATCGTCTTGCTGTCACCGGATTCAGATATGCCCAAGTGCGGAGTGAGAGTAACAGAAGCGGGTTGGTAGTTCAGACTTTAATGCAAACAGAGTTAGAGGGAAAAGAAACAATAAATACTAGGCGAAACAAGGCCATTAACTAAAATTCTCAAATGGAAAATGAAGCCTACACTGTGGATGAAAGGAATAACTAATACAAAACGAATACTGCTCGCCTTCAGAGTCAGTTGACTCGACAGTCCAATTTCTCAGGCAAGGCTGAATGCAAGCAGGCAACAAAGCATTGCTGTGCTTTGCTCAAGTCTTGACAAAGACTACAACGGAAAGAATGCAGTTAAATACCATCACAATGAAATAATAATTAGCTGACACATGCATATTCACGAGTGCAATTGTCGTATCTGATGTGCTACTGAATCCGTGGTTGTGACACTAACAGTACCTAGTTTCTTGAACCTTTCGTAAGCTTTTCTTTTCATCTTAACTAGATTTTCTACATCCTTTGTACACCATGGTTCTTTTACCCTACCATCCTTTCTCTATCTCAATGGAACATACCTATGTAGAACTCCACACAAATGTTCCCTGAACATTTGCCACATTTCTGCCATGCATTTCTCTGAGAACATCTGCTCCCAATTTATGCTCCCATTCCTGCCTAATAGCACCATATTTCCCCCTACCCCAATTAAATGTTTTCCTAATTTGTCTGCTCCTATCCCTCTCCAGCTCTATGGTGAAGGAGATAGAGTTGTAGTCACTACCTCCAAAATGCTCTCCCACCAAGAGATCTGACACCTGACCAGGAAGGATGTCATGAAGCTGGAAATTGTACAGAACAAATCCACAAGGATCCACTGGGACTGGACGACTTTGGTTGTAAGAATAGGCTGGTTGAGTTGGGAATATTTTCCCTGGAGCATAAGAGGTTGAGAGATGTCCTTACAGAGGTATGTAAAATCATGAGAGTGAATGGTCATCCCTTTTTCTAAGTGTAGAGTCAGGATCTGGAGGGTATAGAGTTAAAGAGAGAAGGGAACAATTTAAAAAGGTTCTCATTACACAGTAAACCTTTTTACACAGAGGTGGGATGTAATGAGGTGGGTACGATTGCCATCTCTAAAAGGCAGGTACATGAATATAAAAAGGTTAGAGCAGGGGTCACAGACCCCTCGGTTAATGGTAGGGGTCCATGACATAAAAAGGTTGTGAACTCCTGAGTTAGAGGAATATTGGACAAACTCGGGGAAGTGGGACGAGCCCAGATAGACAACTTGGTCGACAAAGACAAATTGAACCGAAGGACCTGTTTCTGTGTTGTATGACTCAATCCAGGGGTATGGAGAGAGATTGGGGAAGTAGTCCTGTGACCACGATTGGATCCAATTTATCTTCCTGAATGGTGGAGCAGTTCTGGGACTCATAGGCCTTCTCCCACTGCTGGTTTGGGTGTTCCCATGGCACCAGGCAAAGTGAAGCTTGCCATGGTTGCCATCATTTTCATGGAATCTTCCTGGAAACTGTGTACAAATATTCTGGTTTACATCCTGAGTTGGTTAGCACCTGAAAAGATTTGCTTTAAACCAACCAACTATTTACAAGCCCCTCTTGAGGCTTTCTTGATCAATAGAAATTTGCTAAAGTCTTCGGTTACATAGCAAATCTCCCCAAACTCCAATTGAAACATAGCTGCTGGTGTGATTAGCCCACAAGACTCCATAAGAAATAACAGCAGAATCAGACCATTCAGCCCATCCAGTCTGCTCCACCATCTCTCATGACTGATTTATTATCCCTCACAACCCCATTCTCCTGCCTTCTTGCCATAACCTTTGACACAGTCACTAATCAAGAACCTATCAGCCTCTGCTTTAAATATATCCAACTACATGGCCTCACAGACATCCACGGTGATGAATTCCACAGACTCACCGCATTCTGACTGATGAAATTTCTCATCTCTGTTCTAAAGGGACATCCCTCCGTTGTGAGGCTGTTTCCTCTGGAACTACACTCCCTCATTACAGGAGACGTACTATCCTTGTCCACTCTGTCTGTGCCTTTCAACATTCAGTAGGTTTCTTTGAAATTCCCCCTCATTCTTCTACACTCCAGCGAGTACAGACCCAGAGCCAACAAATGCTCCTCGTATGTTGACCCTTTGTTTCCCAGGATTATTCTTGTCATCCTTCTCTGGACCCTCTCCTATGCCAACACAATTTTTCTTAATGAAGAAGTCCAAACCTGCTTACCATACTGCAAGTGCGGTCTGACCAGTGCCTTATAAAGCCTCAGCATTACACCCTTGCATTTATATTCTAGCCCTCTTAAAATGATTGTTAACATTGCATTTGCCTTCCTTATAATCAACTCAACCTGCAGGTTAACCTTTTTAACCTTTAGGGAACCCTGCACGAGGATTCCCAAGTCCTTTTGCACCCCTGATTTCAGAATTTTCTCCCTGGTTAGAGAATAGTCTATGCCTTTATTCCTTCTACCAAAGTGCATGACTGTGCACTTCCCTTCATTGTGTTCCATCTGTCACTCCTTTGCCCATCCTCCTAATCAGTCCAAGTTCTTCTGCAGACTTCCTGCTTCCTCAATACTACCTGCCCTCCACCTGTATAGTCCACGAATTTGGCCTTAAAGCCATCAATTTCATCATCCAACTCATTGATATATAATGTGCAGAGAAGACCACCGCAGAGTGCCACTAGTCACCAGCAACAACCCAGAGAAGCCCCTTTTGTTCCCACTCTTTGCTTTTTGCCAGTCAGCCAATCTTCTCTCAATGATAATATCTTCCCTGTGATGCCATAGGGTCTTATCTTTTTTAGCAGCCTCAGAATGGCAAAGGCCTTCTGAAAAAGCATCATCCATTCAATTCCCTTAAGGGAACCATGCTGATTTTTACCTCTTTTATCATGTGCCTCCAAATACTCTGAAAACTTATCCTCTAAGAAGGGAAGTGTTGGCATTGGAGAGGGTTCAAAAGGAGTCAGGCCTGCAAAGGCAGGCATCTCCCAGTCACCTGTCACTCATTTCCAACTCATCACCTGCGGCCTATTTACACCCAGCTCGCATCCACAGTCCTTGTTCACTCACCAAACTAGCCAGCTTCAACCAGTTACTCTGAGCCTTCAGTTGCCACAGCTACGAACTCTGCTGTGAGGTCTACGTGCCTGTGCAGGCAGGCTGCAGAAATGGTTTGGCAAATGAACTCATCAGTATGCACTTTCCAACTAATTACTGTTTCATTATGCTAGTATTTAACTCCCTTCATTTTGTTAAGACTTGACTAAAAGTGCAGCAACATTTACACTTCCTGCTTACTCTCATCCTTGTCTTGAAAAGAAGACTACCATTTCAATTGACATTGTAAAGCAGCGATATTCCTTCAGTATTAGTTATTGCTTCCAACCGCATTGTTGGCATTTAACTTTCAGCTTGAGCGTTTTGGTTAATGACTCTGTTGGCTTAGCGCTCATTGTTTTTCTTTTCCTTTAAATTCTGCAGCAGTTCTTGTTAAAATCAGTGAACTGTTGGCCCACTTTAGTGCTTCTCTCTCTCTGCATTTAGGCCATATCTGAACATTTTGACACAATTACCTTGTTGTTTGTTGTCTTTGGTATCTGTTCTCTCTTGTATTTGGCCCCTTGTGGCTTGTTATTTTAAAGTTTATTATTAACGTTATCATTGACTATTGAATCATTCCGCTGCTTTGCATTTGGGTCAAGCTTCCTCTACATTTCCTGTCAAGATGGCTGAACCAGCGTTTGCCCCAGCAGAGTTTCTCATCTGAAGGAAGTCGTCCATCAACATGAGCACAAGATGCAGAGGCAGCACTGCTAAGATGCACTGGTGTTTGACCATCTGGGAAGTGGAACTGAGGCAGTGGACTAGACACTTCACCTGCTTCAAGGTTCATGCTCAGTGCTGGATGACACTATGGAATTCAGGTCCCTCATGGCGGTGTGCTGAAGTGCTACTGGCCCATTACCATCACGGCCTCTAAGAATGCTTGAAAGGTGAGCTGTCTATGCAGGAGATGCCCACTGACCTCGAAAGCCTCATCACTCTGGCCCTCTGTGTGACAAGCGTCTTACGGAACAGGTTGTCACCAGATCAGCAGCCAGGACCCCAGTTCCATTCCCAGAACCACTTCAGGCTGCAGGACCCTTGGCAGTCTCTAGAACCCACGCAGTTAGGGAGAGTTCCCTTAACCCCATCAATGGAGGAACAACTTGTATGCTTACTGTGGAGAAACTGATCACCTACCCATCAAATGCCCATTGCATCCAGAAAATGGCACCAAGAGGCAGAGACAACGGGCCTCCTATCTGGTAATCTCGCCCCAGCCCCTTGTTCCAGCACCATAACCGACTCTCTCCCTCTTTCCTCCTTCATACCCTGACAGGCCTGCACACACAGAAGGTTCAGTTGGATTCCTGTGTAGCAGGCAACTTTCCGAACTGGAGTCTGTGTGCAGCTTGGATTCCTTACTTAGCCTATCTCTTACCCTTTCTGTATCACTGCCATTGATGGGTGTGCCTGGGTGTCTGGGATGGTCAGAGCGTGCACATTGTTCTGTAAATATGAGCGTCAGAGGTCACTGAAAATCCTCCTTATTGACTCACCCAACACTCCTCTCGTCTTGGGTTACCCCCAGCTCCCGACTCTCGACTCTCACTCCACCTGGTCACCTGCTGAGTTCGGGACCCACCTGCCTGCAACCCCAGCTGACCTCACCCTGTAAATCTGTGGAAATGAGGAAACCCTTGACCTCACCAAATTCCCACAGGAATACCATGACTTAGCTATCACCTTCAGCAAAAAGGAGACCAGCATACTCTAACATCATAGACAACATGGTTGCACGATCAACCTCCTCCCGGGCACCATTCCTCGCTGAGGTCATGCATTCTCCCTCTCCCCTCCCAAGACCCAAGCCATGAATGAGTACATCGCTTCATTCGACCATCCCAGTTTCCAGCCGATGCAGGATTCTTCTTTGTCAAAAAGAAAGACAGGGGTCTCTGTCGCTGTTTCAACTACTGTGGACTCAACATTAACAACCACTACCCACTCCCCTTGATGTATAGCACATGAAACACTCAGAAGAGCCCAGATCTTCACCAAACTGATCCGCAGAGCTGATACACTTGATCCACATCCGCCAGTGGAATACAACGTTCGTAACACCCACTGGCCACTACTAATCCTTCGTGATGACTTTCAGACTTCCCGGCAGTCTCGCTGTTTTCCAAGCCTTCAGCAACAAGATCTTCCAAGACAGGTATGTGATCACCTACCTCAACAAGATCCCCATCTTCTCCAAGGATCTTCAGGACCACGTTGGTCGTGTCCATTAAGTCCTTCTGTGTTTCCTCGAAAACAAACTCTACTGCCACTTCCACACTCCAGTCATCTTCCTAGGTTACGTCCTTTCATCCCAAGGCATAGTGGAGAAAATGTGGACCGTTGTTGAATGGCCCTGACCATTCTCCCTCAAACAGCTACAGTGCTTCTTGGCATTTTCTCATTTCTAACGTGTTTTATCAGAAACTACAGCCATATTGCTTCTCCTCTCACCTCCCTAGTCAAGTCACCTACCTTACAGATATCCTGCTCTGTAGTTGCAGACCGTGCCTTCGGGGAACTCTGGAGGCATTTCACCACAGCTCCTAAATCCCTCTGGGCCTGCAGACCGTGCCTTCGGGGAACTCCAGCTTCACCACAGCTCCTAAATCCCTCTGAGCCTGCAGACCGTGCCTTCGGGGAACTCTGGAGGCATTTCACCACAGCTCCTAAATCCCTCTGAGCCTGCAGACCGTGCCTTCGGGGAACTCCAGCTTCACCACAGCCCCAAACCCCTTTGGACCTGCAGACCATGCTTTCGGTGGACTGTGTAGCCATTTCACCACAGCTCCCAAACCCCTCTGGACCTCTAGTGGTAGAGGTGGACACAACTGATGTGAACTCCAGGGCCATCCTCTCCAGAAAGAATCAGATGGAAAGACAGATCTTTGGTCCTTCTGCTGGCCCAAGTGCAACTCTACGCAGTGCCATATAGAATGGAAGACATTGAGGTACTCATCATCAAATGGGCCTTGGAGGAATGGAGATACTGGCTGATGGGAAACAACAAGCCCATCCTGATCTGCACTGACTCCCAGAACCTCAGATCCATCCTACAGACCCACCATCTCTACCCACATTGGACTTGCTGGCCCTATTCGAACAGTTCAATTTGGCCATCTCCTACTGACCCAGCTCCAAGAAAACTGAGGCAGACGCCCTGTCATGACAGTTTGACCCAGCTGAAATGGAGATTGACCCTCACTCATCATTCCATCTTCCCAGATCACACCTGATCGATGGGAACTTGAGAACCAGATCCACGAGACCCTACAGCACGAGCTTGCTCTGGCAAACACCTGAAAATGCACATGTATGTGACGGCAGCTGTGCGCTCTGAAGCACTCCAGTGGGCCCACTCCTCACCCTGCTCTGGCCATCTAGGTGTAGGATGGATTCTAATTTGCCTGTGACGCCGGTTCTGGTAGCCCACCACAGTTACAGATGTACGTCAGTTCCCAGCTGGCTGCCTTCAATGTGCCCAGTCCAAATCCCCCTACCAGTTCCTGCCAGTTTCATCCCACATTGCCATGGATTGCAGCACAGATTTACCACCTTTCAATGGGGCTATGGTGATCATGATAACAGTAGACTGGTTGTCTAAGGCAGCCCACTTCATTGCCCTTCGCAAACCTCCATCAGCAGCTGAGGTGGCAGAGCTGGTTCTCCAACATGTAGTTCATTCCACTCAGGTCATTGTGTCGTACTGGGAGCAACATTTGGTCCAACACTTCTTCCAAGTCTTCTGCCTTCTCCTCTGTGCCTCAGTGAGTTTGTCCTCTGGCTACCTTCCATAGACCAACAGACAGATAGAAAGATCCAATCAGCAAGTGGAGAGATTTCTGTGGTACTTTGCCACCTCTAACTCTTCCACAAAGGGCACAGAAACAGGCCCTCTGACTCATCCAGTCCATACTGAAACCATTTAAGCTGTTTGCTCCTATTCACCTGCACCAGAACCATAACCCTCCATACCCTACCACCCATGTACCTTTCCAAACTTCACTTAAATGTTGAAATCAAGCTCGCATGCACCACTTGTGTTGGCAGCTTATTCCACACTCTCACGACCCTCTGAATGAAGAAGTTTCCCCTCAAATTCCCCTTAAACTTTTCACCTTTCACCCTTAACCCATGCCCTCTGGTTGAAGACTCACCCAACCTCAGTGGAAATACACATTTAAAAAATTGCTGGTGAATGCAGCAGGCCAGGCAGCATCTATAGGAAGGGGTACAGTCGACGTTTTGGGTTGAGACCCTTCATCAGGTCAACTGTACCCCTTCCTATAGATGCTGCGTTCACCAGCAATTTTTTTATGTGCGTTGCTTGAATTTCCAGCATCTGCAGATTTCCTCATGTTGGTGCTCAGTGGAAAAAAGCCTGCTTGCATTTACCCTATCTACATCCCTCATAATTTTCTATTTCTGTCAAAGCTCCTCTCAATCCTCTATTTTCTAAGGGATAAGGTCCAAACCTCTAGACCCAGCAACATTCTTGTAAATTTTCTCTGTACATTTTCAACTTTATTTTCATCTTTCCTGAAGCCAGGTGACCAAAATTGCACAGAAGACTTCAGATTAAGCCTCACGGACATCTTATACAATTTCAACATTACATCCCATCTCCTGTGAATAATACTTTGATTTATAAAGGCGAATATGCCAAAAGCTTTCTTTAGGACTCTATCTGCTTTTATCTCTGAGATTAATGGCCCATAATTTACCTGTGACAGCATTGAAAGATCCTTTGACAGGGTTATTCCTAAATATTTTAATGATCTAGCTTCCCACTTAAGATCATATGTATCCTGCAATTTTTTGGATGGTGTATAATTTAGGGACATAACCTGCGTTTTCTTTACATTTATTTTATAACCTGATATTTTCCCAAAGTCATCCAACAGCGTAAACAATCCTATAAGTGATTTTTCTGGTTCACTCAGATAGACTAAAACATCATCTACGAACAACACCACTTTCTGTTCAATCCCTGCCACCTTGATACCTCTTACAATTTCGCTCTGTCTTATTAGTTGGGCAAGCGGTTCAATATACAGCGCGAAAAGGAGAGGAGAAATTGGGCATCCCTGTCTAGTGCCTCTCTCTAAAATAAAGGAGTCAGAGAGGTCCCCATTTATCTTAATTCCAGCTGTAGGGCTGTCATATAGAGTCTGAATTACTTTAATAAACTTTTCTTGAAAGCTGATTCTTCCTAACACTCTGTAAGGGAATGCCCAACTAACCGAATCAAAAGCTTTCTCAGCGTCTAATCTTACTACCATTGTCTCTGTCTCGTTCTTATTAACCTGTTCTAGTATGTGTAGACTTCTCCTTATGTTGTCCTGTGTTTGTCTTTGTTGAATAAATCCAGTCTGGTCTAAATGGATTAGGCCAGGTAAGAGCTTTTCCAATCTGCGCGCTAATACAGATGTAAATAGTTTGTAATCTAAATTAAGAACACTAATTGGCCAATAATTGCCACATTCTAGTTTATCTTCACCCTCTTTAGGAATAACTGAAATAATCGCTTCTCTCCAGGAAGGTGGAGTTTCTCTTCTATGCAAGATTCAATTAAAGGTGTTAAGTAGTAATGGGGCTAACTGTGACTTCAAGGATTTGTACCACTCTGAGGTAAACCCATCTGAACCTGGGAACTTTCCAGCCTTTAACCTAGAGATGGCCACGTTCAGTTCTTTGGCAGTTACTGGTTCTAATAAACTTTCATTTTGTAAATCTGTAATTTTAGGTAGATCTAAAGAATTCAATAAACTGTCTATATAGGGTTCATTGGAGGCCCGGGATTGGGAGTACAGCTCTCGATAATATGTTTCAAAACTCTCTCGAACCTTCCCTATTGTACTCTCCACAAGCTTTGTCTTTGGATTCTTTATTTTATGAATTGTATTGTTTGCTTGTTGTTTTCATAATTTATATGCTAATAATCTAGCTGATTTACCTCCTACTTCATAATTCTTTTGTCTCAGGTAAAGAAAATTTCTTTGAGTTTCCAACCTATAAATATCGTCAATTTCACTTTGCAATTTCCTAATTTCCTGTTTTAAATTTGAATTATTTTCGTTGCTATCTACAACTTGAAGTTGTTTTAATTTTCCTTGAAGGTCTGCTAATTTTTGTGCATTGATTTTTTTCATGTGAGTGGTAATGGAAATAATTTTCCCTCTCAGTATAGCTTTCAGTGTATCCCATAAGATCACTGGTGATGTTTCTCCCGTGTCATTAAGGTCTAGGTATTCTTTGATTTCTCCCCTTAATCTCTCCATTACTTTCGGGTTATTGAGTATATGTGAGTTTAGCCTCCATAGTGTTTTCCTCATTTTCCTTTCCAGGATTAGAGACATAGAGACTGGGCTATGATCTGACAAATCAATTGTTGCAATATTACAGTTTTTTTATCCTGAGTCTATCTGTATTAAAGATAAAAGAAATAGTCTATCCTTGAATAGGCTGAATGAGGGAAAGAGTAATGTGTATAATCTTTACTAGTGGGGTGTAATTCCCTCCATACATCTATAATTCCCAACTCCTCAATCAATAAATTCATTTTCCGAGTCAGAGGTTTATTCTGAGTAACTATTTTTGAAGAATCTAATATAGGATTTAATCTAATATTAAAATACCCTCCACAAATTACTACCCCCTGAGAACTGACCATTAAGTCAAAAAAGTGTCTATAAAATGACCATTCACAACCTGGAGGAGCATAAACATTCAGCAATGTTATTTCTGTACCTTCTATTCTTCCTGTAATTTTTACAAATCTTCCATCTTTGTCTTTAGTCTCTGAAATATGTTCATAATTAAGAGTACTTGATATTAAAGTAGCTACCCCTCTTTTGTGGCTCAATTTATATGATGAATAAAGTACATGCTTAAAGCCCATTCTTTTTAATTTTCCATGTTCAGATTGGCTCATATGTGTTTCCTGGAGGAAAGCTATTTGTGCCCTCTCTTTTTTCAATTTAGACATAATCTTATTTCTTTTAATTGGATTCAAAACCCCATTAACATTATAGGAAATTATTTTTACCAATTCAATTTGCATTTTTCTCTAGACATTTTTGAACGTATAACATTTGAAAATTTTTCCCGACTTCCCACAGTGAGGCCTGAGCACCGACCCGCCTCAGTTCAGAGGGATAACCTCTATCTTCACCCTGTGTTAGAGGGCCCTCAGCAGTGTGAATAATCATAGAGAATTTTCTCCTATTTATGTCTTGACCATATTGCTATCATTCAAGTTATTCCGTCTAGTTTATTTTCAGATACCAGCTTTCATTTTACCTTTAAGTCCGATTTACTCTTTTCAGTCATTTCTCTTATTTAATCTGTATTCTCTGTACATTCGCGTCTGAATATTTGCAGCTTTTCCTTGTAGTTTGACACTCTGGTTCGTGTGAAGCGTCCTGGCCGCACTAACTGCCACGACTTCTGCCGAATCCTCTCCAGTAGCGACTCTGGTTGGGTGATAACTTTAATAGGTAGTCCCCGGTCTGCCAGGTCCGACGTTGCCTCCTCCACCGTAGCGTAAGTTTTTGTCCCTTCGTCGTAAAAGACTTTCAGCCGAGCTGGATACAGGGTCTGAAATCTGATGTTGTTTTCCTTCAGGACCCCCCGTGTTTCCGCATATTCCTTCCGTCTGGCAAGAATCCCCGGTGCGTAATCGTGGTCTAAACTGTGGTGCCAACGCGCGGTGAGCCCTTTCTATCTGTAGGTCTTTTGCGGTTGGTATATCAAGGTTCTCTCTAAGCAGCTTCTCCACAATAGGAATCATCAATCCGGGTTTACCTTCAGTTCCTTCGGGAACTCCGTAGATCCTCACATTTTCCCTTCTTGAGCGGCCTTCTTGATCTATTAGTTTCCACTGGAGCTGCTCTTGCAGCTTTAGCATTTCTGCTATCACTTCCTCTGCGTTTTGTAGCTTCTCTTCAATTCCAACAATCCTCGCTTCGGCTTCATCTATCCTCGAGTTAGTTTTTACTATCTCTCCTTTAATGTCCTCCAGCTGTTTGTTGTTATCTTGTCAGATCTCATGAATCTCTCCGAGAATCAAAGACAGAGTCACCGATTCCTGCTCATTATCTCCGTCCTGGTTTACCGTGGGGGAGCTCGGCCCGTTGCCTTGCTGCATCTCTTTATGTTTATCAGCCTTCGGAGCGGACTTTTTAATCCTGTTCTTAGACATCATCCTTGCCCCTTTTATTAATATAGTTATACAATATTAAGTATTCGTCCAAATTCGATTTTGGGGCAGTTTACCTTCTTTTTGGCCGAGAGATCTTTTCCTTACGCCGCCAATCCCTTGATGACCCGGAAGTCGCCCGGACTTATTTTCCATCTGGCATAGTTTGCATTTTGTTGTTTGATTGTTTGTGGTTTTTGTATTGCTATATTTACACTCTATTCTTGGTTGGTGCGGCTGTAACAAAACCCAATTTCCCTCGGGATCAATAAAGTATATCTATCTATCTACCTATCTATCTATCTTACTACATACAAAGCCATGCCGACTTTCCTTAATTAGTCCATGTGTATCCAAATACTCATATCCAGTCCCTTTAAATACCTTCCAATAACTTTCCCACTACTGATGTCACGCTCACCGGCCTGTAATTTCTTAGTTTATGTTTACAGCCTTTCTTAAACAGCAGAACAACACTGACTCCAATCCTCTCGTACCTCTCCTGTCACAAAGTATCTCTGCTAGGACCTCGGCAATTTGTGAACTTTCCTCCCAGAGAGTCTGAGGGAACACCTTGTCAGCCCCTGGGGATTTATCTGCCCTGACTTTTCTCAATATGGCAAACACCTCCTCCTCCGTAATCTGTAAAGGGTCCATGAAATTGTTGCTGCTTAGCCTCACTTCTATGGACTCTATGTCCATGTCCTGAGCAAATACAGATGCAAAACAAGTATTTAAGATCTCTCCCATGTGTTTTAGCTCCATGAATAGATTACTATTCTGATCTTCCAGAGGACCAAGTTTGTCCTTTCAATCCTTTTGCTCTCAATATATCTGTAGAATCCCTTAGGACAGGGGTCCCCAACCCTTTTTTTTCAGATTATGAGAACACTCAGTCCTCTTCTATTGTCATTTAGAAATGCATACATGCATTAAGAAATGATACAATGTTTCTCTGGAGTGATATCACAGAAAACAAGACAGACCAAAGATTAACAACGACAAAGCCACATAATTATAACATATAGTTACAGCAGTGCAAAGCAATACCATAATTTGATAAAGAACAGATATAGGCACAGTAAAAAAAAGTCTCAAAGTCCCGAGTCGATCGACTCCTGAGTCCCCGATAGCAGGCGGCAAAAGGGAGAAACTCCCTGCCATAAACCTCCAGGCACCATCAACTTGCCAATACCTTGGAAGCAGCCGACCCCAGCCGACCCTGAGTCCATCCGTCCGAAAACTCCGAGCTCCCGAGCAGCCTCTCTGATACAGCTTCCCGAATGCCTTCGACCTCTCCCCGGCCACTGAAACACGCAAAGCCGAGGATTTCGAGGCCTTCAGCTCTAGAGATTCCGGTTACCACACAGCAGCAGCGGTAGCAAAGCAGACATTTCAGAAGTCTTCCAGATGTTCTGCTGTGCTCTCACGTCTGTCTCCATCAAATCAGGATTGTGCATGGTCCCCTACTTAACAAATAACAGATATTCATCACCGAAGTGGCCACGCGTGCTGTCGTTGCACCGCCATCTTCTCCCCCTCCCGGGAGGATTTTTGCATCACGGACCGGCCGACCGGGGGGGTGGGGGTGTTAATCATGACCGGAATATAGGTGATAAGTCAACTATAAGTCACTTATAAGTGGCTAATACACTCAATTTTGTTACTAAAAGGGTTTATCTAACGAATTTAATATTAAACACAGCGCATATTTTCCTCGCATGAATGCAGTGATAAGTCAATTATAAGTCACTTATAAGTCAATAGCATCATAACATTTTAAGTAACATTTGGATATTAAACACACAGCGCATATTTTCCTCGTATGAACATATAAAATCATTGCAACACACCAATATCGCTGAATCAATGGGAGCCCTGGGCTTGTTTCCCTGCAACAAGACGGTCCCATCGAAGGGTGATGGGAGACAGCGATACTTAAAGGGGGTTCCTTATGTCCAGTCTATTCTGCAATTTAGTTTTCATTGCATTCATTGCAGAAAAAACCCCACTTCGCAGAGATATGGTGTTGAAAATGGAAGCAGCATTTTCAGTGCTTTCGTGGCTATCTCAGGATATTCATCCTTGACTTTGATCCAGAATGCCGGCAGAGATGTTATGTCAAACATACTTTTCAGCCCGCCGTCATTTGCAAGCTCGAGGAGTTGATCTTCTTCCCTCGCTGACATGGATGATTCACCGGGGACATTCATAAATAGGTCACAGACCCATTCCTTTGCATGTCTTGGGTCATTTGCGGTTGGGAAGTAATGCTCGAATTCTGTCGACAGCGAAGATAGGTGATCACGCACCAGCTGTGAGAAAGACGGTGCAGCCTCAGTCTCTCCCAACATCCCAGCTAATGTTGGGAACATGTCAAATATGCCCCTGTCCACTCGCCGTCCCCACAGTTCCAGTTTGCCTTTGAAAGCAGTTTGGCTTTGAAAGGCAGAATCAGTTCTTCACCAACAGTGAAAGGCTTCTTAGCCTTAACAACACAGCCAGCCACTAAGTACGATGCTCTCAGAGCAGCAGCATTTGTGGAGGTGGTGGCTCTCAGCATCTGCTTCTGTCCCGCTTGCTCAAAAAAAACTCAACGGGTTTGTCTTTAAGTGCAGGGTGCTTGGACTCAAGGTGCCGAAGCAGTTTTGGGGGCTTCATTGCCTCATTAGACAGCTTGTCTCCACATATCACACAGGGGGCTTGGAGCATGCAAGTCACCGGTCACAATAAAGCCATATTTTATGTACGACTTGTCGTATTTTCTGTTGAAGGAAGCTTTCTTTTTTTTTGCAGTCTCGGCCTCAGCTGTCTCTGCATTATCTTCATCGTTAGGCCTTTTATGTCCCCTACCATCTCTTCCAAAGAAACTCTCAAGCGACATTTGTTTTTTACTCATCAAGTAGTTGTAGGTTAATGACTGACTGATGACCTCGTGTGGGTAATGACCTCACATGTGTTCAAGTTCAACAGTGGTATGAAAATGAATGAGGAAAGATGCAGCTGACTCGTATCGTTTCCTCATGGCCCGGTAGCACATGCTTTGCAGCCCGACCGGTCCGCGGCCCGGTGGTTGGAGACCACTACCTTAGGATTCTCCTTCACCTTGTCTGCTGAAGCATCTTCATAATTTCTTTTAGCCCCCTCCCCCCGATTTCTTTCTTCAGTGTCCTCTTGTATTCTTATACTCCAAAAATAACCTCATTTGTTCCTACCTGCCTTTACCTGCTATGTACCTCCTTTTCCTCTTAACCATGTCCTAAATATCTCTTGACAACCAAGGTACCCTACACCTGTTATCTTTACATTTTATTCTGACAGGCACGCACAGGCTTTGTACTCTCATAATTCACTTTTGAAGGCCTCCCACTTACCAAGTACACCTTTGCCAGAAGACAACCTGTCCCAATCCACACTTTTGGCCTTTCTCTAATTTAGAATCCAACCCACAGACCAGACCTATCTTTTTGCATATTTACTTTGAAAATAATGGCATTGTGATCACTGGATGCAAAGTGTCCCCTGCACAAACTCTTGTCACCTGCTCTGTCTCATCCCCTAATAGTAGATCAAGTATCACACACTCTCTCGTTGGAACTTCTACGTACTGATTAAGGAAACTGTCCTGAACACATCTGACAAACTTTATCCCATCTCGTCCTTTTACAGGGTCCCCCAGTCGGTATGTGGAAAGTTGAAATCACCTACTATAATAACCTTATGTTTTTTGAAACAGTCTGTGATCTCTCTACAGATTTGTTCCTTTAAGTGCCACAGACTGTTGGGTGGTCTTTAATGTAACCCCTTTAACGTGGTCCTATCTTTCTTATTCCTCCGTTTCACCCAGAAAGCCTCACTAGATGAGTTCTCTGGTTTGTCCTGACTGAGCACTGCTATACAATTTTCCCTGATAGTAACACCACCGCTCCCCATTTAACCCCTTCCGCTCTGTCAGGTCTAAAACAACAGAACCCCGGAATATTGAGCTGCCAGTCCTGCGCCCCCTGCAACTGAGTCTCACTAATGGCTACAATATTGTAATTCTAGGTGTTTAGCCATGCCCTGAGCTCATCCACCTTTCCTAGAATACTTCCTGCTTTGAAATATATTCAGCTCAGGACACTAGTTGCAGCCTTTGATTCCTGACTTTGAGGTCTTACCAACCTCTCCATGGACTGTTCTGGCACTCTGGTTCCCATCCCCCTACAACTCTAGTTTAAACCCCACCATGCAGCATTAACAAACCTTCCCACTGGGATATTAGTCCCCTTCCAGTTCAGGTGCAAACTGCATCTTTTGTACAGGAAAAAGTATTGGTTCTGGAATGAGCCGTCCCAGAATCCACACATACCTTTGCTACAGGTATGTCACCTTTTGAAGTTCGTCATTTTATCCCGTCCCCCCCCAGTTCCCCGCAGAGGGTCATCCTAGCTGCCAACCACATCTACCGCTGCCAGGCATCCTTTGGCACCCAGGCAGACTACTCCGGCTTGGAGACCATGTCTGGTTGTCCACCCGAAATCTGGCTGCACACTGATTCCTGCAAGCTCTCATCCCGGTTCATTGGTCCCTTCAAGATTACCCATTGCAGCAATCCAGTCACTATCTGTCTCCAGCTACCACCGTCCCTCGGGATCACATTTACTTTCCTCGTGTCCTGTTATCGATGGGCCACTCAGTCTACACCTAGGATGGTGGAGGTGTTCCAGTGTACATAGTCCACTGGTTGACGGTTTGACATCGTTGTGGATGGGGTGTGCATTACCTGGCCGACTGGGTCCAATTTAATCTTCAATCCATTGCTCATCGAAGAGTTCCACCAGACCCACCCAGATCATCCTGGGCTGTCAGATGCTGGCCATAGGAGAGAGGTCCTGTCAGGCCTGCAAAGGCAGGCATCTCCCAGTCTTCACCCAGCTAACAGGAGTAACCTGGCTCATCACCTGCAGCATACTTAAACCTAGCTCTCATCCGCTGTCCCTGTTCACCCATCGAAGCAGCCAGCCTCAACCAGTTACCCTGAGCCTTCAGTTACCTCGTTACCTGTTGTATTTAATATCTGTTGTCTCTCATGGCCCCCCATCAGTTGTTATTTTGCGGTTTATTATCAAAGTTATCATTCACTGCTGAATTAAGTCCACTGCTCTGAATTTGGGACAAACCCTCTCCACATTTTCTGACACAAGAACAATCCTGGGAATAAAAGAGTTAACACATGAGGAGCTTTTGAAGGCTCTAGGCCTGTACTTGCTTGAGTTTGGAAAAATTGAGAGGGGGAGGGAATCTCATTGAAATGTATCAAATATTGAAAGGTTTAGACAGAATGAGAAAGGAGAAGATGTTTCCTATATTGGGGAGTCTAGGACTAGAAGGCACAGCCTCTGAATATAAGGACATCCCTTTAGAACAGATGAGAAGATTTTTTCATAAGTGTTGCTTCCTCAGAATTTCTTTTTGGTTATGATAGACTGCTTGAAGCTGAACACAAATAAAATTTCAGACTACTTGTATCATGTAGGAATTTGGAGTAACAGGAAATTAACTTTTATTGAATTTAATGCATTTAATTACACAACAGTGCTGACACTTGTCAATAGTTCAACAAAGATAAAAAAATTTTTTTGATGATTTTTATTTGTACTCAATGTCTGAGGCTTCTCGCTTAAGTATCCAACAATAATCAGCCAGCGTTGATGGATTCCAGTTGCCCTGATACCATTTCTCCATGACTGCAATGTCCTGGTGAAACCTTTCAACATGCTCGTCACTGACAGCGCCAAGATTTGCAGGGAAGAAGTCTAAATGGGAATGCAGAAAGTGAATCTTTAGTGACATGTTGCAATACACAGTTTCATGAGGCATGTTGTCAACCAGCTGAATGTAGTTTGGTGTTCTGTAGTTGCCAAGAAAGTTTTCAACAACATCTTTGAACGCCTTCCATGTGATTTTCTCTGGTCCCACCAGAAATTCGTTGAATTACCTGTCATTGATGGCCTGTTTGATTTGTGGACCAACAAAAGTGCCTTCCTTAATCTTGGCACCAGTTACTCTGACTTGAATTATGAATTGAAATACAGGCAATTTCAAAAGAATGGTGCATAATACAGAAATTTCATGGCGATTTTCAGGATCAGCAGCCCAAAATCCATAAGATACACCCAAAAGTATTCAGGAAGCAAAATCTTTGTCATCCAGTGTTATAAATCAACCAGACTCGATGGTGGAGCAAACTCGATGGGCCAAATAGCCTAATTCTACTCCATTGTCTTATGGTTTTACAGGTCACTAGTTTATTCATCTCTGTTGTAGATTGTCCCTGGTTATTGTAGCCTTTGTTTCTTACTGCTTTTAATGTACAGTCAGTGTCCTCTTTCCTAGGTACACCTGTACACCAGCTTGTAAATGCAAATATCTAATCAGCCAATCATGTGGCAGCAACTCAATGCATAGAAGTATGCAGACATGGTCAAGAGGTTCAGTTGTTCAGACCAAACATTAGAATTGGGAAGAAATGTGATCCTATGTGACTTTGACTGTGGAATGATTGTTGGAGCCAGACAGGGTGGTTTGGTTATCTCAGAAACTGCTGATCTCCTGGGATTTTCACGCATGATAGTCACTAGAGTTTACAGAGAATGGTGTGAGAAAAAAAAAATCCAGTGAGTGGCTGTTCTGAGGGCAAAAATACCTTGTTCATGAGAGAGGTCACAGGTTAATGGCCAAAATAGTTCAAGCTGACAGGAAGGTGACAGTAACTCAAGTACCCACATTTTACAACAGTGATGTGCAGGAGAGCATCTCTGAATGCACAACACATCGAACCTTGAGATGGATGGGCTACAACAGCAGACATCAAAGTGTATTTTCTCGTGACCAGGGTTTCCAATTGTCTATTAGTCGGTACCATTGCCCAAGGTTTTCACAATTTTTCCTCCCTCAACAGACAACTTGTCCAATCACAAACAAGAGAAAATCTGCAGATGCTGGAAATCCGAGCAACACACAGAGAATGCTGGAGGAACTCAGCTGGTCAGGCAACGTCTATGGAAAAGAGTACAGCTGATGACCCTTCGACAGGACTGGAGAAAAAGTTCAGTGTCAGAGTAAAAAGGTGAGGGAGGGGAGTAGGGGAGGAAGAACCACAGGATGATAGGTGAAACTGGCAGGAGGGGGGAGAGGGGAAGGGTGAGATAAAGAGCTGGGAAGTTGATTAGTGAAAAAGGGCTGAAGAAGCTATAATCTGATAGGAGATGACAGGAGGCCATGGAAGAAAGTACAGTAAAGGGGGAGGAGCACCAGAAGGAGGTGATGGGCAGGTAAGGAGATAAGGTGAGAGAGGGAACAGGGAATGGGGAATGGTGAAGGTGGGGGTCTACCATCATGGAGGCTACCCCGGCAGAATGTGAGGTGTTGCTCCTCCAACCTGAGTGTGGCCTCATTGTGACAGTAAAGGAGGCCATGGATTGACATGTCAGGATGGGAATAGGAAGTGGAATTAAAATGGGTGGCCACTGAGAGATCCCATTTTTTTCTGGTGGATTGACGTAAGTGCCCAATGAAGCCGTCTTCCAATCTGCATTGGGTCTCCACGCCAGAGATCTCCAGACACAGCAGATGACCCCAAGAGACTCACAGGTGAAGTGCCACCTTCCCTAGAAGGAATGTTTGGGGCCCTGAATGGTAGTGAGGGAGGAGGTGTAGGGGCAGGTGTAGCACTTGTTCCACTTGCAAGGATAAGTGCCAGGAAGGAGATCAATGGGGAGGGTCAAATGGACAAGTGAGTCACGTAGGGAGTGATCCCTGCAGAATGTGCTGGACTCAGAGGCTGGTGGGTGGTACTCTATATTTGGTGGGGTGGCGGGAGGATGGGGTGAAGGCAGACATGCGCAAAATGGAAGAGATACAGGTGAGAACAGCATTGAGGGTGGAAGTTGGGAAGCCCCTTTCTTTGAAGAATGAGGACATTTCCTTCGTTCTGGAATGAAAAGCTTCATCCTGAGAGCAGATGTGATGGGACAGAGGAATTGAGAGAAGGGAATGGCATTTTTACAAGTGTAACGTTCCGTTATATTGGCTCGTGTATGTCTAGGGGAAATCCCGCCCAGCACCTGCTGCAACACTCCCCCCAGGGTCAGTCCTCACCCGAATCAATCACAAACATCAATCATCAGCCAGCACACTCAGTAAATTTTAACACATACACTTTATAGATATTATTAATTCTATGACATTAATATGCATTTGATACAGAGAGGAAAGTAATGGGGAAAAAAAGGCGCCAACACTTATCAAAGTCCAAGTTCTTCACGCGCTACCGTTGGAGCTCAGTTCGACGTCAGACGACCACCCGAATTCCGTCGACTCATGGCTCGGGACCACCCTGAGTGATCGACCGGAGCCTCTCCGCACGTCCGCCGTCCTCCTCGTCTCTCCTCCGACTCCCTGCCGAAACCCAGTCCACAGTCATATCATACAGCATGGCATCCGAAAACAAAACGATACATAACCACCCATTGGCTAATAGAACCTGGTTATCTCATTTAAAGTAAAACAAACTGTTAGCGCAAACTATCTGCAGCGTTAAAACACAACAAAGCCGCATTCCACAGATTAACATAATAAAATTGCCATTTTAAATGTAACAAAAGAAAGACCCCGTACACTCTCCCCCCACCTCAAAAAGTCATGCCCTCATGACGTTAACAGAATTCACTAGTACTCCTTGTAAAACACAAAACCCAACCCAGGTGCATAAAGCAGTGACATAACTTTGCAGGGCAGTAGAGATCACACCCTGCTCTCCCGGCGCTATATAAGTGAGTCTTTCCAGGGGATGCCTACTCCTCTGAGGCCTCTGTACTTCCTCTGCTGACTCTCCCTGTTCAGACACCCCAGTTGACCCCTCGAGCCTATCTGACGGACCTTCCCCTTCACCGGGATCCCTCTGCCCCTGTGAGCCCTCTGGCTCGGGTTCTGCCTCCACCCTCTCCTCCCCCAGTCCCGGCTGTAATACAGGCGGCTCTGCAACACCCTCCCTCGGTTCCCCTGACTCAGTGATGGAAGGGCCAGGAGTCTCTTCTCCTGGCACCGGGGAATCAGCGAACGGAAGCAGGTACCACACGTCCGAATCATCATCTTCCGATGACATATCCCTTCTCGAGGTGGGGACCGGCCCCGTTTTCTTCGCAGCGGGCTCTTCCCGTGCCCTGCGCCCTCGCAGAGTCCACGTAATAGGAGTAAACTCCCATTCGGGCTCTGGGTCCATCTTCACCTCTCGACCCAGAGGCAACAGGTGGTTTTGATGGAGTACCTTGACAGGCCCCTGCCCGCCCTCAGGTCTCACCCGGTAAACCGGGAGATTCGGCATCTGACTCTCCACCACATAGGGGGTGGCTGCCCAACAGTCCGCCAACTTGTGCTTACCCTGTAGTCCTAAATTCCGGATAAGGACTCGGTCTCCCGGCAATAGCTGGACGAATTTTACCTTCTGATCATACCTCCTTTTATTCCGCTGGCTCTGCTTGGTGGCTGCCGCCTCAGCCAACTCGTACGCCCTTTTCAACTCTCTCCTCATATCGGACACGTACTTCAGACATGGCTTCAAAGGTATTTCCCCCGCTTCAGTCCCAAAACACAGATCAATGGGCAACCTCGCTTCCCGTCCGAACATCAGATAGTAGGGCGAGTACCCTGTAGCATCATTGTGCGTGCAATTGTAACAATGAACCAAATGGGCAATGTGCTGACTCCACTTACTCTTCTGTCCAATCTCCAAGGTGCCGAGCATGTCCAGCAGGGTCCGGTTAAACCTCTCGGGCTGAGGATCACCCTGCGGGTGATAGAGGGTGGTTCTGGACTTTTCAACCCCAAGCATATCCAGTAATTCATGGACAAGCCTGCTCTCGAAGTCCCGTCCCTGATCACTGTGGATCCACCGGGGAAGGCCATAATGAACAAAGTACTTCTCCCATAACACCACTGTAGTTGCTTTCTGATCCTTAGTAGGAAAAGCCTGCGCATATCTAGTGTAGTGATCCGTGATGACCAAGACATTCGCGGTATTGCTGGTGTCTGGCTCAATAGACAGGAAATCCATACGCACCAGGTCCATGGGTCCCGCACTCTGCAAATGGGATAACGGAGCCGCCTGCGCAGGCAAGGTCTTCCTCCTGATGCAACGGCTACAGGTCTTACAGTATTCTTCCACCTCAGGATATAAGTGAGGGGGTTGTTATCAGTTCTCACCTCAAACTGGGCCCCATATAGGTAGTCACTCAACTTGTCCACCACCGCCCATTTCAGCGCCAAGAACTCCAGCTTGTGAGTGGGATAGTTTCCCTCAGATGGCGATAAACTCCGACTGACAAACGCCTCAATCCGTTTCCCTGTTCCTGGTACAGAACAGCCCCCAGACCGTCGTGACTGGCATCAGTGTGTAGAACATACGGCTTCCGGGGATCAGTAAATGCCAACACTGGGGCCTGTGTCAGCGCCCTTTTTAGAGATTGGAACGCCTCTTCACATTGAGCATCCCACCTCAATCCAAAAGGCTCTCCCGGGTTCAAGTATCCTCCTACCTCCGACCCTCGGTCTCCCTTCCTCCTCCTCCTCCCCACAGGTGGAGAGCCACACAGCAGCTGGTTCAATGGATGACTCATTTTCGCATATCCTTTCACGAACCGCCGGTAATATCCGCAAAACCCCAAAAACGAGCGTAAGGCGCTCACCTTCTGAGGTCTCGGCCAGGTGGTGACTGCGGCTATCTTATCCGGATCGGTGGCCACTCCATTTCGCGAGATTATGTGCCCGACATAACTGACCGACATCTTACAGAACTGGCATTTATCCAGGGAAAGTTTTAACCCTTCCTCCTTCAGCTGACTCAGCACCTTCAGCAGCCGCTCCTCATGTTCCTCCAACGTAGATCCAAACACTGTCAGGTCATCCAGATACACCAATACCTCCAGCAGGTTTATGTCCCCCACTGTCCGCTCCATGAGCCGCTGAAAGGTGGCTGGGGCCCCCGAGATGCCTTGGGGCATTCGTTCGAACTGGAAAATCCCCAGGGGGCAGATAAAGGCTGTCTTCTCCTTATCAGTCTTGCTCATCGGAATCTGGTAATACCCACTCCGCAAATCCAATACACTGAACCACTGTGCACCACTCAGACAGGCCAAGGCATCTTCCACTCTCGGGACCGTATATTGGTCGGGAACAGTGCGGCGGTTCAGGGCCCTATAGTCCACGCACATGTGTATCTTCCCATTTTTCTTCCTTGCCACCACTATGGGGGACGCATAGGGGCTTCGGGACTCCACAATAATCCCTGCGTCTTCCAACTGCCGCAAGTGCTGCCGCACATCCTCCACATCTGCTGGGGCCAACCGCCGCGACCTCTCCCTAAACGGGGTGTCATTTGTCACCCGAATGGTGTGCCGAGTGCTCTTGGAACACCCTACATCAAACTCGTCCTGAGAAAAGACACCCCCTAACTTCAGCATCTTCTCCACCAGCCTGCTCTTATACTCCGGCGGTACAGGGGAGTTTTCAAAATTAAAGGCCTCCTCGGTCAGCTGCTCCCCCGTTTCCCAATAGTTTCCCTCCAGTGGGCTTGTTGGGGGCTCTGGACATCACCGTCACCGGGAACAAGTGCGCGAGGGGCATCCCGCGCTTAAAGGTGATCTCCCTCTCCGTTATGTTCCTTACCATCACCCCCATCCGCCGTGCCTGTACAGCTGAGGGCCTCTGCAATTCAGGTCTCACCAGCGCCCCAGCCGGGAACCAGGACTCCCTTTCCAGGTCGTCGGGGGCATCTACTAGCAGGGCCTCACCCGGCCGTAATCCGGGGAATCTGGGGGTCCCCATCACTAATGCCGCCTCCCCTGGCCGTATCACCTTAGGCCTCGCCTGAGTGCACCACACCGTCCCTCGTTTGCACTCAGGATCCAGCCCCTGGGGGTCACTCACTCCTTCGTACACTGCTCGGAACATGGGGTGTACTGAGAGGGTCTCCAGAAAGTTCTCCCCTGCCTTCTTCTTACAGGCTCCCAAGAGCTGTCGCACCAGAGGGGAGTTAGTCCCCACCAACAGGGCAGCACCACCGGTCTCCACCGGGTCCGGACAAACCAACACCAGCGTCTCAAAGGCTTCCGATACTCCCACATCTCCCTCTGAAAATTCCAATCTCACTGACAAGTATCCATCGTACGGGTAATCACCATCACTTATGCCCCAAATCTCCAATGCTTTAAACGGAGTGACTGCCAAATGTTTCAGATATTTGTTGTAGAATGACCGGTACAGTAAGGTAACCTGCGACCCGGTGTCAAGGATGGCTTTCGCAAAGATTCCCTCTATCCGTAGGGACACGCTGGAATGGGGTCCCACCAGTCCATCAGGAATTTGGGCTTGTTCTTTCCGGGGTTCCATAGCGGTTTTCTGGGAACGTGTTCCTCCCGAGACTCCAGTCCGTTCCCTCACTGAGCCTCTCCTAGGTTTCCCGACACCTCTCCCTTCTTAGTGGCCCGGGGGCCCTCCCCCCTCGGCGCATCTCGTCTCTCACAATCCTTCCGCAAGTGGCCAGCTTCCCCACAGCGGTAGCACGCCTCCGGCCACTTACATTCCCGGCGGAAATGCCCCTCTCTCCCACAGTTATAGCACCCACTACTCGCCACCTCTCTCCTCCCGATACGGGCCCCCGAGGACCCCTTGGATTTCTCTGGTCTCACCCCGGCTACCACCTCCTGAACCGCTGAAGACCGTCCCTGAGGGTCCGAGCCCCCTGGTCGGCCCAAAGCACACTCCTTGGCCCGTACCTCTCGGATCAGCTGTCCGAATGATGGAGGGGAGCTCTGCTTAAATGACTGCCGTACAGTCCAAGCCACTCTGTCATCCTCCCGGGAACCGCTACATTTCTGGCTCATCCTTAACTCCGCCACTTCATCCTCCTTCACTTCCCCTCGTCGCAGCAACCCCGTAAGCTTTCCTTCCAGCCTGAAAGCATAATCTGAGAGCTTTTCCCCTCTTCTCTGCCCCATCTGTTGAAACTCCGCTAAATGCCACCAGGGATCCCCTGACAGTCCAAACACTTCCTCCAAAGCGTCCAAACACTCCGATAGGGAAGCCAAGGGACGTGCCGCTCTCAGATCGCGGACCACCCGGGCCGCCCGCCCCTTAAGTTTTCCACCAATCGCTGTCTCTTTTCCTCATCCGAAACTGGCCACACCTCTAACAATTGGGATGTATCTTCAACCCAGGTATCATAGTCATCCTCCCCTTCCGGGGTGGGCTTGGCTCCCGAGAAAATTCTCAGCTTCGGGCGGTGCCCCTCAACCCTTCTCGCCAGGGAGGTAATGGCAGTCGTTAACTCGGGAGTCTCATCCCGCCCATGGGGGCCGGGCCTGCCCAAACCTTCCCACTCCACACCCCCACCCCTGGCTACTGGCACCTCCCTTGGGGCCTCATCTAGCTCCTCCTCCTCCGGCACCTCCTCACTTGCGTCCTCGGGGAGGATATGGAGACCCCACGGCCCCACCTCCCCCGGGGCGTGGACTGTCGTTGGTAGTTCCAAAGTCATGACGTCGGCACTCGTCCGCACCAACATCCAGCTAGCCTCCAGTTCTTTCCCACCCCTTCTAGCTACAAGTTCTACCTGCCCGATACCTTTAATCCAACTCAACCCTCGCACCAGTACCTCTGCCGTAATGCGATAATCGACCCCGCTTACCACACACGCATGATTCACCGGTACCTCCTCCAATTCACACCAACTTACAATCTTATCTCGATCCATCTTCACAACACTTACCACAACGACAAGTGCAACTTTCCCGAAAAGTCCAAATCCAGGACGGTAGCCCCCACTTGTAACTTTCAGGTATATTGGCTCGTGTATGTCTAGGGGAAATCCCGCCCAGCACCTGCTGCAACACTCCCCACAGGGTCGGTCGTTGCCCGAATCAATCACAAACATCAATCATCAGCCAGCACACCTAGTAAATTTTAACAAATGCACTTTATAGATATTACTAATTCTATGACATTAATATACATTTGATACAGAGAGGAAAGTAATGGGAAAAAAAAGGCGCCAACACTTATCAAAGTCCAAGTTCTTCGCTTCGCGTTGGAGCTCAATTCGACTTCAGACGACCACCTGAATTCCGTCGACCCACGGCTCGGGACCACCCGGAGTGATCGACCGGAGCCTCTCCACACGTCCGCCGTCCTCCTCGTCTCTCCTCCGACTCCCCGCCAAAACTCAGTCCACAGTCATATCATACAGCATGGCATCCGAAAACAAAATGATACATAACCACCCATTGGCTAATAGAACCTGGTTATCTCATTTAAAGTAAAACAAACTGTTAGCGCAAACTCTCTGCAGCATTAAAACACAACAAAGCCGCATTCCACAGATTAACATAACAAAATCGCCATTTTAAATGTAACAAAAGAAAGACCCCGTACACAAGTAACAGGGTGGGAAGAGGTATAGTCCAGGTGGCTGTGAGAGTCAGTGGGTTTATAATAGACATCAGTAGATAAGCTGTCTCCACAGATAGAGACAGACAGATCGAGAAAGGGCAGAGAGGTGTTGGAAATGGACTAGGTAATTTTGACGGCAGGGTGTAAGTTGGAGGTAAGGTTGATGAAGTCGACGTGCTCAGCATGCGTGCAGGAAGCAGCACCAATGCAGTTTCTTTTACATATTGGGAGCACCCACATCAATCAGTTATGAAGTTGTTAAGATACTGGGTTTCTAAACCTAAGCTAGAGTTGTGGGGTAATGTAATTGCAAGAAATGTGCATATTTCACAATCACCAACATTGGGTTGGGGTTTCACTTTAAAAGGCTGGTTTGGTGGGATGATGTTTTATTTGAGAAAACCTACATTGTGACCCAGTTGCTCTAGGACAATTCCAAGGTTATTGAACATGTCAGCCAATGCAGCTGCTTTGAAAATGTCTGAGTTATGGGAGCAAAGTGCCTTTGCTTGGTTTGTATAATCTGAGACCCAGTTTACTCTGTGAGAAATCACCACTGACAGCACCAAATATTTCTATGTGGTAGCATTGTTCAGCAACTCCATGGCTGCAAGAGTGGTGACTCTTTCAGAACACCCACCTGAACACGATAAACTCTGATCACTGGAAACTCACCTTTTACAAACTTTTGGACTAACAAAGTCTAAGCGCACTAAACAGTTGCTCTCCCTACCCAGTCTCAGTGATGCTGGGCCTTCGGAACAAATGGACTACATGCCATCTCTTCTGGGAAATCACCATCCTTGTTTTAGTTTTAAAGAACTCTTCATGCAGCAAATGCCTGATCGAGTTTGCATAGCCCTCACTAATGCACCTGTGATGGACTATAGGGAGCTTGCTGAGATGGCTGATGGTCTGCACTCAGCCAGGCAGTGGTGCATCATTCCTCCTCCTTTCTCTCCCTCAATAAGCCCGGTCAGCAAGGCTCCCAACATAAGGATGCTCACAGCTGAGAAACAGACTATGCCAAGTCTGTGTTTTTACCATTCTCGCTTTGGTAGGAATGCCAGGAAGTACCAACCACCTTGCAGCTTTGACTGAGCCTTCGTATCGGGACATCAGAGGTCTGTGAACACTGTGGGTTCCAGCTGGCAGGGTCGTCTACTGTTCATTACAGACACCCTTCCTGTGTAACACGGGTGCTGAAGTGAGTGTGCTGTCGGCATCGTCTATTGATGAGAAGACAAAGAGCGACAAAACCTCCCTGGAGACCTCCAACAGCAGCAGGATCCAGACTTACAGGACATGATGGGTGACACTCTGCTTCAGTAGGTAACGTTACACATGGGATTTCATCCTCGCTAAACTGACTAGACCTCTGCTCGGTGCAGATTTCCTGTGTGCCCAAGGACTGTTGTTCGATCTGAAGAACTGCCGGCTTGTGGATGTCAAGGACTTTGTGTCGTTACCCAGCTCCTCCAGTAAGTTCCCCACAACGACCCTGTCAAGCACATGCACCTCTGCATGTGAGTTTACTCGACTGCTGGGTGATGCACCTTCAATTACTCCAAAAGACTGAAGTAGGGTAAATACTGAAAGGCTTTTATTCGCAGTAAAAACGTGAACTTCATACTGAGTGTCTGCCCCTGGACTGAGGAGGAGGAGCAATGGCGAAATCACCTTTATTCAGGGATCTGTGGGAGGAGCCACAGGGGCAGTCAGCAGAGGGGCATGTCCAGACAGTTAACCTAGTTACAACATATATATATGGTTTACCACATTCACCCCTCCTTTTCTTTAAAAGAGTCCCGCAGGGTGAAGTGACTGACAATATTTAAAACAAGTATATTTACAGGTCAAGTCTATCAGGCGGTCGAGTCCGTCGCTGTGATCTACGTAGCAGCGGTGGTGATTGCATTGGCGATGGTGGTTGTGCTGGCTCCGGCCTGACTTGAGGTGTCAGCATGTTAGGCGTCGGTAATCCCTCTTGCGTGTGTGTTGAGGGTATGGGAGTGTCGTGTGGTGTCTGTGTAGGGCTTGGAGTGCGCGGTGTCTCGTGGGTATATATATCGGTGGATACGGAGTTAATAGTCACCATGGAGTGTTCAGGTGCCCGGAGCTCCTGCGGGCGCCAGGTCGTGGATGGAGACCGTGTCCTCCCGCCCATCAGGTAAAACCACATAGGCATACTGGGGGTTCACATGAAGTAAGTGAATCCTCTCGACCATCGGGGAGTATTTATTGCGCCTCGCATGTTTCCGGAGCAGCACTGGCCCCGGGGATGTCAGTCAAGTTGGTAGGGTGGTCAACGTTCTGGGAAAAGAAAAGAGTCGCTCATGAGGGGTGACATTGGTGGACGTGCATAACAGGGAGGGGATGGAGTGGAGTGCCTCGGGAAGGACCTCCTGCCAGTGGGAGACCGGCAGTCCCTTTGACCTGAGGGCTAAGAGTGTGGCTTTCCACACCATGGCATTCTCCTTCTCCACCTGTCCATTCCCCCGGGGATTATAGCTCGTGGTCCTACTAGTTGCAATCCCCCTAGCCAGTAGGTATTGGCGCAGCTCGTCACTCATAAACGAGGACCCTCTGTCACTGTGGATATAGCATGGGTATCCGAACAGAGTGAAGAGCTTGTGCAGGGCTTTTATAACTGACGTGGTAGTGGTATCGGGGCAGGGGATAGCAAAGGGGAACCGCGAACACTCGTCAATAAGGTTAAGAAAGTACACATTGCGGTCGGTGTAGGGAAGGGGGCCCTTAAAGTCGACACTCAGTCACTCAAAGCGGCAGGTGGCCTTGATGAGTTGTGCCTTTTTGGGTCGGTAGAAGTGCAGTTTGCACTCTGCGCAGACTTGGCAGTCCCTGGTCATCGTGTCGATCTCCTCAAGGGAATAAGGCAGGTTCTGGGCTTTCACGAAGTGGAATAGCCGGGTGACCCCTGGGTGGCAAAGGTCTACATGTAGGGCGTATATCCGGTCGATCTGCGCACTGGCGCACATTCCCCGGGATAGGGCATCGGAGGTCTCATTGAGCTTCCCAGGCCTGTACATGATGTCATAGTTGTAGGTGGAGAGTTCGATTCTCCACCTCAGAATTTTATTATTTTTGATTTTGCCTCGCTGTTGGTTACTAAACATGAATGTGACTGAGCGCTGGTCAGTTAGCGGTGAGATAGTGCCTCCAGTACCTCATAGCTTCCACTATGGCCTGGGCCTCTTTCTCCACCGCAGAATGCCGAATTTCAGGGCCTTGAAGGATACGGGAGAAGAACGCCACTGGTCTTCCCGCCTGGTTGAGGGTAGCAGCCAGTGCGAAGTCAGAGGCGTCACTCTCTACTTGGAAGGGAATGGTCTCGTCCACTGCATGCATTGCTGCTTTGGCAATGTCCCCTTCAATGCAGCTGAAGGCCGCACGGGCCTCGGTTGAGAGGGGGAATGTGGTGGACTTGACCAGGGGGCGGGCCTTGTCTGCATAGTTAGAGACCCATTGGGCGTAATATGAAAAGAAGCCCAGGCACCTTTTGAGGGCTCTGAGGATGTTGGGAAGAGGGAGTTCCAACAGGGGATGCATAGGATCGGGGTCAGGGCCAATGACTCCATTCTCCACGACACACCCAAGGATAGCAAGTCGGGTGGTCCCGAATGCACACTTGTCCTTGTTATAGGTGAGATTGAAAGCTTTGGCCGCTTGGAGAAATTTTTGGAGGTTGTCGTCATGATCCTGCCAGTCATGACCGCAGATGGTGATGTTATCCAGATATGGGAACGCGGCCTTCAGTTGGCACTGGTCCACCATCCAGTCCATTTCCCTCTGGAAGACAGATACACCATTAGGGGACGTGCAGGAAGTGATAAAGCCTGCCGTCTGCCTCGAAGGCAGTGTAAGGGCGGTGCTCCCGACAGATGGGGAGCTGATGGTAAGTGGATTTTAGGTCTATGGTCGAGTACACCTTGTACTGTGCTATCTGATTGACCATATCCGCAATGCGGGGTAGAGGGTACACGTCGAGCTAAGTGAACCTATTGATGGTCTGGCTATAGTCCACGGCCATCCTATTTTTCTCCCCATTCCGAACAACCACCACCTGCTCCCTCCAAGGACTTGTGCTTGCCGCAGTGACCCCTTCCCTAAGCAGCCGCTGCACCTCCGACTTAATGAAGGCTCTGTCCCCCGCGCTGTACCTCCTGCTTTCAGTTGCCACAGGTTTACAGTTGGGGGTCAGGTTGGCGAACAGCGGTGGGGGAGGGATCCTGAGGGTGGAGAGGCCGCAAGTGGTGTCAGTAGTGTGGCAGTTGGCATGGTGTTGGGTGGGATGTGCGGGTCGGTGTGTGTGGGTGGTCAGTAGCGGGGTACGTGACATATCTCTACAAAACTGGGGATTTACGACAGTAATTGGCGGGAGGGGCCCATCATACTCCATTGTCACGCTATTCAGGTGGCTCTGGAAGTTGAGCCCCAACAGCACAGGGGCACACAGTTGATCATGATCAGTAACGTAAAGTCTTGATATTCTGTGCCCTGCACCACTAGTGTCGCTACACAACCCCCCCCCGGATGTCTGTTGTATGCAACCCGGAAGCCATGATGACCCTCAGACTTACCGGCCGTATCACGAGTCCGCAATGCTGCACCATGTCCGGGTGGATAAAACTCTCCGTGCTGCCTGTGTCAAACAGGCAGCTTGTCCTGCGCCCTTCCACCAGGATGTCCATCATTGACCTTGCGAGCTGGTGGGGAGCGCTTTGGTCAAGGGTCACGGAGGCCAGGGTTGAGTCGCTGTCTTGGTCCGGCGTGGTGGGGTGCCCCATGAGCACCCATTGGTCGTAGGCAGTGCGAGGTGGCGCCGACCAAGATAGCCACCCCCATGTCTCACATGTGGTGGTGGCATGCAGGGAAGATGGCGGCAGGCAAGATGGCGACCCCCATGTTTCGCACGCAGCGCTGCTCGATCCTGTTCGCGGTTTGGACTTTCAGACCTTGGCGAAGTGGCCCCTCTTTCCACAGCTGGAGCAGGTAGCTTCTCGGGCCGGGCAGCATTTTCGGGGGTGCTTCTCGAATCCGCAGAAGTAACACTTCGCGGACTCGTGACTGGCAGCAGCCGAGGTCGATTTGCTGGCGGGTTGCGGGGTCTGCAGCGCCCACGAGGCCATTGGGGGATCGCGTGCCTGGAGATCCTCAGAGTTGTGCAGAGCGGCCTCCAGCATTTCGGCCAGCTCGATCGCCGAACTTGAGGTAACATCAGCTTTTTCCAACAGCCACTGGCGCACATACACTGACCTGGTCCCCGTGATGAAGGCGTTTCTCACTAGGAGCTCCGCATGCTGTTCTGCGGTCAGTTCTTGGCAGCTGCAGGTCGGCACGAGTGTCTGTAGTGCCCGGACAAACTCAGCACTTGATTCCCCAGGCTGCTGATGGCGTGTTGCTAATCGGTGCCATGCATAGACGGTGTTACCGGCCGCAGGTATTGTCCTTTGAGTGTGCTCATCGTGCCGTCGTAGCTCGGCTGGTCTCTGATCATCAAGTAGACCCGTGGACTGACCCTGGAGAGGAGAACTCTGTGCTTCGCTGTGGGGTTGGTCACTTTAATCTCCTCTAGGTATGATTCGAAGCAAGCCAGCCAGAGTTTGAAAGCATTTCCAGCTTCAGGTGTTTACGGGTCGAGGTCTAACTTGTCGGGTCTCAGTTTACGTTCCATGCTTTAAAATTACTGCGAATAAAATTGAAGCACCTTCAATTACTCCAAAAGACTGAAGTAGGGTAAATACTGAAAGGCTTTTATTCGCAGTAAAACGTGGCCTTCATGCTGAGTGTCTGCCCTTGGACTGAGGAGGAGGAGCAATGGCGAAATCACCTTTATTCAGGGTTCTGTGGGATGAGCCACAGGAGCAGTCAGCAGAGGGGCGTGTCCAGACAGGTAACCCAGTTACAACATATATATATGGTTTACAATTCCCAAAGCTCACCAAGCCCACATTCTCCACTACAGACATAAAAATGGGGTCGAGCACCACATTTCCACAACTGGCTCACCAGTCCTTGCCTGTGCGCATAGACTGGACCCAGAAAAGCTGGCAACCACGAAGGCTGAGTTTGTCAACATGGAAAGACTTGGCATTGTACACCGGTCGAATAGCCCCTGGGGTTTGCCCCTCCGCACGGTCCCCAAGTCAATGGTGGTTGCAGGGCACGTGGTGATCACCGATGCTTTAACGAGTCCACCACCCCCGATTGTCACCCAGTCCCACACATCTAATTACTCCATGTTTAATCAGAAAGTTAATTTTTTCCAAAGTCAATCTAGTTAGGGGTTACCCTCAGGTGCCGGTGTGCTTGGAGGACATTCCCAAAACAACTGTAATAACCCCGTTTGGCCTTGTTCAGTTTCTGTGCGTGCCATTTGGACTGAAAAATGCAGCACAGACTTTCCAATGGCTGATGGACTCCAAGACTTAGAAGTTCTTTTTGTTTACCCACATGACATACTTGCCCCAGAGCATCCAAATCCGAACACGTATCTCATCTCTGTACTTTTCCAGTCCTTAAGCCAGCACGGGTTGATTATTAACCCTGCTAAATTCCAGTTTGGGTTGCAACCATTGATTTTCTCAGCTATCGCATCTCCGCAGAAGGTGTGAAACACCTTTCAAAGGTAGACATTATTATAGATTTCCCACCACCATGCACTACTAAAAAATGACAGGAGTTTTTAGGCACAGTGAATATCTATCACCGCTTCATTCTGCAAGATGCTGAACTTATGCTCCCCCTGTAGAGTGCGCTTAAAGGTAATACCCCCAATCACGTGCTTGACTGGTCAGTGGACATGACCAGGGCATTTGGTGACACCAAACGAGCTGTTTCCAATGAGACCCTATGGCCGCTCCCACTCCCCAACACACCCGTAGCCATTGCTATTGATGTCTCAGACTGTGCCGTGGGTGCTGTGTATGAACAGTTGTTCGGAGGCGTGAGGCAGCCGCTTGCCTTCTTCAGCCGGCAGCTCCATCCCCCCGAAAATGAAGTACAGCACGTTTGACTGTGAGCTTCTCAATCTGTAGCTGCCTGTCCGCCAGTTTCATTATCTTCCAGAGGGTCACCATTCCAGAGCAGTCATTGACCATATACCCCTCGTGCACATGTGGCCAAAACATCAGACTGTCAGTCTGCACGGCAGCAACACCTCCTGGCTTATGTACCAGAGTTCACAACTGATGTACAACATATCACGGGGAACAATAATGCTGCGGCTGATTGCCTCTCACGGCCAGCCACTGAGGCCGTGCACCTAGAGGATGACGATGCCGGCATGGCAGCCGACCAAGCTACTGACCCAGAGGTCCAAGCTTACTGAACAGCAGTCAGTTGGCTGACATCAAGTTCGGGGAAGCTGCGGTTTCTCTCCTGTGCAATGTCCAAACCGCTCGCCCTCACCACATTGTGTCCACAAAATGGAGACAGACTGCTTTCTACTCCATTCATGGCCTCTCACATCCAGGCCAGAAGGCCTTACAGAAATTGGCTGCATTAAAATCTGTTTGGCACAGTCACAGAAAGGATGTGCATGATTGGACTGCAGCTCATATAGCGTGCCAGTGGGCAAAAATGAACCATCACGTTCAGGCGCCATTGGCACCTTTTTGAGGTCCCTGAGCGATGTTTTGACTGTGTCAGTGTGGACCTCGTTGGTCTTCTTTCCCCCCTCTCCTCCCCACAGTTTCACGTACCTTCTCACCATGGTGGACTGTACCACCAGGTAGCTACGGACACAGACATGGCTGGGTGTTTGTCAACACCTGGGTTGCTCGGTTTGGCACTCCATATGATATTTCAGAACTCTGGGCGCAAAAACCTGGCATTAGGCTATATCACACCACGGCATATCACCCATGGTCCAATGGCAAGTCCTGCTGGGGCTCAGGACTGCTCCAAAAGAGGACCTGCACATGTCCATGGCAGAACTGGTATATGGGCAGCTGGTCGGCCTCTCGACAGCGTTCCACCCTCCTCAGTAAATTCAATTCCTTTTCACCTATTCCTACCTCCCATCGTGGCGTACAGCCTCCTTGGGTTCCTGTTGACCTACATTCCACCTTGTTTGTTTTCATCCATCGTGACGCACACCAACACCCCCTTAGGCCCCTTTATGATGGTCGTTCTGTGTTTTGGAACGAGGAGAAAAGATAAGATAAGATAGACAAGAGGGGTAAACCTGAACGTATTCTAGTAGATCGCCTTAAACCAGCCCACCAAGATTTGGAGAATTCCGTGACCATGTCCCTGACATCACAACCTGCCCATGTGCATGTGACACACCTCCAGACGAGCCAGAGGTACCTGCTGTTCCTCCACCCATGGAACATAGGACCCATGGGTAGCTCATCTGAACTCCAGGCAGGCTCACAATGTCAGTTCTAGTGAATTTCTGGGGGGGGAGGGGTACTGTGTAGGGTGACGTAATTGGGTGAAATGTACATTATGTACAATCACTGACACTGAGTTGGAGTTTCACTTTAAGAAGCTGGTTCAACATGCTCTGTGTGCAACTTTTGGAGTTCAATGAAACGCATTGCGGGTTTCATTAAATATAAAATGCCTCATTCTGTTTTATCTGTGAAAATGAACAGACTCATAGAACAGTACAGCACAGAAACAGGCCCTTTGGCCCATCTAGTCCATGCCAAACCATTATTTTGCCTAGCCCATCAACCTGCATCCGAACCATAGTTTTCCATACCCCTCCTATCCGTGTACCAATCCAAATTTCTCTTAAATGTTGAAATCAACTCCACATCCACCACTTGCGCTGACTGCTCGTTCCACTCTCTTACCCCCTCATCCCCCTCACGTTTCCCTTACTTGCTCCCATACCTTATGGTCTTTACACTTCATCTATCAACATTAACCCATAACGAAGTAGAGTGAGAAACAAAGTTAACATATTGGGTCAGAATACTTGCAGCATTTTGTGATTTAATTTCCGGGTTTGAAACTCACCTTTGGCCACAAGTCAAAGATGATGTGTTGATATATCTCAGTGGGACTGAATGCTCGGAAGGAGGAAGGGGTCTGTCACTTTCTGGGAGCCTCAGTGAGTGTTCTTGATCATAATCTACTACCTCCCCTTTTTTAGAGATACCTACTAATGCACATACCTCATACCTCACTAACAGAAGCTTAAAGCTCTTTGTAAAGAACACAAATTATTTTTGCCCCATGTCGGGACACAGTGTTCCCCATGAAGCAGTTCATCCTTTGAGGATTTCAGGACATCCCAAATATCTGAATTCACTGCAGTTATGTAGGGGTCCTGCCATTTCACTCATTCTCACACAACAAGCTCCCATTGTCTTCAGTGCAATCGACAGCAGATTTGGAGGTGTTGGTTGGGTGAAGCATACTAGCAGAGATGTTGGGAGGATATCTATACAGGCCTCAGAAAGACTCATAGGACAATGACCATAAATCATAAGAGCAGAATTAGGTCATTTGGCCCAGTGAGTCTGCTACACCAATCAATAATGGCTGATTTATTATCTTTCTCAATCCCTCTGAGATCCCTATGTAACATCTCAGAGAATACAGTGCAGCAATCCTTCAGTCCTGCAGAGAGAATGCAACCCCCATCTTGTGCCAATGTCTGAGTGGGATTGGAACTTTATCTCAGCCCAGAGTGGGCCAGCCACTGCCAACTTTCCAAAGATGCTGCCTGACTTGCTGGGTCTTCATTCCCACCCCAGAAAATTTGACGCCTTTCCAATTAAAGGCACAATTAAACAAACACAAAGAACTCTAGAGTGAGCTGTCTGCACTAGCCTGAAACTGACCACTGCATGTTTCAGCACAATTCCTTCATTATTCATTGGCAGAAAGAAAACTGCTTTGTTTTTCAGAAGTTCCCAAGCTATGTAGGACAAAACAGAGTAATTATGGGTAGATTGGAGGACACATTTAGATTGTAACTTTGGCTGTGTTCTATTAAGTTTTACAGTAGACTAATCCAAAGGAATATACAGGAGTCTGGGAATGCAGGTCTAACTTCGAATTTACTTTAAGTAGGGCCCGTACATGTCACATGGTAGTGTGATGACATATGCTGTTCATGTTTTTATGCATTTAACCCATAATGAATTATTGAAACAAAGAATGCTCAAACTATATTTACAATATTACTCAAGTACTACTGAAATATTAAATACTCAACACTCCTCTCTGCTTAGCTATAAACTCCAACTCAACGGAGGATGCATCTCAACTATAAACACAGTGTACTGTACAATATAACACTATATATGGACATCCACAGCATAGTAAATTTTAAATTGTCCCATTCAGGCCTAGAGATATGATCGTTGTGGGGGATTTCTTACTCTTGTAGGATAACACCTTTCCTGATCAGGCAATCACTCTGCTTGGAAGGTGAGGCTTGTAGCTGTGAAGCAATCTCTCAGATTCTGGAGTTTCCTCCATGATGGTTGTAGAAGATGACTCTGAGACTGCACAAAGTGATTCTGACAGCTCTGGACACCTTTCTTCTCTAACAATTGATTGGGATGTCCTCAACTAATCGATGTGTCATCTTTTGATGGTATCAGAGGCAATCTCCACCGCATAGGAGAGTGGTCCAGTTCTGTCCTTAATCTTTCCGGGTACCCATTTGTGACCACCTCTGTAGTCCCTCACCAGGACTGCTTGTCCAGGAGGGAAACATTGAACCTCCTTGTTTGAGGAGACCTCAATTTGTCTCTACTGTTTGTCCTGCATACTCCTTCTGATACTGGGTTTGAGGAGATCCAAGTGTGAGTGCAAGGAACGACCCCAGAACAGCATAGCAGGTAATTCTGCTGACATTCCTCACAGTGTGTTATTTAGACTCCGGACAAACAAACCATTTGTATCTGGCTGGTACGGTGCAGATGTAATATGTCTTATTCCATTCATTTTCAGCAATGACTGAAACTGATCCATTGTCACTGACTACGTGTTCTGGATCACCAGTCCTTGTGAAAAGCCTTCTCAATACATCAACAGTGTGTGAGGCGAGTGGAGGCTGTTGGGAACAATTCTTCTGCATGGTACTGCACAAGCACTGCCGGACGGCTGTTATAACGCACAGTCAGTGTGAACGGCGTGGGAGTTAAATTGTAAAGTGAGCTTTTTTGACTAGATCCCCTAAATCGATTTGATTGAGTCAATCTTTAAAAATATTAATGTCAGAAACACTGCGCAGGTCTGGCGGCAGAAGATTCCACTCTCTTGATGATCTTGGGTAGAGGGAGTACTGGTAGCAAATCTTATTGAATGAAGGCATTTCCAATATGTGAGGTCCAGTTTGCTGTCAAGTTGAACTGACTCTCTGACGAATTTGGATGTTTAATGGAGTGCTGTTGTGAACTTCTTTGAAAATGAAAATTAACCGTAGTTTAATACATCGGTTTTCAAGTGGTTCCCGTTGAAGGTTAGAGAGCATGTTGGTGACACTGGATTTCCTGCTGTAATCGCTGAACACAAAGTGAGCAGCACGGCATTGGATTTTTTCAATGGACTTCTTATTGTTAGCTTGATGGGGATCCCATATGGCCGAGCAATACTCAAGCTTGGATGGACGAGTGTCTTGTATGCCATGTCCTTGACGGATTTACTACATGGACGGAGGTTTCTTCTCAGGATACCCAGCATTTTATTTGCTTTGGCTGTAATCTGATTGATGTGGCATGCCCAGTTAAGGTCCTTGCTAATTTCAACACCAAGATATGGGTGGTGGGTGACTGTGTTAAGAATCTGTCCATTCATGTCGTATGTCGTGTTGATTGGTTTAACTTTGTGACTGACATGCATAGCATAACATTTAGATGAGTTGAAGGACATTTGCCATTGAGACTCCCATTGACGTAATTAATCAATATCGTTTTGCAGCAGCTGAGCATCTTGATCATTTTTTATCTCACAGTAGATTATGCAGTCATCTGCAAAAAGTCTGACTTTGGACTTGACTATATTTGGCAAGTCGTTGATGTAAATGAGAAAAAGTAAGGGTCCCAACATGGGCCCCTGAGGCACTCCGGATGTTACTGGAGATTCAGGGGACTCTGCTCCCTCAACTTCTGTCCATTTTGTCGCTGCAGCCACTGCTACCAAGGAATGCCCACAAACAGTCCAGCAAAATCCACATGAATTCTCTGCAGGGCTATGCAGGCTATTCCCAGGGAAAGAGAGGTGCTGTTCTTGGCATCTTCTGGATATGTTGGCATCCCGCACAATGCATGACAAGCTGCTCGATCTGCTGATCTATCCTAGGCCACCAGACAAAGCTTTGAGCCAACACCTTCATTTTTACCACGCCTGGATATAGCTCCTCCAACACTTTAGCTCTCAGTTTGGACTCACAACTCTCAATCCTCATATAGGGCAACCTCTATCAAGGGCAAGTTCATCTCACTGCTGGTAAAAATGGGTAACTGGAGCTTCTGCTGCATATTCCAGGGATCTTGGGTGGCCATGTAGACCTGAGACACTGTGGGTTTTCTGTGCTTTCCCTTTGGATCATCTCTGTCATAACAGGGAGACTTTTAATTTGTGTTAGGAAGAATACGTCAAGAGGAGGGTCTTTTTTTGCAAATTTTTCTGGTATTTCCTTTTCCAAGGGTAATCGAGACAATCCATCAGCATTTCCATGATTAGTTGTCTTCTTGAATGTGATCTTGTAATTGTGTCCTTTCAGTGGATGGAAAATGGACACCAGTGGTTGATGAGGGTAAACTCTCTTCCATACAAGTACTGGTTGAAGTGCTTTACACTCCAAACCAGACTCAAGACCTCTCTGTCAATCTGTGCTAACTTTTCTGGGTGGCCGTAAGGGATTATGATGCAAAGGCTATAGGACGTTCATGTCCATCACTCATAACATGTGACATATACCATAAGGTGAGACATCACAGGCAAGCTTCACTAGACGATTTGGATCATAATGTGTCAAATGACATCACCATGTCCTTTATTTTTTTGAAAGCCATCTCACACTGCTTTATCCTTTACTATTTCTTCCTGCTGTATTGAGCTTAAGGGGCGGAGCACAGTAGCCAGGTTGGCAGGAACCTGTTACAGTAATTGACAAGTCCTAAAAGAGGACCACAACTGTGACACTTCCTTTGGCTTTGGGGCATCCACTACTGATTGAATTTTCTCAGCAAATTTATGTATCAATGGTGTGACCACAGTACGTGATGCTCGTTTAATGCTCTGTAAGCTAATGTAATAGTTTCTCTGTAGCAGCTGTGTTCAGGTTACGACTAGAGATAATGAGGGCTTTGGAATGTGTGCCATCCAATGAGAGGCGTGTTGTTTCTTTCTTGCATGTCTGAGAGAAGGTATTCGTGGGCTTTTGTTCGGCGGAAGATGGAGAGAGAAGATGCCAGAATGGAGAGGTCATAGTCTGCAGGACTGAGTGGACATGGAATGGGGACGGGAGCTGAAGATGCCCGGGGGAAGTCGATGGAGAGCAAACGGACGGGAAAGTCATGAGCTCCAACGTGCACATTTCCTTAAAATGGGCCCTTTTCTTTTTGTTTACTTTACTAACCCTCTAGTCAAATAAGAATTATAAAGTTAAATGGTTTAATTGCATATGGTGTACTGTTTGTTATTTTGTGGTACTGACTTGTAACGGGAAAACATCACGCAGCGTCCACACAAATGAGATTTCACAAGTTTGGCAGGCAGGAGAGTGTCTTTCCCTAGACTAACACAGCCCACCGAACCTGGGGGTTACACTTGGTTTAAAGAATTCACACTTGTTACATCATGCTTTGAGCCCATAATCTTCTAATCTTTTTAATATTGCAGTGAGGTTTAGGAGAAGTTAGACCATAAGAGATGTAGGAGCAGAATTAGTCCATTTGGCCATTTCATCATGGCTGATCCAATTTTCCTCTCAGCCCCAATCTCCTGCCTTCTCCCCATAACTCATCATGCCCTGACCAATCAAAAATCTATCAACTTCTGCCTTAAATATACATAAAGACTTGGCCTCTAAGTTGCCTGTGGAAAAAAATCCACAGATTCACCACTCTCTGGCTAAAGAAATTCCTCCTCATCTCCGTTGTAAAAGGACATCCTTCTATTCTGAGGCTGTGTCCTCTGGTCTTAGACTCTCCCACCATAGGAGACATCCTCTCCACATCCCCTCCATCAAGGCTTTTCATCATTGATAGGTTTCACTGAGGTCACCCCTCATTCTTCTGATTCTGGTGAATGGAAGAATGAGAGGAGATCCTATAGAAAAATGGGAGGAGATCTTATAGAAACATAAAATTATGAAAGGGATTATATAGGTGGCGTTGTGGATGATGAGGTAGGTTTTCAAAGCTTGCAGAGAGATTTAGGTCAGTTAGAAGAGTGGGCTGAAAGATGGCAGATGGAGTTTAATGCTGAAAAATGTAGGTGCTACATTTTGGTAGGACTAATCAAAATAGGACATACATGTTAAATGGTAGGGCATTGAAGAATGCTGTAGAACAGAGGGATCTAGGAATAATGGTGCATAGTTCCCTGAAGGTGGAATCTCATGTGGATAGGGTGGTGAAGAAAGCTTTTGGTATGCTGGCCTTTATTAATCAGAGCATTGAGTATAGGAGTTGGGATGTAATGTTGAAATTGTACAAGGCATTGGTAAGGCCAAATTTGGAGTATTGTGTACAGTTCTGGTCACCGAATTACTGTATAGGAAAGATGTCAATAAAATTGAGAGCGTACAGAGGAGATTTACTAAAATGTTGCCTGGGTTTCATCTCCTAAGTTACAGAGAAAGTTTGAACAAGTTAGGTCTTTATTCTTTGGAGCATAGAAGGTTGAGGGGGAACTTGATAGAGGTATTTAAAATTATGAGGGGGATTGATAGAGTTGACGCGGATAGGCTCTTTCCATTGAGAATGGGAGAGACATGAGTTGAGAGTTAAAGGGCAAAAGTTTAGGGGTAACATGAGGGGGAACTTCTTTACTCAGAGAGTGGTAGCTGTGTGGAACGAGTTTCCAGCAGAAGTGGTTGAGGCAGGTTCGATGTTGTCGTTTAAAGTTAAATTGGATAGCTATATGGACAGGAAAAGAATGGTGGGTTATGGGCTGAGTGCAGGTCAGTGGGACTAGGTGAAAGTAAGAGTTCGGCACGGACTAGAGGGGCCGAGATGGCCTGTTTCCGTGCTGTAATTGTTATATGATTATATGGTTATATGGATAGATAAGAAAGAGGCAGGAAGGCTGTTTCCATTGGTAGGTGACTCTAGAACTAGGGGACATAGCCTCAAGATTCAGGGGAGTAGATTTAGGGTGGAGATGAGGAACTGCTTTTCCCAGAAAGTGGTGAATCTGTGGAATTCTCTGCCCAATGAAGCAGCGGAGGCAACTTCAATAAGTATATTTAAGACAAGGTTGGATAGATTTGTGCATAGTAGCGAGATTAAAGGTTATGGGGAAAAGGCAGGTAGGTGGAGATGAGCCCATAGCCAGATCAGTCATGATCTTATTGAATAGCGGAGCAGACTCGGCGGGCTTGATGGCCTACTCCTGCTCCTATTTCTTATGTTCTTATATAATACAGGGCCAGAGCCATCAAACACTCTTCATATGACAAGCCATTCAATCCTGGAATCATTTTCATGAACCTCCTTTGCACCCTCTCCAGTTTCAGCTCATCCTTTCTATGATAAGGGGCCCAAAACTGCTCACAATACTACAAGTGAAGCCTCACCAGTGCTTTATAAAGTCTTAACATTACATCCTTGCTTTTATATTCTAGTCTTCTTGAAATGAATACTAACATTGCATTTGCCTTCCTCCCTGCAGACACATCCTTCAAATTAATCTTTAGGGAATCGTGCACAAGGATTCCCAAGTCCCTTTCCACTTCAGTTTTTTTGTATTTTCTCTCCATTTAGAAAATAGTCAACCCTTTCATTTATTCCACCAAAGTGCATGAACAGACACTTCCCAACACTATATTCCATCTGCCATTTCTTTGCTCATTCTTCTAATCTGTTCAAGTCCTTCTATAGCCTCTCTACGTCCTCACAAACTGCCTGCCCCTCCACCTATCTTTATACCATCTGCAAACTTTGCAACAAAGCCATCAATTCCATTATCCAAATCATTGATGTATAACATAAAAAGAATCAGTCCTGACACAGACCCCTGTGCAACACCACTAGTCACCAGCAGCCAACTAGAAAAAGCTTCCTTTATTCCCACTCTTTGCCTCCTGCCAGTCAGCCACTGCTTCATCCGTGCTAGAATCTTTCCTGTAATACATTGGGCTCATAGTATCACAACCACGGATTCGACAGCACAGTAGATACGGCGACTGCGCTTGTGAATATGCATGTGTCAGCTAATTATTATTTCATTGTGATAGTATTTAACTCCATACTTGTCAACATAATGCTTGTCGAGACTTGGACAGAGAACAGCAACGCTTCGCTGCCTGTTTGCATTCGACCTTGGCTAAAAAATTGGACTGTTGAGTCAACTGTCTCTGAAGACTAGCGATATTCGTTTAATTGTTTGGTTCGTTTAGTTGTTCTTTTCAGCTGCAGTGTAGGCTTTGTTTTCCTCCTCCCTGCTGACGGGTATTCTCTTTTACTGCACGCTTGGAACATGCCGCACGGAAGTGTCCTGGATCACCAAAATCGAGGCAGGAACCTGTTCTCCAGCGCCACTCTCGTTCCTCCTGAGACAGGTGCATGCACCCCACTTGCATAAGCTCTTCCGTGAGTTGGGTGCTGGGTGGTGAGGGAGGGGGAGAGGGCGAGGAAAGATGGTGATCAGGTGATTAGGAAGTTTGAAACATTCTTTCCCTGCGCCACTCAGTCACCCGATTGTCAACTCGAATAGCCAGATTAATCAGGTCATCCAGACTATCCTGCTCATCCTGGACAGCGATCTCATGCCGAACCCCTGCATCCAGTCCATGCTGGAAGGCAGTGATGAGAGATCTCCCATTCCGACCTGTTCCTACTGCAAGGGTACTGAATTTAACTGCATAGGCTCTCACCGTTCCTCTGCCTTGACGCAGATCCAAGAGTCGGTGGGCAGCCTCCTGACCCCGTACTGAAAGATCAAAAACCCTTCTTAACTCTGCCACGAAATGTCGGAACGACTGGGCTGCGAGGCGTCTTTGCTCCCGTAAAGCATTGAACAGGCCGAGCGGAGGTCCATCAAGAAGATTGATCATGTATGCCAGTTTTCGCGCATCATCACCAAAACAACCAGGCTGGGCTTGGAAAGTCACCTCGCATTGGGTAATAAAATTCCTGCAGCCATCGGGATCACCAGAATATCTGTCTGGTGGTGGAATACTCGGTTCTTGTACGGACGCCGGTGTCCGTGGGGGTCCGAATGTGGGAATCAGCTCTGGTCCAGGCGCAGGAGCATTAGTAGCAGAGATTGTCAGGCAGCAGAAAAGGAGGACCTGCGAGATGCTGGGAGTGGGACTGAGGCAGCTTGAGGCTGCAGAATTGCGTTGGCGAGAATGTTAATGGCTGTCAGCTGATGCTGGCTGATCACAGTAAGTTCGTGGACGGCAGCCGTGAGTGCGAAAATCACCTGAGTCTGATTATCTGCGGTGAGCTGTTGAACAGTTGCAGCTAGGGACCTCCAAGTGAGACTGGGCTTGGCGGCACGGGGTTATCTGCCTCATTGCCTCCGTAACTTCACTGAGAACAGATTCCATTGCCTGTAGCTTGTCTCCTACCTGACCAATGAATCTCACGGCCAAGGTCAGCTGCTCTCTCTCTGCTGGGTCCATCTTTGTTGTTCGATACTTGCTGTTACCCGGTTCAGATACGGACCAAGTGCGGAGTGAGATACACTGAAGCAGGTCGATAGTTCACAGACTTTAATGCGAACAATGTTAAAGGGGAAAGAAAACAATAAACACTAAGCCAAACGGGGCCACTAACTAAAGCTGTCAAATGGAAAAACAAAGCTTACACTGTGGCTGAAAAGAGCAACTAAACATTAAACGATTACTGCCAGTCTTCAGAGTCAGTTGACTTGACAGTCCAATCTCTCAGGGAGGGCCGAATGCAAACAGGCAGTGAAGCGTTGCTGTGCTGTGTCCAAGTCTCAACACTACAGCGACAAGTATGGAGTTAAATACTATCACAATGAAATAATAATTAGCTGACACATGCATATTCACAAGTGCAATTGCCGTATCTACTGCACTGCCGAATCCATGGTTGTGACACATAGCTTGTTTAGCAGCCTCATGTATGGCATCTTGTCAAAAGGTCTTCTGAAAACCCAAGTACACAACATCCACTGATTCTCCTTTGCCTATTCTGCTTGTTATTTCTTCAAAGAATTCCTACAGATTTGTCAGGCAAGATTTTCCCTTGAGGAATGTAAATGCCACACCCAAGTTTTGCAGAGCCCGTCCAGTTTCTTATACTGTACCATCCGTGATAAAATAGCCAGTGAGCTAGATCACATGGAGGCCGAAGGAATTATTTCCAAGGTTGAGTGGAGCTCATGGGCAATGCCTGTGGCCCCAGTAGCCAAGAAGGATGGGTCTGTCAGGATCTTGAATCTTCCAGAACCATTCCAGAATCCAATGATTCTTGAAAGAATCTCTCCACAGTCTCTTCAGCCAACTCTTTGAGAACCCTGGAGTGTACACCATTTGGTCCAGGTGTCTTATCTACCTTCAGATCTTACAGTTTCTCAAGAACCTTCTCTCTAGTAATGGTAACTTCACACACTTCACACCCTGACAATTGGAACTTCCACCATACTGCTAGTGACTTCCACAGTGAAGACTAATGCAAAATACTTATTCAGTTTGTCTGCCAATTCCTTGTCCTCCATTACCACCTCTCCAGCATCACCTTGGACTCTTCTTCCACCTCTGTCTTTGCTGAAGTGTTTTCCAGAAAGGTTTGCAAAGATATCCTCCATCTTGGGTAGAGGGTTTTGATCTACCTTTGGTACTGGGTTGATAGTGACCTTAAAATCACCACAGATCCTGACAGACCCATTCTTTTTGGCTACTGGGACCACTGGAGTTGCTCATTGGCTCCACTCAACCTTGGAAAGAATTCCTTCAGCCTCCATGCGATCCAGCTCACTGGCTACTTTATCACAGATACTATAAGGAACTGACAGGCTTTGCAAAACTTAAGTGCAGCATTTACCTTTAATACTATTTTACCCTTGATATATCTGAGTTTTCCAATTCTACCCTTGAACTGTGCCATCATTCAGTATCTTTCTTAGTTTGCTTTCATATGACTTCACTACAGGGGATGTGGCATGCAAATGGTGGATGGATCTCCAATCAAGTTGTAGTTGTCTCAGCCAATCACATTCCCACAATGCTGGCCCTCCTGTTTTTACCACGTACAAGCTCAATGTGTCTCATTGGTTGTTGTTCTTCACTGTGACAAATGTCACAAATGTCATTTCCACAGGAGTTATCCTTTCTCCACTGTAAGTACTTAGTTGGACATGTTCTGAGGTAGGGACATGTTCGGCACAACTTTGCGGGCCGAAGGGCCTGTATTATGCCGCAAGTTTCCAATGTTTCTATTTGCAGGCTTTAGTTTAGTATCTTTGAAATGTCTCTCAAATTCATTTTGTGGAATGACTGAAACAGTTGAACCAGTGTCTAATTCCATTTTAATTAATTTGCCGTTCACTTCTGGTGTAAGCTTGTCTATTGTTAATTTTCACATGTTAATTCTTAAGGCTACACAGTCTTGTGTCACTGTTATCATTATCAGTTTTTTCAGCAACAGCATGCAGATTCGTGCTCTTTTCGAAAGTGCAACTTGGCTTTGGTTCTAAATGTTCCATCATTACGTTGACAAAGCTCATTTCTGCTGGTTTGGTTAGAGCAGTTAAACTTTGAAGCAAACTGAATGCCTTTAAACCCAAAGTACTCAGCAAAATAGGTATTTGCTCCTCATTAGCTATATCATTTGATTCAAAATATTGTTGAATTATGCATAGTTCAGTTATCTTTTATGTAGTCAAACATATCAATTTTGCCAACAAAGCCAGTTATTTCTGCATTTTTAATGATTTTTATTACTCATTCTTTATGAACTCATGAATTCCTCCCTTTACTGCCTTGTTTTATACTCAACAGTTTGTATGTGCTAGTCTGTGTTTTTACTAAATGTTCCTTACTGCATTTGTTTTAGTTCACACATCTTGCTGCACTTCAATAGATCAATAGCCATCTCAGGTTTGGTTTAAAAATACCTCATCATCAAGGAAGACACCTGAGTCCAGGAATGTGGGTCTAACTTCAAGTTCAATTTAGTGAGGTACACATGTATCACGTGTAGTGTGATGACTTATGCAATTCACATAACCCCGAATGGACAAGAATGATAAATTGAACAATATATTTACAAGATGACTCAAATACTGAGATATTAAATACACAACATGTTCTTGTGATAATGTGTTGTTTCTAGGTGAAGACTGCACCAGGTTTATGACAGAGTGTTGACTCAGTATTAATGAACATGATCTGGTATGGGAAGGGTCAGACCTGTGCTGAGAAGGATAGGGACTCTGGTAGCAGTATCCACTGACCCTAACAAACCTCAGCTGGGGTGAAGTCTGCATGAGGCTCAGCAGCAACATCCATCTCATCCATCCTTAGAACACAGGAGGAGGCCATTCACCCCTTTGAGTCAGTGCCAGCTCAATCAATTCTATCAGTACTATTTCCGCACTTCTTTCCCTGTTAACTATTCTCTCTTACATGTCCATATTTAGAGGCCTCTCTCTCTAACAGAGGCTATAATGTCTGTGCTAGATACTTAGCTTAAAAAACAACTAAAAGATACTCCCTGTTCCATGCACAACATTTCCCTTTCATGTTTAAGTTTATGAAAGTTAACATTGAATTTCTTAACATTGCACTTCCAGAGAGTGCAATCCATATTGTAAAATTTGTTTTTGGAGTGTGTGTGTGTGTGTGTGTGTGTGTGTCTGTCTGTGTCTGTGTCAGTGTCTGTGTGTTTTAATATAAGTAACTGGAGCAGGTGAACAAGATCCTTCTACAGTTTTGCCCTTGTGAAACCATATCATTCAATTTGTACCTTCTATTTAATGCCTGTCTTGAGCGTTGCTCAGTAGGATACCACTGTGAAGGATTGTTAATGTTTACAGGAGTGTCTGTGTATTTTCAATTGTACCTTTGTTTTCCAGTGTGTCAGTGTTCCATTATAGCTTGAGTGAGCTGTCATAAGCATGCAGATTGCTGAATCTGCAGGTAATGAGTGTGTGTATTGGTGGTTCATTCCGCCAGTGGATATTGAGCCATAAAACCATGACCTTTGTGTATATACAATGATTATTTACAAGCTATTACTGTGTACAGTGAGATGAGTCTTTTCAGCCATGTCAGAGTCCTGATGTGAACTCCATGGGAATGGGTGAACAGAGTTAGGATTGTTTGGTCAGCTGTATAGTAATAAATCTCTATCTCTAAACAAATGAACATTTTGTATACAATTTTATTGAGCTATTTATAAAAGAACCATTTTCTAATAAATAAATGTGAAAGATAAATGATAGGAATTGCTGTCTTTTTGACAAATTTGAACTCAACACTGGCAGAGCACCCTGAGCCTTGAGTTTGATTCTCCTGCTCCAGATTCTTCCACTCATATTGTACGTATCAGCAAAGATGGAAAAAGACTCAAAATAGACATTATAACTCATGGTGGCCGCGGAATTGGGAATAAACACAAAACTGCTGGAAATATGCAGAATGTGTAAAGATAGAAAATCAGGGTTAATGCCATATGCTTTAAGAACTTTTGTCAGGAGTGGTCTGAAATTGGAAAGGCTGGCTCTCTGAAATTGTTGAATTAATGTTATCCTGAGGATTGTTCTGTGTCTAGTTGGAAGATGATATGCTGTTCCTGGAGCTTGAATTGATCTTTGCCTGAGCAGTGTGGGTGGCCCAGGACCGGGCATGATGACAGAGGGACAGAGAATCAAAATGGCAGTCACCTTTGTCACTGAATGCAGGTGTTTTCCAGTAGAGAGGAGACCATAGATGCTACATAGAGCACACAGAAATGGAAGAAGTGCAAATAAATTGCTCCTTTACTTAGAAGAACTTTGAGGTTCTTGGATGATGGGAAGGATTAAAGGGCAAGTTTTGGAATGTATTCCCTCTATGGACAGAATAAACCTGCTGAAAGGTTTTAGCCCAAAACATCAACTGTTTAATCCCCTCCATAGATGTTCCCTGACCTGCTGGGTTCCTCTAGCATTTTGTGTCTGTTACATCAGGTGGTTCTTTAAGGTTGTCATAGCCAGGGGAGATGGTGGGGATAAGCTACCTATTCAATGTTCCCAATAGTGTGCATCTCAAATAGCCTCTGACAATCAAATCCACCTCCCGTGGCTCATGTGTGCTTAGATACGAAGCCCAGGAGAACAATTTCTACTAACAGGGGGGGGACAAAGGCAAGTTATTGGCATCTTAAAACCAGTCGTGTCAGGCAGATGCAGCTCATCAACCTTGGTTGACCGCTCATCTTGGAGAAGGAAAACTCTGATATTAAGACTCCCACTGCCTTGCAGCTATACCCACTCATGGAGAAGGCTTCCGGAGTAAACCCCAAGGAAAATTCCAGAGGTGGAGTCCTTACATTGAGTTAATTGCTGACTGGCAACTCCCGTGTTGCTGCTGGTGCCAAACAGTATTGGTCTCTGTGTCCCTTTGGATTCAGCAGCTGCCTGGAGAGGGTGAGCCCGCTGTGTGGGCAGCAGCCCTGGCTTGCATGCTGGCTCACACGTCACATAGACAGGTTGTACGCAGTACCCATGGTCTGTGACCAACATTCTTCATACATCAGGAAACATGTCATGGTCTCAAAGTTCTAACAGAGCTTAACAGAGCCTAATTCTGCTCCCATGTCGTATGGTAAACTTGAAGAATGGCATCTTCTTTGACATCTAAGCAAATGATAGCCCTCTTGGCTCAATATTGTATTCAACTGTTTCAGCTTTTATAGTTTGAATTAGAACTGACCATTTTTGATGAAAGGTAATCAAACTCTAGCATTCATTCATTTTTTTCTCCACAGATGCTGTCCCACGCACTAAGTGTTTATTTCAGATTTCCACCATCAGCCAAGTGTTTTTTCTCTTTCTCCTCTGTCTTATTCATCTCTGTTCATGATTAACAGAGCTGGTCAAGGATGGTTTGAAATTGAAAAGTCAGGAATACAAAATGGCAAGGGCTGGCGGTAGAGTAGATGACTGGGAGGTTTTTATGAATCAGCATCCAATGTCTACAAAGTTCCTGAGAAAGGAGAAAATTGATTTTGAGAAATTTTGATTTCATAACAGATTGTAAAACTTTCCGTTGTTATAGAAATGGTAGGAGATAATGTGTGGGATCTCTAGAGAGGGAGGTGATTGGACAATGGGAAATAAGGAAATGGAAAACACATAAAACAGCCTGTTCACCAAGGAGAACACTGTGAATGTCCCGATGGCTCGCCACACTCCCCAACCCCCATCTCCCCTCTTCAACTGGTTCCACCCACCTCCTGCCTTACACCTTCTTCTCACCTCTTTAAATTAGCTTTCTCCTCTCTCAGTCCTGATGCAGGGTCTTGACCAAACACATCAACCATCCCTGTGCCTTCACAGATGCTGCCAGACCTGCTGGATTCCTCCAGTAGTTGTTTTTTCTAACTCCTTAAAACTACCTCTTTGACCAAACATTACATTTTGATATACTGTACACCACACACTTGAATTTTGCCGAGGAATATTTAAACATGTAAGCATATAATGTAGAAATGCAAGTTGATAATTATTGATATCTTTTTTGATAAGTAAGATGATTACCATATGTGGACATTTGGTTAATTGTTCTGTAAAATAACCCTTGCTCCACAGGTCTCGCACTGAAATGAGGTCAGGGTAATTTATCATGATAAGGCCCAGATATTCTTTTCTTTGGAAAACAAGCACAGAAGAATGAAACCATTCATTTAAATTGCAATTTTAATATGACTTGTTGCATTCAAATGCCTTTTCAGATCTCCACTAGATGGCAGAATGTAGCTGTTACTCAATAACACCTGTGGTTTTTTTAAAAATAAAAATATTGTGGATTTGACAATGAGGTGCTCTAAATTAACGTGAAATTAGATCCCAATGACTGTTTTATTTGCAGCACTGAAAATTCCAGTCCATCTGCAAGATTGATGGGTTAAAGTTTCAGTTGGTGCCCTTCATTAAGTTCCTCAGTGTTGATAGTTCCTGACCTTTCCTGTCTGACCTGTTGAGTATCTCAGAATTCTCTGCCTTCGTTCCTCACTTTGCTCAGTCACTGATCTGTCTTCAGCCCCAACCAAACTGGCTGTGTCTTTTTGTTTCTTCTGCGTCCCAGTTTTTAACTCTGCCATCTGAGGAACATTTGAACAATGTTTTTTGGCTACTTTCATTTTATGCATATTACTCGTTACATGCACATGCAGTTCAACTCTTTGTGCGATTATGCAGAAGGTTTGAAGTTAATAACTCATCTCCTTCTACCTTAGGCCATGAACTTATCAATCACCCTTATTAACCTCAAACTTTCTGCATAATCACTCAAAGCGTTAAACTGCATTTGCATGTAACGAGAGCTGTATAGCTCATTTCCTTCTACCTTAGGCCATGAACTTATCAATCGCCCGTGCTGTGGGCAATTTCTGGAGGTCCAAGATCTGTATGCTCCACGACCGCTGGACTAAGTGTGTACATGTAGGCGGGGACTATGTTGAAAAATAAATGTGCTAGGTTTTCTAAAATTGACTCCTTCGACCTTAGGCCACAAACATATCAATCACCCCTCCTTTGTCAGGGAAATTGATTTGAAAAATATTAGGCAATATTGAATGAGAGCAGTGCAAATTCATTAACATTGCTTACATATTTTCAAAACTGGATGTGTAAAAATAAAAACAACAGGAATACTGCAGATGCTGGAAATTCAGGCAACACACATCAAAGTTACTGGTGAACACAGCAGTAAAAATGCAAACAACAGGCATACTGCAGTAAAAACGCAAACACCTTTTGGATCTCCCTCTCCCCCTCCCACTTTCAAATCTCTTACTAACTCTTCCTTCAGTTAGTCCTGACGAAGGGTCTCGGCTTCAAACGCCGACTGTACCTCTTCCTAGAGATGCTGTCTGGCCTGCTGCGTTCACCAGCAACTTTGATGTGTGTTGCTTGAATTTCCAGCATCTGCAGTATTCCTGTTGTTTGTGTAAAGTAACACAGCATAGTTTAAACAACACACATCAAAGTTGCTGGTGAATGCAGCAGGTCAGGCAGCATCTCTAGGAAGAGGTACAGTTGACTCTGCTCCAAAAAAAACACATCCAGTCTCTCCAATCTTTCCTCGTAACTGTGATACTCCATTCCCGGCAACATCCCGATTAATCCCTGCTGCACCCTCTCGGGTGCCATTAAATCCTTCCTTTACTGGGGCAAGCAGAACAACACACAATATTCTTGCTGAAACCTAACCAGTGCATTATAAAGTTGTATCTCCCTTCTCTTCTATTCTGTGGCCTGGCTAATGAAGGCTGGCATCTCTACACTTTCTTCACCATGCACCACCATCTCAGAATTCCTTGAATTGCATGCTAGTGTCCCTCTGCTCTTCAGTATTCCGAATGGCCTGTCATTCACTGTGTACGGTATACTCTATCTTTATTAGTGTTTCCAAAATACATACCTCTCACTTATCAGGGCTAAATTACAACTAAGTTGGTTCTGCAGAACATTGTGGACCAAAGGTCCTATTCCCCTGCTGAACTGTTCTCTATTCCAATGTTGAGGAAGCAGGGAATCTGCAGAAAGACTTTGACAGATTAGGAGAATGGGCAAAGAAGTGGCAGATGGAATATAGTGTAGGGAAGTGAAAGGTCATGCACTTTGATTGAATAAAGGGGTAGATAGTTTTCTAAATAGGCAGTAGATTCAAGGGACTTGGGAGTCCTTGTGCAGGATTCCCTGAAGATTAACTTGCAGCTTGTGTCGGTAGTAAGGAAGGCAAATACAATGTTAGCATTCTTTTCAAGAGGACTAGAATATAAAAGCAAAGATGTAATATTGAGGCTTTGTAAGGCATTGGTCAGACCACACTTGGAGTATTGTGAGCAGTTTTGGGGCCCTTATCTAACAAAGGATGTGCTGGCATTGGAGAGCATCGAGGGGCAGTTCATGAGAATGATCCCAGGGATGAAAGGGTTAATGTAGGAGGAATGTTTGATTGTACTGGGCCTGTACTCACTGTAGTTTGGAAGAATGAGGGGAGAATCTCACTGAAACCTATTAAATATTGACAGGCTTAGATAAGTTGGACTTAGAGAGGATAATTCCCTACAGTGGAGGAGTCTTGGACCCACCAGAGGGCACAGCCTCAGAATACGAGGGCATTCCTTTAGAAAAGAGATGAGGAGGAACTTAGCCAGAGGGTGGTGAACCCGTGGAATTCATTGCCACAGACAGCTTTAGAGGCTAAGTCATCGGGTATATTTAAAGCAGAGTTTGATAGCTTCTTGATTAGTGAAAGATGTCAATAGTTACTGGGAGAAGGCAGAAGAATGGCATTGAAAGGAGTAATAAATCAGCCAAGATGGAATGGTAGAGCAGACTAGAAGCCCTCCCCACCATTGAGCACATTTACAAGGAGCGTTGTTGCAGGAAGACAGCATCCATCATCAAGGACCACCACCCCTCAGGCCATGCTCTCTTCTCACTGCCACTACCAGGAGGAAGGTGCAAGAGCCTCAGGACCTGCACCGCCAGGTTCATCAACAGTTATTACCCTTCAAGCAGCAGGGAGGAGGTACAGGAGCCTCATGTCCCACACCACAAGGTGCAGGAACAGTTATTACCCCTCAACCATCAGGCTCTTAAACTTCACTTATCCCGTCGCTGAACTGCTTTCACAATTCATGGACTTGCTTTCAAGGATTCTTCATCTCTTGTTCTTGCTATTTATTGCTTATTTATTTATAATTATTATTTCTTTTTGTATCTGCATAGTTGGTAGTTTTCTGCACATTGTTTGTCCTTTTTGGGTGCGGTCTATCATTGATTTTGGTGTGTTTCTTGTACTTACTGTGAATGCTTGCAAGAAAATGAATCTCAGGGTTATATAGGATGACATATATGTATTTTGATATATACTTTATTTACAGTTTATGTACATTCTCCTTCTGCTGTATGTCTTATGGTCTCTCTGGGTTTTCCATCACACAGCTTCAACTGCATGCTGGTATTGCAACATACGAACTACACACATAATTCAGGTGCAGTTCCATTCCCACCACAAGCAAGGGATCAGAACTGCGTGGCTGAGAGGGGAAACAGAACAATTGCTGCCGTCAGGCGCTGAGTTCCCCGTGATTGACAGGCAGCACTGGACGGAGCTGATTGACATCCCCCCGCCCCGCCCCTCGCCGTGTCCGCGCTCTGACTGACACCTCGTGCCCCGCCTCGGCGCGATGCGGACCGAGTAGAGGGAACGGCCGGTGGGATGGGGCTGGCGGTCTGATGAGCGGAGCCCGCACGGTTGTCGGTCTCGGCTCGGCGGCATTGCCGGTTGCGCTTTTGGAGGATGTCAGTAAGATCCGCGGATTAAAGTATCTTCCTGTGACTCAACCATGGCGAATGTGAAAGTGGCAGTGAGAGTCCGACCGCTGAGCAAGAGGTGAGGGGGCGATGGAGTGGGGAAGGGATGGGAGGGTGGACTGGGGAAGGGATGGGAGGGTGGACTGGGGAGGGGTGAGAGGGAGGTAGAGTGGGGAGGGGAGGGGAGAGTGGGGAGGGGAGAGTGGGGAGGGGAGGGGAGGGTGGAGTGGGGAGGGGAGGGGTGAGAGGGAGGTGGAGTGGGGAAGGGAGGGGTGAGAGGGAGGTGGAGTGGGGGAGGGGTGAGAGGGAGGTGGAGTGGGGAAGGGAGGGGTGAGAGGGAGGTGGAGTGGGGAAGGGAGGGGTGAGAGGGAGGTGGAGTGGGGAAGGGAGGGGTGAGAGGGAGGTGGAGTGGGGAAGGGAGGGGTGAGAGGGAGGTGGAGTGGGGAAGGGAGGGGTGAGAGGGAGGTGGAGTGGGGAAGGGAGGGGTGAGAGGGAGCTGGAGTGGGGAAGGGAGGGTTGAGAGGGGGAGGGTTGACGGGAAGGGAGGGGTGAGAGGGAGGTGGGGAAGGGAGGGGTGAGAGGGAGGTGGAGAGGGGAGGGTAAAGGGAGGGGTGAGAGATGAGGGGTGAGTGGGGAAGGAAAGGGTGAGAGGGAGGGGAGGGTTGAGAGGGGGAGGGTTGACAGGGGAAGGGAGGGTTGAGTGGGGAAGGGAGGGTTGAGAGGGGAAGGGAGGGTTGAGAGGGGAGGGGAGGGTTGAGAGGGGAAGGGAGGGGTGAGTGGGGAGGGGAGGGTTGAGAGGGAAGTGGAGTAGGGAAGGGAGGGGTGAGTGGGGGAGGGTTGAGAGGGAGGTGGAGTGGGGAAGGGAGGGGTGAGTGGGGAAGGGAAGGGAGGGGGAGGGGAGGGGTGAATGAGGAAGGGAAGGGAGGGGGAAGGGAGGGGTGAGTGGGGGAGGGTTGAGAGGGAGGTGGAGTAGGGAGGGGAGGGTGGAGTGAGGAGGGGAAGGGAGGGGTGAGTGGGGTGGGGAAGGGAGGGGTGAGTGGGGAAGGGAGGGGAGGGTTGAGAGGGAAGTGGAGTAGGGAAGGGAGGGGTGAGTGGGGGAGGGTTGAGAGGGAGGTGGAGTGGGGAAGGGAGGGGTGAGTGGGGAAGGGGGGGGAGGGGAGGGGTGAATGAGGAAGGGAAGGGAGGGGGAAGGGAGGGGTGAGTGGGGGAGGGTTGAGAGGGAGGTGGAGTAGGGAGGGGAGGGTGGAGTGAGGAGGGGAAGGGAGGGGTGAGTGGGGAAGGGAGGGGAGGGTTGAGAGGGAGGTGGAGTGGGGAAGGGAAGGGAGGTGTTAGGGGTGAGGGGCAGGCTGCAGTGAGTTGGTGTGAGGTGGGGTGCAGTATGGAAGTGAAGGGTGGAGTGAGGTGGATTGAGGGATGAAGGGGTGGGTGTGAGAGGAGGGGTAAAAGTGAGTTGGGGAGGGGTTGAAGTGGAGTTGTAAGGAAATGAAGGAGAGTTGGGTGTGGGGAGATGATTGTGGGGCTGGGGTGGGAAAATGAAGGTGAGGTGGAGGAATGAAGGGAGGAAGGTATGGGGTGGATGCATTGGGGAAGGGAAGAGAAGCAAGGGGTTGGGTGAGGTGGGATGGAGTGGGGAAGGGAGGGGTTAGGTGGGGTGGAATGGAGTGGGGAAGGGAAGGGAGGGGTTAGGTGGGGTGGAATGGAGTGGGAAGGGGAGAGGTGGGGTGGAATGGAGTAGGGAAGGGAGGGTTTGGGCGAGGTGGGGTGGAATGGAGTGGGGAAGGGAGGGGTGAGGTGGGGTGGAATGGAGTGGGGAAGGGAGGGGGTGAGGTGGGGTGGAATGGAGTGGGGAAGGGAGGGGTGAGGTGGGGTGGAATGGAGTGGGGAAGGGAGGGGTGAGGTGGGGTGGAATGGAGTGGGGAAGGGAAGGGAGAGGTTGGGTGAGGTGGGGTGGAATGGAATGGGGAAGGGAGGGGTTGGGTGAGGTGGGGTGGAATGGAGTGGGGAAGGGAGGGTTTGGGTGAGGTGGGGTGGAATGGAGTGGGGAAGGGAGGGGTGAGGTGGGGTAGAATGGAGAGGGGAAGGGAAGGGAGGGGTTGGGTGAGGTGGGGTGGAATGGAGTGGGGAAGGGAGGGGCTGGGTGAGGTGGGGTGGAATGGAATGGGGAAGGGAGGGTTTGGGTGAGGTGGGGTTGAATGGAGTGGGGAAGGGAGGGGTGAGGTGGGGTAGAATGGAGTGGGGAAGGGAAGGGAGGGGTTGGGTGAGGTGGGGTGGAATGGAATGGGGAAGGGAGGGTTTGGGTGAGGTGAGGTGGAATGGAGTGGGGAAAGGAGGGGTTGGGTGAGGTGGGGTGGAATGGAGTGGGGAAGGGAAGGATGAGGTGTGGTGGAGTAGGGAAGTGAAGGATGGGGTAAGGTGGTGTGCGGAGATAAGGGAGGTGTTGGGAGGGGTGAAAGTGAGTTGTAAGGAGGGGAGGGTGTGTGGGGAGATGAGAAGGGAGTGGATGAGGGGGTGGGGACAAGGGAGGAGAAAGGTAATGAAGCAATGGGGGCAAAGAGATTGGTGAAAGTGGGAAGAGTGGATGGAGGAGAGGAGGATAATGGAAGGGGATAGGAGGGATAAGGTAGAGATGGATGGGGAGGCAGAATCAAGATGGTGGAAAGGCAGTGGTGAATTGTTTTCATGCAAGCTTTAAGCTGTAAGGACATGTTCAGCACAGCATTGTGGGCCGAAGGGCCTGTATTGTACTGTAGGTTTTCTATGTTTTTATGATCAAGGGTTAGTGGAATGGTTGGAGGAAGGGGGACGGAGTGGTGATGGGTGCGGTTGGAGGGAGGGGGATGGGTGTGGTTGGAGGGAGTGGGATGGGTGCGGTTGGAGGGAGTGGGACGGAGTGGGGATGAGTGCGGTTGGAGGGAGGGGGACGGAGTGGGGACAGGTGCGGTTGGAGGGAGTGGGACGGAGAGGGGACAGGTGCGGTTGGAGGGAGGGGGACGGAGTGGTGATGGGTGCGCTTGGAGGGAGTGGGGATGGGCGCGGTTGGAGGGAGTGGGACGGAGAGGGGATGGGTGTGGTTGGAGGGAGTGGGACGGAGTGGGGATGGGTGTGGTTGGAGGGAGTGGGATGGAGTGGGGACGGGTGCGGTTGGAGGGAGTGGGACGGAGAGGGGATGGATGCGGTTGGAGGGAGGGGGACGGAGTGGTGATGGGTGCGGTTGGAGGGAGGGGGACGGAGTGGGGACGGGTGCAGTTGGAGGGAGGGGGACGGAGTGGAGATGGGTGCAGTTGGAGGGAGGGGGACAGAGTAGGGATGGGTGTGAGGAGAGCGGACTGGTGGCTCAGTGAGAGATGGGGAGGGGAGAATGTGTTAGGGGTTTGAAGGGGAGGGTGAGAGTAGATGAGGTCAAAAATATTTGGTACAGAATTGAGAATTGTGGTGAATTTGTGAGCAGTTTACTGAATAAAATGAGGCTGTGAGTGTGTTTTGTTGATGAGGTTGGAAGGGTGTCTGATAGTGCAGTGGGGGACACAACTTGATGACGACACCTCAATGAAGATGTATTCCACACTGTTGCACAGCAGGGATTCTGGTGACTGATTTGTCTTCCTTTCAGACTGGTACACAATTCACCCCATGTCTTATTTACAAGAGTCTTGTCTCTCTGCTGATCTTTAATCCAATTTTTGTCATCTGATTTTGTGTTCCAAGAACATTTTTTAAGATCCCACCCCCCCCCCCCCCCACCTTCACTGTATAGTTTTGTTTTTGGGTGGGAATGGAATGGAGGTCAGGATCAGAAATTGTTTGCAATAACTTTTTTTTCCACTTAAAATTGTATTTCCAAATTTGGTTGTATCTACATATCTGGTCTGTACTATTGCAGCGGTTAGCTCATGGGAGTTGGCTGGATTTATAATTCAGTGCAGAAAACAATTCCAAATGCATTTAACTGGGGACAGCCATTTCATATTGCCTGCAGCATGGTTACTTTCCAATTGCTTGTTTATATAATGAGCTTGAAGGTAAACAATGAACATTTAATTAATGTTGTGCTTTTGAAGTAATTAAGTGATACAATATCTGCCCTAATTAATATCTCCTGATGTGCTAAATAGAGAAGTAATGTAACTTAGCCGCTTTTCCATCGAACAGCGCACGCTTTAAAAAAAATAAGCAGGTCAATGGTTAGGAGTGATTAAATCTTAAAACTATGGACTGCATCTGTCCAAACAATGCAGAGGAGAAGATGAATTTCTGGCAAAGGTGGCTAAAGCTATAATTTATTGGCCTATTGACTAAACATTGACAGTGTTCCACATGTTGTATTGCAGTAAACTATTGTTGGAGGAAATACTTCAATGTGTCAGCATGTATGTTACACACTTTTCCTCAGCCATAGACAAAGTAGTAACTGTTAGGAATTGAATGACTATAGTTTAAATTTGCTTCAATAAAAACTTTGTTCTTATGTTCACCACTACTATTGGGGCAAAGGCTGCCAATAGCAGCTCACAAGTATCCTCTGTCCTGAGCCAATGTTTGAAAGTGTAGCCTGTCGAAGCTCCTTCCTCTTCCAAGGATGAGGTCTTTGTGTTTCTGTAGCACTGGGCTTTTATGGACAGGGTTGCTAGGCTGATGCCCACCCCTCCTCTTTCATAGCTGGCTTGGGACCATTCATGATGCAGTTTAAAACTTGGTTAGATGTTTCTAATTATATGATGTTGCACATGTGAGTTCTGAAAAAAAATATATATTGCAGCTGCATTTGGCAACTTGCTGCATTTATGCTTTGTGTATTACTTCTAGATTTTTCACTGTAAAGTTCTAATCAGTCATTGTTCAGTTCTCTGGTCAAACTGTAGGTCAGTAGCTAATACATCTGAGGATTTCTGCAGATAGATGTTCTTACCTGAAAACCTAGGCTTTAAAGATGGCATTTTAAATGAGTACTTGTTCCAGCTGTGAAGTGCTTTTATTTTAACTGAGCGCAAAATAACTATTCTATCTCGTCTACTAAAATGCTTTATATAATTTAGCAATATCAATCTTTAAGATCAAGAATTTTTGTGATGTTGGTGGAAGCTGAAGAAACCCACGTAGTCAAATAGCACAGGTCAGTGTTGAATCTGGCTGTCTAGTGCAGTGAGATACTGGTTCTACTTGCAGTGCAACTGGTGGGCAGTCATTTTCTTAAATAAACTGGTGACATAAAATGTATTTGTAAATTAAAAAGAAATTCAGCCCTAACATTAATATTCTGCAACTTTGAACTCTCAAATGGCGATAGTACTAAAGTCAGTAGTTTCATTATTTTTGGACATGACAATTCAAAATCTTTCCTTGTTAGCTTGGTCTTGAGTTTGTATAAAGTTCATACCAAATCAACTTGGACATCATCCCTGTGTTTGCTGGCCTCACTTGGTCACTGGCACTCCAGTACCTCCAAACCTCCTTCTATGTAATCTTACCATATAAACCTAAAAACAAACTTCTGTTTTGTGGCTGCTATTGAGAGCTGTGTCTTCCACTGTCCAGAGCCTACCCAAAAGTACTTGCATTAAATGTGCGTCACAGAAAACTGATAGTAACCTTGTGGGTTTCATTTTAAGTCACCCGAGGTCTCCTTTCATCCAAAGTCGAACAGAGTCAAAGGAGGATTTTTTGAATTTCTCTCCTGCCCTTCACCTATAACCCTTGGAGCAAAACTGATCATCTGATGGGTCTGGGAGTTCGAGCAGTTCATCATTATCACCAGTACTACTCTGATTTCTAAATTGGAAATGCTGGATTCCCAATGCATAAGGATATGTGTATCTGCAAGTCCCTACTCTATTATGTTCAGCCAGCTTTGGTCACTGATCTAACCAGCTTTTCCTTTTGGCCTGATTTCAATATTTGTAAAGTTCCTTAAGGCGATTTACTATGTTAAAGGTGCAATTAGAATTGACAGTTGTTAAGGATCTTTTTAATGTAGAAATGTGTGTTTAATGTAGAAATGTTTTAATGTAGAAACGTTGAAAAAGTATAACTATTCTCTCAGCTGGCTAATTATGTTGACTTCAGTGTGTGCCTCAGGGCACAGCTTTGTCATTATGACAATTTAACCTAAATTAGGCGTGCATTGAGCTCTTCTGTCTTTTGGCAGGTGTTGGGCTTGTTGCTCAGGACATAGTCTACACTACGCCGGATAATTTTGAAAACGAAGCTTTTTCTCTTCGTTTTGCCCTCCTGTCCGCACTGAGCCGGTGTTTTCAGCCCCTGAAAATGGAGATTTTCGAAAACACTCGCCAGAGTGAATAAATCTGAAAACGCTTAATATCCGGCGTAGTGTGTACGGGGTAACCGGAGAGATTTTAAAACGCTGTCATGACAACACTACAACAATGCTTTTTTCTGCTTCAGCTTGGTACTGCGCAAGCTGTTATAACGCGCAGTCAGTGTGAACGGCGTGAGAGTTAAATTGTAAAGTGAGTCTTTTTGACTATTTACAAACGCTGTCATGACGTGCTGGAACAGATGTTGGTTGTTTTCTTGAACGCCACCACCTAACAATTTCAGAACAGACGGACGAGACTGAAGCCAGTTGACCCATAGCTTACTGAATAAATAAGTATACTCACTTTGCCCTGTTTTCTGTCCTTGCTTGTATGAAGGTGGTTTACCTATTTATGCAAGTACTTCTCTGACAATAGATGTGTAACAGCCTAATGTATGGAAATACAAGATAACGCTGATGCAGACGTTTTATACATTTAACAAAGTGCTTTATTAATGTAACAGAGTTAGTTTTTCAATGTTCGTCGTCAGCTGAGTCATGCTGTCCGTGAACTCCCTGTCGGTTGCCTCCATACGCTCCAGTATTTGTTTTTTTAAGTTTTAAGTCCTCCTGTGCGAGAGCCAAGAGTAATTCTTTTAAAGTTTTTCTACTCTGTAACTGGACAAATGCGCACGAAGTATATCGTTTCCTCTTCGCTTGTTTTCTGTGTGTGTCCTGCGCATGCCCAGTAGGAGGAGATTCGCCCTAATGTGGACGGAGATATTTTGAAAAACGCTTAGTGTGGATGCCTGTCGTTTTTACTCGAAACCGGCGTTTTCAAATTATCCAGCGTAGCGTGGACGTAGCCATAGTGTACGTGTCACTGTTACAGGTGCAAAACAGTTGCAAATGCCAAGCTGTACTTATATTGTTTGGGTGCTAGACCTTTGTGTGTATAAACAACTCACCAGTGATGCAGCCTGCATTTGTATTACTGAAATCCTTCCCTTGTGTCTGGGAGCACTTGCCTTAAATGTGCATCACAGAAAACTAATAACCTTGTGCTGTACTCTTTTGGGTTTCATTTTAAGTCACCCAAGATCTCCTTTCATCCAAATGGAGTGGGGTCAAAGGGAGATTTATTTGAACTACTTAACTGCCCTCCACCTACAACCCTTGGAGCCAAAGGGTTTTTGTACTCTTTTTCCCATAGATGCTACTTGGCCTGGTGAGCTCCTTCAGCATTTTGTGTGTGTTTGTGTGATGGGTCTGGAAGTTCGAGCAGTTCATCATTATCACTGGTACTATGATTTCCAAGTTGGAAAATGCTGGATTCCCAGTGCACGAGGAGATGTGCATGTCTGGATATGTGTATCTGTTGCAGGTCTCTGTATTAGGTTTCTGATTGTCTTAGATTTCTTTGCCTTTGCGCCAAAATCTTTCTCTGTCAAGTCTATATGTTGGTGGGTGTGTATGGTATCCCATGTTAAAAGAAATTGTATGCAGGCACTCATTTGCCAAAATGGACTTTGGAAGCTGGAATGTTAGGACTTTCATGGCCAACCTGAACCATAAGAAAATTGAACCTTGCCCAGCGAGTTGGATGGTTTAGTATTGACATTGGTGCTTTGAGTGACATGATGTGTTGGAGGGACCAACTCAAAGAGCAAGGACAGCAAGTGGGGGAGTGGATTTGAGAAGGAAACAGGACTGAGGATTGCAGTCTTTATGGATGGGTCATGTCTTTAAGAATGAGCTGGTTTTGGGACCTGACAACTACTTTACTGCCGTCACCAACCCTCTTCACCACCCCTGATAACCTCCGTTGGAATTTGTGTTTGTTTCAAGACCGCTCTGTGCAGTGAACTCTTTGTGATCAGTGGGATTAAATTCTAACCCCAGAGCTATGGGATGAACTTGGAGAGAAATTCTGCTCTGGCCCTTGACATTCTCTGGCAAGATTGTTAACCAGGAAACAAGCTGCCACTCCTCAGTAAATTCAGTGCCAGAGTTAGAAAAGATCCAAACTTCCTGGAGATGAGTTAGGTAATGAAGGTGTTATCCTCCTGTCAAAATGCTTGGAACATGGAACATCCAGTTTTATAAACGAGAGCAGCTTTTTCAATCCAAGCACCTGCAAGTGAAGATCTGCAGGGATGTCCACATCAAACACTGTCACAGTTGCCAAGCGCTGCTGGACTAGCTGCCACTGATCTACTCACTTAACATTGTTTTTGTACCGATTAAAGTCCCACAAAGTAGTTAGTGCCCTGGGGATCTGCAGTCTTTACAGCATCCATCTGTTCTGAGGCCACTGTCATTCAGTGTGAAGTTTCGCCTGGCTTTTGAACAGCAGTATACTTGCACGATCCACGTGCATCTGAAAGGGAGGCCCAAAAATTACTGATCTTAAGGAAAGATGGTGGGTAGAAGGATAGCAATCCTTTATTAAGCCTATCTTGCAAGTTATCTCTAGGCTTGCCTTACCAAAACGGTCATAGATCCATAGTCGTACTCTATGGAAACAGGTTCCCCAGTCCTCTTGAATCCATGCTGACTACAGAACACCCATTTACATTAATCTCTCTCCTTTCCCCATGCTCCTATAAATTCTCTCCAGATTCTACCACTCAGCTACTCACCAGGGACAATTTACAATTAACCTACCAACCTGCAAGTCTTTGGAATTTGGGAGAAAACTGGACCACCAGCAAGGTAATCATAGAGAAATTCTACATGGACTGCACAAGATGTTGGGATTGACCCCAGGCCACTGGTACTGTGAGGCAATGGCTCTGCTTATTGTACTACTGGGGAGAGTTTATCAAAGACAGAGCACCTAGCAGAGTGGCTCTTTCAGCATCTGTTGGATGCAAGTGTCCTTGACTACTTCCCATATCATCTTGTTATACAATTTGATGCTACCTCAACCTGGAAGAATGTTGAAAAGGCCATCCAACAGTTGAAACAATAAAACTTTTGGGGCAACTAAACTGCTGAAAAAAGGAGTGGTTGTTGCTACAATCTTTTTAGCCCTTCTCTATACAATACTACACCAATAAGCTCACTGCTGGAGTGGAGTTGGTCTGCAAGTAAAGTGAAGAAGTGTTCCACCTTTTCCTGGACTCTAAAACTAAGATCATCCCAACCTAAAATTCTAGCATGCAGCTAATGTTTGGATTTGTACACGCTGTAAAGCCAAGCTCCAAGGTATTGATTCTGTCATTGGCACACATATATATATATATAAAAAGAACTGGCCTTTCATCAAAAACCTGGAAGAGCCCCCAATACTGACAATTTACAACAGGATCCTGAAAGCATAGATTACTTTCTTGAGGTGCTGTTTAAAAGTCATTGCCTCCAGTCAACCAGCTGACTAAAGAAGTGTACGTAAACCAAGACCAATCATGCTGTTAACAGCTTATCTCCCACCTTGCTCCCTTATCCAACCCATTCTCAAGCTATTTTACCACTCACCTACACAGGAATTTAAAGTAATATTTTAACTTGGTCTAATTACATCTGGCCACTTTTTCATATACAGGTTTCCCCTGCCATCCGAAGGTGGAGCGTTCCTATGAAACGGTTCGTAAGCCGAAATGTCGTAAAGTGAAGAAGCAATTACCATTTATTTATGGGAAAATTTTATGAGCGTTCGCAGACCCAAAAATAACCTGCCAAATGACACATAAAACCTAAAATAACAGTAACATATAGTAAAAGCAGGAATGATATGATAAATACACAGCCTATAAAGTAGAAATACTTTCCACAATCATTACTGAACTGTTCTCCGGAGCGAAAATCTCACGCAAGCGCCGTCGGCAGAAAATCTCATGCAAGCGCTGTTGGCAAAAACACTCTCTCCAGTAACCTTTAAACTATGAAGCTGCCAAATCATACCAAATAACACGTAAAAATACACAGCTGATATAAAGTAGAAATAATGTATGTACAGTGTAGTGTCACTTATGGGAATCGGGACAGCGCCAAGCACACTGATGATGGTGTGTTAGACTGAGTCGTCGGAGTTTGGCTGGTGCAGTGGCACCCCCCCCCCCCCCCCACCGTCCAGGCCGCTGAGCGATACATTGCCGCGAAGATTGCAGGGGTCCAGCGGTAGCCGGGAGGTACGCAGCACACCTTTAAGAAAAAAGCCGAAACAAACATGCTAATTAATTAGGTGTCGCCCGTAATTGTCGGCCCAGATCAGTGCCGATTTCCGATTGCGTTATCACTGATCCGCGGCAGCTAATTAACTAGCATGTTTATTTCGGTTTTTTAAAGATGTGCTGTGTGCCTCCCGGCTACCTTTGCATTCTCCGCGAATTGATATCTGTCCGTGGCCTGGGGGTTGGGGTGGTGGGACACTGGGGTGTCATCTCGTCGCCTGTTTCCATTAGAGCAGGCAGCTCATCTTCTCCTATGACCGCCCGCCTCAATGTCGAAGGTTGAGGTGCGTCGTCTGCTGTGACTGATGTGGAAGGCTTGCTTGACTGCTGAGCCTCGCGTATTTTTCTATCACACAGTTCTTTAATAAGGATTCAAACCATCCTGCAAATATCCCCTAAACCAACGTACCCTTTTAAAATTAAAGTCGTACTTTATCATTACTCATTCGGTTTTGATTGTTATCCTTTTTTCTTCCAATTGCATCAGCTCTTCATCTGTCAGTTCTTGGTGATGGGATGCCATAACCTCTTCAACATCATCTTCGTCAACTTCCACAAGCCAAACTCACGTTGTCCTTACTTCGTTCACCACGATCAAAACGCTTAATTATGTCTAGTTTTACAGTAAGTGTAACACCCTTACGAGCTCTTTCAGGCTTTTCCGATACCATAGAACTCATATTGCAAACGGCTGCTCACAGGCTTGTGTTTAAGCAATGCTGGCGAGAATCCGGGGGAGAGCGGCTGCTCAGGGAGCGCTGCCTTTTATTGCGTGCTGAATTTTTTTTTGTAACAGTGAATACACCTTCTGAAAGCGAAAATAGGGTACTAATGTAGGTCTTTCGTAAAGCGAATGTTTGAAAAGCGGGGGACACCTATACTGATGCCAAACTTTGGAAACAAGTGGCCAAATGTGAGCTCCAGTCCAGGTAGTGATCTCCAGGAGGACAGAGAGAACACTTCAGTACATTATCAACTTTTCCTTACGAAGATTAAATCCAACTTTTGGAAATCCCTGGTTTGTGATTGCTTAAAATGAAGGAGTCCCCTTTCTCCAAGGCAGGAGAACAAGGATGCCACATACAAACAGCAGAGTGTGCAATGTCATGAATTTCTGCCTACCTTCTCTCATTCCACCTACTCAATCTGTTATGCAGTGTGCAGAGCCCACATATTCTTCAGTCAATGTGGAACCCACAACTAGAGAGAAAGGAACACACTATTTCTAAGTAAGGATCTTACTTCTGAAAGTAAGGATCTACAGTCAGTGGCAACTTTATTAGGTACTGTGCACCTGCTTGTGAAACCAAATATCTAATCACCCAATCACATGGCAGCAACTTGGTGAATAACTGCATACAGACATGGTCAAGAGGTTCAGTTGTTGATCAGACCAAACATCAGAATGGGGAAGCAATGTGACTTCAGTAACTTTGTCTGTGAAATAAATATTGGTGCCAGACAGGATGGTTTAAGTATCTCAGAAACTGCTGATCTGGGATTTTCATGCACAGTAGTGTCTAAGAGTTTACAGAATAGTGTGAAAAGCAAAACGAAAGTCCAGTGAGTGGCATTTCTGTGGCTGAAAATGCCTTGTTAATGAGAGAGGTGGAGGGAGAATGGTTAGATTTGTTCAAGCTGACATGAAGGCAACGGCAACTCAAGTAACCATGCATTATAACAGTGGTATACAGAAAAGCATCTCCGGACACACAACACATCGAACCTTGAAGTGGATGGGCTACAGCAGCAGCAGAAGACCACACTGGGTTCCACTCCTGTACCTGATAAAGTGGCCACTGAATGTATTTGCAGCTGGAAAGACGAGAACTGATTACATACTGTCCGTGTGACGCCTGCTGTAGAAGGTTAGATCACATAGAATTCAGCGCAAGGTAACCAATTGGATACCAAATTGGCTTGATGGTAGGGTTTAGAGGGTGGTAGTGAAGGATTGCTTTTCATATTGACTAGTGGTGTGCCCTAGATCAGAGCTAGATCCACCATTGTTTGTCATGATTTGGATGAGAATGGAAGTGGTGTGCTTGACAAGTTGACAATTAAAGCAAAATTGGTAGTAGAGTGGACGGTGCAGAATGTTTGGATGTAGGCCAATTGGAAAGTGGACAGGGAATGGCAGATGGAATTGAACTCAGACAAGTGCCAGGTAATTCATTTTTGGAAGGTAAACAAGGGACATGCACAGTGAATGGCACTGTTGAGCAGAGTTACCCTGGAGTACAAGGACGCATTTCCCTTAAATGACAACACATGACAGGTGGTGAAGGTAAGCTTGTCAGATGCCTTCTTCATTGGGAAGGGATTTAGTACAAGTGTTGGGATATTACAGCAAAACAAGATGTTGGTATACACATGAAATATTGTGAATAGTTCTGATTGTTGCTGTATGGGAAAGAGCAAGCAAGAGGGAGTAGACGAGAGATTCATAAGAATATTACTGAGACTGGAGGACTTAAGTTATATGGAGAGACCAAATAGACTGGGGCTGTTTTTCTTGGAACGAATAAAGCTGAGCAGTGACTTTCTAGAGTTTTGTAAGATCATGAGAGTCACAGCTAAGGGGGCTAGTCACAGTCTTCTCCGCAGGGTAGGGAAGCCTAAAACGAGAGGTGAGGAGGTAATTTAGAGGGGACCTGAGGGGCAGGTTTTTCCCCACACAGGATGGTGGGTTTATGTAATGAGCTGTCAGTGGAAGTTGCAGAGGTGGATACAATTTATAACATTTAGAAGACATTTAGAAATGTTCATGGATGGGTAATGTTTAGAGTGATATGTGCCAAATGCAGGCAAATGGGACCAAGTTGGTTGTTGTGGACAAGTTGGCCCGAAGGTTCAGCTTCCATGCTGTACATCTGACTAAGGACCTGAACAAAACTTTCTAGACTGACAACCCAGTGTAATGCATAGGAAGGCTGTACTGTTCTTTGCACCTCTGCATCCAACGCATCATTCCCCACAACAATAGATCTTTACCCCTCTTCTCCCCCCCTCCATTCTCTGCTTTCTGTAGTGATCACTCCCTCTGTGGTTCCTCCCACTCCTGGCACATATTCCTGTCTTACATTCACCTCTTCTCTTGCCTCCATTGGAGGCCCCAAGCAGTCCAGGTGAGGCAGTACTTCACCTGCGAATCTGTTGGGGTTGTCTGTTGTATCTGGTACTGCCAATGCAGCCTCTTCTGCATTGGTGAGACCCGACATAAATTAGGGGACTGCTTTGTTGAGCACCTCTGTTCCATCCACCAAAAGCGGAATTTTGAGGCCAACCATTTTTATTACTGTCCTCATTTCCATTCCAACGTGTCGGCCCATGAGCTCTTGTTTAGCCATGATAAGGCCATGTTCAGGGTGGAGGAGCAACACCTCATGTTCTGTCAAGGTAGCCTCCAATCTGATGGCATGAACATCAATTTCTCCAAATGGTTTATAAAAAAAAAAAAAAAAAAAAAAAAAAAAAAAAAAAAAATCCTTTCCCTGTCCCTCTTCAAATCACCACTCTGGCCTTTTACCACTTCTCACCTTCCCCTGGTACCCTCCCCTTCCCTTTCTCCCATGGTCCACTCTCCTGTCCTATCAGATTCCTTCTTTTCCAGCCCTATGTCTTTCCCACCCACCTGGCTTCATCCATCGTCTTCTAGCTCATCCTCCTTCCCCTCCACCCACTTTTTTTATTCTGGCATCTTCCTTCTTCCTTTCTGGTCCTGAGGAAGGGTCTTGGCCTGAAACGTCAGCTGTTTATTCATTTCCATAGGTAAGGGGTCCCCAACCTTTTTTGCACCATGGACTGGTCTAATATTGACAATATTCTTGCGGACCGGCCAACTGGGTGGGTGGGGGGGGTGTTCAAGTAGGGTTAGACTCACCTCAACAGGTCTTTTACAGTTAGGGTTGCCAACTTTCTCACTCCCAAATAAGGGACAAAAGTAGCAGTCAAATCCCGGGACACTTTACCCCAGGAAAGACTACCATGACCATGAAGCCTTGCACAGGCACCTGTGTGCGTATGTGATGTGCGCATGCGTATGTGATATGCGCATATGTGCCGACTTTTTTCCTCTCAAATTGATTTTGCCTTCATCTTCCTGACTATACTGTACATACATTATTTCCACTTTATATAGGCTGTGTATTTATCATATCATTCCTGCTTTTACTATATAGAAACCATAGAAAAACTACAGAACAGAAACAGGCCTTTTGGCCCTTCTTGGCTATGCCGAACCATTTTCTGCTTAGTCCCACTGACCTGCACACGGACCATATCCCTCCATACACCTCCCATCCATGTATTTGTCCAAGTTATTCTTAACTGTTAAAAAAGAACCCGCATTTGCCACCTCATCTGGCAGCTCATTCTATGCTCCCACCACTCTCTGTGTGAAGAAGCATCCCCTAATGTTTCCTTTAAACTTTTCCCCCTTCCCCCTTAACCCATGTCTCTCCTTGCCTCAGTGGAAAAAGCCTGCTTGCATTCACTCTATCTATACCCATCATAATTTTATATACCTCTATCAAATCTCCCCTCATTCTTCTACGCTCCAGGGAATAAAGTCCTAACCTATTCAACCTTTCTCTGTAACTCAGTTTCTCAAGTCCCGGCAACATCCTTGTAAACCTTCTCTGCACTCTTTCAACCTTATTAATATCCTCCTTGTAATTTGGTAACCAAAACCTCACCAATGCCTTATACAACCTCATCATAACATTCCAGCTCTTATACTCAGTACTTTGATTTATAAAGGCCAATGTACCAAAAGCTCTCTTTACGACCCTATCTACCTGTGACACCACTTTTAGGGAATTTTGTATCTGTATTCCCAGATCCCTCTGTTCTACTGCACTCCTCAGTGCCTTACCATTTACCCTGTATGTTCTACCTTGGTTTGTCCTTCCAAAGTGCAATACCTCACATTTGTCTGTATTAAACTCCATCTGCCATTTTTCCGGCTGGTCCAAATCCTTCTGCAAGCTTTGAAAACCTTCCTCATTGTCCACTACACCTCCAATCTTTGTAGCATCAGCAAATTTGCTGATCCAGTTTACCACATTATCATCCAGATCGATATAGATGACAAATAACAATGGACCTGGCACTGATCCCTGTAGCACACCACTAGTCACAGGCCTCCACTCTGAGAAGCAATCCTCTACTACCACTCTTTGGCTTCTTCCATTGAGCCAATATCTAATCCAATTTACCACCCCTCCATTGTATACCTAGCAACTGAATTTTCCTAACTAACCTCCCATGCGAGATCTTGTCAAAGGCCTTACTGAAGTCCATGTAGACAACATCCACTGCCTTCCCTTCATCCACTTTCCTGGTAACCTCCTCGAAAAACTCCAATAGATTGGTCAAACATGACCTACCATGACAAAGCCATGTTGACTCTCCCTATTAAGTCCCTGTCTATCCAAATGCTTGTAGATTCTGTCTCAGTACTCCCTCCAATAACTTACCCACTACTGACGTCAAACTTACCGGCCTATAATTTCCTGGATTACTTTTCGATCCTTTTTTAAACAACGGAGCAACATGAGCCACTCTCCAATCCTCCGGCACCTCACCCATAGACACTGACATTTTAAATATATCTGCCAGGGCCCCTGCAATTTCAACACTAGTCTCCTTCATGGTCCAAGTGAATACCCTGTCATGTCCTGGGGATTTATCCACTTTAATTTGCCTCAAGCTAGCAAGCATCTCCTCCTTTTCAGTCTGTACAGTTTCCATGATCTCACTACTTGTTTCCCTTAATTCCATAGACTTCATGCCAGTTTCGTTAGTTAGTATAGAGGCAAAAAAATCCATTTAAGATCTCCCCCATTTCTTTTGGTTCTGCACATAGCCCACCACTCTAATCTTCAAGAGGACCAATTTTATCCCTTACAATCCTTTTACTCTTAATATACCTACAAAAGCTTTTTGGATTATCCTTCACTTTGACTGCCAAGGCAACTTCATGTCTTTTAGCCCTCCTGATTTCCTTAAGTATTTTTTTGCATTTTTTATACTCCTCAAGCACCTTATTTACGCCGTTTCCTATACATGTCATACAACTCTCTCTTCTTCTTTATCAGAGTTGCAATATCCCTTAAGGACCAAGGGGTTCCTTATTCCTATTCACTTTGCCTTTAATCTTGACAGGAACATACAAGCTCTGCACTCCCAAAATTTCTCCTTTGAAGGCTTCCCACTTACCGATCACGTCCTTGCCAGAGAACAACCTGTCGCAATCCACGCTTTTTAGATCCTTTCTCATTTCTTCAAATTTGGCCTTCTTCCAGTTTAGAACCTCAACCCTAGGACCAGATATATCTTTATCCATGATCAAGTTGAAACTAATGGTGTTATGATCATTGGAACCAAAGTGCTCCCCTGCACAGACTTTCGTCACTTGTCCTAACTCGTTTCCTAGTAGGAAATCTACTATTGCATCCTCTCTAGTTGGTACCTCTATATATTGATTTAGAAAACTTTCCTGAACACATTTTACAAACTCTAACCCATCTAGACCCCTAACAGTATGGGAGTCCCAATCAATATGTGGAAAATTAAAATTCCCTACCACCACAAGTTTCTTTCCTGCAGTTGCCTGCTATCTCTCTGCCGATTTGCTCCTCCAATTTTCGCTGACTACTGAGTGGTCTATAATACAACCCCACTAATGTGGCCATACCTTTCCTGTTTCTCAGCTCCACCCAGAAGGACTCAGTAGACAAGCCCTCTAATCTGTCCTGCCTGAGCACTGCTGTAACATTTTCCCCGACAAGCAATGCTACCACCCCACCTTCCATTCCTCTGCCTCCATCACATCTGAAACATCGGAACCCTGGAATATTAAGCTGCCAGTCCTGCCCCTCCTCTAGCCAAGTTTCACTAATTGCTATAACGTCATAATTCCACGTGTCAATCCACGCCCTCAACTCGTTTGCCTTCCCCGCAATACTCCTAGCATTGAAATATATACACCTCAGAAGATTTTTACCACCACTCACAATCTTTCTATTTGTGGCTTTGCTTGAACTTTTAACATCATTTATTTTCACCCCAGCCTCACTGTCAGCTCTGGCACTCTGGTTCCCATCCCTCTGCAAATCTAGTTTAAAGCCTCCCTAACAGCACTAACAAACCTCCCTGAAAGGATATTGGTCCCCTTGTAGTTCAAGTGTAACCTGTCTCTCTCGTACAGGTCCCACCTGCCCCGGAAGAGGTCCCAATGATCCTGAAATCTGAAACCCTGCCCCCTACACCAGTTCCTCAGCCACTTGTTCATTCTCCAAAGCATCCTATTCTTACCCTCACTGGCATGTAGCACAGGTAGCAATCCTGAGATTACCACCCTCAAGGTCCTGCTTTTCAAATTCCTACCAATCTCTCTATACTCATTCTCCAGGACCTCCTCACTCTTCCTTGCTATGTCATTGGTACCGGTGTGTACCACAACATCTGGCTGATCACCCTCCTACTTCAGAATGTCATGCAAGCGATCAGAGACATCCTTGATTCTGGCGCCTGGGAGGCAACAAACCATCCTGGATTCTCTCACGACCACAGAGCCTCCTATCTGTACCTCTAACTATTGAGTCCCCTATCACTACCGCTTTCCTCTTTTTCCACCCTCCCTTCTGCACTGCAGAACCAGACTCAGTGCCAGAGATCTGGCTGCTGCAGCTTGTCCCAGGTAAGTCATCTTCCCCAACAGTATCCAATGTGGTATACTTGTTGTTGAGGGGAATGGCCACAGGGGAACCCTGCTTTGCCTGCCCTTTCCTCTTCCCTCACCTGACAGTGACCCAATTTCCTGTCCTCTGCTCCTTTGGCGTAACTACCTCCCTGTAGCTACTATCTATAAACTCCTCATTCTCCCGAATGATCCGGAGGTCATCCCGCTCCTGCTCCAGTTCCCTAATGCGGTTTGTTAGGAGCTGCAGCTGGATGTACTTCTTGCAGATGTCATTGTCAGGGACACCGGAGGGCTCCCTGACTTCCCACATCCTGCAAGAGGAGCATTCCAACATCCTACCTGGCATTCTCTCTACTCTAAACAATCTGGACAAAAAACTTACTGGAACCTACCCTGGCCTCTGCCTGTTCTCGCCGAAGCCTGTTGAGCCAAAGCCATCCCACTCTGCTCCCTCTCACTCTGCTGCTCACTGTTTATGGTTGTCTGTTTTTAAACCTTGGCACGCTACGTCACGCGCCTGCGCAGTGCAGACCCTTCTCCCTGAGCAGTGTTTTAAAAAAAAGACTTTTTGTACCCGATTTCTTCGCTCCCTTCTTCTCAGCTGCTTGCTTCGACTGAAAGAAGAACCATTGAAAATTCCTCTTTTTAAACCTTAGTGTGCTACATCATGCGCCTGCGCAGTGCAGACCCTTCTCCCCGAGCAGTGTTTTAAAAAAAAAAGACTTTTTGTTTTAAACACTGCTCGGGGAGAAGGGACCCCGACCCTTGTTAATGTTAGTGTTATTTATTTTCGGTTTTATGTGTTATTTGGTATGATTTGTTAGGTTATTTTTTGGGTCTGGGAACGCTCAAAAATTTTTCCCATATAAATTAATGGTAATTGCTTTTTTGCTTCACGCCATTTTGCTACAAAAGGCTTCATAGGAACGCTCTACCTTAGCGGGGGAAATACGGGACAAACCAATTTAGCCTAATATATGGGATGTCCCAGCAAATACGGGACAGTTGGCAACCCTATGTTCAAGTTCAACAGTGCGTGACAGGGAATGAGGAAAGGTGCAGCTGACTCGTATCATTTCCTCACAGCCCTGTAGCACATGCATTGCGGCCCGATACCGGTCTGTGGCCTGGTGGTTGGGGACCGCTGCCATAGATGCTCTCTGACCTGCTTAGTTTCTCCAGCATTTTATGTCCATTGCTCTTCAGAATTTCTTGTGTTTATGTTTTCTTATTGCTTATTGAATCATTGAGTTGTCTTATTTAGATGGAAAGATCCTGCAGTATTATTTGAAAGAAAGGCAGGTAAATTTTTCCCCACTTTCTCCTGGCCTCTTATTTACCAGGCCATAAGACAGCAGAATTAGGCCATTCAGCCCATCAGGTCTGCTCTGCCATTTGGTCATGGCTGATCCATTTCCCCCCCCGATCTCATTCTCCTGAATTCTTCCTGTAACTTTTCACACACTGATTTAGCAAGAATCTATTAACCTCTGCCTTAAATACACCCAATGACCTGGCCTCCGTAGCTGTCTGCAGCAAAGATTTACCACTTTCTGGCTAAAGAAATTCCTCTCCATCTCCGTACACCCATAACTGTGTTGCCACCCACAGCTCCAATCTGCTAATTAAATTTGCCGAGGACACTGCATTGATTGGCCTTATCTCAAACAATAATGAGGCGGCCTACAGGGAAGAAGTCATCTCTCTGACACAATGGTGTCAAGAAAATAACCTCTCCCTCAATGTCACAAAAACAAAGGAGCTGGTTGTGGATTACAGGAAGAATGGAGACGGGCTAACTCCTATTGACATCAATGGGTCTGGGGTTGAGAGGGTAAACAGCTTCAAGTTCCTTGGCATCCACACCACTGAGGACCTCACGTGGTCAGTACACACCGGCTGTGTGGTGAAAAAGGCAGAACAGCACCTCTTTCACCTCAGACAGGTGAGGAAGTTTGGTATAGGCCCCTCAAATCCTAAGAACTTTCTACAGGGGCACAATTGAGAGTATCCTGACTGGCTGCATCACTGCCTGGTATTGGAACTGTACCTCCCTTAATCGCAGGATTCTGCAGAGTTGTGCGGACAGCCCAGCACATCTGTAGTTGTGAACTTCACATGATTCAGGACATTTACAAGGACAGGTGTGTAAAAAGGGCCCATAGGATCATTGGGGACCCAGCCATCCCTACAACAATCTATTTCAGCTGCTACCATCTGGGAAGTGGTACCGCAGCATAAAAGCCAGGACCAACAAGCTCCGGGACAGCTTCTTCCACCAGGCCATCAGACCGATGAACTCACGCTGACTTGAGTGTGCTCTATATTACATTGACTCTTGTATTTATTATAAATTACAGGAAAGGAATGGAGGGTTATGGGCTGAGTGCAGGTCGGTGGGACTAGGTGAGAGTAAGAGTTCTGCACTGACTAGAAGGGCTGAGATGGCCTGTTTCCGTGCTGTAATTGTTATATGGTTACTATGATTGCACATGGCACATTCAGATGGAGATGTAACAAAGATTTTTACTCATGTATGTGAAGGATGTAAGAAATAAAGTCAATTCAAATTCTAAATGGATGTCCCTTGCTTCTGAGGCTGTGGCCTCTGATCCTCGACCCCACTATAGGAAACATTCTTTCAACATCCACTCTCTCTAGATCTTTCAACATCCGAAAGATTTCAATGAAATCTTTCTTCTCCCCCCCCCCCCCTTCATCTAAATTCCTGTGAGTAAAAGCCCAGTGATATCAAATTTTCTCATATGATAAGCCTTTCATTCTGGGGATCATTCTCATTAACCTCTGCCTTTGAACCTTTTCCTATGTCAGCCCATCTTTTCTTAAATAAAGGGCCCAAAGCTGCCGAGAATGCTGCAAGTAAGGCTTCACCAATGCCTTATAAGCCTCAGCGTTACATCTTTGTTTTTCTATTCTAGTCCTCTCGAAATGAATGCTAACATTGCATTTGCCTTCTTCACCACCAACTCAATTTGCAAGTTAACCTTTAGGGAATCCTGCACGAGGATCCTTTGCACCCTCGGAATTTTGAATTTACTCACCGTTTTAGAAAATATTCTATGCTTTTATTCTTTCTACCAAAGTGCATATCATACACTTCCGGACACAATTCCACCTGCCACATCTTTGCGCATTCTTATCTGTCTGCAAACTCTATGCTATCTCAACACTACATGCCTCTCTACCTATTTTCGTGTCATCTGCAAACTTGGCCACGAAGCCATGAACTCTGTCATCCAAATCATTGACATATATTGTAAAAAGAAGTGATCTAACACTGGCCCCTGTGGAACACCACTCTTCACCGGCAGCCAATCAGAAAAGGCTCTCTTTATTCCCACTCTTTGCCTCCTGCTAATTAGCAAATGCTTTATCCATGGTAGTATCTTTCCAGTTTATCAACAACAGTCAAACATTTTATCACATTGCTTTTTCTTGAATGTATGTACTAATTGGTTACAATATTTCCTGTAGTACCACAGATGCAGCACTTCCGGAGGACTCCACCGGTTCTGCGATGTTTTGAGTTGACCTGAAGGCTGTTGTAGAAGTGCAATTTTTTCCCCTTAGTATGGCAATACCCTCTGCTTGGGTCTCAGAAAAGGAAGAGCCTTTACACTGACTTTCCAAATTGCAGGATGTTCCAAAACTACTGAGTGCCAATGAAATAGTCACAAAGTTATGCAATACAAAAACTGTCTTGTGAGCCTGCCACGTCCGTAATGACCATCAAGTATCTGTCTGCCCTAATCCTATTTTTTTGCATTTGGTCAATTACTTTCGATGTTCAGGCAATTTATCTACTTGTCGAGAAACTTTAAATGTTATCAGTGTATCTGACTTCACTGGCCATTCAGACAGTGTTCCAATTTCAATCTACCATCTGTGTGGGGAAAAATGAATTTTAAAATCCGTTCTAAACCTTTACCATGTAATTTAGTTATCTCTTTTATAGAATAGTACGGCACAATACAGGCTCCTTGGCCTTCAGTGTTGTATTGACCTTTTTACTTACTCCAAGGTCAATCAAATCGTTCCCTTCCACAGAGCCTTCCATTTTTCTTTCATGAATGTATCTAAATGTCCCTAATGTATCTGCCTGTGCCACCACCCTCAACAGTGCAATCTGTGCACTCACTTTTTTTTTAAAGAAAAATGTTTCTGGAATCCTTCCTATACTTTCCTCAAATCACCTGAAAGTGTGCCTTTCATTACCTATTGCTGCTCTGGGGAAAAAGGGGACTGGCTGTCCGCCCTGTCTATATCTCTAATCTTAATAAGACCATAAGACATGGGAGCAGAATTATGCCATTTGGTGCATCGACACTGCTCCACCATTCAATCATGGCTGATCTTTTTCTCCCCTCCTTAGCCCTACTCCCCTGCCTTCTCCCCGTAACATTTGATGCTGTGTCCAATCAAGAACCTATCAAGCTCTGCCTTAAATACACCCAATGACCTGGCTTCCATAGTTGCCTGTGGTAATAAATTCCACAAATTTACCATCCTCTGGCTAAAGATATTTCTCCGCATCTGTTTTAAATGGATACCCCTCTATCCTGAGGCTGTGCCCTCTTGTCCTATGCTGATCCACCATGGGGAAACATCCTTTCCAATCTACTCTGTCTAGGCCTTTCAATGTTCCAAAGGTTTCAGTGAGATTCCCTTTCATCCTTCTGATTCCAGCAAGTACAGACCCAGACTAATCAAATGTTTCTCATATGATAACCCTTTCATTCCCAAAATCATCCCTGTGAACCTCCTCTGAACCCTCTCCAATGCCAGCGCATCTCTTCTTACATGAGGAGCCCAAAGCAGTCCACAGTACTCAAAGTGAGGCCTTACCACTGCCTTGTAAAGCCTCAGCATCACATCCCTGCTCTTGTATTCTAGACCTCTTGAAATGAATGCTAGCATTGCATTTGCCTTCCTCACCACTGACTACCTGCAAGTTAACCTTTAGGGTGTTCCGCACAAGGACTCCTGGATTTGGGAGTCCTTTGCAATTTAGATTTTTGAATTTTTTCCTCGTTTAGAAAATATTCTGCACATTTATTTCTACTACCCAAGTGCAAGACCATGCATTTTCCAACATTGTATTTCACTTGCCACTTTGTTGCCCATTCCCCTGATCTGTCTAAGTCCTAGTGTTTCCTCAACACTACCTACCCCTACACCAATTTTTGTATCATCTGCAAACTTAGCAACAAAGCCATCTGTTCCATCATCTAAATCATTGATTTACAGCATAAAAAGAAGTGGTCCCAACACCGACCCCTGCATAACACCACTAGTCACTGGCAGCCAACCAGAAAAGGATCCTTTTATTTCCACTCTCTGCCTCCAACCAATCAACTAATGCTCCAATACCATGGGTTCTTAACTTGGTCAGCAGCTTTATGTGTGGCACCTTGTCCGAGGTCTTCTGAAAGTCTAAATATACTGCATCCCCTTTATCTATCCTACGTGTAATCTCCTCAAAGAATTCCTCTTTCAATATTTTTATGAGTTTTTACATAAAAGAACACAGAGTACATGAAGATATATTATAAATCAAAAAAAACCCAAATGCATATTAGAATCACACTTGCAATCACATTGCAATTTAATCATGTAAATTAAATTAAATCGTAATATTGAAATGTAATAATTTTATTATACGAAAAAATCTAAACCCACTGCCAAGATTGAAGCTGTTTGGTAAAGAAAGAAAAAAGGAAAAATATCCTTATCATAAAGTGAAATATGTTATTAGCCACCATCTGTACTTTAACAGCAAGTTAAAGGTTTTGAAAATAGTTCAAAAATGGTCCCCACAATGTTTGAAAGTCTTGACTAGATTCAGAAATTGAACAATGGATCTTCTCTAAATTTAAACATGACATAACATCACGCCAGAATGTACAAATCAGATGTCTCCAAAATAATATTTTTTCTTCCAACAATACCAAATAGGGTGGTCAAAGGGTTAGGCTTAAAATTAACCTTAAAAGGTACCGAGAAAGTTTGGAATACTTACTTCTAGTATCTTTCAAGACTCGGACATGTCCAAAACATGTGAATTAATGAAGCTTCTCCATTGTTACACCTGTCCCAAAAGGGAGATATACCTGAATAAAAATGAGATAGCTTATCCTTAGTCATATGAGCCCTATGGACCACTTTAAATAGTAGGAGGCAGTGGCGGGCACATAACAAAGAAGTATTAACCAATTTAAAAATTTCATTCCGAATTTCCTCAGAAATTGAAGTCTGTAAATCTTGTTCCCAGAAATTTTTAATTTTGTCTAAAGGAGCATTTCTCATTCCCAGCAACATACTATAAATATTGGATATTGAATCATATGAAAGGGTTTCAAATTAGAAATTACATCTAATAAGTCCTTATTGGGACTATTAGGAAACGTATGTAATTGAGAACGCAGAAAGTCCCTAATTTGTAGATAGCGGAAAAAGTGGGTTTTTGGTAAGCTATATTTAGCTGACAATTGCTCAAATGAAAGGAGACTTCCTCGAACAAACAAATCCTAGAAGCATTTAATACCCAATCTATCCCATTCTTTAAGAACTGGATTGATCATAGAGGGTTTAAAAAAATAACTAGAATAAATGGGACTTGAAAAAGAAAATCCCATTAAACCAAAATATTTTCTAAATTGTACCCAGATCCTCAAAGTATGTTTAACTACCAAATTATCAGTTAATTAAGGATAAAGGAAGTGAGGATCCAAGAAGAGAAATGATAGAAAATTTATTAACAGAATTAGCTTCTAAAGAAACCCATATCGGACAGCCCTCAGGGGTAATATAATATGACCAAAACGTAAGATTTCGTATAATGACTGCCCAGTAATAAAACCTAAAATTTGGTAAAGCTAAACCTCCATTCTTTTTAGCTTTTTGAAGATGGACTTTATTTAGGCGCGAATGTTTATTTTTCCATATATAAGATATAATAGAATCAAGAGAGTCAAAAAAAGAATTTAGGAATAAGAATGGGTAAGGCCTGAAAAAGGTATATAAATGTAGGTAAAATATTCATTTTAATAGTTTATTCGACCAATCAACGATAACGAAAGGAGCGACCAGTTTGATTGTGCCCTTTTTACATAATTCAGAAGGGTAAGCAAATTTTCTTTAAGTAGGTGTTTATAATTCTTAGTAATTGTTACACCCAAATAGGTAAATTGATTTCTTACAATTTTAAAAGAAAGGTTAGTATTAATTGATAGCAAATTATTCAAAGGAAAAAAATTCACTCTTATGTAAATTCAGTTTATATCCTGAAAACTGGCTAAAGCAAGAGCGCCAAGAAAGCGCAGGAGGTAACAAAGTCTCGGCACTAAAAATAAAAAGCAATAGGTCATCAGCATAAAGAGAAACTTTATGGTAGTACCTCTCCTTCTGATACCAGTAATATCATTAGATTCTCGAAAAGCAATTGCTAAGAGTTCTAAGGCCAGATCAAAGAGCAAAGGTCTCAAGGGACAACCTTGTCTGGTTTCACGTTGAAGTTTAAAAGGCTTGGAATTCTGAAAATTAGTAAGAACCTGAGCAGAGGGAGATAAATAAAGTAATTTAATTCATTGAATAAAATAGGGCCCAAAATTAAATTTTTCTAAGGTTTTAAATAAATAATTCCATTCAACCTGATCAAAAGCCTTCTCAGCGTCTAAAGATATCACATTCCGATATCTCCTGAGAAGGAGAATAAATAACATTTAATAAATGTTATTAAAGTGGATGTTAATAAATCCAGTCTGATCATCAGAAATGATAGATGGTAAAATATTTTCAATCCTGTGTGCCAAAACTTTGGATAGAAATTTAGTATCAACGTTAATTAAGGAAATTGGTCTGTATGAAGAGAATTCAGTTGGGTTCTTACTCTTTTGAAGGATAAGCGAAATAGAAGCTTCATAAAAAGATTGTGGCAACCTACCCAACTTAGAGGAATCAAAAAAACTGAACATAAATGAGGTATAAGCAGTAAGGAAAACGCCTTATAAAATTCTGCAGAAAATCCATCAGGACCCGGAGCCTTCCCCGAGTGCAATGAATGTACAGCCTCGGCAATTTCCTCATAAGAAATAGGTTGATCCAACTGTTTATGGTTATCAACAGAAAGTGTAAGAATGTTTAATTGGTCTAAAAATTATTCATAATAGTATTATCTTTGGGAGGGTCAGAACTATAAAGTTTAGAATAGAATTCTCTAAAGATATTATTTATTTCTGAATGGTCAGTTGTCCTATCGCTATTAACTTTACAAATTTCTTTAATTTGCCGTTCAGCTATAAAGGTTTTTAATTGGTTAGCCAGTAATTCACCTGTTTTGTCTCCATGAATATAAAATTGACTTTTATCTTTTAGGAGTGGAATTTCAATTGGATAAGATAAAAGAAGATCATATTTAGTTTGAATTTCAACATGCCTTTTATATAAAGCAGGATCTGAAGCCAAGGCATATTTTTGGTCTAATTGTTTCAACTGATTAGCTAATTCAATTCTCTCTTTATTAGCTTTTTTTTTGACACTTGCAGTATATGAAATAATTTGTCCTCTAATATAAGCCTTAAAAACATCCCATATAATAAGACTAGAAGTCTCTTCCAGTGTATTCTCTTCAAAAAAAAAAAAGAGTAATTTGTCTCTCCAGAAACTTTTAAAAATCCTTATCGGATAGCAAAGTTAGATTAAAGCGCCAAGATCTGTTTCTTTGAGGAAGACCGGGGAGATTTAAAGATAAAAGCACAAGGGCATGATCTGAGACAGCAATCTCTTTATATTCACAGGATCGAACTAATGGAATCATCTGGCTATCAATAAAAAAAAACAAAATCCTGGAATACATATGGTGGACATGAGAAAAAAAAACAAATACTCCCTGTCTAGTGGATGTAAGAAACACCATACATTAACAATACCACATTTCATTAGAAAAGATTGAATAAAGCTGATTTATTTAGTGTTGCTGGTTTAAAAGATGACCGACCTAGAGCTGGATCTAACCAGCAATTAAAGTCTCCTCCCACCACCAATGAGTAAAGGCTCAAATCTGGCAAAAATGAGAAAAAAACGCTCGAAGAATCCTGGGTCATCTGTATTTGGGATGGACAGATGAGCAAATACCATTAATTTATTATCTAATTTTCCTGACTCTATGACAAAATGCCCATTAGTATCAGACACTACTTTATGTTGGACAAAGGGAGCTGTATTAGCTATAAAGATCAAAACTCCCCTAGACTTATTCTGAAAAGAGGAATGAAAAAAGAGTCCTCTCCATCTACTGAAAAGGCGTAAATTGTCACAATTACATACGTGAGTTTCTTGTTGAAAAATAATTGGAACCTTAAGTTTTTTAATATATGCAAAAATATTATTCCATTTCACAGGGTGATTTAATTCTTTCATGTTAAGACTAAGTAAGTTAATAGTTTGATCCATTTTTAATACTATTTAATAGAAAGGTTAAAGTAATAACCACTGGAATGTATATTAAAGCCAAACAATAAACCTTGAAATGTGGTAACTAAGCAACAGGTTTGGCTAAAAATCCAAAACAGCTTCGAGGGAAAAAAAACATGCCCCCCACTCTCCTCCCAAAGTCAGAAAGCCGGCCAAAAGAAAGCCGACAGCTAAATCTAATGACGTCACCCTCCCAAAAAGACCTACTGGTTTAGCTCCTAATTAGTTTCAAAGTTAACTGCATTCCAACCTAGACAAAACAGTAGACGAAGAAAAAAAACTTAACCCTCATAACAAGAACATATATAGATTAATTATTAATTTCAAAATGATAAAATGAAAAATACCCAAACTAGGCCTTACTGATAGAAAAAAACCCTCGAAAATTAAGTATAATATAAAATAATAATAAACCTATCAAAATTCAAAACCTACTAACATACAAGATGTTAACTTGTTAAAATCTTCTCTAAATAAAGCATTTAAAGTTTCAAAAAGATAGCTACAAAGATTTACCAAAAGTAAAAGAAGCAATTATTCATGTGGAAAGATACTGAACAGTTAATCTTCTGATTTTAAGAATTTCTGAGCTGCTTCACTCTAATGGAACCATTCCTTAGAGCCATCCTTCAGTATAATTCTGAGCCGAGCAGGATAACGAGGAGAAGGTTTGAAACCTTTGTTTAAAAAGTTCCGACATAACCTTTTTGAACTTAGCATGCTCATTCATGACCTCGGGTGAAAAATCCTCGACGATCCTGATCTTCTGACCATTATAATCAATCATTCCTCTTTGACAGGATTCACAAATTAAATGATCCTTTGTTTGAAATTCATGAAAACAGATTATCACTGATCTGGGTTTTGCTCTTGGAGGTAGTCTAGACACAAGCGATCTATGAGCTTGATCATTCATAGGTAAAGATGGTAAGATTTTATGAAATAATTTTGCCAAAAAGCTTGCAAAGAATTCAGTAGGCTGGTCACTTTCCATTAACTCTTCAAGACCCAGACTTCGTAGATTATTTCTTCTGCTTCTGTTTTCTAAATCGATAATCTTCTGTCTTAATTTTTCATTAGACTTGGATTGTTTTTCACAAAGCTTTTGTAGGTCATCCATTTTCGCATCCAAAATCGTCAATTTCCTCATTCCCTTCTATTCGTTTATCATGTTCAGTTAAGGTTTTTTGAATAGAATTCAATTTTGCATCTATTTGTTTAATTTCAGAGCTGAGTTGTTGGAACTGCTGCTGAAACTCATCGGATTCTTTTCTCTGTCTTCGAAGCAAATCCATTATAGCTTCCAAAGATTCAGGAGGGTCTTTTTTAGTACCTTTGGCACCCCTTGTACTCAGAGTACTCATAGTAAAACAATATCACTTTTATAAGTAAGGTTTCAAAACAGATTGGAAACAGTAAAGTAAGTAAAGTAGGAGCGACTGCAAAAGGCTGTTACTCCTTCAACCAGCAGGAGATCCCTCGTCAAAGAATTCGGACAGGTTCGTCAGGTAAGATTTTCCCTTCAGAAACCATGCTGACTTTGTCCTATCCTGTCCTGTGTCACCAAGTACTCAATAACCTCCTTAACAATTGACTTCAACATCTTCCCAACCACTTAGGTCGGGTAAACTGGTGAATAATTTCCTTCCTGCTGCCTTCCTCCTTTCTTAAAGAGTGGAGTGACATTTGCAATTTTCCAGTCCACGACACCATACCAGAGTCCAATGATATTTGAAAGATCATTACTAATGCCTCCACAATCTCTACCACTACCTCTTTTGGTATCCTAGCGTGCAGTTCATCTGCTTCAGGTGACTTGTGTACCCTTGGGTCTTCCAGTTTTATGAGCACCTCCTCCCTTGTAATAGTAACAGCACTCACTTCTCTTCCCTTACACCCTTCAGCATCTGGCACATTGCTAGTGTCTTCCACAGTGAAGACTGATGCAAAATACTCATTTACTTCATCTCCCAACTCTTTGTCCCCTGTTATTATTTTTCCAGCCTCATTTCTAGTGGTCCTATATCCACTCTCATCTTTCTTTTATTTATTTTTTATTTACATACTTAAAAGCTTTTACTATCCACTTTGATATTATTTGCTAGCTTGCTTTCATATTTCACTGTTTCCCTCCTAATGATTCTTTTAGTTGCTCTCTGCAGGGTTTTAAAAGCTTCTCAGTCCTCTATCTTCCCACTAATTTTTGCTTTGTTGCATGTCCGCTCTATTGCTTTTACATTAGCTTTGACTTCCCTTGTCAGTCACGGATGTACTATTTTGCCAGTTAAGTATTTCTTCAGTTTCGGAATACATCTATCCTGAACCTTCCTCACTTTTCCCAGAAATGCACGCCATTGCTGCTCTGCTATAATCTCTGCAGGCATCTCCTTCCTGTTCACTTTGGTCAACTCCCTTCCCTTGCATTTGGCATCTATCTATCTTGAAGGACAGTGGTGATCATCACAAGCCTAGGTAGAAGGTATGAGGATACTTAGTCATCAAGAACCACCCCCGCCCCACCTCCAGCCTCACCAGTATAGTACAAAGGCAAGCTTATGAAGCAATACGTTTGGCACCAGCTTGGCTGCAGGAGCTGCTGGAAGGATGTTCAATGACATCCAACTGCCTTAGGGGCTCCACTCCGGATTTGCTGTCTGGGTTTACTCCCACAGCCGCCTTCTCTCCTAAGACTGCCCACAAGGCAGTTGCTGTTTACCCATAACTGGGGATCTGGTTCACGAGCACCTGGGTGTGTCCACATGCCGGTGGGCCTGTGTACTACGCGTACAGGGACCAGACCTCCTCCCTATCCTCTGTAGTTCAGCCTGAGTCCGAAAGGAGCTCAGTTTCCGTGTGTCACCAGTGAAGAGGCACTACATCAGGCTTGCTGTTGGAGAGGAAATATACTGGCAGGGAGAGACCTACACATTCAGCTTTCCTTTTGCAAGACTGCTAGCCAGCAGTTGAAGCTGAAAGTGAGAGCAGCAAGCACTACCCACGACACTACCACACTAGACACATCACAACAATCATTTTGACACCTCGAATCTTATACACCTCTATCAAGTCACCTATCATCTTTTGCTCTAAACAGAAAAGCCCTAACTTGCTGAACCTTTCCTCAGAAGACATGCTCTCAAAATTTGAAATCTCAAAATCCTGGTAAATCTCCTCTCTGCACCCTGTCTAAAGCTTTCCCATCATTCTTATAATGAGGCGACCAGATCTGAATAAAATTCCCCGAGTGTTCTCCGAGAGTTTTAGAGAGCTGCAACTTTACCTCATGGCCCTTGAATCCTCTGACTAATGACTACCAACAACCCATTCTCCTCCTCAATCACCCAATCCTGCAAAGTTGTGTGGTAACTTTGAGGGAGCTATGGCTTCATTGCTCACACGAATGTCTAAATTGAAGTATTGTATCATTACACAGCTTTCAGATGGATCATGTGTTTCAGCAACAGGAAGTATGATCAGTAAAAGTGACCTGAACTGCCTTTGAGACAACAGAAATTGAGCAGCTTCATAGTTTTATTGTGATGTGTTGTGATTCATCACAATCAGTGGAGGTGTGGGAATATTCCTCACCTGCACTTGCTACCCCCTTCAGGGCAGGTAGTTCCTGTTAAATTTCACATTTGGTTTGCAGCCAGCTGCTTCAAGGGGAACTGGAAAGAGTTCCGAGTTGGTTTTCCCAGCATATGAAGTATTCTTTGTGAACAACTTGGAACTCAAGTTTTGTATTTGATGTTATTCTACTGAGAAGGAAAAAAATCCTTTGCAGATCTGTATTCCTGTGTGAATTTTAGTGGGGCAATATGCCATTGTAGAAATTAGCATTTAATTTGCAATTACTGTTTATATATAGTATATCTCCCTGGAACAATAGTCTCCCAAGGATGATCAAAATACATAAGGGGAGAGGCACAGAAAAGGGAATTGCATATTCAATCTATGTTTCTTCCAACTTTGAACCATGAAAGCAATAAGAGACACACACAAAACATGATGGTGAACGCAGCAGGCCAGGCAGCATCTTAGGAAGAGGTACAGTCGATGTTTCGGGCTGAGACCCTTCGTCAGGACTAACTGAAAAAAGAGATAGTAAGAGATTTGGGAGGGGGAGATCCAAAATGATAGGAGAAGACAGGAGGGGGAGGGATGGAGCTAAGAGCTGGAAAGTTGTTTGGCAAAAGGGATAGGAGGCTGGAGAAGGGAGAGGATCATGGGACGGGAGGCCTAGGGAGAGAGAACGGGGGGGGAGCCCAGAGTATGGGCAAGGGACAGAGGGAGAAAAAAAGAGAGAGAAAAAGGAATTTAAAAAAATAATAATAAATAAGAGATGGGGTATGAAGGGGAGGTGGGGCATTAACGGAAGTTAAAGAAGTCAATGTTCATGTCATCAGGTTGGAGGCTACCCAGACGGAATATAAGGTGTTGTTCCTCCAACCTGGGTGTGGCTTCATCTTGACAGTAGAGGAGACCGTGGGTAGACTTATCAGAATGGGAATAGGACGTGGAATTAAAATGTGTGGCCACTGGGAGATCCTGCTTTCTCTGGCGGACAGAGTGTAGGTGTTCAACGAAATGGTCTTGCCAATATATAGAAGGCCACGTCGGGAGCACCAGACACAGTATATCACCCCAGCCGACTCACAGGTGAAGTGTCATCTCGCCTAGAAGGACTGTCTGGGGCCCAAAATGGTGGTGAGGGAGGAAGTGTAAGGGCATGTGTAGCACTTGTTCCGCTGACAAGGATAAGTGCCGGGAGGGAGATCGGTGGGAAGGGATGGGGGGGTGAATGGACAAGGGAGTGATTCCTGCAGAAAGCAGAAAGTGGGGGGGGGGAGGGAAAGATGTGCTTAGTGGTGGGATCCCGCTGGAGGTGGCGGAAGTTACGGAGAATTATATGTTGGACCCGGAGGCTGGTGGGGTGGTAGATGAGGACAAGGAGAACCCTATTCCTAGTGGGGTGGCAGGAGGATGGGTGAGAGCAGATCGTGAAATGGGAGAGATGCGTTTGAGAACACAGTTGATGGTGGAGGAAGGGAAGCCCCTTTCTTTAAAAAAGGAGGACATCTCCTTTGTCCTGGAATGAAAAGCCTCATCCTGAGAACAGATGCGGCGGAGACGGAAGAATTGCGAGAAGGGGATGGCATTTTTGCAAGAGACAGGGTGGGTAGAGGAATAGTCCAGGTCGCTGTGAGAGTCCATAGGCTTATAGTAGACATCAGTAGACAAGCTGCTGACAGAGACAGAAAGATCAAGAAAAGGGAGGGAGGTGTCAGAAATGGACCAGGTAAACTTTTTTTTTAGGCTTGAGGGCAGGGTGAAAGTTGGAGTCAAAGTTAATGAAGGCAACAAGCTCAGCATGCGTGCAGGAAGCAGCGCCAATACAGTCATCGATGTAGTGAAGGAAGAGTGGGGGACAGATACCAGTATAGGCTTGAAACATGGATTGTTCCACAAAGCCAACAAAAAGGCAGGCATAGCTGGGACCCATATTTCAGAATGAGGAATGTACCGACCCCATGCTTAAAAAATGTTTATGAAATGAATATGTTACATACTATAGTCCAACTAAAGTGTCAATTATCAAATAGAATACGTCATTTATAATTCTATTTTGCATTGACATGGAGAACCTCGAAGGGAAGTAAGAAGAGGCTGTAAATGTTGTGGTCCATAAAATAGTGAACTTTCCCTCTTAATCACTGCAGTATAATATTCTCCTTCAGAACTGCAATGAAATAAAATCTTTTTGAATTCTAGGATGACCCAAAGCTCTTCACAACTTTGGAAGTCTCACTGTTGTAATGTGGAAATTACAGTTTGGCTCTTGCAAGCAGAAATGACAAGCTGCCTTGTTTATGGGATAACTATTATCCAGCACGCTGAGAAGAATGTTCTTGGCTCTGTAGCATGGGATTGTTTAGGGAGAGGAGACATAGTTTCAACTTCTTGTATCATCCAAGAGAAGGCATAGCTGTAGTAATAGAACTCAACAGCAGCTCATTGCTAATTATTTTCATTGCTTTAATTTTTTTTTAGCCTATTGTGAGTGGATGATCACCAAACTAATTGCCTTATTGGGCAATTGTCTTATTGGGCAATACATTGTACAGAGGGGGAGTTGGGCTTGTTTAATGAGAGAGAATGGAGAAGTTGCTTTAGGTTGAGTTGTACACAGAATTGACAGTTCAGGGAAAGAAATTGATTCAGCTTTTAGGTGTGATTGCTTCCTTTTTACAGAGCAGATGTGTAAGATGAATTTTGCAGAGAAAAGTACGAGATCAGGAGCTGCTTTTGTTATTTAGATTAATCTTCCTTGAAGATGAGCTAGATTAATGTAGTATTTGTAAATGTTGCTCGATGGTCAGTACAGACCTGGTGCGTTGAAGGGCCGATTTCTGCTGTATTTCTAACACTCCATGATTCCCTACCGTAAGTTACTGTCAAACCTATGGTGCCTACAAAAAGTATTCACCCCTCCCCCCCCTCCCCCCGGAAGTTTTCATGTTTTATTGTTTTACAGCATTGAATCACAGTGGAGTTAATTTGGCTATTTTGACCACTGGTCAACAGAAAGAGACTCTTTTGTGTCAAAGTGAAAACATCTCTACAAAGTGATCTAAATTAATTACAAATATAAAACATAAAATAATTGATAATCCCTTCAAGTCAGTATTTAGTAGATGCACCTTTGGCAACAATGACAGCCTTGAGTCTGTGTGGATAGGTTTCTATCAGCTTTGCACATCTGGACACTGTAGTTTTTCCCCATTCTTCTTTACAAAACTGCTCAAGCTCTGTTTGATTACATGGGAATTGTGAGTAAACAGCCCTTTTCAAGTCCAGCCACAACTTCTCAATTGGTTTGAGGTCTGTTCTCTGACGTGGCCATTCCAGGATAATTAACTTTGCTTTTAAGTCATTCTTCTTAGCTTTGGCTTTACGCTTGGGGTCATTGTCTTGTTGGAAAACACATCTTTTCCCAAGTTGCAGTTCTTTTGCAGACTGCATCAGGTTTTCCTACATGATTTCCCTTATTTTCCCTGTGGTGTACAAAGGCTGTTGTAAATCTAGTCAAAAGAAAAGAAGAGCTTATGAAAGGTTTATAAAACTAGGTAGTGGTAGAGATCTAGAAGATTATAAGGTTAGCAAGAAGGAGTTTAAGAATGAAATTAGGAGAGCCAGAAGGGGCCGTAAAAAGGTCTTGGCAGATGGGATTAAGGAAAACCCCAAGACATTCTACAAGTATGTGAAGAGCAAGAGGGTAAGATGTGAGAGAATAGGACCAATCAAGTGTGTCAGTGGAAAAGTGTGTATGGAACCAGGGGAGATAGCTGAGGTAATTGATGAATACAGGGATGACTTACAGCAGATTGAAAAGCTTGAGCATGTAGATACTAAGAAAGAGGATGTGCTGGAGCTTTTGGAAAGCATCAAGTTGGATAGGTCACTGGGACTGGACGAGATTACCGCAGGCTACTGTGGGAGGTGAGGGAGGAGATTGCTGAGCCTTTGGCGATGATTTTTGTATCGTCAATGGGGACAGGAGAGGTTCCAGAAGATTGGAGGGTTGCGGATGTTGTTCCCTTATTCAAGAAAGGGAGTAGAGATAGCCCAGGAAGTTATAGACCATTGTGAGGTGGTTCACTTTGGTAGGTCAAGTATGATGGCAGAATATAGTATCAATGGTAAGACTCTTGGCAGTGTGGATCTTGGGATCCGAGTCCATAGGACACTCAAAGCTGCTGCGCAGGTTGGCTCTATGGTTAAGAAAGCATACAGTGCATTGGCATTCATCAATTGTGGGATTGAGTTTAGGAGTCGAGAGGTAATGTTGCAGCTATATAGAACACTGGTCAGACCCCACTTGGAGTACTGTGGTCCGTTCTGGTCGCCTCACTACAGGAAGGACGTGGAAACCATAGCAGAGGAAATTTCCAAGGATGTTGCCTGAATTGGGGAGCATGCCTTATGAGAATAGGTTGAGTGAACTTGGCCTTTTCTCCTTGGAGCGACGGAGGATGAGAGGTGTACAAGATGATGAGAGGCATTGATCATGTGGATAGTCAGAGGCTTTTTCCCCAGGGCTGAAATGGCTGTCACAAGAGGGCCCACCTTTAAGGTGCTTGGAAGAAGGTACAGAGGAGATGTCAGGAGTAAGATTTTTACGCAGAGTGGTGAGTGCGTGGAATGGGCTGCCGGCGATGATGTGGAGGCTGATGCGATAGGGTCTTTTAAGAGACTCCTGGATAGGTACATGGAGCTCAGAAAGATAGAGGGCTATGGGTAACCCTAGGTAATTTCTAAGGTAGGGACATGTTCGGCACAGCTTTGTGGGCCAAAGGGCCTGTATTGTGCTGTAGGTTTTCTCTGTTTCTATTTTGCTGCATTCATTTTATCCTATACCTTCAGAAGCCTTCCAGGCCCTGCTGCAGTGAAGCATCCCCACAGCATGATGCAGCCACCACCATACTTCATGGTAGGAATGGTGTGTTTTTGATAATGTGCAGCGTTTGGCTTACGCCAAACATAGCATTTAGTCTGATGGCCAAAATGCTCAATTTTGGTTTCATCAGACCATAGAACCTTCTTCCAGAAATTTTCTTGGATCCATCCTCTGACTTGTGCTTTTCAATAACCTTTTCATGGAGTTGCTTGGAATGTTCATTTGTCTTCATGGTGTCGTTCTTGCCAGGACACTGACTCACCAGCAGTTGGACCTTCCAGATACAGGTGTATTTTACTACAATCAACTGAAACACCTTGCCTGTACACAGGTGATCTCTATTTAGCTAGTTATGTGACTTCTAAAACCAATTGGCTGCACCAGTATTAAAAGGGGTGAAAACTTATGCAATCAACTATTTTGTGTTTTACATTTGTAACTAATTTAGATCACTTTGTAGAGATCTCTTTTCACTTTTGACACAAAAGAGTCTTTTTCTTTTGATCAGTGTCAAAAAAGCCAAATTAAATCAACTGTGATTCAATGTTATGAAACAATAAAATATGACATTTCTGGTGCGGGGAGAATACTTTTATAGGCACGGTATATGCACCATTTTTCAGCCTATGAATTTCAACTTACAATAATTGTAATTTATAAAAGGGTGCTTTCTCTCCATCTTAATTCTTCTGCTTGTTTTTCTCTACAGTGTGCAGTGGTACTGCCCCATCTGCCAGCCAGAGCAGTTTATCTCAATTTGCTCTCATTATATACTCTATCAAAATGTATGCTCACAAATTTAAGGTTTTGGTCATTTTGAATCTCTATTTTCTTTTGCTTCATGTCTTATCCAGTTGATTGCTGAGAATGAGCAAATCCAGAGCACTTGTTTTACTCTTTAATCCACATTACACAAGTCAATTTTTGATAGCATATTTTCTTCTTCCCTGTTTGCCTTTAAGCTTAATATTTAAATTGTGACTTTGAATATAAATTGATCACTAGCCTGCAATTTGAAGAGCTATTTTATTTTAATGTCTGAATCAATGATCTGATTTTTGACTTGAATTTTATTACCACTTGTTTAAGTATAATACTGTGCAAAAGATTTTGGGCACGATAGATTTTTTTAATATGGATTCAGATGGTATGTCCTTCACAGAACCCTGACCTCAAGATCATCGAGGCTGCCTGGAATTACCTAGGGAGACAGAAGCAAGCAAGACAGCCAATGTCTACAGAAAATCTGTGGCAAGTTCTCCAAGATGCTTGGAACAACCTACCATCTGATTTTCTTATAAAACTGCACACAGTGTACCTGAGAGAATTCATGTAGCTTTAAAGGCCAAGTATTGACTTGATTTAGTCTTTTCACAGCTTACTGCTGTTTCTAGTAAATTTTCTGATAATTTTGAAATGTTTTATTTCATTATCTTTGAAAGCATCTTCGCTTTACAGATCTTATTTTTACATGTGCCTCAGACTTTTGCACAGTGCTGTACATATTTTAAAAAAAGCAAAGTGTATAACTGATATTCTGCAAAGAAAATGGTCACAGTCACTTCTGGATGCCAGCATAGCATCTGCTCTTAATGCAGTGTTTTAACCTGAAAATCACGAAGTACTTCATTGAGTTGCAATCAGACAGAATTAGATGTTGGCCAAGGCAGTAGAGCTTCGGAGGAGCAACTGAAACCTCAACTTTAAGGAAGACTAGAACTGGGATATAGAGTTTTAGAGCTGTTTCTATAGTTTTGGCTAGGTTTTGGGGGTTTTGCTGCCAATTCCACAGCAAAGGCAATAGTGAGGTAAGTAAATTAGTTGCTGCTTTGAAAAGCCAGAATTAGACAGATGGAGAATTTTGGCATGGAAGTAAGGCTGCAAATTACACTTGGAGGAAAGAAGCTATGAAAGTATTGAGGCAGGGCAATGAGAATTTTTTGAGATTGCAGGTATTATGGGATGAGCAAATGCAGCCTTGCAATGTTGATACAATAAGTTAGTAAAATGTAGCGCAAAGTCAGATTCAGGCATTAGAAATTTTGAAAAGCAAATGCTATATTAAACCCATTTTATTCTCCACACATTCTCATCAACTTGCCCCAGATTTTACACTCACCTAAACATTCCGCACACTTTATAGTGATTAACTAACCTAACCTATGTGCAAGTGCAGTTAATGTGGGGAATTGTGAAGGAATGAAGTAAGGGGAATTACGTATCAGATTGTTATCTATATGGAAAGAGACTGCAAAGGAGTGAAGTTCAGTAGGATCTCGTTATAGTGCACATGTCACTCAATGTTAGCAGACAGGTTCATTGAGTAGTTGGCAAAACAATTGACCTTTATTGTCAAGATGTTACAGTTTAAATTGAGAGATTTTCTTAGTCATGCAGTGTCCCTCCTCCCCTTCTTACCCCATTCCTTATTTATTCTTTTTTCCTTTTTTTCTTCTCTTTTCTCTCTCTCTGTCCCTCTCACACTAACTCTTTGCCTGCTCTCCATCTTTCTCTGCTCCCCTCCCCCTTTCTCCCTAGGCCTCCCGTCCCATGATCCTCTCCCTTCTCCAGCCTCCTATCCCTTTTGCCAGTCAACTTTCCAGCTCTTAGCTCTATCCCTCCTCCTCCTGTCTTCTCCTATCATTTTGGATCTCCCCCTCCCCCTCCCACTTTCAAATCTCTTACTATCTCTTCTTTCAGTCAGTCCTGATGAAGGGTCTCAGCCCGAAACGTCGCCTGCACTTCTTCCTATAGATGCTGCCTGGCCTGCTGCGTTCCACCAGCATGTTGTGTGTGTTGCTTGAATTTCCAGCATCTTCAGATTTCCTCATGTTTGCGTATATAATTGTAATATTGGTTTTCTAACTATGTTTAAACAGCATCCCAATTGACGTGTACAAATATTTTCCCTCCTCTGTTTCATTAAATGTCCCCCACGTTATGGCTGTTTGAGTAATGGAAACTTGCCCTGATAGATTTTACAAGTCAGTACCAAACATTTGATATATTCAATGAAGTTGGTCTTGTTCTATGTGGTGAAAAAATTAAGTAAATACACTTTTTTGAATTTGTATTTCTCGATACCTGTACACATAGTGTAGCTTCTTGTTACAGAGAATTACAACATGGACCATTTTCTAGCATTGTAAATTCCTTTAAGGCAGTGGTCATCTGTTTATTATTTGCTGAGTATTGAAGTAGTTTACTATGCAAATATCTTCCTCACTGTCCCTTTATGATTAATGAATAGCTCTGCATTGTTTCTTCTGTTTCTGAATTTCTGCCTTGGTGAGGATGATCAGCAGTGAGCACAAACTAGGTTAGTCCTAAGACTTAACACTGCAACAGTTTAAACTTGGATTCTATGTTTTGAGCTGATTGAGATCACCAGATATAAATTTTACATGTTAATCTGGAGATTACTTTCATAGCTACTTGTAGATTGTGAATTTAAAATTATTTATTTCATGGTTGTGTATGTAGCAAAGTATCCATTCATTATGTATTATTTCCAAAATGTTTTATAATTATTCCAATGCAGTACTTCATGTGATTGGAGTAAGGAGTTATATATATATATATATTTGACTATATCTATCTAGTCAATGTTCTTGTGGTATTTGCAGTTTGCAATAATCATGTCCATGTCATTCTCCAGAGAACTTGCAGAAGGCTCAAGTGTAATTGTGAAAGTGGATGACAAAGTTGCCAGCATCAGGAATGTCAAGGTCAGTGCTTGTTTTTGTTTCATGATCCAGGGAAATTAAGGATTTTGTCTGTACACAACACTTCAACATTTTACCTGAACAACTACATGCCAAACGCAGAAACACTGAAAAAACTCAGCAGGTTAGGCAGCATCTTTGAAAAAGAAAACAATTGACACTTCAGGTTTGTGACTCTTCAACAGACCTGCTGTTTTTCTAGCATGCCCAATGTAATTTTTTTCAGATTCCCAGTATTGATGATTTCAAAATTACATCATAAGTACAATGTCCATGGGTAAAAGTAATCAAGAGAATTGTTCTACATGTCTAATTGTGTCATCACAATCTGAGCAGGAAAGTATGTTGGTTTAACTAAGCCACTGAATGTTGATAGATCTTAACAGCTTCAGGTTTACTTAAGTTTGGTGTTTGATTCTAACCTTTCACAAAAAGCAGTATGAGTTTTGGTCTGGTTAATGTAACACACTGCATTCTGGTTAATTGGGACACATTAGGACCTGTACATTTTGGCCCAATTAAGTGGCTACCCCAATTAGCTGAAGTTTCATGGAAATAACAGTATAAAAAAGACAAAGTAGTATTTAACAGAATAACAAATTATGTATTTAAATGAAATACAGAACAAATTAAACCACTGTCAATACTACTGATGGTTGCCTGTCATATCTGACGATGACAGGAAACCTATGTGGGAGAGTTTTTAAATGGAAAAGCCGTTGCACTGGGGCAGTTCCACTCTCGACCTCCGAAGTCTGGGCCAAGTAGTACGAATAGGTGCCATAACTGGGGTCTTCCCTGTTTGCAGTGAATGACCATGACTACTGTGCCTCGTCATGCATGCGTTCTCCACATAGCTTTGCAGAACTGCCTTCCTGGCTGTTGGATCTCACTGTAGATCACATCCGCCAGTCCACTGGAGCTGACTTTGCTTACTAGCATAGGCGTATCCCTATCTCAGTGGGGTATGAGACCCAACAGCTATTCTCACCTGATTTAGCTTGTTAGTTGAAGCAGTGTGCCAGGGTGAGGCTGTGTTGCATGCAAACAACTACTTGGAGCTACAGTTCAGAGCTGAGTGTCCAGTAGGAATCAAAGGTAACATTCAAGATGATTGCTGAGTCCTTCAAATTCTTTGTAGTTCTTAACTTATTGAAATAGTGAAATCATTTCATTTTCACTTCTGGTTGTTTCTGGCATTTCCAATTCTGAATGCTTGAAACCACAGTGAGCAAAGCAGTCCAGAGTTGTCTTGCTGCTTATTTCTAGCAGACTATCAGTGACAAAATCACTGTTTTTTGAACACAGGTGCACATAATAACGCTACTTAAAAGCTCTTCACTCTTAAATATGGTGTAATGTGTAACAGCTACATAAGTTCATACAACTGACCATAAGACTATATGATATAGGAGCAGAATTTGGTCATATGGCTCATCAAGTCTGCTCCTCCATTTCATCACGGCTAATCCATTTCCCTCTCAGCCCCAATCTCCTACCTTCTCTCTATATCCCTTCTTGCTCTGACTAATCAAGAATTTATCAACCTCTGCCTAAAACATGCGCAATGGCTTGGCTTCCACAGCTGCCAGTGGAAATGAATTCCACAGATTCACCACCCTCTGGCTAAAGAAATTACTCATCTCTGTTCTAAAGGTTTGTCCCTCTATTCTGAGACTATTAGACTCCACCACCATAGGAAGCACCCTCTCCACTTCCGCTCTTTTGAGACCTTTCAAGGTTCGATAGGTTTCAATGAGATCTCCACTCACTCTTCTAAATTCCATTGAGTACAGGCGCAGAGCCATCAAATGTTCTTCATTTGACAAGCCTTTCAATCCTGGAATCATTTTTGTGAACCTCCTTTGAACCCTCTCCAATGTCATCACATCCTTTCTTAGATAAAAGGCTCAAAACTGCTCACAATACTCCAAGTGAGCCCTCACCAGTGCCTTGTAAAGTCTCAATATTACATCCTTGCTTTTGTACTCCAGTCCTCTCGAAATGAATGTTAACATCGCATTTGCCTTCCTCACCACTGACTGACACTAGTTACAAACTGTTTGACAACAGTGTTCTCTCCCTGCTAAGTAGCCTAGAATTCCAAATAAATGAAGGGATTCCTGGCTCTTTTTATGATTAGTTTTTGTTCTTTGAGTTGACCCAAATAATTGGCTGTCCCAATTAATCGATGGCCCAATTAACAGGAGTTCACTGTATCAGAATTGGCAATAAAAGAGCCTCTTTAATTCCCATCCTTTTAAAATTGCAGGATGTGACAGACTGGGATTTGATTAATTGAATGAATAGGATTGGGTGAAAGCTTTTTCTTTTAATGTAGCCAGCTCTTTCTGCTTTTTTTTGCCATATTCTTTATAAGAATCACTGTAGATTTTTAAAAAAAGCTCATCTTGAGAGTTCACAAATTAATTATAAATTAATCTGAATTTAGCTGCATTGGAGGTTGTTAAAACACGAAGGGATGTTCATTGAATTAGAGGTAGAGAACAATATCTGTATTGGGAAAGTGTCTGCTGTTGTCTTCCCAAAGAGTTTGTTGCAATCATGAAGGTGATCAAAGGTTGAGAGGTCAGATCAAAAGCAGGATGGAATGAGGATCAATTGAAAGGCTGGAATCATTGTTAAGAACTCCATTTCAGAGGGAATCACATTGTGAGCAGTGAATGCAATCTAAACTGGAGGACCTGCAGGTAAATTGTAGTTTCACCAGGGAAAACAGAGTCCCTAGTTAAAAGGATGGGAAGGGATGAAAGGGCAGGTGTTCCACCTTCTATAGTTGGTGGGAATGTGCTGTGAGGTGGAACCTGGCAGAGGGCATGGTCCTCTTGGAAGTGGGGAAAGAGTGGAGGGGAAGATGTCTAGCTGTGATGTCGTGTAGGCTGACGAATTTGGAGGTTGGTGAGGACACTGCCAGTACTAGAGGGTCTGAGTTATAGGGAAAGGTTGGTGTGCTAGGTCTTGATTCCTTGGAATGTAGGAGAATGAGGGGGCAACCTTACAGAAATGTTTAAAGTTATGAGAGGTGTAGATAAGGTGATGAGTAACAGTCTTTTTACCAGGTAGGAGAGTTCAAATTGGTTTAGAGTGAGAGAGAGAGAAAGAATAAGTTACCTGAGGGGGAAAAAAATTCACACAATGTGGTAAATATATGGAGTGAGCTGCTAGGAGTTGTGGTTGAGGCCGATACAATACCATTTAAGAAACACTTGGATAAGTGCATGGAGGGGTGGGGTTTGGAGGGATATTGGCTGAGGATGGAAATTGGGACTAGCTGGGTAGGCACGGTGGCTGGCGTGGGCTCACTGTGCCAAAGTGCCTCTATCTGTGCATTATTACTGCATGGATTTGGAGGAAGTGAATCATATTATTTCTGAGAACAAGTTTACCTGTTAGGCATTTGTGCAAAATGGAACAATGCTTAGGTTGTGCAGGTGTGGAATGAGTTGGACATCATTCATGAAAATTAACTGGTTGTGACAGGGAAGCTGGAAACTCTTGGAGGTAATGGAGATGTTGGAAATATAATTGATGTACTTATAAAGAGAGTAGAAGAAGAAAGTGGGAGAGGCTAGGTAGAAGAGGGATAAGAACAACACTGAAACAATGGGAATACTCCATTCTGAGTAGTCTATTCAACTCTGTTGAAAAGAGATTATCAGCTGGATAGAGAAAAAGGTCAAAGCTGTGCTTAAATCTCCTTGGAGAAGAAAAATCTAATTTTCTCACTGACCCCTGAAGTTTCAGCCCATAACTGCTCAATTGAGAAAGAGCATTTGGGATGGCACTGTGATCCTGAGGCCATGCATGAGAAGCCACTACATTACCATACTGACAAAAGAAGTGGAGCACCTTTCAAACTGCTGCACGCTCACCCTATTGGTCATCTTTTGTCCCACCTCTGGAAAAGTCTACATTTCCCAGAGTAGCCTCATTAGCAACCAGGGTTCATTCCTGACTTTGGGTGCAGTCTGTTTGCAGTTTTGCAAATTCTTGGTGCAACTGCATGGATTTCTGTTAGTTGTCTGGTTTCCTCTGTGCAAGTTGGCAGGTAAATTGGGTATGTACATTGCCTCAAGAGTGTAATTGAGTGGAAAGATCTGGGGAGTATTGATGGAGTAGGGAGAATAAAATGGTAAAGTGTAAATCAATGTAAGTAGGTGGCTTACCGTTAGTGCAGACTCAGTGGGCAGGATGGCCTGTTTCATGTCAAATTCATGGCAGATGCAATTTAATGTGGATAAATGTGAAGTTATCCACTTTGGTGGCAAAAATAGGAAAACAGATTATTATCTGAATGGTGGCCGATTAGGAAAAGGGGAGGTGCAACGAGACCTGGGTGTCATTATACACCAGTCATTGAAAGTGGGCATGCAGGTACAGCAGGCGGTGAAAAAGGCAAATGGTATGCTGGCATTTATAGCGAGAGGATTCGAGTACAGGAGCAGGGAGGTACTACTGCAGTTGTACAAGGCCTTGGTGAGACCACACCTGGAGTATTGTGTGCAGTTTTGGTCCCCTAATCTGAGGAAAGACATCCTTGCCATAGAGGGAGTACAAAGAAGGTTCACCAGATTGATTCCTGGGATGGCAGGACTTTCATATGAAGAAAGACTGGATGAACTGGGCTTGTACTCGTTGGAATTTAGAAGATTGAGGGGGGATCTGATTGAAACGTATAAAATCCTAAAGGGATTGGACAGGCTAGATGCAGGAAGATTGTACCCAATGTTGGGGAAGTCCAGAACAAGGGGCCACAGTTTGAGGATAAAGGGGAAGCCTTTTAGGACCGAGATTAGGAAAAACTTCTTCACACAGAGAGTGGTGAATCTGTGGAATTCTCTGCCACAGGAAACAGTTGAGGCCAGTTCATTGGCTATATTTAAGAGGGAGTTAGATATGGCCCTTGTGGCTATGGGGATCAGGGGGTATGGAGGGAAGGCTGGGTCGGGGTTCTGAGTTGGATGATCAGCCATGATCATAATAAATGGTGGTGCAGGCTCGAAGGGCCGAATGGCCTACTCCTGAACCTATTTTCTATGTTTCTATGTGCTTTATAAATGCAATGAGATCCCATTAATCCTGTGGGGCTGCTTAAAATTCTTATTGGGGCAGTCCCATATGGGATTTTAAGAAGACTCCATTTGGTTGGGGGCACGGTAAAGCTGTGAATGGATTATCTCCAGAGGGTGTGAATTGAGTTACTGGAGGAAATTGATGTTAAATGGTGCGAACCCAATGTTATTTTCTTGCTTTAAGCATAGAACGGTATAGGCCCTTTGGCACATGTTGTTGTGCCAACCTTTTAATGCACTCCAGAAGAATTTAAGCCTTCCCTCCCACATACCCCTAACATTTTTCTTTTATCCATGTCTCTTTAACAACCTGAATGTATCTGCCTCCACCACCACCCTCAGTAGTGCATTCCATACACTTACCATGAAACTTGAGTTCATGAACTTTAAGGAAGAACCAAATACTACCCAGAATTGCAGTGACAGTGCTTGTTGATGACGCTTAGAATGTGAAATGAAAACTTCCTGTGCATGTGAGTGTTTTGCCCCCTGGAGTCTGTGCTTCCATTCAAGAAGAACATGGCTGATTTAATCTTGGTCTCAGTTGCGTTTTCCATCCTGTTGCCTTTACCTCATTAACATCAAAACTTCTATATTTTATATTATAACTCTGGAGCAGAAGTAGGCCACTTGTATAGCAAATTACTCTCACTTTGAAGGACTACTCCACTGTTTCTCTCACACCCCAAGGATAATGCTAGTAGGTTAAAGATTTCCTCATTTGGGAATATGTCTTCATTATGAGTATACTGTGTATTTGTGGGTTTGACTCCTTTCCCCCAGCTTCACTGCCTACACTGCAGCAATTTGCCAAATCAAAGCACTCAGTATCCACATTCAACCCTTTGCTCAGTGAAGCTGTTCACTCATCCCCAGACTGAACTAAAGTGGAAGTGTATGGGGAAATTTCTGTAAGGAATTGAGAACAGTGAGCCAATGAAAGGGCAGAGAGATCAGAGTTGCCTATTGCAGGGCAGGAAGAGGGAGCCCAGGTGTTCTACACATATGAAGAACAGGAGGATGACTAGAGTGAGGATAGGACTGATCAGTGATAGAAGAGAAAACGTGCCTGGAGTCAGAGGAGGTAGGGGAAGTCCTGAATGAATACTTTGCTTCAGTATTCACCAGTGAGGGGGACCTTGACATTTGTGAGGACAGTGTAAAGCAGGCTGATAGAACATGGCATTAAGAAAGAGCATGTGCTGGAACGTTTACCTTGTGGCTCTTGAATTCTGTCCCCTGATTAATGTATGCTAACACACCATATGCTTTTTTAGCCACCCTATCAACCTGCGTGGCAACTTTGAGGGATCTATGGAGATGATCTCTCTATTTCTCCACACCGCTAAGGATCCTGCCTTTAACCCTTCCGAAGTGTATCACTTCAGTTTTCCAGATCGAACTCCTTCTACTACCACTCAGCCCAACTCTACATCCATCAATTACCTGTTGTAAAGTTAGACATCCACAAACCACCAATTGCTGTGTCATTTGTAAACTTACTAATCCACACGTTACTTTCTCATCCAAATCATTTATTAAAATCATAAAGAGGAGGGGCCCCAGGACAAATCACTGCAGAACACTGCTGGCTACTGATCTCCAGGTAGAATTCACTCCATCTACTACTGTAGTGATAAAACAAAACCAACCAAACCAAAACAATTGCCGCTGCCATTGACTCTACGGATTTGTTATAGTTGCATGACACACCCTCTGCTCCAACAAAGTGATTGTTCCAAAAGTCTTTCAGAAGGGACCAAGACAAAAGAAAGGAAATTATAGCTCAGTTAACCTAACCTCAGTGGTTGGGAAAATGTTTGGAGTTTATTCTTAAGAATGAGGCTTCGGGGTACTTGGAGACTTATGATAAAATAAGTCAAAGTCACCATGGTTTCTGTAAAAGGAAATCTTGCCTGACAGATCTGTTTTTTTTTGAAGAAGTAACCAGCAGGGTGGACAAAGGAGAGGCAGTGGATGTCATTTACTTGGATTTTCAGAAGGTGTTTGATAAGGTACAGTACACGAGGCTGCTTAACAAGATAAAATCCTGTGGGTGTTACAGGAAAGATACTGACATGGATAGAGGGATGGTTGACCGGCAGGAGGCAGCGAGTAGGAATAAAAGGGCCCTTTTCTGGTTGGTTGCCAGTGACTAGTGGTGATCCTCAGGGTTCAGTATTGGGACTGCAACTTTTCACATTGTCAGTGATTTAGATAATGGAATTGATGGCTTTATCGCAAAGTTTGCAGATGATGCAAAGATGGGTGGAGAGGTGGGTAGTGCTGAGGAAGCAATGTGATTGCAGCAGGACTGGGAAGTAGGAAGAATGGGCAAAAATATTGGTTGATGGAATACAGTGCTGTGAATGTGTGATAATGCATTTATGTAAAAGGAACAACAGTGCAGACTATTATCTTAAAGGGGAGAAGGTTCAAACATCAGAGGTGCAGAGGGACTTAGGAGTCCTCGTGCAAGACAAGGTTGAGTCTGTGGTAAAGAAGGCAAATGTAATGTTGGCATTTATTTGAAGGGGAATAGAATATAAAAGCAAGGAGATAATGCTGAGGCTTTGTAAGACACTAGTCGGGCCGCACTTAGGGTATTGTCAACAGTTTTGCGCTCCATATCTCAGAAAGGATGTGTTGTCTTTGGGGGAAAAAAATCCAGAGGAGGTTCACGAGGATGATTCTGGGAAAGGAGTGGTTAACATATGAGGGATGTTTGGCAGCTTTGGGCCTGCACTCACTGGAATTTGGAAGGATCGGAGGGGACTTCATTGAAACCTACTGAATGTTGAAAGGACTAGGTAGGGTGGATGTAGAGAGAATGTTTCCTCTGGTGGGGGTATCCAGAACTAGAGGGCACAGCCTCAAAATTGAGGGGCAATCTTTTAGATCAGAGGTAAGGAGGATTTTTAAAATCAGAATAGTGAATCTGTGGAATGCTCTGCCACAGTCTGTGGTGGAGGCCAAGTCCGTTGGTATATTTAAGGCGGAAGTTGATCGTTTCCTGATCAGTCAAGACATCAAAGGAAATGGTGAGAAGGCAGGTGTATGGGGTTGAGTGGGATCTGGAATCAGTCATAATGGAATAGCGGAGCAGACTCGATGGACTGAATGGCATAATTCTGCTCTTATGACTTATGGTCTTACGGTCGAAGTCAAATCCTATATTAGCAATTGGCAGACATGCAATCTTGAAGCGATGAAACTTAAACATACTCAAGTGTAAGCTAAGTGTAATTAAGTATTATTGAGCAGTCAGAAAAAGATACAATATCTGCTGGTTGAAAGCTACAAACTTCAACCAAATAAGCAAAAATATGACTCTTATTCCCTTGCTTTTACCAGCACGAAACTGAAGACCCATTAACTGTCAACTCGGGCCAAATGTAGTCTCTTCCACCACCATGGTGTCCTTTCAATGGTCTATCAACACTGCGAATCAAAGCCTGAGGCACCTTCACCCCTATTAGCTCAATTTCAGAGTCAATTTCTGGCAAATGAATATCCTTTAGGTTAGTCAATTAATGAAGATCTCTCGGTGGTGAAGAATATTCCCTTTGTACACAGGCATATTTTCTTGTGTATAGATGTTAGGCAGTTCACAATAGTTTTCACTATTTCAGCCAGCCACTGCCAATCCTGAAATGATGTAGCTACGCACAACCTTCTCTTGACCATTGTGCATTAGAGAATGCATGTTCCTTTTCCTGTCAGGTTGTGCTTGTTCATGAGGCTCACTGTACTTCCTTGACCTAGGAAAGCATAAATAACCTCTGTCATATTACTCTTCCTCAGCTTCACCTGAACTGCAGTTAATTGAAAGTTTACAATCATGATCACTATCCCCTGTAAGGTGATTAGATACCAGGGTGCCACTCACTGCTGTGTTTGCTTTAGTCACAGCTGGCTTCTAATCTGCATGCTTTTCATCATTTCCAGGCTCAGTTGTAGCTGCTTCCTTTAGCTTGAGTTTGGATCCAGTTTTGTTTGCACCTTTACTTATTGGTGGCGATGTAGGATTGTATTTTTTCCAAACACTGGGTGTGTAGTAACCTTCACTTATCTTTCAATAAAATCAACAATGTCAGTGGAAGTAACCTTACAGTTGTGTCTTTCCTGCAGTTTTTAGACCACTGATCTCCATTTTTCCCAAAGGTATTGGGATAATTTATTTATGACAATTCTCATCAGCAGGCATGTCCAACTCATGCATGTCCTACGTGTCTTCCATGGCATTTAAACAGCCTCAAAGAAAAGAGACTGTAATCTTGAAGAGCTTTCATATTTTCTGATTTGATATGTCGGTAAGAAAGATCCTTTTCCATGCAGGCCGCAATAATTTTGTGCTCGTCACCAAAATGTCCCTGAAGGAAAGCCTTTAGAAAGCTCTGGGCTGACCCACTGGCAACTTTTGACAAGCTCTATAAGATAACCTCCAGTGAATTGTTAGAGAAATAGAGACAGTTACCATAATTATCAGTCTTTCCTTCATTGCTATTCTTGAAAGCCCTCATGAATGATACTGCAATGGATCGCCATTGAAGTTTTGAGTCTTTTTTATGCAGAAGTGCAATGCATTGTTGTTGCATCACTATGCTGGTTATTTCCTTTTCTGTCCTTATGACCTTTATTGCAGCATTTAGAATTCTATCATCCTACTGTAAATCAATGTTCTCAGAAGCATCTTGTGCTATTGGATATGACATAGGTTCAGAGTGCCTTCTTGGTGATTCAAACTTGTGGTTCACAGATATTTGTTCCTCAAATGTACCCACATTGACATCGAGTATGCTGGATTTTCTCTGTTCCATGTCAACATTGCAACTCTTATTGTAGAACTGTGACTAGTGGTGTGCCACAGGGATCAGTGCTGGGTCCATTGTTATTTGTCATCTATATCAATGATCTGGATGATAATGTGGTAAATTGGATCAGCAAGTTTGCTGATGATACAAAGATTGGAGGTGTAATGGACAGTGAGGAAGGTTTTCAGAGCCTGCAGAGGGACTTGGACCATCTGGAAAAATGGACTGAAAAATGGCAGATGGAGTTTAATACTGACAAGTGTGAGGTATTGCACGTTGGAAGGACAAACCAACGTAGAACATACAGGGTTAATGAATGGTAAGGCACTGAGGAGTGCAGTGGAACAGAGGGATCTGGGAATACAGATACAAAATTCCCTAAAAGTGGCGTCACAGGTAGATAGGGTCGTAAAGAGAGCTTTTGGTACATTGGCCTTTATTAATCGAAGTATTGAGTATAAGAGCTGGAATGTTATGATGAGGTTGTATAAGGCATTGGTGAGGCCGAATCTGGAGTATTGTGTTCAGTTTTGGTCACCAAATTACAGGAAGGATATAAATAAGGTTGAAAGAGTGCAGAGAAGGTTTACAAGGATGTTGCCGGGACTTGAGAAACTCAGTTACAGAGAAAGGTTGAATAGGTTAGGACTTTATTCCGTGGAGCGTAGAAGAATGAGGGGAGATTTGATAGAGGTATATAAAATTATGATGGGTATAGATAGAGTGAATGCAAGCAGGCTTTTTCCACTGAGGTAAGGGGAGAAAAAAACCAGAGGACATGGGTTAAGGGTGAGGGGGGAAAAGTTTAAAGGGAACATTAGGGGGGGGCTTCTTCACACAGAGAGTGGTGGGGGTATGGAATGAGCTGCCAGACGAGGTGGTAAATCCGGGTTCTTTTTTAACATTTAAGAATAAATTGGACAGATACATGGATGGGAGGTGTATGGAGGGATATGGTCCGTGTGCAGGTCAGTGGGACTAGGCAGAAAATGGTTCGGCACAGCCAAGAAGGGCCAAAAGGCCTGTTTCTGTGCTGTAGTTTCTATGGTTTCTATGGTAACTGCTCTGCTGGAGTACATAGAACATAGAAAACCTACAGCACAGTACAGGCCCTTTGGCCCACAAAGCTGTACAGAACATGTCCTTACCTTAGAAATTACCTAGGGTTACTCATAGCCCTCTACCTCTCTAAGCTCAATGTACCTATCCAGGAGACACTTAAAATACATTATTATTTCTGCCTCCACTACCGTCACCGGCAGCCCATTCCACGCTCTCAACACTCTCTGTATAAAAAAAAAACTTACCCCTGACATCTCCTCTGTACCAACTTCCAAGCACCTTAAAACTGTGCCCTCTCGTGCTCGCCATTTCAGCCCTGAGAAAAAGCCTCTGACTATCCACACGATCAATGCCTCTTATTGTTTTGTATTTCTCTATCAGGTCACCTCTCATCCTCTGTCGCTCCAAGGAGAAAAGGCTGAGTTCACACAACCTATTCTCATAAGGCATGCTCCCCAGACCAGGCAACACCCTTGTAAATCTCCTCTGCACCCTTTCTATGGTTTCCACATCCTCCTTGTAGTGAGGCGAACAGAACTGTGCACAGTACTCCCACACATTACCCCTTGGCTCCTAAACTCAATCCCACGATAATCAGACAGCCAATTTGACTTTGAAAACGGCAGATCTTCCCTGACCAATTTGAATGAATTATTTGAAGAGACAGTGAAGTGTGACAGTAGATGTGACTTTAGTAAACTTTTATTACAACATGGACTTCAGTAAAACATTTGACATGGTCCCACATGGAGACTGGTTCAAAAGGTTACAGCCCAAGGGATGTAGAGCAAGTTGGCAAACTGGACCCAAAATTAGCTTGGCAGTAAAAGAAAGAATGTGATGGTAAAAGGTTGCGTTAGCATTTGGACATCTGTGCTCAGTGCAGTTCCACAAGGACGCTTGTTGCTTGTAATGTACATGAATAATTTGGAATTGGATGTGGAAGAGAAGATTATTAAGTGTAGATAACACAAAGATTAGCAGAGTTGTTGACAGTGTGGAAGGTAGTCTTTGGTTGCAGAGAGATTTATTTATTTTTTATTTAGTGGTACATTGCAGAGTAGGCCCTTCTGGACCTTCGAGCCCCACTACCCCAGCAACCCTGACAAACTCTATTAACCCTAACCGAATCACAGGACAATTTGCAATGACTAATAAACCTGCCCGGTACGTCTTTGGATTGTGGGAGGAAACTGGAGGAGGTGGAGAAAACCCACATATTCCCTGGGGAGAATCTATGGTGACTCCTTACAGAATGGCACCAGAATTGGACTCAGAGCTCCGGAATGCCTTGAGCTGTAACAGCCTCGCAGTAATCACTACGCTACCGTGGTGCTGTGGTGTGGTGTTGTGTGAATATTTTGGTGAAATGGGCTAGAAAATACAAATGGAGTTTAAACAAACAAATGTGAGGTGATGTGTTTTGGGAACACCATGAGTCTAGGACACAGATCATGAACAGTAAGGTCTTGGGAAGTATTGAGGAACTGAGGGACTTCAGAATAGAAGTACATACAATCGATGCTTAAAGGTGGCAACGTAGGAGATTGAAAAGGTTATTATTGGGGTGATTGTTAAATTTCTGGATATGAAGGGAATAGAAGGACGTAGGAATGGTGTGGGATAATGAAGCTGAGGTTAGCCAGAATCTTTATGAATGGCCGTGAGGTCTCAAAGGCCAACTGGCTACATTCTTTTTCAATTTTTGTTCTGAGGTTTTGGAAACAGCCTGAGAAAACCTCCATTTTTATTTGATGTTAAGTACCATTTTTATTTGATCTTGTAAGTCTTTAAGTTATCACTTCCATGGAAAGCAATATGAGTATGTTTAGCACCCCCGATACTTGAAGCCTTTAGCACTTTAGCTTTGGTCATTTTGGCTGTAATTTCTTCCTGCTTTACTTGTGTTGTCTTCCAAGTGTGCAAACTACACAAAGCAACAGCAAATTCAGTTCAACTTTTCAATAGAGCTGAGGGTAGAACACTTCAGGCAAACACCACTAAAAGTTTACAGCTTTTAGACCTCAATTGAACAGGCAGTGCAGTGCTAACCATTCAAAACTGTTTCAAACCCAAACGCACAGCATGAACTAACAAAAGGTCATAACTTGCTGCGAGCTGAACCAGACTGTGGTGCTCCTAATTTCACCGACATGTCCGAATGCGAATGTTTGTTTGGTGTAACTGTCAAAAATTTTGCTGACAGAATTGTAGCAGCAAAACCAAACCAGAACAATTGCTGCTGGTCCCAAGCTGCAAACTGCAATGAGATAAGAATATGTAACTTATCCCCTTCACTTTTACCTTGCCCCCATTCATGACTAGTTATCATAATAAATACATAAACAGAATACTGTTCAGATGGCTCCTACAACTACCATACTCTACCTTCTGTGGGCAAACCAATTCTAAATCCAGGTGGCCAAGTTTCCCTGGATGCCATGCCTCTTGACTTTGAGACTACTATGAGGAACCGTGTCAAACACTTACTAAAACTCATCTACGCTGCATCCACTGCTCTACCTTCAGTATGCTTTATCACATCCTCAAAGAATTCAGTCAGGCTCAGGAGGCACGACCCTGCCCATTATAAAGCCATGCTGACTATCCCAATGCTTCTCCAAATGCTCAAATACTATCTCTAAGAATCCCCTCCATTTCTTTTCCCACTACTGCCAAAAGATCCACTGGTACATAATTCCCAAGATTATCCCTATTACCTTTGAATAATACTTGCACCCCTCCTATCTTCTGATACTGTTCCTGTGGCTAATGAGAACACAAAGATAATCCGCAAAGGTGTGGCCATCTCATCTCTTGCTTTCTGTAGTAACTTGAGGGATTTAGTTTAGACTTTAGACCTAATATTTTTCAAAATATCTAGTATCTCCTCTTTCGTCATGTCAATATGTTCCAGCATATTAGCCTGTTCTGTGGTGCCCTCATATTGTCTCAGGTGAATATTGAAGCAAAGTATTAAGGTATCCTACCTCTTCTGGCTTCAGGCACATGTTTCTTCTTTTATTCCTTATCAGTCCTAACTTTGTTCTTTATTAGTCATTTTGTAGTTTGAACATTTTTCAGAATGACTTTTCCTGAAATATTGATATAAAAAGAAATTTGAACTCTTAAAAAGAAAATATTAATAACATTGCTGAACAATTAAGTATGGCAAGTAAATGTGTAATCATGTACTGAATGAATTGTCCTTGGACAATGAATGTGTATGGATGTTTCTGAACTTGAGTGTACTATTGCAAGTTGACTGCTTTATTTTGTCAAATTTCTAGGACATAAAATATAATGGATAATAAACTAACATGATAAAATAGTTCATAGAATTGACACAAATTTTACCAAGAGTTAAGGCATAGAGTCTAGAAATTAAATTTTGTTTTATTTTGTATCTTGTACCAGCTGGACCAACAGGTTGAAAGCCCTGGTGATTCAAGGCAACGTCATATGGAGTTCACCTTTGATTACTGTTACTGGTCAGTGGATTCTGACTCTGCTAATTTTGCAACTCAGGAACTGGTGAGTTGCATGAACATTTATCCAGTTTTGTTAGGAGCTAACAATTTAATAATTTTCTTAAGAGTTCTCAATTGTGCCTGCTTGTTATGCTTCAATTATTGAAATCCATGTCTACCTGGACAGAATCTAATCATTGACTTGATGGTACCAAGCAGAGAGTGATGGTGGAAGGCTGTTTATTGGACTAGAGCTGGGGTTCCCAACCTGGGGTTCACTGACCCGTCAGTTAATGGCAGGGGCCCATGGCATAAGAAAGGTTGGAAACCTGTGCCTAGAGGCCTGTGATGAGTGGTGTGCTATATTTTTTGCTGTCGGGCCTGTTGTTTGTTATCCATATCAACAAATTTGATGAGATTGTACTAGGCTTGGTGAGTCATCAAACCACTACAGGGAATCTTGATCAGCTGAGTCAGTGAGCCAAGGAATGGCAAATTGATAAGTGCAAGGTTTTATATTTTGCAAAGTAAAATTGTTAGATATTTCACAGTGAATAAATGGAAAAGTTGAGAGGTCATGGTGCAGTTGTACAGGACGCTGTTGAGGCTGAACTTGTTCGAGTATTGTGTTCAGTTTTGGTCCCCTGTTATAGGAAGGATGAGATTAAACTGCAGAAAAGATTTACAAGCACATCGCTAGGACTTGAGGGAGTGAGTCATTGTGAGAAATTGGACAAGCTTGGACTTAATTCCTTGGAGTGTGGGAAATTGAGAGTGATCTTAGAGAGATGCATAAAACCATGAGGGGCACAGAGGTGAACTTGTAGTCTTTTTCCAAGGGTTGGGAAATCAAGAACTAGAAATCGTAGGTTTAAGGTGAGATGAGAAAGATGTAATCAGAACTTGAGGGGCAATCTTGTTTACATAAAGGATTTTTTTTTACATGTGGAATAAGCTGCCAGAGGAAATAGCCTAAAGCAAGTGCAGTAAGACTTTAAACATAGAAACACAGAAAAACTCAGCACAATACAGGCCCTTCGGCCCACAATGCTGTGCCGAACATGTACTTACATTAGAAATTAGCTCGGATTACCCATAACCTATTTTTCTAAGCTTCATGTACCCATCCAGGAGTCTCTCTAAAAAAAAAAACACTATCGTATCCGCCTCCACCACCATCGCCGGCACCTTATTGCGCGCACTCACCACTCTCTGCGTAAAAAAACTTACCCAGGCATCTCCTCTGTATCTACTTTCAAGCACCTTAAAGCTGTGCCCTCTTGTGATAGCCATTTCAGCCCTGGGAAAAAGCCTGTGACTATCCACATGATCAATGCCTCTTGTCATCTTATACACCCCTATCAGGTCACCTCTCATCCTCTGTCATTCCAAGGAGAAGAGGCCAAGTTCACTCAACCTATTCTTGTAAGGCATACTCCCCAGTCCAGGCAACATCCTTGTAAATCTCCTCTGCACCTTTTCTATAGTTTCCACATCCTTCCTGTAGTGAGGTGACCAGAACTGAGCACAGAACTCCAAGTGGGGTCTGACCAGGGTCCTATATAGCTGTTACATTACCTCTTGGCTCTTAAACTCAATCCCATGGTTGATGAAGACGAATGCACCGTATGCCTTTTTAACCACACAGTCAACCTGCGCAGCAGCTTTGAGTGTTCTATGAGCTCGGACTCCAAGATCTCTCTGGTCCTCCACACTGCCAAGAGTCTTACCATTAATACTATATTCTGTCATCATAGTTGACTGACCAAAATGAACTAACCCATGCTTATCTGGGTTGAGCTCCATCTGCTACTTAGCCCAGTTTTGCATCCTATCAATGTCCCACTGTAACCTCTGACAGCCCTCCACACTATCCACAACACCCCCAACCTTTGTGTCATCAACAAATTTGCTAATCCATCCCTCCACTTCTTCATCCAGGTCATTTATAAAAATCACAAAGAGAAGGGGTCCCAGAACAGATTCCTGAGGCACACCACTGGTGACTGACCTCCATGCAGAATATGGCCCGTCTACAACCACTCTTTGCCTTCTGTGGGCAAGCCAATTCTGGATCCACAAAACAAGGTCCCCTTGGATCCCATGCTTTCTTACTTTCTCAATTAACCTTGCATGGGGATACCTTATCAAATGCTTTGTTGAAATCCATATACACTACATCTATTGCTCTACCTTCATCAGGGTGTTTAGTCACATCCTCAAAAAATTCAATCAGGCTCATAAGGCATGACCTAATGAAGCCATGCTGACTATTCCTAATCTTATTATGCCTCTCCAAATGTTCATAAATCCTGCCTTCCAGGATCTTCTCCATCAACTTACCAACCACTGAAGTAAGACTCACTGGTCTATAATTTTCTGGGCTATCTCTACTCCCTTTCTTGAATAAGGGAACAACATCTGCAACCCTCCAATCCTCTGGGACCTCCCTATCCCCATTAATGATGCAGAGATCATCACCAGAGGCTCAGCAATCTCCTCCCTTGCCTCCCATAGTAGCCTGGGGTACATCTCATCCGGTCCCGGAGACTTATCCAACTTGATACTTTCCAAAAGCTCCAGCACATCCTCTTTCTTAATGTCTGTATGCTCAAGCTTTGCAATCCACTGTAAGTCATCCCTACAATTGCCAAAGTCTTTTCCATAGTGAATACTGAAGCAAAATATTCATTAAGTACCTCAGCTATCTCCTCCAGTACCAAGCACATTTTTCCATTATCACACTTGATTGGTCCTATTCTCTCACATCTTATCCTCTTGCTCTTCACATACTTGTAGAATGCCTTGGGGGTTTTCTTTAATCCTGCTTGCCAAGGCCTTCTCATTCCCCCTTCTGGCTCTCCTAATTATATTCTTAAGCTCCTTCTTGCTAGCCTTATAATCTTCTAGATCTCTATCATTACCTAGTTTTTTGAATCTTTCGTAAGCTTTTCTTTTTGACTTGATTTTCAACAACCTTTGTACACCATTGTTCCTGTGCCCTACCATCCTTTCCCTGTCTCATTGCAATGTACATGTGCAGAACACCACACAAATATCCCCTGTACATTTGCCACATTTCTACAGTACATTTCCCTGAGAACATCTGTTCCCAATTTATGCTTCCAAGTTCCTGCCTGATAGCTTCATATTTCCCCTTACTCCAATTAACCGCTTTCCTAACTTGTCTGTTCCTATCCCTCTCCAATGCTACAGTAAAGGAAATAGAATTGTGATCACTATCTCCAAAATGCTCTCCCACTGAGAGATCTGACACCTGACCAGGTTCATTTCCCAATACCAGATCAAGTACAGCCTCTCCTCTCGTAGGCTTATCTACATATTGTATCAGGAAACCTTCCTGAACACACCCAACAAACTCCATCCCATCTAAACCCCTTGCTCTAGGGAGATGCCAATCAATATTTGGGAAATGAAAATCTCCCATCACAACCCTGTTATTATTACACCTTTCCAGAATCTGTCTCCCTATCTGCTCCCTGTTACTATTGGGTGGTCTATATATATATATATATATATATATATATATATATATATATATATATATATATATATATATAAAAAAAAACACCCAGTAGAGTTATTGACCCCCTTGCTGTTTCTAACTTCCACCCACAGAGACTCAGCAGACAATCCCTCCATGATTTCCTCCTTTTCTATTCCACACAGGTAACTTACTCGCCTCGACCCGTTATTGCCAAAGCCTGAATGAGCCAAAGCGCTACCACTCTGCCTCAGATCACTCAGTTGATGACCGCTCTGTTAGGCAGTGTCTCCCTTTTATGCCTCAACCTTCCCTACTATTTAACTCACAATTGGTGCTCTGGTTATAGTTGCTGATTGTTGAGGAAACTTTCTCTAAGTTGATCTCACTGCATTAACATGCCATCTCAAAGTGTACTCTGTATGTGGCTTCCCCAGTGCCCTATATTGCTGAAGCATAATCTCCCAGTTGTTGCATTCAATTCCCTAGGTTTGATCCAGACCTACATTGTAGCCCGGTGGTGGTTACACATTCTCCCTGTGACTAGATAGATAGATACTTCACTGATCCTAAAGGAAACCACAGCAGCACCACAAAGGCACAGATACACAAACACTAGAAGAAATGCAAGAAAGAATAAATAAGTTACCTTAGAAATAAGATGTACAAGCTATCCAAGTCAAAGGTGTCCGTGATAACTGAGGTCAATAACGGTCCATCAGGAGGGTCATCACTTCTCTAGCTATAGGCCAACCCACCACAGAGCCTGTTGGCCAAGGGCAAGAACAACCCCGCATAGTGCTGCCTGGAGCAGCGCAGCAGTCCTAGTCTGCTACCAAAAGTGCAGTGCCGTTCAGCCAAGGTGGCATGCCACACATGAGAAACACCATCCAGAACCGCCAGGACCCCCCGTCGGGTCCCCCGTTCCACCACAACCCCCAGCACTTAGATTGGAAAAGTTTAGAAGACTAAGGGCCAAATACTAGCGGAGTGGTCATCAGGCGGCATGGGCCTCCCCAAATTGTTAACCCAGGCTGCATGGCGGCATTTACGGCCGAATGTCAACTTTGCCCGTACGAATTTTCGGACGAATTTAAACTTGCAATAAAATAAACATGTATTGGAGTATGAATGCTTCTTGTGAAAACGTCTGTTTTTACATGTTTGTACTTTATTTTCTAACCGACAAATTGGTATCGTGTTGTACCAGCTTGGGTTGAAATCAAATTAAAATAGTAAATTGAAAAGGAATTTTCAACAGTTTAGCATGTCAGTTGAAAATGAAGTCAAGCAGGATATAAAACCTAATTGCTGATTTGCTAGGGAGTTTGTTTTATGTTACAACAATAGACTATTTTCAATCCTATTATTGTTCGTATAATGAGATAATGTGTGCATACTTACTATATATCAGGTTGTAATCCGATCAGTTTTATGGTGGGGGGGTGGTGTTGGGGGGAGAATACAGATGATAACAGCAAAGCTAAATTGATCTTTTTACTGTCAAATTCAATGTGAGGTACATTTCTCCCAACAGCTTGAAATTCCTCTATATTGTATTATATTTCTCTATTGTTGCTGAAATACTTCATTGACTATTTCTCTGCATTCAACACTTGTATCCCACCAAAACTAATCAATAAGCTCCAAGACTAGGCTTCAATACCTCCTTGTGCTTGATCCTTGATTTCCTCACTTGCAGACCCCAGTCTATTTGGATTGGCAACAACATCTCCATAACCACTGTCAGCACAGGTGCACCACAAGGCTGTGTGCTTCGCCCCCTGCTCTACTCACTTTAGACTTTTGACTGTGAGACTAAGCACAGCTCCACTGCCATACTTAAGTTTGCTGATCACGCCACAGTTGTTGGCTGAATCAAAGATGGTGATGAATCAGCATATGAGAGGGAGATTGAAAATCTGAGTGGTGCCACATCGACAACCTCTCATTCAATGTCCACAAAACTAAAGCTGTTTATTGAATACAGGAGGAGGAAACCAGAGGTTCATGAGCCAGTCCTCATCAGGGGATCAGAGGTAGAGAGAATCAGCAACTTAAAATTCGTCAGTGTTATCATTTCAGGGGATCTGACCTTGGTCCAGCATGTACAATAAGTGCAGTTACAAAGAAGGCAGGGCAGCGTCTTTACTTTCTTAGAAGTTTGTACATATTTGGCATGTCATCTAAAATTATGACCAACTTCTATATATGCATGGTGGAGAGTATACTGATTGGCTGCATCATGGCCTGATATGGAAACACCAATGCCCTTTGAATGGAAAAGCCCACAAAAAATAGTGGATACAGCCCAGTTCATCTTATTTATGTACGCCACAGTTCCTGAGGAGACGCTGGATTGCATAGCGAGAGGACGATTTCTAAAGAAGCGAGCAGGGGCAGCCAGGACATTCTTCACCCCACAGTTCCCGAGGAGACATTAGATTAGGCAGTTGGCAAGGGTCAATAAAAAAAAAAGGCTTCCTCCACTGTTGTGCTAAGGCCACATTTCGGTTGGAGGAACAGCACCTTATATTCCTTTTGGGTAGCCTCCAACCTGATGGCATGAGCATTGATTTCTCAAACTTTCGGTAATGCCCTCCACACCTCCTTTCTCCATTTCCCATCACCTTTTCCCTCCCTCCCCTCAACTTCCCAGCTCTTTACTTCATCCCTGCCCCTCCAGGTTTCACGTATCACCTGGTGATTCTCTCTCTCTCCTCCCCCCACCTTTTAAATCTACTCCTCAGCTTGCTTTTTTTTTTTTACCTCCAGTCCTGCCGAAGGGTTTCAGCCTGAAATGTAGACTGTGCTCTTTTCCATAGATGCTGCCTGGCCTGCTGAGTTCCTCCAGCATTTTGTGTATGTCGCTTAGGTTTAAGTGAAGCGGCTTTTGCGGCATGACCAGTGTTAGAGTGGGAAGTTCAGGCGGGAGGAGAAGATGGTGGCGCGACGCAGCGTGCGCAGCTCTCCGGTGAAATGATATCGTATTTGTAAGTAGGATGCCGTGCAGAATTCTGATTTGATGGAGACAGACGTGAGAAGCACAGAGGAAAATCTGGAGAAACTTCTGAAATGCCTGGTTCGCTGCCGCTGCTACTGTGCGATGGAGAATCTCTGGAGGGAAGGCCCCAAAATCCCTGTCTTTGCCTGCTGCTGGCGACTGAGGCTGGGGTCGAAGCGTTCGGCAGAGATGGTGCTCGGTACTTGGTGTTGGAAGGCTGGTTGGAGGCTCGAAGTTTTCGGACGACTCAGAGTTGGGCATGGCAGGGAGAGTTTTCTTCCTTCTCCCGTCTGCGTGAGATATGGGACTTTCGAGAGACTTTGAACTTTTTTACTGTGCCCATGGCCTGTTCTTCATCAAGTTATGGTATTGTTGCACTGTTGTAACTATATGCTATAATTATGTGGTTTTTGTTAGTTTTTCGGTCTTGGTCTGTCTTGTGTTTCTGTGATATCACACCGGAGGAATATTGTATCATTTCTTAATGCATGCATTACGAAATGACAATAAAAGAAGACTGCATGTCCGCATAATCTTATCTAATCTAATAGAGAATTTTAGGAGGAGATGTACAGACTTTTTGTTTAATTTTTCTTTTTGTTGGATCAGTGGGGGTACCAGGCTGGATAGTGGAATGTTCCTCATTCAGGATGTGTGAAGGCAGCGAGACCTCCATTGTCCCTGATGATTGTACCTGCAAGAGGTGCATCCAGCTGCAGCAGCTTTCAGATCATGTTAAAGAACTGGAGCTGGAATTGGATAAACTCCAGATTATTCGGGAGTCTGAGGAATTGATAGACAGGACATACAGGGAGGTAGTGGCATCCAAGTGCAGGACCCAGGTAACTGGGTGACCATCAGGAGGGGGAAAGGGTATAGGCAATCAGAGCAGTGCCCCTGTGGCTGCTCCCATCAACAACAGGTATACTGTTTTGGATACTGTGGGGGGGGGGGGTTTGGATTGGAGTGACTTAGTAGAAGAAAGCCACAGCAGTCAGGTTTCTGGCACAGGAAAGGGAGAGAGGAGGTGAGCTATAGTGATAGGGGATTCATTGCTTCGGGAAATAGAAAAAGGTTCTGTGGATGAGAACGAACTACCTCTGTGGTAATCTGGGTTGCCTTCTAGGCGCCAGGGTCAGAAATGTCTTGATTGATTCCACCACTGTCGTAAGTGGGAGGGTGAGTAGCCAGAGGTTGTGGTCCATGTCGCTACCTATGACATGGGTAGGAAGGGTGACAAGCTCCTGCCAAGTGAGTTCAGCGAGTTACGTGCCAAGTTGAAGGACAGGACCTCCAAAGTTATGATGTTAAGATTGCTACCCATGCAACGTGCTAATGAGGCCAAAAACAGGAAGATCATACAGTTTAACACATGGATAACGTGATGGTATAGGAGGGAGGGCGTGGTGTACAAATGATGTTGTAAATCTAGTCAAGAAGAAAAGAGCTTACAAAGATTCATAAAGCTAGTTAATGATCGAGATCTGGAAGATTATAAGGCTAGCAGGAAGGAGCTTAAGAAAGAAATTAGGCGAGCCAGAAGGGGCTTTGGCAGATGGGATTAAGGAAAACCCCAAGGCATTCTACAAGTATGTGAAGAGTAAGAGGATAAGACGTTAGAGAATATCAATCAACTGTGACAGTGGAAAGTTCCATTGCTTTAGACATGTGAGGGGGAGGGGTGGCGTAACTAGTCAGGGAAAATGTTATGGCAGTGCTCAGGCAGGACAAACTGGAGGAGTCATCTGCTGAGCTTATATGGATGGAGCTGAGGAGTAAGAAAGGGTTGATCACGTTAATGGGATTATATTACAGACAACCCAATAGTCCACGGGATTTGGAGGGTCAAATTTGTAGAGAGATTGCGACTGTTACAAGAAACAAGGTTGTGATAATAGGTTATTTTTCCACATATTGATTGGGGCTCCCAATCTGTAAAAGGGCTGGATGGGATAGTTTGTTATATGTGTTCAGGAAAGTGTCCTTAATCAGTACGTAGAGGTCTCAACTAGAGAGAGTGCAATACCTTATCTCCTATTAGGGAATGAGACAAGGCAGGTGACAGAAGTTCATGCAGGGGAACAGAGCCCCCAAAATGTTGTAACTGTGAACAAAGTCACTGGAGAGACACGGAAGCTAGTGGATATAGAAGTGTTTTGTTCAGCAAAAATGAGCAACAGGCATCATATTGAGATATTCTTGTAAGAAGAGGCCCACTCAACCCAATATTACATGATATTATATATGCTAAAGATCAAAGGTAACAGCAGGACAATTCTATAGTTAAAATGTATCTACAGTGCTTCATTTGAATTACGTTTAGTTTTTAAACGGCACCTTGTTTGCACCCACACTCCAGACACCCAAAATGAATGTTAATAAGCATTGTCTCGTTTGCAATCTATTTCAGTGTGCAGTTTCAAGAATACTATTGTTCAGGGCTGTATTTTAAATTCAATCTACAATCCATATTCAGGTTTGAAGATTGGTTGCTGGTGAAATTAATATTTGTGATATACCCTAACTTCAGAGTATGCCCTAGCACTGTAAAAGGATTGGATAGGATAGAGCTTGTCAGATGGGTTCAACAAAGTTCCCTTAGAAATCAATATATAGAGATCCCAACTGGAGAGTAAGGTACCATATCTCCTATTAGGGAATAATACAGGGAAAGTGACAGGAAGTTTGTGCAGGGGAGCACTTTGCATCCAGTAATCATAATGCTATTGATCTCAAGAGAATTTTGGAGAAGGATAGGTCTAGTCCTCAGGTTAAAATTTGAAATTGGTGAAAAACCAATTTTTATGGTATCAGAAAGGATCTGGCAAATGTGGATTAGGACAGGTTGTTTTCTGGCAAAAGTGTACTTAGTTTGTACAAAGTTTATATGTTCTTGTCAGAATAAAAGTCAGAAGTTTAGGAAACCTTGGTTTTTGAGAGATATTGAGGCCCTGGTTGAGTAAAAGGAGGTACGTAGCAAGTATAGGCAGGAAGGAGTAAATGAAGAGCTTGAGTATAAGAAATGAAGAGAACACTTAGGACATCAAGAGGGCTTAAAGAAGGCATGAAGCTGCTTGAGCAGCCATGGTGAAGGAGAATCCCAAGGGCTTCTACAGATATATTAAGAGCAAATGATAGCAAGAAACAAAATTGGTCCTCTGGAAGATCAGAGTATTTATCTATACATGGAGCCGAAAGAGATGGGAGAGTTCTTAAATGTGTTTTTCTTTTGCTTTTGTATTTACTTGGGAGAGGGACACAGAGTTACTGGGAAAGATGATGAAGATAAGGCAATAGATGTTGTCTGCGTGGACTTAAGCTAGGCCTTTGATGAGATCCCACATGGGAGGATTGTCAAGAAGGTTCAGTCACTTGGCATTCAAGATGAGGCAGTAAATTGGATTAGATATTGGCTTCTCGGGAGAACATAAGACCATAAGATTTAGGAGCAGGAGTAGGCCATTTGGCACATCGAGTCTGCTCCGCCATTCAACCATGGGCTGATCCACTTCATCCAGTCATCCCCACTCCCCTGCTTTCACGCCATACCCTTTGATGCTCTGGCTAATCAAGAACCTATCTATCTTGGCCTTAAATACACCCAACGACTTGGCCTCCACAGCCACTCGTGGCAACAAATTCCACAGATTTACCACCCTCTGACTTAAGTAACTTCTCTGCATCTCAGTTCTAAAAGGACGTCTTTCAATGCTGAAGTCATGCCCTCTTGTCCTAGACTCCCCTACCATGGGAAATAACTTTGCCATATCTAATCTGTTCAGGCCTTTTAGTTTTTGGAATGTTTTTATGAGATTCCCCGCTCATTCTCCTGAACTCCAGGGAATACAGCCCAAGAGCTGCCAGACGTTCTTTATACAGTAACCCCCTCATCCCTCTCATTCCTAGAGAAGCCAGTGAGTGGTAGTAGATTATTGCCCCTCTGACTGGAGGTCTGTGACTGGTGTGCTGCAGGGATCGATGTTGGGTCTGTTGTTTGTTATCTTTGTCAATGATCCGGATGCCATTGTGGTAAATTGTCAAATTTGTGGATGACACCAATATTGGGGGTGTAATAGACAGCAAGGAAGACTACAAAGCTTGCACTGGGATCTGAACCAACTGGAAAAATGGGCTGAAAAATAGCAGATGGAATTTAATGCAGGCAAGTGTGAGGTGTTGCAGTTTGGGAGGACAAACCAGGGTAGGACTTGTATAGTGAGCAGTAGGTAACTGAGGGGTGTGGTTGAACAGAGGGATCTGGGAATACTGATCCATAATTCCTTGAAAGTGGCATTACAGGTCGGAAGTATCATAAAGAAAGCATTTGGTGCATTGGCCTTCATAAATCTAAGTATTGACCACAGGAGCTGGATTGTAATATTGAAGTTGTATAAGACGTCAGTGATGCCTAAGTTATGTGCCATTTTGGTGACCTACCTGTAGGAAGGAGTGCAGAGGAAATTTACAAGAACATTGCTGGGACTTGAGGGCCTGAGTTACAGGGAAAGGTAGATTGGGACTTTATTCCCTAGAGCGTAGGATAATAAGGGGAGATTTCATAGAGGTGTATAAAATTGTGATGGGTATAGATAAATTAGGATAAGTAAATTCAAGCAGTTCTTTACCACTGAGGTTGGCTGAGACTAGAACCAGAGGTGATGAATAAGGGTGAAAGGCAAAATGTTCAAGTGAACATAAGAGAGGACTTCACTCAGGGTGGTGAGAGTGGATATGGTAAAATTTCAACATGTAAGAGAAATTTGGATAGGTATGTGGATTGGAAGGGTGTATGGAGGGCTATGGTCTGGGTGCAGGGTGATGGGACTCAGCAGATTAATGGTTCAGCATGGACTTGATGGATCGAACGGCTTGTTTCTGTGCTGTAGTATTCTATGATTCTAGGTAAGATCCTCCCCACCATTGAACTCATCTGCAAGGAGCACTATTGCAGGAAAGCAGCATTCATCATCAAGGACATCGGCCATCCAGGTCATGCTATCTTCTCACTGCTCCTATCAGGAAGGAGCTACTAGAGGTCAGGGCCCACACCATCAGGTTCAGGAAGTTATTACTCAATCATCAGGCTCTTGAACCAGAGGGAGTACTTCACTCACCCCAACGCTGAACTGATTCTACACCTATAGACTCACTTTCAATGACTCTATAACTCATGTTCTCAATACTTATTACTTATTTTGTTTTATTTTCTTTGTTGTATTTGCATAATTTGTTTTTCGCAATTTGGTTGTTTGTCTCTTTGTGTGCAGTTTTTCATTGGTTCTATTGTTTGTATTCAGTGTGAATGCCTGCAAGAAAATGAATCTCATGGTAGTATATGGTAACATGGTATGTTGATAATTTTTCTTTGAACTTTGCATAAAATTAATTTTATATACTGTAAGAACAAATCAAAAGTAAATCTGGAGAAAATTTCCCTGAGTGGATGATTGATTACCAGCTAGTGCATCGAGCTGCAGCTCCTTGGGGACTGCATTAGGGAACTGGAGATGCAGCTCAATGACCTTAGTCTGGTCAGGAAGAGTGAGGAGATGATAGAAAGGAGCTACAGGCAGGTAGTCACATCGGGGCTTGGGGAGACAGATAAGTGGGTCACTGTCAGGAGAGGGAAGGACAGCAGTCAGATGCTAGAGAGCACCCTTGTGGCTGTACACCTTGACAATAAGTACTGCTGCTTGAGTACTCTTGAGGGGGACAGCCTACCTGGGGGAAGGAACAGTGGCTGCGCCTCTGGCACAGATTCTAGCCCTGTGGCTCAGAAGGGGAGGGAAAGGAAGAGGATGTCAACAGTGATAGAGGACTCTATTGTTAAGGGATCAGACAGGCGATTCTGTGGATGCAGGAAAGAAGCACAGATGGTAGTTTGCCTCCCAGGTGCCAGCGTCCGGGATGTTTCTGATTGCGTCACGATATCCTGAAGTGGGAAGGAGAACAGCCAGAGGTCGTGGTATATATTGGTACCAATGACATAGGTAGGAAAAGGGAGGAGGTCCTGAAAACAGTATACAGGGAGTTAGGAAGGAAGTTGAGAAGCAGGACCGCAAAGGTAGTAATCTCGGGATTACTGCCTGTGCCACGTGACAGTGAGTATAGGAATAGAGTGAGGTGGAGGATAAATGTGTGGCTGAGGGATTGGAGCAGAGGTCAGGGATTCAGATTTCTGGATCATTGGGACCTCTTCTGAGGCAGGAGTGACCTGTACAAAAAGGATGGGTTGCACTTGAACCTGAGGGGTACCAATGTCCTGGTGGGGAGGTTTGCTAAGGGGAGAGCTTAAACTAGGATTGCTGGGGGGTGGGAACCAGACTTAAGAGGTGGAGGAAGAGGCGGTTGGCTCACAAATAGAGAAAGCTTGGGGACAGTGCGAGAGGGAGGATAGGCAGGTGATAGAGAAGAGATGCGCTCAGACCAATGGTTGGAGATGTGTCTATTTTAATGCAAGGCGTATTATGTACAAAGCGGATGAACTTAGAGCATGGACCAGCTATGATGTTATGGCCATTACAGAGACTTGGATGGGGCAGGAAAGGACAGGGAGGGAGGCAAAGAGATGGGGGCGTGGCACTGTTGATGGGAGATAGTGTCACGGCTGCAGAAAAGGAGGAAGACATGGAGGGGTTGTCTACGGAGTCTCTGTGGGTGGAAGTTAGAACAGGATCAATAACTCTAGTGGATGTTTTTTATAGACCACCTAATAGTAACAGGGACATCGAGAAGCAGATAGGGAGACAGATTCTGGAAAGTTCTAATAATAACAGGGTTGTCGTGGTGGGAAATTTTAATTTCCCAAATATCGATTGGCATGTCCCTAGAGCGAGGGGTTTAGATGGGGTGGAGTTTGTTAGGTGTGTTCAAGAAGGTTTCTTGACACAATATGTAGATAAGCCTACAAGAAGAGAGGCTGTACTTGATCTGGTACCTGGTCAGGTGTCAGATCTCTCAGTGGGAGAGCATTTTGGAGATAGTGATCACAATTCTGTCTAGCATTGGAGAGGGATAGGAACAGACAAGTTAGGAAAGTGTTTGGAGTAAAGGGAAATAGGCTATCAGGCAGGAACTTGGAAATATAAATTGGGCACAGATGTTCTCGGAGATGTACAGAAGATATGTGGCAAATGTTCAGGGGCTATTTGCATGGAGTTCTGCATAGTTACGTTCCAATGAGACAGAGTAAGGATGGTAGGGTACAGGAACCGTGGTGTACAAATGATGTTGTAAATCTAGTCAAGAAGAAAAGAGCTTACAAAGATTCATAAAGCTAGTTAATGATCGAGATCTGGAAGATTATAAGGCTAGCAGGAAGGAGCTTAAGAAAGAAATTAGGCGAGCCAGAAGGGGCTTTGGCAGATGGGATTAAGGAAAACCCCAAGGCATTCTACAAGTATGTGAAGAGTAAGAGGATAAGACGTTAGAGAATATCAATCAACTGTGACAGTGGAAAAGTGTGTATGGACCTGGAGAAGATAGATGTTCTTAATGAGTACTTTGCTTCAGTATTCACTACAGAAAAGGATCTTGGCGATTGTAGGGATGACTTACAAGACTGAAAAGCTTGAGCATATAGATATTAAAGAGGATGTGCTGGAGCTTTTGAAAAGCATCAAGTTGGATAAGTCACCGTGACTGGACGAGATGTACCCCAGGCTACTGTGGGAGGTGAGGGAGGAGATTACTGAGCCTCTGGCGATGATCTTTTCAGCATCAGGGAGAAGTTCCAGAGGATTGGAGGGTTGCAGATGTTGTTCCATTTTTCAAGTAAGAGAGTAGAGATAGCCCAGGAAATTATAGACCAGTGAGTCTTGCTTCAGTGGTTGGTAAGTTGATGGAGAAGATCCTGAGGAGCAAGATTTATGAACATTTGGAGAGGCATAATACGATTAAGAATAGTCAGCATGGCTTTGTGAAAGGCAAGTCATGCTTATGAACCTGATTGAAATTTTTGAGGATGTGACTAAACGCATTGATGAAGGTCGAGCAGTAAATGTAGTGTATATAGATTTCAGTAAGGCATTTGACAAGGTATCCCATGCAAGGCTTAGTGAGAAAGTAAGGAGGCATGGGATCCAAGGGGACGTTGCTTTGTGGATCCAGAACTGGCTTTCCCACAGAAGGCAAAAAGTGGTTGTAGATGGGTCATGTTCTGCATGTAGGTCGGTCACCAGTGGTGTGCCTCAGGGATTAGTTCAGGGACTCTGCTTTTCCATGACTTTTATAAATGACCTGGATGGGTTAGTAAATTTATTGATGACACAAATGTTGGGGTGTTGTGGATAGTGTGGAGAGCTGTCAGAGGTTACAGCTGGACATTGATAGGATGAAAAACTGGGCTGAGAACTGGCAGATGGAGTTCAACCCAGGTATGTGTGAGGGTCTCGGCCTGAAACGTCGACTGCACCTCTTCCTACAGATGCTGCCTGGCCTGCTGCGTTCACCAGCAACTTTGATGTGTGTTGCTTGAATTTCCAGCATCGGCAGAATTTCTGTTGTTTATGTGTGAGGTAGTTCACTTTGCTAGGTCAAATATGATGGCAGAATATAGTATTAATGATAAGACTCTTGGCAGTATGGAGGATCAGAGGGATCTTGGGGTCTGAGTCCATATGACACTCAAGGCTGCTGTGCAGGTTGACTGTGTGGTTAAGAAAGCATACGGTGAATTAGCCTTCATCAATTGTGGGATTGAGTTTAGGAGCCGAGAGGTAATGTTGCAGCTATATAGGGCCCTGGTCAGGCCTCACTTGGAGTATTGTGCTCAGTTCTGGTCACCTCACTACGGAAAGGATGTTGGAAACCATAGAAGGGGTGCAGAGGAGATTTCCAAGGATGTTGCCTGGATTGGGGAGCATGCCTTATGAGAATAGGTTGAGTGAACTTAGCCTTTTTTCCTTGGAGCGATGGAGGATGAGAGGTGACCTGATAGAGGTGTACAAGATGGTGAGAGGCATTGATCGTGTGGATAGTCAGAGGTTTTATCCCAGGGCTGAAATGGCTAGCATGAGAGGGCACAGGTTTAAGGTGCTTGGGAGTAGGTACAGAGGAGATGTCAGGGTTAAGTTTTTTTTATGCAGAGAGTGGCGAGTGTGTGGAGTGGGCTGCTGGCGATGGTGGTGGAGGCGGATACAATAGGATTTTTTAAGAGACTCCTGGACAGGTACATGGAGCTCAGAAAAATAGAGGGCTATGGGTTAACCCTAGGTAATTTCTAAGGTAGGGACATGTTCGGTACAGCTTTGTGGGCCAAAGGGCCTGTATTGTGTTGTAGGTTTTCTATGTTTCTATGCATTAATGCCTAGAGTTGTTTCTCTTCGATGATATTCAGCTTTCACGCAACACAATAACTTGGCATGAACCAGAATGTCCCTAATAAAGAAAATGAAAACTTAAAAAAAAAAGTATTTTAGTAGGTTTTGTTTTATAAAACATGTTTAAAAGGAAGCAAAAATGAACTGAATTTCTTGGTGTAACTGCAAAAGTCAGGAAGCATCTTAAATCTCACTTGGTTTGATGGTTGTGCAGTAGTTAGTCATGGGAAAGAGAAATGCCTACTTCTGCTGATCCTAGTGCCTGCACTTCAACTTCATAACCTGCATTCCCTGGGGGATGGGTTGGCAGAACCCTGATTTTTTATTTTTGGATGAAAAACGCCTGACTTTTGAAAACAGAAATGTTGACACAGGAGTCTGGATGCTGGAATCTGGAGCAATCTGGTAGGGGAACTCAGAAGGTCAAGTAGCAATTTTCTGATGCAGTGTTGAGTCCCAAGATGCCGACCATTCCTTCCTCTAATTCCCACCCCCACTCCCCCCCCCCAATGGGTGCTTCTCACTCTGTTGAGTTCTTCCAGCGAATTGTACCTTAAACAGTTAACAATTACATAAATTTGGAGAAATTTCCTCCCTAATACTTTTCCTAATTTGAGTACTTAGACTGACATGTTCTTCCCTTTCTGCAAACTCCAAACCAGATATACTTTCCTGCCTCTCATTTATCCCATGTTTTGTCAGTAACTAGTATTCTTAAAATTTGGCCCTTCACCTAATTTATTTGTAGAACTGAGTCATACCCTAATATATAATGAGCTTTCAACAATGTCACAATAGGCTAAGTATTTTAGTTTTGAAATATGAAGAATATTTATGGCCATCATGTGCTAAGTATCAGTTGGACAGGAGAACTGCAGCTTTATAGTTTAACTTGTCATTCTTATGAGAGTGCAAGGTGTTTTCAATTTGGAGTGTTGTGTAGGAGTTATATTACACATTTTGTAGGCTTGTACAAAGAGGTTACATGTCTGAGCTTGCTACTTGCTGCCTATGAGGGATATTTTAAATCCTTTATAATCCTCTTCAGATTAGTGGGATTGATATCTTTAGTCAGCTGCAGTAATGAATTTGCAGTTTAAGTTGATCATTTAAATATTAATCCATCAGATATTTTCAAAGGACTGGTCGCATTTAATACTGGAGAAATGCTGCATTGAAATATTTGTAGAGAAAATGTATAAAATTATTGCAAAAAAAGAATTACGAAGTTTTTTTTAAAGGAATTTTGTGTTTTTCTGCTATTTTTGAGTGCTTAAAATAAGTACCATACTTATTCAAAACCGTAACCAAGATGGTGCCAGCGAATAACACAACCAGTGGCAATGTCCTATAGACAGTTCACAAAATTACATCTTTTACTAGTTTTTCAAATATTATTCTACTACTGAAATGCATGCGATTGGATCCTGTAATTTACATTTTATGCAAACAACAGGAATTCTGCAGATGCTGGAAATTCAAGCAACACACATCAAAGTTGCTGGTGAATGCAGCAGGCCAGGCAGCATCTCTAGGAAGAGGTACAGTTGATGTTTCAGGCCGAGACCCTTCGTCAGGTCCTGAAACGGCCTGAAACGTCGACTGTACCTCTTCCTAGAGATGCTGCCTGGCCTGCTGCGTTCACCAGCAACTTTGATGTGTGTTGTTTACATTTTATGGCTGTTTTTTGGCCCAATTGAGCTATCTGGAGCTTTGCTATCTCTGAGGGAGATTTGTGAGTGGAACGTGCGGCCTGGAGGCCTGAAAGCCTGGAGACTGGACATGAGCCCATGATCGACTCCGTTGCTCCTCGCTAATTGAACCTTTGAGGGTGTGAGCCCAAGATACACTCCACTGTTTCTCTCTAATTGTGGCATCGAGGGTATAAGCCTGTGATCGACTCCGTTGCTTCTCTCTGATTGAGACGTCGAGGGTGAGAGCCCACGATCGACTCCGTTGCTCCTGTCTGAGGCGTCAAGGGCATGAGCCTGTGATGGATTCTGTCGCTTCTCTCCAATTGAGACGTCGAAGGTGTGAGCACGTGGTTGACTCCATTGTTTCGCTCCGATTGAGGAATTGTGGCGCGAGCCTGTGAACAACTCCATTGCTTCTCTCCGATTGAAGCATGGAGGGTGCAAGCGCATGATGGACTCTGCTTTCCGATTGAGGCATCGAGGGCATGAGCCCATGATCGACTCTATTGCTCCTCTCTGACTGAGACGTTGAGGACATGAGCCCATGATTGACTCCATTGCTTCTCTCCAATTGAGGCAGCAAGGGTGTGAGCACGTAATCGACTCCATTGCTTTCCTCCGATTGAGGTGTGGAGGACGCGAGCCTGTGAATGACTCCGTTGCTTCTCTCCGATTGAGGTGTCGAAGGTGTGAGCCCAAGATCAACTCTGTTGCTTCTCTCCAGTTGAGGCATCGAGGGTGTGAGCCCGTGATTGACTCCATTACTTCTCTGATTGATGTGTTGATGGTGCGAGCTTGTGATCAATTCCATTGTTTCTCTCCGGTTGAGACGTCGAGGGTGTGAGCCTGGGATTGACTCCATTGCTTCTCTCCGATTGAGGTGTCGATGGTGCAAGCCCAAGATCAACTCTGTTGCTTCTCTCCAATAGAGACATGGAGGGTGAGAGCCCACGATGGACTCCGTTCCTCCTGTCTGATTGAGGCATCAACGACATGAACCCATGATCAACTTTGTTGCTTCTCTCCAATTTGAGGTGTTGAGGGCATGAGCCCGGGATCGACTCCATTGCTTAGAAACCATAGAAAAACTACAGCACAGAAACAGGCCTTTTGGCCCTTCTTGGCTGTGCCGAACTATTTTCTGCCTAGTCCCACTGACCTGCACACGGACCATATCCCTCCATACACCTCCCATCCATGTATCTGTCCAATTTATTTTTAAATGTTAAAAAAGAACCCGCATTTACCACCTCATCTGGCAGCTCACCATACTCCCGCCACTCTCTGTGTGATGAAGCCCCCCCAATGTTCCCTTTAAACTTTTCCCCCCTCACTCTTAACCCATGTCCTCTGGTTTTTTTCTCCCCTTGCCTCAGTGGAAAAAGCCTGCTTGCATTCACTCTATCTATACCCATCATAATTTTATACACCTCTATCAAATCTTTCCTCATTCTTCTACGCTCCAGGGAATGAAGTCCTAACCTATTCAACCTTTCTCTGTAACTGAGTTTCTCAAGTCCTGGCAACATCCTTGTAAGCCTTCTCTGCACTCTTTCAACCTTATTAATATCCTTCCTGTAATTTGGTGACCAGAACTGAACACAATACTCCAGATTCGGCCTCACCGATGCCTTATACAACCTCCTTATAACATTCCAGCTCTTATACCCAATACTTCGATTAATAAAGGCCAATGTACCAAAAGCTCTCTTTACGACCCTATCTACCTGTGACGCCACTTTTAGGGAATTTTGTATCTGTATTCCCAGATCCCTCTGTTCCACTGCACTCCTCAGTGCCTTACCATTTACCCTGTATGTTCTACCTTGGTTTGTCCTTCCAAAGTGCAATACCTCACACTTGTCTGTATTAAACTCCATCTGCCATTTTTTAGCCCATTTTTCCAGATGGTCCAAGTCCCTCTGCAGGCTCTGAAAACCTTCCTCACTGTCTATTACACCTCCAATCTTTGTATCATCAGCAAATTTGCTGATCCAATTTACCACATTATTATCCAGATCATTGATATAGATGACAAATAACAATGGACCCAGCACTGATCCCTGTGGCACACCACTAGTCACAGGCCTCCACTCAGAGAAGCAATTCTCTACTACCACCCCTCTTTGGCTTCTTCCATTGAGCCAATGTCTAATCCAATTTACCACATCTCCATGTATCCCTAGCGACTGAATTTTGCAAACTAACCTCCCATGCGGGACCTTGTCAAAGGCCATACTGAAGTCCATGTAGACAATATCCACTGCCTTCCCTTCATCCACTTTCCTGGTAACCTCCTCGAAAAACTCCAATAGATTGGTCAAACATGACCTACCATGCACAAAGCCATGTTGACTCTCCCTAATAAGTCCCTGTCTATCCAAATGCTTGTAGATTCTGTCTCTTAGTACTCCCTCCAATAACTTACCCACTACCGATGTCAAATGAATGCTTCTCTTCATTTGAGGTGTTGAGCAAGGTTGATGTCGATGAGGATGAGAATGGAGGACGGGCAGGTGTTGGGTGTTGTCTGCTAGTTGCTGTCGGAGTAAAGTGCAGGAGACTTGGGATACATATTGCAAGGATTGATCAGGGAGACCGTAGACTCATTTTGGGGGAATTTGGGGCTCATGGTGCACATGTTCCTGGATTCTGGCTCTTCTTTTTGCTGTTTTTGAGCAGTTTGATTGGGACGATTGGTGTGGTCTGGGGTGCTTCAGCGAAGAATGCTTTGTCCTGTGGCCTGCAGTTGGCTAGAGGTTTGACACTGAACTCAACGAAACTGAATACCACTGGACTTCTGGTTTGATGGCTGATATTCTATGTGTTGTCCACTTTCTTTATGCTGTGTGTGCAGTTTGTGTTCTTTTTGTGCCTGGGGTGTTTGATGTTTTCTGGAATGGGTTCCATGGTGTTTCTTTGTTTTGTGGCTGCTTGCAGAAGGACAAATCTCAGTTATATTCTGTGTATGTACTTTGATACTAACTTTTCCTTCAGTTAGTCTTGAGGAAGGGTCTCGGCCTGAAATGTCAACTGTGCCTCTTCCTAGAGATGCTGCCTGGCCTGCTGCATTCACCAGCAACTTTGATGTGTGTTGCTTGTATATTAAATCTTTGCTTTGAAGAGGTGTTAAAGTTATTGTGATACATGGGTTTGGGTATCAAGTACTGTATGTTGTTTTGAAACGAACGAGGATGAGGGTTCCATTGCAAGTGATCATAATATTACAGCTAATATGCATGTGTAGTTATGGCAGGAGAATCAAGTTATGTTTGCAGTCTTATTGAAGTAGCAAAGTGGGGTTATGTTCCGTGCAAAGACGGCAAGTTTTTCCTGAACACTTTAACCAGCCACAGTATGCTACGTACATTTGGCCCTTCTGGTTCTGAGATGTTCTGATAGAGAAATGGAAATTTAATCTGATTTTAAATAATCTGATTAGACTAATGACTATTGTACCTGTTGTAGGAAGGGTAAGGAAGTGAGGTTAACAGAGGAAATAGCAAGGGTTTAGTAATGGCAGCAGTAGTACTATATTGCTTGGAAATTGCAACATAAATATAAATTGTTTCCTAAGCTAATCAGAATCAGGTTTATTATCGCCAGCATGAGTCGTGAAATTTGTTAACTTAGCAGCAGCAGTTCAATGCAATACATAATATGAAAGCAAATAAATAAGTAAACCAATTACAGTATACATATATTGAATAGATTAAAAATTGTGCCAGAAACAGAAATAATACATATAGTATTTAAAAACGAGATAGTGTTCAAGGGTTCAATGTCCATTTAGGAATCGGATGACTGAGGGGAAGAAGCTGTTCCTGAATCGTTGAGTGTGTGCCTTTGGGCTTCTGTACCTCCAACCTGATGGTAACAGTGAGAAAAGGGCATGCCCTGGGTGCTGAAGGACTTAACATACACTGCCTTTCTGAGACACTGCTCCTTAAAGATGACCTGGGTACTTTGTAGGCTGGTACCCAAGATGGAGCCGACTAAATTTACAACCTTCTGCAGCTTCTTTCGGTCCTGTGCAGAAGCCACCCCCCCCCCCCCCCCCCGCAATACCGGACAGTGATGCAGCCTGTCAGAATGCTCTCCACGGTACATCTATAGAAGTTTTTGGAGGTATTTGTTGACATACTACATCTCTTCAAACTCCTAATGAAATATAGTTGCTTTCTTGCCTTCTTTATAACTGTATCGATGTATTGGAATCAGGTTAGATCTGAAACTGCTCACTCTGTCCACTTCTGATCCTTCTGAGGATTGGTACGTGTTCCTTCGTCTTACCCTACCTGAAGTCCACAATCAGCTCTTTCGTCTTACTGACATTGAGTGCCAGGTTGTTGCTGCGGCACCATTCCACTAATTGGCATATCTCACTCCTGTACACCCTCTTGTCACCACCTGAGACTCTACCAACGATGGTTGTATTATCAGCAGATTTACAGATGGTATTTGAGCTATGCCTAGCCACACAGTCATGGATATAGAGAGAGTAAAGCAGTGGGCTAAGTACACACCCCTGAGGTGCACCAGTGTTGATAGTCAGCGAGGAGGAGATGTTATCACCAATCCACACAGATTGTGGTCTTCCAGTTAGGAAGTCAAGGATCCAATTGCAGAGGGAGGTACAGAGGCCGAGGTTCTATACCTTTTCAATCAGGATTGTGGGAATGATGCTTTTAAATGCTAAGTTATAGTCGATAACATAGGTGTTTGTGTTGTCCAAGTGGTCTAAAGCCATGTGGAGAGCCATTGAGATTGCGTCTGCCATTAACCTATTGTGGCGATAGGCAAATTGCAATGAGTCCAGGTCCTTGCTGAGGCAGGAGATAAGTCTAGTCATGACCAACCTCTCAGACTATTTCATCACTGTAGATGTGAGTGCTACCGGACGATAGTCGTTAAGGCAGCTCACATTATTCTTAGGCAGTGGTATAATTGTTGCCTTTTTGAAGCAAGTGGGAACTTCAGCCTGCAGCAGTGAGAGGTTGAAAATGTTCTGGAATACACCCGCCAGTTGATTGGTACAGTTTTCAGAGCCTTACCAGGTACTCCATCGGGACCTTCCGCCTTGCGATGGTTCACTGTCTTTAAAGACAGCCTAACATCGGCCTCTGAGACAGAGATCACAGGGTCATCAGGTGCAGCAGGGGTCTTCACAGCTGTAGTTATATTCTCCCTTTCAAAGCGGGCATAGAAGGCAGTGAAGCATTGCTGCCATTCATGCTATTGGGTTTCACTTTGTGGGAAGTAATGTCTTGCAAACTCTGCCAAAGTTGTCATACATTCAATGTCGTCTTCAACCTCATTCAAGATTGTCTCTTCTCCCTTGAAATAGCCATCCGCAAATCATACCTGGTTTTCTGGTACAGACCTGGGTCACCAGACTTGAATGCCACAGATCTAGCCTTCAGCAGACAATGTACCTCCTGGTTCATCCGCAGCTTTTGGTTTGGGAATGTACAGTAAGTCTTTGTAGGCACACACTCATCCACACAGGTTTTAATGAAGTCGGTAACAACTGCAACATACTCATCCAGGCTCGAAGATGAATCCCTGAATACAGTCCAGTCCATCGATTCAAAGCAGTCCTGTAAATGCTCCTTCTTGGTCCTCACTGCTGGTGCAGTGTGTGTGTGTGTATATATATATGTATGTATATATATATATATATATATAATATACAGCACCAGCAGTGATATATGTCTCCGCCTATACTCGGGGAGTAGAAGTACAACTAGGTGATCAGACTTCCCGAAGTGAGGGCATGGAATAGCATGGTAGGTATTCTTGATGGTGGTGTAACAATGGTCCAGTGGGTTGTTTCCTCTAGTATTGCAAGTGATCTGTTGATGGTAATTGCTTAGCAATTTTGTTCAGACTGGCCTGGTTAAAATCCCCCAAATGATGGTGAAGGCGTTAGGGTGATGTATAATTGTTTATTCTGCACGTGGCAACTTTCTAAATTCTATAATCTTGAACCCAGAACACAATTCCCTGATCCAATCAATTCTCTGTTCACTTCGATTCTGGATTCTGCTGGAACAACTAATCAACAATTTGGTCAGCTTAACAACTTTTTCTTAAGAACGTTGCAATGTTGAGTGCTAATTTTTTCATGTCTTGAATCAGTTAATTCATTTCCAGGCAACAGTTCATTTCTATGTACCCAGTGTTATTTCTAAATAATTCTAAATACTGTGTGACGGGGTCCTGAATTACCCCCATGAACTGTGCTTTTGAAAAAAGAGAGAGAGTCGTGGCTCACCCCTTTGTGCCAAAATTCGTGAGAGAATTGTTAGTTCAAAAGGAACATTTCTCAACGCAAGATTGCAGAGAATTTAGGTCTTTCAACATCTCCAATACATAATATTGTGAAAAGATGCAGAGAATTCAGACATCTCAGTGCGTAAAGGGCAAGGTTGGAAACCACTGTTGAATGTGCGTGATCTTCGAGCCCTCTTCCTCCCCCTCTTCCTCCCCCTCTTCCTCCCCCTCTTCCTCCCCCTCTTCCTCCCCCTCTTCCTCCCCCTCTTCCTCCCCCTCTTCCTCCCCCTCTTCCTCCCCCTCTTCCTCCCCCTCTTCCTCCCCCTCTTCCTCCCCCTCTTCCTCCCCCTCTTCCTCCCCCTCTTCCTCCCCCTCTTCCTCCCCCTCTTCCTCCCCCTCTTCCTCCCCCTCTTCCTCCCCCTCTTCCTCCCCCTCTTCCTCCCCCTCTTCCTCCCCCTCTTCCTCCCCCTCTTCCTCCCCCTCTTCCTCCCCCTCTTCCTCCCCCTCTTCCTCCCCCTCTTCCTCCCCCTCTTCCTCCCCCTCTTCCTCCCCCTCTTCCTCCCCCTCTTCCTCCCCCTCTTCCTCCCCCTCTTCCTCCCCCTCTTCCTCCCCCTCTTCCTCCCCCTCTTCCTCCCCCTCTTCCTCCCCCTCTTCCTCCCCCTCTTCCTCCCCCTCTTCCTCCCCCTCTTCCTCCCCCTCTTCCTCCCCCTCTTCCTCCCCCTCTTCCTCCCCCTCTTCCTCCCCCTCTTCCTCCCCCTCTTCCTCCCCCTCTTCCTCCCCTCTTCCTCCCCTCTTCCTCCCCTCTTCCTCCCCTCTTCCTCCCCTCTTCCTCCCCCTCTTCCTCCCCCTCTTCCTCCCCCTCTTCCTCCCCCTCTTCCTCCCCCCCTTCCTCCCCCCCTTCCTCCCCCCCTTCCTCCCCCCTTCCTCCCCCCCTTCCTCTCCCCCCTTCCTCCCCCCCCTTCCTCCCCCCCCTTCCTCCCCCCCCTTCCTCCCCCCCCTTCCTCCCCCCCCTTCCTCCCCCCCCTTCCTCCCCCCCTTCCTCCCCCCCCTTCCTCCCCCCCCTTCCTCCCCCCCCTTCCTCCCCCCCCTTCCTCCCCCCCCTTCCTCCCCCCCCTTCCTCCCCCCCCTTCCTCCCCCCCCTTCCTCCCCCCCCTTCCTCCCCCCCCTTCCTCCCCCCCCTTCCTCCCCTCCCCCCCTGCACCTTTCGCTGATAACAATCTGGATGGTCATTTTCATCTTTGGCACGGAGAACTCGACACCCGTTTTTTTCCGAAAACTAGCTGAAATGTGGACTCATCTGACCACAGCACACGGTTCCACAGTCTTTCGGTCCATCTGAGATGAGCTCAGGCCCAGAGAACTCGCGACGTTTCTGCATAGAGTTGATGTATGGCTTCCTGCTTGCGTAATGCAGTTTCAAGTTGCATTTCTGGATGCAGCGACGGACTGTGTTGAGTGACAATGGTTTTCTGAAGTACTCCCGAGCCCAGGTGGCTATAATTGTCACAGTAGCATGACAGTTTCTTAGGCAGTGCTGCCTGAGGGCTCGAAGATCACGCACATTTAACGGTGGTTTCCGACCTTGCCCTTTACGCACTGAGATGTCTCTGAATTCTCTGAATCTTTTCACAATATTATGTACTGTAGATGTTGAAAGACCTAAATTCTCTGCAATCTTGTGTTGAGAAATGTTCCTTTTGAACTGACTGACAATTCTCTCACGAATTTTGGCACAAAGGGGTGAGCCACGACTCATCCTTGCTTGCAAAGACTGAGCCTTTGATGGACGCTACTTTTATACCCGGTCGTGATACCTCACCTGCTATCAATTAGCCTGCTTAATGTGGAGTCTTCCAAACCGGTGTTGCTTGAATATTCTGTGCACTTTTCAATCTTATTTTAACTCTGTCCTAACTTTTTTTGAGTGTGTTACAGCCATCAAATTCTAAATTCGTGTGTATTTACAAAATACAGTTAAGTTGGTTGGAAAACTATTGAAAATCTTTTCTTTGTACTTTTGTCAGTTACATAAAGGCTCACGTGAATTAACATATCACAGATTTTTGTTTTTATTGCATTTTGGAAAATATCCCAACTTTTCTGGAAATGGGGTTTGTATATTCCACACTTACTTATATATAATCATTGCTAACCTGTTTGATTTATCTGCATTTATATTACTGTATTGCATAGTTACTAATAAATATTATTAGTTAATAACAATACCGGACTCCAAAGTGTTTTCCATCTCTGCTGGTTCTTTAACCTGCCATGGCGTACGTGACAACTGTCATTGTTCTGCATTTGTATTCTGAAGCAAACATATACAATTTAGATTTTCCACATTTAACACACCAAGTAACATCCTAATGTATTTTTTTAATTAAGCTTCAATATATTTCTCATGATATTCTAAAAGTAGCTTAATTAATGTTTTCTGTTGACAAATGTATTTTTACTTTTTATTATGCTTCTTGTCAAGAAATGCAATATTATATGAGGGATGCTGATGTGCTTGATCACTTGACCTATTTATTATTCTCTACTTCAGTAAAACCCTATAATCAGCATGCTCAATGCTCAGGACTTAGATACTAGAATGGCAGATATTCTGCACTATTGGCTGTTGTCTCTGTTACTAATACGATCTTTTAGTTCATCTGTTGAGGATAGAAACACAGAAAACCTACAGCGCAATACAGACCCTTCGGCCCACGAAGCTCTGCTGAACACGTCCCTAACTTGGAACTACCTAGGTTTTACCCATAGCCCTCTATTTTTCTAAGCTCCATGTAGCCATCCAGGAGTCGCTTAAAAGACCCTATCGTTTCTGCCTCCACCACCATCACCGGCAGCGCATTCCACATGCTCACCACTCTCTGCGTTTTTAAAAAAAACTTACCCCTGACATCTCCTCTGTACCTTCTTCCAAACACCTTAAAACTATGCCCTCTTCTGCTGGCCATTTCAGCCCTGGGGAAAAGCCTCTGACTATCCACATGATCAATGCCTCTCATGTTGGAGGATGCTGAGGATGTTCTACGAGTCTGGTGGCCAGTGCTATCATGTTTGTAGCTGTGTGCTGGGGCAGCAGGCTGAGGGTAGCAGACACCAACAGAATCAACAAACTCATTCGTAAGGCCAGTGATGTTGTGGGGATGGAACTGGACCCTCTGACGGTGGTGTCTGAAAAGAGGATGCTGTCCAAGTTGCATGCCATCTTGGACAATGTCTCCCATCCACTACATAATGTACTGGTTGGGCACAGGAGTACATTCAGCCAGAGACTCATTCCACCGAGATGCAACACTGAGCGTCATAGGAAGACATTCCTGCCTGTGGCCATCAAACTTTACAACTCCTCCCTTGGAGGGTCAGACAACCTGAGCCAATAGGCTGGTCCTGGACTTATTTCCATTTGGGATCATTTACATATTAATTATTTATGGTTTTATATTGCTATATTTATACTCTATTCTTGGTTGGTGCAACTGTAACGAAACCCAGTTTCCCTCGAGATCAATGAAGTATGTCTATCTATCTATCTTGAACACCTCTATCAGGTCACCTCTCATCCTCTGTTGCTCCAAGGAGAAAAGGACGAGTTCACTCAACCTATTCTCATAAGACATGCTCCCCAATCTTGGCAACACCCTTGTAAATCTCCTCTGCACCCTTTCTATGGATTCCACATCCTTCCTGTAGTGAGGCAACCAGAACTGAGCCAGTTAAATTGAAGGGGTGTGTGGAAAATGGGACATCAGTGAATGGGACGGATGCCTGGGCACTGGGGTTATGGTGTGTGAAAGAGAGTGCAGGATCTGGTGCCACAATGTGTGTGATTTAGAGCCATGGTGTTTGGGATCTATGCCCCTGTTTTGTGGGAAGGGAGAATGGGATCTGTGGCTCCGGTGTGTTCAGGGGAGCATGGCAAAACTTATTTGGTGACCCAGTTGCAAACCGATAGGGTTTCTGAAAAGTTTAATAATGGACTATCAGAATTTTTCAAATTTATTCTGTTTTGAAATACCATTATTGTATCTTCAAAATATACTACAGGTAGAGTTCACATTATCCAAAATTCCAAAATTCAGAAGTCTCCGAAATCTGAATTTATTTCAAGCACCGATATGACGCCACAAATGGAATATTCTACAAGGCACTAGGAAGGTTCCCAGGCGATGCTGGTGGTGCATAAAGACCTGCACAGTTCTGTTGGTGGTGAAAAATAGAAAAACGCTGCATTAATTGAAAAATAAAGAACTCAATTGCGTGTTGCAAGAATGCATCCGTCAGTGTCAGAGTGAACATGTGCCGCTTGAAGGTATGCTGATTAAGAAACAAGCAAAAGATTTATCATGATCATCTGAAAATTGAAGGTGATTGTGAATATTCAGGAGGCTGGTTGCAAAATGAAATTGAATGGACTTAAATTAATTTCATGGCATTTAAATTTTTAAAGATTAAAAAGAATTTAAACATAAAACATCTGATCTCGAAGCATTGATAAGTTTGCAAAGATCATTGCTGTTGAAAATCTAACACCAGAACCAGTCTACAATGCTGGTTGTTTTTATACCTTACATAAAACCTGAAAGAAAAAGAACATACAATTAGTGTACTGTAACCTTTTAATCAAAACACAGCATTGTTGGTTGAGACTGAAAGCCTGCTGTTGTTTGTTGTTGTTCAGCAACTAATTTGGGTATTCTCCCGATGCTGCTGTACTGCTTTTGTTACCCTGCGAAAGTTATAAGACATAGGAGCAGAATTAGGCAATTTGGCCCATCTAGTCTGCTCCGCCATTCAATCATGGCTGATCCTTTTTGCTCCCTCCTCAGCCCCAATCCCCAGCCTTCTCCCCATAACCTTTGATGCCATTTCAAATCAAAAACCTATCAATCTCTGCCTTAAATACACCCAACAACCTGGCCTGCACAAATTCACCACCCTCTGGCTAATATTAATAGTATGTTATAAATTTTACTGTTAAGTAGATGTGTGATGAACACGGTCAGAATAAGATTTATTCCCTGGAGCAGAGGAGAATGAGGCTAGACTTTATAGAGGTATGCAAAATTATGAGCATAGATAAGGTGAATGCAAACGGGTTTTCTGTAGCTTCTTTCGGTCCTGTGCAGTAGTTCCCCATACCAGACAGTGATGCAGCCTATCAGAATGCTCTCCACAGGGACTAGGCAGACTATTAGTCTGGCAAGGATTAGATGGGCCAAAGGACCTGTTTATGTGCTGCAGTATGCTATGACTCTGTCTGAAGTACTGCATTCAGTTCTGCTCACCTCATTGCAGTAGACTCCCCATTGTGGAAACTTTGAAGAGAGTGCAGGGGTGTACCAGGGTGCTGCCTGGATTTGAGGATATGTGTTATGAGGAGTGTTTGAACATACTTGGGTTGTTTTCTCTGGCATGGTGGAAGCTGAGGGAAGACCTGATAGATTATGAGGGGTGTGGGTAGATTAGACAATCAGTATATTTGCAAAAAGACAGAATGTGTGGTGGTATCCAAAAAGAAGGAGAATCCTATCTGCAAGCTGAGAATAAATGGGGAAGACATAAAACAAGTACAGAATTTTTGCTACTTAGGAAGCTGGGTGACATCAGATGGCAGGTGTGACTTGGACATCAAAAGAAGAATAGGGATGGCAAAAGAAACCTTTACAAGAATGAAGAGTATATTGACCAATACTAAACTAGGCATGACAACCGGCCTCAGAGTACTGAAATGTTACGTTTATCCAGTTATGTTATATAGCTCAGAATGTTTGACAATATCCAGTAACGTGAGGGAATGAATTGAAGCAGCAGAGAAGTGGTTTTTGAGGAGGATGCAAAGAATATCATGGATGAAACAAATATCTAACGAGGATGTTATGAACAGAGCAAACACAAAAGGAGAAATAATGTATGAGATCATGAAAAGGCAATGTAACTTCATTGGACATGTGATTAGGAAAGAGGAGTTAGAATGCACAGTAATTATGGGAAAGATTGAAGGGAAGAACGCAAGAGGAAGACGAAGACAAATGATGATGGAGACAGCAGCCAGAGAACTGGAAATGAATACCAATGAATTGATCCACTTGACCCGAAACAGGTGTGTGTGGGCCATGGCAGTTAAAGCTCAAACTGGGCATGGCACCTGATGATGATATTTCTCCCAGGAAGAAAGAATTCTGGAGGTCATGCATTTAAGTTGAGGAAGGGCAAGTTCAAGGAGATGTACTTATGAGCAATCAGTTTTTGCATAGTGGTGGGTGCCTGGGGTGCACGGCCAGGGGTGCTACTGGAAGCAAATATGATGGAAGTGTTTAAGAGGTTCGAAGGTAAGCATGAACATGCAGTTAATAGAGGATATGGACATGGTGCAGGGAAAAGGGATTAGTTTAGTTAGGCATTTCATGACTAGTTTACATAGTTTGGCAAGACATTGAAATGAAGAGCCTATTTCTGTACTGTTCTATTTTCCATTGTGGATCTGTGTTCCAGTTGATTTCCTGCATCCCTATTTCTACACCATTGCTCATCATTGACTTCAAACTGAATGACTCCATAGTCTTCAGGGAATAATTGAGATTTATCAGTCTGCTGTACATTTCCCATCACCCTAATTCACACATTTGTGATAAAGTTAAATATATCTGCTCTGGATGTAATACAGAATCTCAAGTGAATTTCAAATTGTTAACTATTTTTGAATTAGGATTTCTTTCCTTTTTATCTTAGTTGTACAAAAATGGAGACCCAACTTCCTGTCTGCATTATGTCTCAAAATAGTTCAGCTGCATTTTCTTGATTTTGCTCCAGATTTATTGTGTGTGAGTTCAATTAGTCTCATTAGTATTTATCTTAACTATATGGAGGTATTTGTATTTATGTATCTGCAATTATAATGAATCATTAGGGATTATAGTATTTTTAGTTTGCTGTCCATTATGTATTTAGGTAGCAATTTCAAACTTCCCTTTTATCCTTCTGAATCGCTCACTCCAAAACAATAGGCAAAGAAGCAAACAACAGGAATTCTGCAGATGCTGGAAATTCAAGCAACACACATCAAAGTTGCTGGTGAACGCAGCAGGCCAGGCAGCATCTGTAGGAAGAGGTGCAGTCGACGTCTCAGGCCGAGACCCTTCGTCAGGACTAACTGAAGGAAGAGTGAGTAAGGGATTTGAAAGTTGAAGGGGGAGGGGGAGATCCAAAATGATAGGAGAAGACAGGAGGGGGAGGGATAGAGCCAAGAGCTGGACAGGTGATAGGCAAAAGGGGATACGAGAGGATCATGGGACAGGAGGTCCGGGAAGAAAGACAAGGGGGGGAGACCCAGAGGATGGGCAAGAGGTATATTCAGAGGGACAAAGGGAGAAAAAGGAGAGTGAGAGAAAGAATGTGTGCATAAAAATAAGTAATAGATGGGGTAGGAGGGGGAGGTGGGGCCTTAGCGGAAGTTAGAGAAGTCGATGTTCATGCCATCATTTTGGAGGCTACCCAGACGGAATATAAGGTGTTGTTCCTCCAACCTGAGTGTGGCTTCATCTTTACAGTAGAGTTAGTCCTGACAAAGGGTCTCGGCCTGAAACGTCGACTGCACCTCTTCCTACAGATGCTGCCTGGCCTGCTGCGTTCACCAGCAACTTTGATGTGTGAGGCAAAGAAGCAGGAGTTTTTGTGTAAATAATAGGGCTCAAATGTGTTGGATTTTATGTTGCTGTTACAGTCCTTTGATTCTTTCACCCTATTCTTCAACACCCTTTTCAGTTTTGCTTTCTTTTTGGATGGGTCATGAGTATTTTAGGTGTGATCCTAAATAGTGAATATGGAAGACTTTTTGGAGTTGCTGGCTTTGCAATTTTGGTTTTTAATTTGTTTATGTTTTAGCAGGAACCCTGGAAGAAATTAATTCTTATAGTGACTCCTTTGAGCAAGGATAATTCAGTTGTATCAACACAGTATAATATTGGCTGCTGGGATCAGCTAATTTTAACACTAGAATTGTCTAGTCAGCCCTTTTGATTTTGCACTACCATTCAATAAGGTCCAGTATAACTACTGATAGGACAAAGGCAGAACTCGAAATACTGCTTTATTTTGTAAAACCATGCAACTACAAATCTCAAACTCAAAACCCAGTGGAAGTCAGCATGGGATTGGTTGTCAGCTGACCAAAAGGCCTTGGTTGTTTTGGCTCGCTGTAACACCACCTCCTTGAAGATGATTACCTGAGAAGATTTGAGCCGAGGGTTGATTTGGGATTGTAACAACCGACTTATGCTAGTGATCAATTCTGCTTCGTGGTTTCAGGCCGTCACTTTCTTGTCGCAGTGTTGCTTGTGGCTGTGCTGGTGGTTGATTAAGTTGAGGTGGATCGAACCCTTCCAAGAGGAGAAGTTATTCCAGCTCTATTTGATGATCTGCTGGATGGATTTGTGCCTTTTGGGAGCACATTGGAAAGCTTTGGACACAACCTCACTTTTTTTAATATATAGTATTTCTGTTTTTGTATATTTAAAAAAATAATCTATTCAATATATGTAATTGACTTACATGTTTATTTATTATGTTTTTTTTCCTCTCTCTCTCGCTGCTAGATTATGTATTGCATTGAACTGCTGCTGCTAAGTTAACAAATTTCATGTCACATGCCGGTGATAATAAACCTGATTCTGATTCTGGTTCATTGTCGTAACTGGTTAATGTGATGTCTGTCTGCAATAACTTTGGAGAGGACTTTCCCCATTCATTTAACAATCTGACCTGGTACCCAGGCATTTTGCCCATTGTGATACTGTCTGACACACTGCAGTTCTGGTCTTGAATTACTTAACCCATCAACCAAATTCTGTGTAGCTGCCTTTGTGCGCCTGACTATCTGTGATATTGGACACTGTAGCAGCATTGCATCCAACAGTGTGTCCAGTTTTCTTCCTAGAAGTGCTTCAGCTGGTGACTTCCCCTGGAGGACTGGATGCTGTGTAATTCGACACTTCAGCAGGAATGTGTTGAGGGCCTCAGCAGATGCTCCTTCCCCTCTCGATTTCAGAAGCAACCATTTGAAGGTTTTCACAAATCTCTCTGCTTGGCCGTTGGACTGTGGATGATATGGGGGTGAGCGGATGTGGGTAATTCTGCTTTGTGGCCAAACGCAGCAAACCAAACTGAATTAAGCGTCGTTGTCAGAAATAAGCATTTCTGGCATCCCAAAGTAGCTAAAGATCTGCAGCAGCTGTTCAGTGGTAGCTTTTGTCATTGTTGACTTCATAGATATTACTTCTGGCCATTTGGAATAGGCATCAACCAGGACAAGGTTGGTACACCCATTGATTGAGTCAGCAAATTCAATATGGATTCGACTCCAAGGTCTGGTAGCCTGAGGCTATGGTTGTGGATCAGCTTTACTTGGATTCTTTGCTGCCATAAAACACTGAGTACACTACTTGCATATGGATATGATATCTTTGTCTATGCCCAGCCAATACACAAAGCCTGCTAGGGCTTTCATTTGATTGATGCCTGGGTGGTCACAGTGGAATTGATTCAGTACTTTTAGTTGAAGTGTTCATGGAATTAATATTATCTCCAAACTTTAGGCAGGAGTCACAGTTGAATGATGTATGATGTCGGTGAAAGGTATGACAGCTTCCTCAACTTTGACTGGCCATCCAACAATGGGGTATCTGGAGATGCACTAAAGAAGAGGACCCACAACCGTTTCTGTTCTGATCTTGTCAATCGTGACTGGAAGACCTTCAGCAACATCCCATACAACTTGGTGGACTTAAGAATCAACTAAAATTGCATCCATGACTGAACCTTTATTTTCAGTAACCTGTTAATTCATAAGTTTGGAGAGGGCATCTTCCTTACCATATTCATGAGCTGATATGTACTTGATTTCAAAATTGTAAGTTAGTAACACTATTACCCACCTTTGTAGACGGTTAGCTGTATACACCAGGATGTCTCCCTTTGACCCAAAGATGGGTAACAGTGGCATATAATCAGCAAGGAGAGTGAAGTGTCTGCCATAAAGCATCTTGTGGAAATTCTTCACAGCAAAGATGATTCCCAAGGCTTCCTTCTCAATTTGTCCATAGATCCTTTATTCTGTGGTCAGTGACCTTACTGCACACAAAACAGCTTTTTTTTGAACTTTTAGGAAAGATGGGATACTATGACAGTTCCCACCCTGCAGTTGGATACATCTGTTGGGATGACAATTGGCAACTCTGTTGAAATGCGTTTAGAGAAGGTCGAATGACAGCATGTTCTTCACCTGATCAAAAAAATTCTTGGCACTGTTTCCATGTAGCACCCTTGTTGAGTGGCTCCTTTGGTGCATTGCTGGGAGAAAGGATGAATAATGACGACTTATCATACTCAAAAATGATCATAAAGTGCTGACATCTGATGGTGGAGGCATCTTTAAAATAATAGTGAAGTTTTTGGGATCTGGGCAATGACTGTGCTTAATGAACCCCAGATACTTAATTGAAGACATCGGGAGGCTATATTTTTCTGCCCGAAGTCGTGTGTTCCAGGCATTGGCATAGTTCGATCTGATCCATTCCCATCACAATGAGGTTGTCGGGGTAAATGGCAACGCCGTCGATACCACTCAGCATAGTGTCCTTAAGCTGTTGGAAAATTGAAAGGCAGATGGAGGAAGGAAAGTAAAATCTTATGCATTGTAATGGTGAGAAGCTCCTGTGAATTTTTTGTCACTTCTACTTGGAGATGGGCTTCGACCAAGTCCAACTTTGCAAAATAATAAGCACCATTCAATTTTGCAGAGATCTGCCAGTACTGGTGTGAATAGGTACTGGTGAGTCTCCAGAGGCACACTGAGACTAGTTGAGAAGTCTGCACACAACCTTACTTTACTGATGGCTTTCTTGATAATGACTGTTGGAACTGTTCAACATGAGTAGTTGACAACTTCGCTCACAACAGCAGCTTTCTGGTGATCCAGCTCCTGCTCCATGATTGGTAAGGCTGTGTCTTTTGGGACAGAAGACTGAATTTGTATCTGGACGGAGATGGAGTACTGCTTGCAGTTTGGTACTGTATCCGAAACCACCTTGAAACACTGCTACATAGTGCTATTGCAGTTGTTGTATGGTTTCCCGTACTGATGGTAGTATGGCATTGACTGACATGATTTGAATAGCTATTGTCTTTGTACAGACCTCATCCAGAGGGATGCTTCAGAGAAAAGGTTTGTCCATCCAGTCAATGTCAGGGACATTTAGATGTGGCTCGTCTGTTAAGTAACCCACACACCATTGACTTGGTTGCTGTTCAGCTTCTTCATGCAGTGCAGTTTGCCAATCAGCTGGAGTGTTCCACTTGAGTTGATTTGACTGGTGCAGACCTAAGTGCCTACCCTGTGTGTTTGGATTTGGTGGTGATGCCTGAGTTGCTGCTTGATTGCTGATAAACACATTGCCGTACCTTCTGAGGCGAAGTCAACTTTCAACGTGACATAGAAAACCTACAGCACAATACAGGCCCTTTGACCCACAAAGTTGTGCCGGGCATGTCCCTACCTTAGAAATTAATAAGCTTACCCATAGCCCTCTATTTTTCTGAGCTCCATGTACCTATCCAAATATCTCTTAAAAGACTCTATCATATCCGCCTCCACCACCGTTGCTGGCAGCCCACTCACCACTCTCTGTGTTTATATAAAAAAAAAAAAAAAAAAAAAAACTTACCCCTGACCTCCTCTGTACCTACTCCCCAGCACCTTAAACCTGTGTCCTCTTGTGGCAACCATTTCAGCCCTGGGGGAAAAGCCTCTGACTATCCACATGATCAGTGCCTCTCATCATCTTATGACAATTAAATTCCTTGTATGGTTTGGCTGTCTGAAACTTCTTGTCCTTGTGTTTCACTGGCCTAGAAGATAGTAAAGAATAGCAAAAGCCTTCTTTGTGACCATGGTGTTGGTATTTGCTGCAGAAGTGTTTCTTGTATTGGGAGTTTCAAGCATAATGCAATGCACAACAGTTTCAACAGACTATATCTGATTCCTTGGAGATTTGCTGTGTGATATCTGAGCCACTGGAAACTGCATTGACATGGTTCTGTTCAACCAGGTTGGAATTGTGTTTCAGGTTGATCAAACACTGACAATCTTGAGTGATGGTTTATAAAGTCATATCAAAGTCTTGCTCAAGTCTAGCTAGGAGCAGTTTGTGAATGTCTGCATCACCAGGTGCCTTGGGTCCACAAATAAAAATCAGATACTTGAAGTATAGGTTGAGTGAACTTGGCCTTTTCCCCTTGGAGTGATGGAGGCTGAGAGATGACCTGATAGAGGTGTATAAGATGATGAGGGGCATTGATCGTGTGGATAGCCAGAGGCTTTTCCCAGGGCTGAAATGGCTAACATGAGGGGGCATATTTTTAACGTGCTTGGAAATAGGTACTGAGGGAGTGTCAGGGGTAAGTTTTTCACACGGAGTGGTGGATGCAGGGAATGCATTGCCAGCGATGGTGGTGGAAGCTGATAGAATAGGGTCTTCTAAGAGCCTCTTAGAAAGGTACACGGAGCTTAGAAAAATAGAAGGCTACGTGCTAGGGAAATTCTAGGCAGTCTCTAGTGTAGATTACATGGTGGGTCAAAGGGCCTGTAATGTGCTGTAGAATTCTATGTTACCCAGCATGAACTGTTCACATTCACAATTGATGACCCTGGATATGTGATGTAGTAATTGGTGTCATGTTTAATGAGTTTTGGGCATTGGTAATGAACACTGAAGAGATATAATTTCTCTCCAAAAATGCTGGTTAGCTGTCCATAAGATATAGGAGCAGAATTAAGCCATTTGGCCCATCATGGCTGACTCATTTCCCCCAGCCCCAATTTCCTGCCTTCCACCTGTATACCTTCATGGTCTGACTGATAGAGAATCTATCAACTTCTGCCTTAAATATACCCAATGTCTTGGCCTCCACAGATGCCTGTGGCAATAAATTCCATAGATTCACAACTCTCTGCTAAAGAAATTCCCCCTCATCTCCGTTCTAAATGGATGTCTCTCTATTCTGAGGTTGTGTCCCCGATCTTAGATTCCCCAACCATAGAAAACATCCTCTCCACATCCACTCTGTCGAGGTCTTTCAGTATTTGATAGGTTGTAATGAAGTCCCCCCCCCCATTCTTCTGAATTCCACTGAGCACCCCAGAGCTGTCAAGCACTCTTCATATGATAAGCCTTTCAGTCCCAAAATTATTTTCTTGATCTCCTTTGAACCTTCCAGAGATCCAAACAGCATTGGGACCAGAGGACTTTGAAAAGTTATTCGCAGGTCAGTGAATCTAGATTAAAAGGAGAGCTTCGCGGGTGTTGGGATATTCCAGGGGCCCAGTGTCTGGAACAGAGCACTGTGAATTAAATAAAATTACAGAAGGGGCAAGCGGGGTAGCCATTGTTGGGAGTAGGCCAGTGGTAGGAGCGTCAGGCTTTGACTCGAGGCTTCGACAAGAAGAGGCTGAGGCCAAAGAGACAGGTTAGAAGATTTAGTCTTGGTTGCCCATTGTACAGTGCAGGGAGGATGGCAGATATGGCATCCTCCTGTAGGATGTAGAAATTTATGGAACCTGATGGATTCCCTGATGACTACACCTGCGGGAAGTGCAGCCAACTCCAGCTCATGAAAGACTGCATTAAGGAGCTGGAGTTGGATGAACTGAGCATTATCCGGGAGGCAGAGCAATTGATAGATACAACTTTTGAGCAAGTGGTTACACTCAGAGTGCAGAATTCGGTGAGTAGATGGGTGAACACTGAGGGAGGTAAAGTGAGGAGGAAGTCAGTGCAGGATCCCCCTGTGACCTCTTAGCAACAGGTATACCCCCTTGGTTACTGCTGAGGGGGATGACCTATCTGGGCAAGGCAGCAGCAGCCAGGCCAATAGCACTGTGGTTGGCACTGAGCCTCAGAAGGGTAGGATGAAATCAGGTAGAGCAATAGTCATAGGGGACTCGAAGGTTAGCGGGACAGATAGGAGATTCTGCAGCAGCAAAAGAGGCACCAGGATAGTGCGTTGCTTTCTGGGTGCTAGGGTCCAGGATGCCTCTGAGTGGTTGCTGGATATTCTTGAAGGAATGGGTGAGCAGCCAGAGATCGTGGTACATGTTGGTACTAATGACATAGGCAGGAGAGGAGTAGAGGTTCTGTGTAGTAAGTTTAGTGAGTTAGGAAGGAGGCTGAAGAGCAGGATCTCCCAGGTGGTAATCTCCGGATTACTCCCAGTGCCACGAGCTAGTGAAACTCAGAACAGGAAGATAGTGCAGATGAATGAGTGGCTGAGGAGAGGGAGCAGGGTTCAAGTTTTTGGATCACGGGAACCTTTTCTGGGAAAGGGGTGACTTGTACAAGTGGGATGGGCTGTACCTGAACTGGAGGGGAACCAATATATGGGAGGAAGATTTGCTAATGTTATTGGGGAGATTTTAAACTAGATTTGCGGTGGGGTGGGGTGGGAACCGAAGTGAACAGGCAGAGGATGTGGCAGTTGGTGCACAGCTTGTAGGGAGTTTGTGAGGAAGGATAGGCAGGTGATGGAGCAAAGAAGCACTCAGCCAGATGGTTTAAGATGTGTTAATTTTAATGCAAAGAGTATCATGAGCAAGACGGATAAACTGAGAGCGTGGATCAATACGTGGAACTATGATGTTGTGGCCGTTACAGAGACTTTGATAACTTGGGGCAGGAATGGCTGGTGAGTGTAGCCGACCTCTAGATGTTTCTAAAAGGACAGGAAGGCAAAAGAGGTGGTGGAGTGGCACTGCTAATCAGGGATAGTATCATGGCTGCAGAAAAGGAGGAAGTCATGGAGGGATTGTCTGAGTCCTTGTGGAAACAGGAAGGGTGTAGGCAATGACTCTACTGGGTGTTATTTTATAGATCCCGCAATAGTAACAGAGACATCGAGGAGCAGGTAAGGAGGCAGCTTCTGGAACGGTGCAGTAGTAATAGGGTTGTTGTAATGTGTGATGTTAATTTCCCTAATATTGACTGGCATCTCCTTAGAACGAGGGATTTAGATGGGGTGGAGTTTGTTAGGTGTGTTCAGAAAGGTTTCCTAATTTCCCTAATATTGACTGGCATCTCCTTAGAGCAAGGGATTTACATAGGGTGGAGTTTGTTAGGTGTGTTCAGGAAGGTTTCCTGATGCAACATGTAGATAAGCCAACCAGAGGAGAGGCTGTACTAGATAGAATTAGATACAGTCAAGATTACTAGAGAGAAAGTGATTGGGAAGCTAAATGGACTAAGAATAGATAAGTCTGAACAGGATGAGGTGCACCCACGGGTTCTGAGGACGTGGCTTTGGAGATTGTGGAGGCATTGGAAATGATCTTCCAGGAATCAATAGACCCCTGGCATGGTTCCGGAGGACTGGAAGGTGGCAAATGTAGTCCCACTGTTTAAGAAAGGAGGGAGGCAGGCAAAAAGAAAATTACAGACCTATTAGTCTAACATCGGTAGTTGGAAAGTTATTGGAGTTAATCCTCAAGGACGAGGTTATGAAATACCTCGAGGTGCATGAAAAGATAGGCCCAAGCCAGCATGGTTTCATGAAGGGAAGATCCTGCCTCACCAACCTACTGGAATTTTTGAGGTAATCTCAAATAAGTTTGACAAGGGAGAGACTGTGGATGTTGTGTATTTGGATTTTCAAAAGGTTTTCGATAAGATGCCACATAACAGCCTGCTTAATAAGATGAGAGCCCATGGAATTACAGGAAAGATACTGGAATGGGTGGAACCTTGGCTGATCGGCAGAAAGTGAAGGGTAAGAATAAAAGGATCCTATTCTGATTGGTTGCCGGTTACTAGTGGTGTTCCACAGGGGTCGGTATTGGGGCCGCTTCTTTTTACAATGTGTGTGGATGATTTAGATAAAGGATTAAATGGTTTTGTGGCTAAGTTTGTGTATGACACCAAGATAGGTGGAGGAGCAAGAAGTGTTGAAGAAACAGAAAGGTTGCAGAGAGATTTGGTCAGTTTAGGAGAGTAGGCAAAGAAATGGCAGATGAGATACAATGTTGAGAAATGTACTGTTGTACATTTTGGAAGAAGAAATAATCGGGCATATTATTATTTAGATAGGGAGAAAATTCAAAAATCGGAAGTGCAAAGGAACTTGGGGGTCCTTGTGCAGGATACCCTAAAGGTTAACCACCAGGTTGGATCGGCAGTAAGGAAAGCGAATGGCATTCATTTCAAGAGAAATAGTGTATAAAAGTAAAGAGGTGTTGATGAGGCTCTAATGGGGCACTGGTGAGACCTCATTTGGAATACTGTGTACAGTTTTGGGCCCCCTATCTTAGAAGGGATGTACTGATGTTGGAGAGAGTTCGGAGAAGATTTACGAGGATGATTCCTGGAATGCAGGGGCTAACATATGAGGAGAGTTTGTTGGTTCTTAGACTGTACTCATTAGAGTATAGAAGAATGAGAGGGGATCTCATAGAAACATTTCGAATGTTGAAAGGGTTGGACAGAGTAGATGTGGAAAGGCTGTTTCCCTTGGTGGGTGAGTCCAGGACAAGAGGTCACAGTCTTAGAATTAGAGGGTACCCATTTAAAACAGATGAGGAGAAATTTTTTTAGCCAGAGGGTCGTAGATTTATGGAATTCGTTGCCACGTACAGCTGTGGCGGCCCGATCATTGAGGGTGTTTAAGGAGGAGATTAATAGGTATCTAATTAGTCAGTGTATCAAAGGATATAGGGAAAAAGCCAGAAATTGGAACTAGATGGGAGAATAGTTTAGCTCATGGTGGGGTGGTGGAGCAGACTTGATGGGCCGAATGGCCTGCTTCTGCTCCTTTGTCTTGTGATTTGGTATTGGGAAATGAACTTGGTCAGGTGTCAGATCTCTTGGTGGGAGAGCATTTTGGAGGTAATTATCATAACTCTTATCTCCTTTACCATAGCACTGGAGAGGGTTAGGAGCAGAAAATTTGGGAAAACATTTATTTGGGATAGGGTGAAATGTGATGCTATTAGGCAGGAACTTGGGAACATAAAGTGGGAGCAGATGTTCCACTGAGGCAGGGAAAGGATGGTAGGGTAAAAGAACCATGGTGTACAAAGGATGTAGAATATCTAGTTAAGAAGAAAAGAAAAGCTTCTGAAACGTTTAAGAAACTAGGTACTGTTAGAGCTCTAGAAAATTACAAGGGTGCCAGGAAGGAGCTCAAGAATGAAATTAGGAGAGCTAGAAGGGGCCATGAGAAGGCCTTGGCGAGCAGGATTAAGGAAAACCCAAAAGCATTCTACCAGTATCTGAAGAGCAAAAGAATGAGCCATGTGAAGATAAGACCAATCAGGAGTGAGAGTGGAAACATGTGTATGGAGTCGGAGGAGGTAGCAGAGGTACCTAATAAATATTTTGCTTAAGTATTGACCAGTGAATAGGACCTTGACAATTGTGCGGATGACTTACAGCGGACTGAAACGCTTTAGTGTATAGACATTTAGAAAGAGGATGTGCTGGAGCTTTTGAAAGGTATTAAGTTAGGTAGGTCACTGGGACCGGACAAGCTATACCCCAGGCTACTGTGGGAAGTGAGAAGGGAAGATTGCTGAGCCTCTGGCAAAGATCTTTGTATCATCAATAGGGACGGGAGAAATACCAGAGGATTGGAAGGTTGCAAACGTTGTTTCCTTGTTCAAGAAAGGGTGAAGAGATAACTCAGAAAATTATAGACCAGTGAGTCTTTCTTTAGTGGTGGGAAAGTTGTTGGAGAGGATCCTGAGAGGCAGGATTTATGAGCATTTGGAGAGACATAATCTGATTAGGGATAGTCAGCATGACTTTGTCAAGGGCAGGTCATGTCTTACAAACTGTTTGAATTCCTTGAGGATGTAACAAAACACATTGATGGAGGTAGAGCACTGGATGTAGTGTATACAGATTTCAATAAGGCATTTGATGAGGTTTCCCCATGCTAGGCTCATTCAGAAAATAATGAGGCATGATGTACAAGGAGTCCTTGCTTTGTGGATGCAGAATTGGCTTGCCCACAGAAGACAAAGGATGGTTGTGGATGGTTTGTATTCTGCATGGAGGACGGTGACCAGTGGTGTTCCGCAGGGATCTGTACTGGGACCCCTTCTCTTTGTGATTTTTATAAATGACTTGGATGAGGAATTAGAAGGGTGGGTTGGTAAGTTTGCTGATGACACAAAAGTTGATGATGTAGGTAGTCTGGAGGGTTGTCAGTGGCTACAGCGGGACATCAATAGGATGCAGAAATGGGCTGAGAAGTGGCATATGGAGTTCAACCCATTTAAGTATGAAGTGGTTCATTTTGGTAGGTCAAATTTGAAGACAGAATATAATATTAATGGTAAGACTCTTGGCAGTGTGAAGGATCAGTGAGATTTTGGGGTCCATATCCATAGGACACTCAAAAGCTGCTGTGCAGGTTGACGGTGTTGTTAAGAAGGCGTATGGTGTGTTGGCCTTCATCAACTGTGGGATTAAGTTTAAGAGGCGTGAGGTAGTATTACAGCTATATAAGAACTTAGTTTGTCCGCACTTGTGTTCAGTTCTGGTCACCTCATTACAGGAAGGATGTGGATACCATAGAGAGAGTGTAGAGGAGAGTTATAAGGATGTTGCCTGGATTGGAGAGCATGCCTTATGCGAACAGGTTGAGTGGACTTGGCCTTTTCTTCTTGGAGCAACGGAGGATGAGAGGTGACCTGATAGAGGAGCACAAGATGATGAGAGGCATTGGTCGTGTGGATAGTCAGAGACTTTTTCCCAGGGCTGAAGTGGTTAACATGAGGGGTCATAGTTTTAAGGTGCTTGGAAGTAGGTACAAGGGGGATGTCAGAGATAAGTTTTTCCACACAGAGGTGGGTGCCGGTGAAAGTGGAAGAGGCAGATACAGTAGGGTCTTTTAAGAGACCCTTAGGTATATGGAACTTAGAAAAATAGAGGGCTATGCGGTAGGGAGGTTCTAGGCAGCTTCTAGAGTAGGTTACATGGTCGGCATAACATTGTGGGCCAAAGAGCCGTATTGTGCTGTAGATTTCTGTGTTTCCAGGTTACATGCATATCCTTCCTTAGATAAGGGGCTCAAAACTGCTCACAATACTCCATGAGACCTCTCCAGTGCCTTTTAAAGCCTCAACATTACATTTTTGCTTTTATATTCTAGTCCTCTCAAAGTGAATGCTAACATTGCATTTGCGTTCCTCACTACCAACTCAACCTGCAGATTAACCTTGAGGGAATCTTACACGAGGACTTCTTTGCTCCACAGATTTTTGAATTTTCTTTCCATTTAGAGAATAGTCTGCACTTTTATTTCTTCTCCCAAAGTGCATAACCATTCACTTTCTGACACTGTACTCCATCTGTCTCTTCTTTGCCCATTCTCCTAATCTAAGTCCTTTTGTAGCCTCTTCTTCCTCAAAACTACCTGCCCCTCCATCTATCTTTGTATCATCCACAAACATTACAAAAAAGCAATCAATTCCATCATCCAAATCATTGACATTTCACGTAGAAATAAATGGTCCCAACAAATACTCCTGTGGAACACAATTCGTCACTGGCAGCCAACAAGAAAAGGCTCCCATTATTCCCGCTCTTTGCCTCCTGCCAATCAGAATGCTCTATCCATGCTAGTATCTTTCCTGAAAAACCATGGGCTTTGAACTTGATAAACAGCCTCATGTGGTATCTTGTCAAAGGCCTTCTGAAAATTCAAGTACACGACATCTACCAATTCTCCTTTCTCTACCCTGCTTGTTATTTCCTCAAAGAATTCTAACAGATTAGCCAGGCAAGATTTTCCTTTTGCCTAGTTTATCATGTGTGTCCAAATACCCCAGAACTACATCCTTAACAATAAACTCCAACAACTTCCCAACCACTGAGGTCAGACTAACTGGCCTATAATTTCCTTTTTCCACCTCTCTGCCTTCTTGAAGAGTGGAATGACATTTGCAAATTACCAGTCCCCTGGAGCAATGCCAGAATACATTGATTCTTGAAAGATCATTATCAATGTCTCCACAACCACTTCAGCCATCTTTCACAACACTAGGGTGTAGACCATCTGACTTATCTACCTTCAGACTTTTCAGTTTCCCAAATGCCTTCTCCCTAGTAATGGCAACTTCACATACTTCTGCCCTGACACACTGGAACATCCAGCTTCCATTTCCCATTCCTGTTCTGATATGTCCACTTCACAATCCCATTCCAATATGTCCATCATGACTTTCTCCACTGTTGTGATGTCTATCTGTTCCTCATTTGTGACCTTTTTAGTTGCCTTCTGTTGATTTTTTTTAAAAGCATCCCAATCCTCTAACTTGCCACTAATTTTTGCTAAGTTACATGTAATTTTTTTTTAAGAAACATAGAAGACCAATGCACAATACAGGCCCTTCAGCCCACAAAGTTGTGCTGAACATGTCCCTACCTTAGAAATTACTGGGCTTATCTATAGCCCTCTATTTTTCTAAGCTCCATGTACCTATCCCAAAGTCTCTTAAAAGACCCTATCGTATCCGCCTCTACCACTTTTGCCGGCAGCCCATTCCACGCACTCACACTCTCTGAGTAAAAAAAACTTATCCATGACACCTCCTCTGTATCTGCTCCCCAGCACCTTAAACCTGTGTCCTCTTGTGGCAACCATTTCAGCCCTGGGAAAAAACCTCTGACTGTCCATATGATCAATGCCTCTCATCATCTTATACACCTCTGTCAGGTCACCTCTCATCCTTTATCGCTCCAAGGAGAAAAGGCTGGGTTCACTCAACCTAATCCTCATAAGGCATGCTCCTCAATCCAGGCAACATCCTTGTAAATCTCCTCTGCACCCTTTCTATGGCTTCCACATCCTTCCTGTAGCGAGGCGGCCAGAACTGAGCACAGTACTCCAAGTGGGGTCTGACCAGGGTCCTATATAACTGCAACATTACCTATTGGCTCCTAAATTCAATTCCACGATTGATGAAGGCGAATACATCGTATGCTTTCTTAACCACGAAGTCAACCTGAACAGCTGCTTTGAGCATCCTATGGACTCGGACCCCAAGATCCCTCTGATCCTCCACACTGTCAAGAGCTTTACCATTAATACTAGATTCTGCCATCATATTTGACCTCCCAAAATGAACCACCTCACACTTATCTGGATTGAACTCTATCTGCCACTTCTCAGCCCAGATTTGCATCCTATCAATGTCCTGCTGTAACCTCTGACAGCCCTCCACACTATCCACAACACCTCCAACCTTTGTGTCATCAGCAAACTTACTAACCCATCCCTTCACTTCCTCATCCAGGTCATTTATAAAAATCACGAAGAGTAAGGGTCCCAGAACAGATCCCTGAGGCAAACCACTGGTGACCGACCTCCATGCAGAATATGACCCGTCTACAACCACTCTTTGCCTTCTGTGGGCAAGCCAGTTCTGGATCCACAAAGCAATGTCCCCTTGGATCCCATGCCTCCTTACTTTCTCAATAAGCCATGCATGGGGTACTTTATCAAATGCCTTGCTGAAATCCATATACACTATATCTACTGCTCTTCCTTCATCAATGTGTTCAGTCACATCCTCAAAAATTTCAATCAGGCTCGTAAGGCACGGCCTGCCCTTGACAAAGCCATGCTGACTATTCCTAATCATATTATGCCTCTCCAAATGTTCATAAATCCTGCTTCTCATGATCTTCTCCATCAACTTACCAACCACTGAAGTAAGACTCACTGGTCTATATTATTTTTATATTGGCATTGATTTGACTTCCTTCATCAGCCATGGTTGCGTCATCCTGCCTTTAGAATATTACTACTACTTTGGGATGTATCTATCCTGCACCTTCTGAATTGATCCCAGAAATTTCAGCCTTTGCCACTCTGCTATCATCCCTGCTTAGTGTTCCCTTCCAATCAATTTAGACCAGCTCCTCTCTCATACCCCTGTAATTCCCTTTACTCCACTGTAATACTGATACATCTGACTACCTTCTCCTTCTCAAATTGCAGGGTGAATTCGATCTTATTATGATCACTGCAACTCCCCTAAGGGTTCCTTTACCTTAAGCTCTCAAATCAATTCTGGCTCATTGCAAAACTCCTAATCCAAAATTACCTTTCTCCTAGTGGGCTTGACCACCTCGTAGGCATTCTATAAATTCCCCCTCTTGGAATACTGAACCAACAAAATTATCTGCATTTACCTGCATATTGAAATTCCCCATGACTATTGAAGGATTACCCTTTTGACATGCAGTTTCCAAAGTAGTATACTTAATGTTGAGAGGAACAGAGTTGCCCATTTCCCTTCCTTTTCCTGATAGTCACCCAGTTACCTGTCTCCTGAAACCTCTGGGTGACTACTTCACCTGAGCTCCTAGCTATCACTTTCTCGGTCTCCCATATGAGCCAAAGATCATCGAGCTGCAGCACCAGTTCCTTAAAATGTTCTCTGAGGAGCTGAAGCTCGATGCACCTGGCGGTCTCCCAGAATCCCAGCATCTCATACAGAACAAAACAACTCCAGGAGCCATTCTCACTGCACTAACTGCACTGTAACAGACAAGGAATAAAGAAGAAGAAATGTGCCAGCTATTTACAGTGGTGCTAGAAAGTTTGTGAACCTTGTAGAATTTTCTCTATTTCTACACAAGTATGACCTAAAGTGTGATCAGATCTTCACGTAAGTCCTAAAACTAGATAAAGAGAACACAATTAAAAACATAACACAAAATTATACTTGTTCATTTATTGAGGAAAAATGATTCAATATTGCATGTATTTGTTGGAAGAAGTACGTGAACCTCTGGGGTAATGCCTTCTACAAAAATAGCAGGACCTTAGAAGAAGAATTGTAGAGATGCATGAAGGTGGAAAAGGCTACAAAAGCATTTCTAAAAATCTGAGTGTTCATCAGTCCACAGTAAGAGATATTGTCTACAAATGGAGGAAACTCAGTAATGTTGCTATTCTCCAAAGAGTGGGCATCCTGCAAAAATCACACTAAGAGCACAATGTACAATGGTGAAGGAGGTGAAAAAGAACTCAAGAGTAATAGCAAAAGGCCTGCAGAAATCTCTAGAACTTGCTAAAGTCTCTGTTCATGTGTCCACGATATATACTCACCAATATCAAAACCTCATCCCAACTATGAAGCATGGTGGAAGGAGCATCGTGGTTTGGGACTACTTTGCTGCCTCAGTGCCTGGACAGCTTGCAATCGTTGAGAGGACAATGAATTGAAAATTGTATCAAGACATTTTACAGGAGAATGTGTTTTAGAATGGCTGGAGTCAGAGTCCTGACCTTAATACTATAGAAATGTTGTGGAAGGACCTGAAGCAAGGAGTTCATGGAAGGAAGCCCACCACCATCTCAGAGTTGAGGCAGTTTTGCAAGGAACAATAGCCTAAAATTCCTCTAAGCAGATGTGCAGGACTGATCAACAGTTACTGGAAACGTTTGGTTGAAGTTATTGCTGTACAAGGGAGTCATACCAGTTACTGAAAGCAAAAGTTCACATACTTTTCCCAACAAATACATTTAATGTTGGATCATTTTTCTCAATAAATAAATGAACAAGTATGATGTTAGTGTGTTATTTAATTGGGTTCTCTTTATCTAGTTTTAGGACTTGCATGAAGATCTGATCACACTTTAGATCATATTTATGCAGAAATAAAGAAAATTCTACAGGGTTCACAAACTTTCTAGTACCATTGTACTTCACCTAAACCTGATCTCCTGAAAGCATTCCAACATTGGCCCACTCTCACAATGGCTGCTCTGCTTGCCCATCTTACTTTTATGCATCCTTTCTAATGAATCCTGTTCACTGATTGGGTGCGATCCAACTCCAAAAACTGCTGCAAAGTGCTGTCTTTTTTAAACCAACCACGAAGCTGAATGAAATTATTGCTTCTTCTCGAAATCCCACTCACTAGGTGCCATCCAACTGTCAAGACAGTTTCATCAAATGATAGGTCATGTGGGTTCTTAAGCAGAATGAAGTTGAAATAATGATCATGTTTAGCAGTACCCAATTTTCAGAGCAAAGCATGTCTTCCTTTACTGGTGAACTTGACCTGGGATATATCTTCATAACATTTAAACCATGATTCAAATGTAACTCTTGAAGCAGCATCAAAGTGGAAATTGGTATTAGGTGCATCAACTGATTCGCTTGAGTTCTGTTCACTGTTTGACACTGACATCTTGGACTCGCTAATAACCTACTGGTCAAGGTTACAACTAACTTCAGCTGGAGCATCTCAAATTGAGCTTACTGCTGTTGTAGAATTGCGCAGAAGTTTTCTGCTGAAATTGCCATGTCGATATAATACAGCACCTTGTTGCCAAGCCATGTTCGTTTACCTATAACTGCTGATGAGACCCAAAGCTAGGAGATAGGTCAAAGCTGGAACTCGGAATATTCCTTTATTCAGTAAAACCATGCAACTACAAATTTCAAACTCAAAACTCAACTGTACCTCCCAAAGCGCAACTATTTCAATGGTTTACCCATCCAATATTCAAGATGTTGATTGGAACAGTGATCAATTAGTGAAGGACAGTCTTTGGTTGTTTCAGCTCACTCTTAACAGGCTGCTTATAAAACTCCTAAAGATGCCTTTTCTGAATTTCACTCACTGCAATCTGCAATTTCCCTTTAAGCACTGTACTTTTGAACTATCTTAATGAACTAGAAATTACACGATCTTCTGAAGGACTCGCCAGGTTTAACTCTCAAGCATGCAGGTCCTTTATAAATGGATGAAGGTACATCGCCATTGCTGGAAGAAGGGGAGGAGAGGAAGGCTCCAGGCCAGTCTAAGACATTGAGGACTGAAACTCCTTCTACCAAGCATTTTGTTAGCTGGAAAACAAAACTCAGAGGGAAATAAGGAATTGCTGCATTCTGTGTTTCATAGGGACATGACTCACTCCAAGCATGCTGGATTCAGTGATCAGACCTAAGGGCTTGCCAATGCACAGGATGGACCAAACTGCTGATTCGGAGAACACAAAATGTGGGTGTCTTTGTTTCATGATAAACTCTCTGGTGCTCGGAGGCAGTGGTCTTGGAACATTGAACAATTAAGTTCCAACCATTCCACTTACCAAGAGAGTTCTTCTCTGTGATCCTGACCGTAGTTTACGTACCACCAAAAGCAAGCATTGACTAGGCACTCAAGATATTGAATGCCGCCATCACCAAACTGACCACCCCAACACACTTCAAATGTGGAGTACTTTGTCAAATGGTGCAAACTGACTCATCTCCAGCTCAACATCAGAAAGGCAATGGAGATGGCGATAAACTTTAGGAAGACAAATCCTGCATTTCTCCCTGTTACAATTAATGGTGAGAACGTGGATGTGGTGAGGACCTATAAGTACCTGGGGGTGCACCTGGATGACAGACTTGAATGGAGGACCAACACAGAGGCAGTGTACAAAAAGGGCCAGAGTCACCTCTATTTCCTCAGGAAACTGAGGTCCTTTGGAGTATGCAGGCCTCTCCTTCACATATTCTACCAGTCTGTTGTTGCCAGTACAATCTTCTATGCGGTGGTGTGCTGGGGCAATGGCATCAACACGGGTGATGCCAACAGGTTCAATGGACTGATTAGAAAGGCTGGCTCTGTTATAGGAGTCAAACTGGACACACTAGAGGCTTTGGTAGAACAAAGGACCTGACGGAAAATCCTGGCAATTCTAGGCAATGTTTCTCGCCCTCTTCATGCCACCTTGGCTAAACAGAGGAGCACTTTTAATAATAGACTAAGACAATTGTGCTGCTCCAAAGAGCGCTATATGAGGTCATTCTTACCCTTGGCCATTAGGCTCTAAAATGAGTCAACCTTGACCCCCTCCTGTTAGACTGTGGTTTTTATTCTTTCTTATTTCTCTTCTAATAATTGTATATCTGTGAACTTGTAATGCTACTGTGACACTGTAATTTCCTTGGGGACCAATAAAGTATCTATCTAGCAATCATAGTCAGGGATTCTATTCATGCTTATTTTAAGAAATCTTAGGCCAATTATCATCAGCGTATAACCTGTAGAACCAGGTGTCCTACTTGACCACTGCTATACTGAGATTAGGAATGCTTACTGTTACTTGCCTAGACTGTATTTTGGGAAATCTGATCACTTGGCTATCCTTCTGCCTGCATACAGACAGGCTAAAGAAGAAGGCTCCAGAGGTGAGGGCAACTGAAAGGTATTGTAGGAGGCAGAGGAGCAGCAACAGGATTGTTTCATGTTTGTGGACTAGGCTGTGTTCAAGGATGCATCAGAGGATCTGAATGAGAATACCATGGCTGTCAGACTTTATCAAAACAGTTGTGGATGAATGTGTCCCCACAAAATCTTTCAGTCTTCCCCATCAGAAGCCCTGGATAAACTGCAGGAGGCCAGATCGGTGGCATTCAGGCTGGCAACCAAGAAAGATATGAAGTCCAGGTACGTTCTCCAGAAAGCCATTTCATGTGCAAAGTGGCAATTCCAGACCAATCTTGAGTCACTGGGGGATGCTCAACAGCTGTGGTAGAGCTTGAATGTTATTACCTCTTACAAAGTGAAAACAAGAGGCATTGGTGACAATAAGGCTCCACTCTCAGGTGAGCTCAATGTCTTCCATGTTTGCTTTGACAGTCAAAATGTGGAGGAACTTTCATGAACTCCCACAGCTCCTGACGACCCTGTGATTTCAGTCTCTGAGACTGATATGAGAGCGTACTTCGGGAGGCTGAACCCACAGAAAGCATCTGGCCCAGGTGGGACACCTGGCTGACTGCTTAAGACCTGTGCTGATCAACTGGCTGGAGTGTTCGCAGCTCTTTTAACCTTATGCTTTAGCAGTTTCACGTACCCAACAGCTTCAAGCAGACTTCAGTTAAGAAGATGCTTCAGAAGAGAGTAGTAATCTGTCTTAATGACTATCATCCAGTAACACTTACATCCACAGTGATGAAATACTTTAAGAGGTTAACTTCTGCCTGAGAAGAGGCTTGAATCCACTCCAATTAGCCTATTGGCACTACATGTCCACAGCACATGCAATTTCATTGGCTCTTTACTCAATTCTAGAACATCTGGACAGCAAACATGCATACATCAGGATGCTCTTTATCAACTACAGATCAGCATTCAATACTATCATCCCCTCATAACTAATCAATAAGCTTCAAGACTTTGGTCTGCATACCTCATCGTGCAATTAAATCCTCAATTTCCTCACTTGTAGACTCTAGGCAGTTCGGGCTGGTAACATCTCCACAATCACCACAATGTGCTTAGCCCCCTGCTCTATTCACTTTATACTTATGACTGTGAGGCTTAGCACATCTCCAGTGCTATATTTACAGTGTTTGCTGATGACACCATTGTCATTGGTCGAATCAAAGGAGGTGACAAATCAGCATAAAGGTGGGAGATTGAAAATCAGGCTCAGTGGTGCCGTAACATCAACTTCTCACTCAATATCAGCTATACCAGGGAGCTGATTATTGATTTCAGGTAAAGGAAAGTCAGTCCTTGTCGGGGAATCAGAGGTGCAGAGGGTCAACAACTTTAAACTCAATGTTATCATCTGAAAGGATTTGTCCTGGCGTATAATTATGAAGAAAGCACAGCAGTGCCCTTACTTCCTTTGAAATTTGTGAAGATTGGGCATGTAATCTAAAATGCAGAAAAACATCTCTGGATATGTGGTGGCAAGTTTATTGACTGGTTGCATCACAGCCTGGTATGGAAACACCAATGCCCTTGAATGGAAAATCATATTAAAAAGTAGTGGATACACTCCAGTCCATCATACGTAAAGCCCTTTCCACCATTGAGCACATCTACATGAAGTGCTGTTGCAGCTAAGAAGCATCATCATCATCAAGGACCCCTACTGCTCAGGCCATGCTCTCTTCTCACTGCTGCCACCAGGAAGAAGGTACAGAAGCCTCAGGATCCATACCACCAAGTTCAGGAACCATTATTACAACTCAACCATCAGGCACTTGGACCAGAGTGGATTACAGTACTTCACTCACCCCATCACTGAACTGTTCCCACGACTTATGGGCTCATTTTTAAGGGCTCATCATCTCATGTTCTCAAAATTTATTGCTTATTTTAAAATTATTTTTACTATTTTTTTTCTTTTTTGCACAGCTGGTTGTCCTTTGTACATTGGTTGTTTGTCCATCCTGTTTGGTGGGGTCTTTCATTGACTCTATTGAGTTTCTTGGACTTACTGTGTCTGCCCATAAGAAAACAAATCTCAGGGTTGTATATGGTGATATGTATGTGTTTTGATAATAAATTTACTTTGGACTTGATTAACCTTGTATTCTGCCTATAAATTCGACCTTCCAAAGTGTATCACATCACTCTCTTCTGGTTGAACTCCATTTGCCATTTCTCAGCCCAGCTCTTCAGTTTGCTAATATTCTATTGTAACCTACACCAACTTTCTACATAACCTACAACTCCTCCAACCTTTGTGTCATCTGCAAACTTACTAACCTACATTTCCACCTCCTCGTCCAAGTCATATAGAAAACGTCAGAGCACAGTGCCCAGAACAGATCACTATGGAACATCATTAGTCACCGACCTCCAGGCAGAATCTGCTCCATCTACAACCACCCTCAGCCTTCTATGGGCAAGCCAATTTTGTATCCACGCAGCCAAGTTTCCCTGGATCCCATACCTCCTGACTTTCTGAATGAACCTACTGTGGGAACCTTTATCAAGTGCCTTACTAAAATCCATGTATATCACATCCACTATTTTGCCTTCCTCAATGTGCTTTATCACATCCTCAAAGAGTTCAGACAGGCTCCTGAGGCATGACCTCCCCCTCACAAAATCATGCTGACTTTCCTGAATCAGACCATGCGTGTAAATCCTGTCTGCAACAACCTACCCACCACTGATGTAAAATTCACTGGTCTATAATTCCCAGTGTTATCCTTACTCTTTTTTTTGTACAAAGGATTAGCATTGGTCTCCCTCCAATCATCTGGTACTACTCCTGTAGCCGGTGAGGATGCAAAGATTATTGCTAATGGCCACCCCAGTCTCTTCCCTTGCTTGCTGTAGTAACCTGGGATATTTCCCATCTGACCCTGGAGACTTCTGTTTCCTAATGTTTTTCAAATGTTCCAGCACATGCCGTTTCTTGAAGTCATGTTCTATCAGCCTGCTTTACGCTGTCCTCACAAATGTCAAGGTCCCTCTCACTGGTGAATACTGAAGCAAAGTGTTCATTCAGGACTTCCCCTACCTCCTCTGACTCCAGGCACATTTTCTCTTCTATCCCTGATCAGTCCTATCCTCACTCTAGTCATCCTCCTGTTCTTCATATGTGTAGAACACCTGGGCTCCCTCTTCCTGCCCTGCAATAGGCAATTCTGATCTTTCTGCCCTTTCATTGGCTCACTGTTCTCAATTCCTTACAGAAATTTCCCCATACACTTCCACTTTAGTTCAGTCTGGGGATGAGTGAACAGCTTCACTGAGCAAAGGGTTGAATGTGGATACTGAGTGCTTTGATTTGGCAAATTGCTGCAGTGTAGGCAGTGAAGCTGGGGGAAAGGAGTCAAACCCACAAATATACAGTATACTCATAATGAAGACATATTCCCAAATGAGGAAATCTTTAACCTACTAGCATTATCCTTGGGGTGTGAGAGAAACAGTGGAGTAGTCCTTCAAAGTGAGAGTAATTTGTTGTACAAGTGGCCTACTTCTGCTCCAGAGTTATAATATAAAATATAGAAGTTTTGATGTTAATGAGGTAAAGGCAACAGGATGGAAAACGCAACTGAGACCAAGATTAAATCAGCCATGTTCTTCCTGAAGCACAGACTCCAGGGGGCAAAAGGCTCACACGCACAGGAAGTTTTCATTTTACATTCTGAGTGTCATCAACAAGCCCTGTCACTGCCATTCTAGGTAGTATTTGGTACTTCCTTAAATTTCATGAACTCAAGTTTCATGGTAAGTGTGTGGAATGCACTACTGAGGGTGGTGGTGGAGGCAGATACATTCAGGATGTTAAAGAGACCCTTAGATATGGATGAAAAAAAGTGGATTGCTATGTAGAGGGAAGGATTAAATTGATCGTTGTAGGTTAAAAGGTTGTCACAATTTTGTAGGCTGAAGGGCCTGTACTGTACTATGTCCTATTTGCCATATACTACCTTAATTTCATTTTCTTGCAGGCATTTACAGGAAAATAAAGAAATACCATATAACTTATGAAAAACTATACATAAAGACTGACAATATGCGAAAGAAGGCAAACTGCAAGAAATACTTAAATAATATTGAAAACATGAACTGCAGTGTCCTTGTGAGTCTGTAGGTTGTGGAATCAGTTCAGAGTTGTGCTGAAAGAAGTTATCCATGCCATTTCAGGAGCTTGATGCTTATTGGGTAATAACTGTTCCTGAACCTGGTGGTGTGGCATCTCAGGCTGCTGTGCCTCTGATTTGATGGAATTAGTGAGAAGAGAGCATAGCCTGGGTGGGTATGGATGCTGCTTTCTTGACTTGTCTCAATGCAGACATTGAGATGATAGTGGACTTTAGAAAGGTGCAGGCTGACCATAAACACCATGTTGAGTTAGGAGCATCAAGTTTCTGGGTGTGCACATAGCAGATGTTCTCTCCAGGTCACTCAACACCACCTCTTTGGTTAAGAAAGCAGTGTCTCCACTTCCTGAGGTGATTGAGATGAGCTCGGCTCACTCCCTCTCCCATTCTAACAAAGTTTTACAGGAGCACCTTGAGAGTATCCTGACCAGCTACATCACTGTCTGATATGGAATTACAAGGCACTTGACTGCAAGTCCCTACAAAGGATTGGAAGAACCCATGGGATCTCTTTTCCACCCATCAGAGATATTTATGCAAAGTACTGTGTATGCAGAGCCCTTAGTATCGTCAATGATCCCTCACATCTGTTCAACCATCTCTAACCCCCTACTATCAGGCAAGAGGTACCATAGCATTAGCACATGGACTGTTAAGATAGGAACACACATCAAAGTTGCTGGTGAACGCAGCAGGCCAGACAGCATCTCTAGGAAGAGGCACAGATGACGTTTCGGGCCGAGACCCTTCGTCAGGACTAACGAAGGGTCCTGACGAAGGGTCTCGGCCCGAAACGTCGACTGTACCTCTTCCTGGAGATGCTGCCTGGCCTGCTGCGTTCACCAGCAACTTTGATGTGTGTTGCTTGAATTTCCAGCATCTGCAGAATTCCTCGTGTATATGCTGTTAAGATAGGAAACAGCTTTCCCCTCAGGCCATGATATCATCCAGGTCTTATTACGTATGAAGCGGCAGCAACATTACATTGTTTATTTTTTTAGCTTGTGTACCTTATTATTTGTTAATTTATTTGTGGTAGTATTACTTGTGTGTTTATGTACTATGTTGTGCACCCTGCTCAAGAGGAGTGTTGTTTCATTTGGAGTATAGTTCAAGGACGATAAATTTGATTTTGAACTTGTGGCAGCACCCCTTCTGAATGTGCTCAGTGATGGTAAGGGCCTTGCCTTTGATTTACTGGGCTTGTATCTACCACTGTCTATAGACTTCTTCATCCCTGGTCATTAGTGTTTCCATTCCAGGCCATGATGCAACCTGTTACTCTCCACTGCGCATCTGTATAATTTTGTCAAAGTTTTAGGTGACATGCCAGATCAACGCCAACTTCTAAGGAAGTAGAGGTGCTGTCATTACTACTTTGTAGTTACATGCTCCACCCCCTTCCTTTTCTCCCCCTTAATTTCATTTTTTCTTTTGGACACTTACCCTGTGCTTCTGTAAAAAGTCCACAAACAAGTTGTCAGAGGTGTAGGAGTGAATATTTATGTTTGTGCTTTGTGATTACTAATATTGAGAGTTACAATGCTTTTGGCCGTCCCTCTGTGTCTCCTGTATACCAATATCATCTGATAGGAATTAAATCTTGAAAACTGGAGCAACTTGCTTGAGAAGTATTTAACCATTGGTATTTGGTGGAAACTGTATAACTAACATTTTAAGGTTTGGGTATTTGCCCTTGTGATTCTGCACGGGAGGAATCCTTAACTAGAACTTACATAGAACTCAGAGCAGACCAAAGTTACCCAGGAGCACACCAAAGAAAGGAAATCAGTAACCTGGTAACCTTAATTTGAAAACAAGATTCTGGAAACATCACCTGTGGAGTAAAATTCTTAGTTAACTTCTCAGATCAGATCTGCTAATGAGAAAAGCTAAATTAAGTTGCAGAGCATGGGGTGGGGAGGAGTTGGATAAGACATGGAGTATATAGACTGGGGCTAGGGTTGCCACAGAGCTACACTGCTTACAGGCCATGTGGTTAAGATTTGTTTGCTTTATCATGCTATGCTTGCAATTGCTTCTAATGCCAACATTTATAACAAAATGTGTTGTAATGGAGTGGGTGGGGGAATGAGGATGTTTCCTGAGCTGGCATAGCTCTGATGGGCCAAATGTCGATTCCTGTGTCACAAAGGTGATTTTCACACAGATTTCTTCATCCCAGTGTAAAGTGTTCAGAGTTTTGATGTACTCTAGAATGCACAGGTATATCTGCCCTAACAACCTAAAAATTAAGAGTCTGCTCTACCGTTAATCAGGATCATGCTGATCTTCTGTATCAATATCATTTTCCTTTCTCAGTAGGCCTTTGATCCCCGCAGCATTTTATAATAAGACCATAGGACATAGGAGCAGAGTTGGGCCATTTGGCTCATTGAGTCTGCTCCACCATATTCCATCATGACTGATCCCCTCCTCCGCCCCACTCCCCGGCCTTCTCCCCATAATCTCTGATGCTATGTCCAGTCAAGAAGTTATCTTATCTCTGCCTTAAATACACCCAGTGACTTGGCCTCCACAGCTGCCTGGGGTAATGAATTCCACAAATACACCACCCTCTGGCTAAAGAAATTTCTCTGCACCTCTGTTTTAAATGGACACCCTGTATCCTGAGGCTGTGTCCTCTTGTCCTAGACTCTCCCACCATTGGAAACATCCTTTGCACATCTACTCTGTCTAGGCCATTCAACATTTGAAAGGTTTCAATGAGGTCCCCCCTTATCCTTCTAAATTCCAGTGAGTGCAGACCCAGAGCTATCAAATGTTCCTTGTATGATAACCCTTTTTATTCCCTTGTGAGCCTCCTCTGAACCCTCTCCAATGCCAGCACATCTTTTCTAAGATTAGGGGCCCAAAACTGTTCACAATACTCAAGGTGAGGCCTCAACAGTGCCTTATTAAGCCTCACCAGTGCCTCATTAAGCCTCAGCATCACATCCCTGCTCTTGTATTCTAGACCTCTTGAAATGAATGCTAACATTGCATTTGTCTTCCTCACCACTGACTCTATATGCAAGTTAACCTTTAGGGTGTGCTGCACAAGGACTCCCAAGTCCCCTTGCATCACAGAGTTTTGGATTTTCTCCCCATTTAGAAAATAGTCTGCACATTTATTTGTACTACCAAAATGCATGTTGATGTATTTTCCAACATTGTATTTCAAGATGATAAGAGGAATAGATAGGGTGGATATCCAGCGCCTCTTCCCCAGGGCACCACTGCTCAATACAAGAGGACATGGCTTTAAGGTAAGGGGTGGGAAGTTCAAGGGGGATATTAGAGGAAGTTTTTTTACTCAGAGAGTGGTTGGTGCGTGGAATGCACTGCCTGAGTCAGTGGTGGAGGCAGATACACTAGTGAAGTTTAAGAGACTACTAGACAGGTATATGGAGGAATCTAAGGTGGGGGCTTATATGGGAGGCAGGGTTTGAGGGTCGACACAACATTGTGGGCCGAAGGGCCTGTACTGTGCTGTACTATTTTATGTTCTATGTTCTATTTGCCTCTCTCTTGCCCAATCTGTTTAAATCCTTCTGCAGCCTTCCTGTTTCCTCAACACTACCTGCCCCTCCACCAATCTCATCCGAAAACTTGGCAACAAAGCCATCTATTCCATCATCTAACTTATTGATATACAGCATAAAAGGAAGTGGTCCCAACACCACCCCTTTCAAACAGAAAAGGATCCTTTTATTCCCATTCCTGCCTCTTGCCAATCAGCCAATGCTCTAACCATGCCAGTAACTTTCCTATAATACCATGGGCTCTGCACCTTGGTAAGCAGCCTTATGCATGGCACCTTGTTAAAGGCCTACTGCATATCTTTATCTATGCTATGTATAATCTTCTCAAAGAATTCCAACAAAGTTCATCTGGCAAAGTTTTCCTTTAAGGAAACCATGCTGACTTTGTCCAATCTTGTCCTGTGTCACCAAGTACGCCATAACCACCTCCTTAACAATTGACTCCAGTATCTTCCTAACCACTGAGGTCAGGGTAACTGGTCTATTTTCTTTTCTGCTGCCTTCCTCCATTCTTTAAAAGAGCGGAGTGACATTTGCAATTTTCCAGTCCTCTGGCACCATGCCAGAGTCCAATGATCTTTGAAAGATCATTACTAGTGCTCCCACAGTCCCTACCGCTACCTCTTTCAGAACCCCAGGCTGCAGTTCACCTGGTCTGGGTGACTTACATACCCTTGGGTCTTACAGCTTTTTGAGCACCTTCACCCTTGTAATAGTAATGGCACACACTTCTCTTCCCTCACACCCTTCAGCATCTGGCACACTGCTAGTGTCTTCCACAGTGAAGACTGATGCAAAATACTCATTTAGTTCATATGCCATCTCCTTGTCCCCCGTTATTATTTCTCTGGCTTCATTTTCTAGTGGTCCTGTATCCACTCTGATCTCTTTTTTTTATGTACTTGAAAAAAGCTTTTACTATCCACTTTGATATTGCTTGCTAGTTTGCTTTCATTTTTTCCCTCCCAATCATTTTTTGGTTGTTTTCTGTTGGTTTTTAAAACTTTCCTAATCCTCTACCTTCCCACTAATTTTTGCTTTGTTGTATGCCCTCTCTTTTGCTTTTACATTAGCTTTGACTTTCCTTGTCGTCACTTTGCCATTTGAGTATTCATTTTTGGAATACATCTATTCTGCATCTTCCTCGTTTTTCCTAGAAGCTCACACCATTGCTTCTCTGCTGTCATCCCTGCCTGCAGCTCCTTCCAGTTTACGTTGGCCAAATCTTCTCTCATACCACTGTAATTTCCTTTACTCCACTGAAATACTACTACATCAGACTTTATCCCTGTCAAGTTTCAAGTTGAACTCAATCATATTGTGATCATTGTCTCCTAAGGGTTCTTTTACCTCAAGCTTCCAAATCACCTCCAGTTCATTACATAATGTCCAATCCAGTATAGATGATCCCTTAGTGGGCTCAATGACAAACTGTTCTGAAAAGCCATCTCGTAGGCATTCAAAAAACTCACTCGAGATCTATTTCCAACGTGATTTTTCCCAATCGAACTGCATGTTGAAATCTCCCATGACTATCATACATTGCTCTTTTGACACACCTTTTCAAATTAGACCACAGGACCATAAGACATCAGAGCAGAATTGGGCCATTTGGCTCATTGAGTCTGCTTCACCACGCAATCATGGCTGATCCTTTATTTTTCTCCTCAACCTCATTTCCTGACCTTCTCCCTGTAACCTTTGATGCCATGTCCAAACAAGAACCTACCAATCTTTGCCTTAAATACACCCAATGACCTGGCCTCTACGGCTGCACGAGGCAACAAATTCCATCAATTCTCCACCCTCTGGCCAAAGAAATTTCTCTGCATCTCCGTTTTGAATGGATGCTCCTGTATCCTGAGACTGTTCCCTCTTGTCCTAGAATCTCCCACCATGGGAAACATCCTTTCCACATCTACTCTGTCTAGGCCTTTCAGCATTCAAAAGGTTTCAGTGAGATTCCCTCTCAACCTAAATTCCAGTGAGTACAGACCCAGAACCATCAAATGTTCCTTGTGAAACGTTCCCTTTCATTCCTGGAAACATCCTTGTGTCTGCAAAATACTCATTTAGTTCTTCTGCCATCTCCTTGTCCCGTTTCATTTTCACCTGCCTCATTTTCTAGCAGTCCTATATTCACTCTCATCTTTTATTTTTTAACATACTTGAAACAGCGTTTACTATCCACTTCGATATTATTTGTTAGCTTGCTTTCATATTTCATCTTTTCCCTTCTAATGATTCTTTTACCTGCTATATGTAGGTTGTTATGAACTTCCAAATCGTCCTCTTCCCACAATTTTTTCCTTTGTTGTATACCCTCTCTTTTGTTTTTACATTAGCTTTGACTTCCCTTGTCAGCCCAGGTTGTAATATTTTGCCATTTGAGTATTTCTTCATTTTTGGAAAACACTTGTCCTGCACCTTCCTCATTTCTCCCAGAAATGCACACCATTGCTACTCTGTTGACATCCCAGCCAGCAGCTCCTTCCAATTTACTTTGATCAACTCCTCTCTCTTACCACTATAATTTCCCTTACTCCACTGAAATACTGCTACATCAGACTTTACTTTCTCCCTATCAAATTTCAAGTTAAACTCAATCATATTGTGCTCACTGGTTCCTAAGGGTTCTTTTACCTTAAGCTCCCTAATCACCTCTGGTTCATTACAGTATAGCCAATTATAGCCAATCAGTATAGCTGATCCTCTAGTAGGCTCAACAACAAACTGGTCTTAAAAAGTCACCTCTTAGACATTCAACAAACTCACTCTTTTGAGATCCATTACCAACTTGATTTTCCCAATCGACATGCATGTTAAAATTTCCCATGACTATCACAACATTGCCCTTTTGACAGGCCTTTTCTATTTTCCGTGTAATCTGTGGTCCACCTACCAGCCACTGTTTGGAGGCCTGTATATAACTGCTATCAGGGTCCTTTTACATTAGTTTCTTAACTTGACCCAGAAGGGTTCAACATCTTCCGATCCTGTCATATCTTTCTACTGATTTGATGCCATTCTTTACAAGCAGACCCACACCACCCCTTCTGCCGACCTTCCTATCCCTCTGATACAACATGTAACCTTGGACATTGAGCTCCCAACTACAACCATCCTTCAGCCATGATTCATTGATGGCGACAGCATCATACTTGATTATCTGTAATAGTGTAATAAGATCATCCACCTTATTTCTTATACTCTGTGCATTGAGATATAACACTTTGAGTGCTGCACTTGCTACCCTTTTTGATTTTGTATCCCTAATGCGCTGATACTCACTCTGCTGGCTGCAATTATGCCTTATCATCTGCCTGTTTTTGTGATTGTCTGACTGCACTTTATCTTTGCTTTTTTACCATCTGCCCTAATCTGAGTCCCTTCACTCTGGTTCTCACCACCTATGCCAAATTAGTTTAAACCCTCCCCAACAGCTCTAACAAACCTGCCCGCAAGAATATTGATCCCCTCGGGCAGGTGCAACCCATTCCTTTTGAACAGGTCATACCTCCCCAGAAGAGATCCCAACAATCCAAGAACCTGAAGCCCTGCCCCCTGCACCAGCTTCTCAGCCACGCATTTATTTGCCAAATCATCCTGTTTCTACCCTCACTGGCATGTGGCACAGGCAGCAATCCAGAGGTTACTGCCCAAGAGATCCGGTTTCTCAGCTTTCTACCTAGCTCTCTAAATTCTCTTTTCAGGACCTCTTTGCTTTTCCTTCCTATGTCATTGGTACCAATACGTACCAAGTCATCTGGTTGTGACCCTTCCCTCTGCAAAATCTGAAATGTCGTTGCATAAAATGCAAGGAAAAAGAGGCTGCTTTATAAGAATTTAAGTTGAGGAAAGTTCAATCTGTGTGGGTGTGGAATGTGAATACTACGCTTAGCTGGCGAAATATTTGCAAGCCTGCATTAATTTCTTTACAAGCTGGTTCATTCTCATTGATTTGCAATATAATATCTGTTTTGTCTGCTGACTGACTATGGATGTTTATATAAAAAAAAATCTGGTGAAAGCACATGGGGGATTCAGAAATATTAATTTTTTTTTGGGGGGTGGGAGGAGATGATGTAACTTATCCCACTGTCCCTGTGCCAGTAACATAGCCTTTTCATTTAAATGGGCCAGTTGCAGTTGGAATTTTCAAACCACCATTTCTGCAATTTATGACTGGACAACTGTGAACAGCTGTATAATAGCTGAGGATTTACCCCTGAGACTTCAGAATAGCCTATATTTTTTCTCTCCAAAAATCCGAACATTGGCTCATTTTGACAGTAAAAGGAAAAAAATCTTGAACTTTCAAGAAGGCAAAGTTTTCTCCACAGGTCTGGAATACCAGTACTTTCATTTTCCATGCTTTTGTATTGTCATGTCAGGTATGCAGATCACAGGTGTTTGAGTTTGTGGTGATTGAGTGTTTATGCATGCTTGGAATGCTAATGTACTAGGAAATTTATTTACAACCTTTATTAAAAATTCATACTTGTGTTTGACAAAGCTGCTTTTCTTACTGTGGTCATTCCATATTGAAGCAAAAGAACCCTCTTACATGATTCACACAGTTGACATAATTGTATGTGTGGCATCTGGTTTGGCGCAAGATCATCAAGGTCGGTTTATTATCATCACACAGGTTGCAGCAGCAGACACAGTCCATTTGGACCTTCAGTCCTTGTCTTTCTGTTTAATATTAGGGTGGATTCTTCACCTTTGCTCCTTCCTGCACTCACCCCATGTTTACTGAATATCTCATAATTTATTGATCATCAGAATTTATTGAGAGTTTTAAATACATAGTCTTCAAGGATGAGAATTCCAAAGATTTGCTATACTTTGGATAGAAGAAAGTTTTTTTAATCTCAGTTTTGAAAGACTGAGCCACGTTTTGTAACCATGGGAAACATAATTTTTGTGCGTCCATACTGTCAATTTAGTACGGTTCAATGTGGTCATCTCTGGTTCCCCAAGCTCTGGAGAATATGGATCCGTTTGCTTATCTCTTACCAGACACAAACCTGTCAATGCAGGAAACAATCTGGTGAATCTCATTGCACTTTCTCTATCTCAAGTAGGGGAAGGGAATCCAATCCAGTACATGTTGAAGCTCATAGATGTGCACAATCTAATTAATACTATCATCTAACTAAGATCTGTACTAGTCTGTCGGTAATTAATCTACCAGTGCAATTTTTGGCTCCTCAGCTGGCAGGGTTTTTGATTTGGGGAACTTCAAGTTATAGACCTTTCTTGGAACACTGATGACTTGGGGGAAGTGTCTGCACTTAAAAAGAACAGTTCTGCTGCTCAGATGATCAGGAATCAATTTCTGTGTCTGGCACTAGTCTCTGCAAGATTGTAACTTGTGAGTTTCACTATCTACTCTTCAAATAAACTTTCTTTTGATTGCATGCTGTACCTGCACATTAACTTCAGTGAAATACTGTCCCTCTGAATACATGCGCCTTTCAATGCTCTGCCTTTTTTATATCAAGGATTCACATTACCTACCTGATCAGATTGTTCTTCACAATCCTAAAAATATTGTTATTCACCCAGGCTTCTGTTCCTTAATGCTTCCTGTAGCAGCACACTTTTCCACATAATATTCTGTCTGCTTCGTGTTGCCCAGTCACTTAGCCCATTCATTTTCCCTAATACCTCTTCACAGCCTGTTATAAGAAAGATGTAATAAAACTGGAAATAATATGTATTGCCAGTTGAGGGCCTGAGTTATAGTGAGAGGTTGATAGGCTAGCACTTCATTTCTTGGTGTGTGGGTAACCAAGTAGTGAACTTAAAGAGGTGTTTATAACATAAGGCATAGAAGGGGTGAATGTACGCAGGTTTTTTTGGAGAAAGGGAATCAAAAACTACAGGTCATAGGTTTAAGGTGAGAAGGGATATGAGAAGTAACTTCATGCAGAGGATGATGCATACACAGAAATTTTTCAGCTCATTATGCTGTGCCGATCTTTTAAGCTACTCCAAGATCAGTCTAATCCTTCCTTCCCACATTGCCCTTCATTTTTCTTTAATCCATGTGCCATTGAAGGAGTTCTCAGGGGGAAAAAAAAGTATCAGGTGGGCATAGTAATGAGATTTCAAAGACACTCTTCAGTGCTCGCACTGCCACTCAACCTTGTGTCATCAGCAAACTTGGATCGATTACTCTTGACCCTCTCAATCAAATCATTGATTTAGCTTGTGTACCAGCCCTGACTAATATGGCACCCCTTTAGTCAATACCTCTCGATCTCAAAATGATTCTTGTATTCTTGTTATTTTTTATGTTAAGGCTCAACCCACATTAATATATCACCCCCATTTCTCTGTGCTCTTAATTTTATTGAACAGTTTCTTGTTCTTGAAGGTAGTCTGAAAGATAAGATTTGGTTAACTGGCTCTCTTTGCATTTCCATTAGTTAGAACCTCAATGAGATTTGTCACAATTGTTTTCCTCTTGGAAATCCATGTTGATAGCCCAGTTCTGTTATATAGGTAAAAGTATAATATTCTGTGTGCTGGGGACATAGGTAATGGATTGATAAGTTTCAAGACTGTTGGGTGTTAGGAATACACCATCACAGTTTTTTCTTTGTTTTGATGTTATATAGTGTTACCAATAAATTTTCCATTGAACCTTAAGTTTGGAGTAAGTGTAGGGGTGGGGCCTCTGGTTGGTTTAAAGGGAATGTGAGAAACATTAGCTGTCAATGCACAAAATACTGGAGAAACTCAGCAGGCCAGGTAGCAACTATGGAAAAGTGTAAATAGTTGACACTTTGGGTTGAGACCCTTCTTCACAACTGGAAGGAAAGGAGAAAAGTCAGGGTAAGAAGGTGGGGAGAGGGGAAGAAGTATTAGGTGATAGGTGAAACCGGGAGAGGGGGAAGGGTGACATAAAGGGCTGGGAAGTTGATTGGTGAAGGAGATAAAGGGCTGGAGAAGGGGAAATCTGATAGGAGAGGACAGGAGACCATGGAAGAAAGGGAAGGGGGGAAGGACCAGAGGGAGGAGATGAGTAGATTAGGTAAGAGAGAGAAACAGGAATGGGGAATGGTGAAGGAGAGGAATGGGGGCATTACTAGTAGATCAAGAAATCAATGTTCATGCGATCAGGTCGGAGGCTACTCAAATGGAATCTGAGGTGTTGCACCTCCAACCTGAGTGTGGCCTCATCCTGGCATGTCTGAATGGAAATAGAACTGAAACGGAGTCCACTTTTTGTGTTGGACAGAGTGAAGGTACTTGGCGGTGCAGTCTCCCAATCTATGCCGGGTCCACACAGGAGGTCACACTGGGAGCACCAGATACAGTATATGATCCCAACAGACTCACAGATGAGGTGTTGCCTCAGCTGGAAGGACTGTTTGGGGCCCTGAATGGTAGTGAGGGAGGAAGTGTAGGAGCAGATGTGGCACTTGTTCTACTTGCAAGGGTAAATATCAGGAGGGAAATCAGTGGGGAGGGATATGTGGATAAGAGAGTCGCATAGGGAGCGATCCCCGCAGAAAGCATTGTGGGGGAGGGGGAGGGAAGGGATCCTATTGGAGATGGTGGAGAATTATGTGCTTGATGCGAAGGCTAGTGGGGTGGTAGGTGAGGACAAGAACCTATCCTTAGTGTGATTGTGAGGGCAGATGTCAGATTCCTGTTTCTTTCTCACCTTACTCCTTACCTGCCCATCACCCCCCTCTGGTGCTCCTTCCCCTTCCCTTTCTTCCAAGGCCTTCATCATATCATATCTCATATCAGATTCCCCTTCTTCAGCCCTATATCTCTTTCACCAATCAACACCCCAGTTCTTTACTTCTCCCCCACCCCCTCCCCTGGTTGCACCTGTCACCAACCATATTGTACTACTTCCTCCCTCCCACCACCTTCTTACTCCGACTTCTCCCCTTCCTTTCCAGTCCTGAGGAAGGGTCTCTGCTGGAAAGGTTGACTGTTTACTCTTTTCCATTGATGCTACCTGGTCTGCTGAGTTCCTCCAGCACTTTGTTGCTTTGGATTTACAGCATCTACAGATTTTCTTGTGTTTGCAACATGAGCTGCCAAGTCATTGGGATTTCTGAATCATTGGATCGCAGATTATCAGAATATTATTCCACCCTATTACTACTATCTTTGATATGTTGTTTTCCCCATATAATGGTCACTGTGCTTATGTGCTTGAGAGAAAATGGCTAGAGTTAATACACTGGGAATACAGCAAAGCAGAATGATTTCTGGTATAATTGTATAATTACCTTCAGGCCTTTAAAGTTTGGAATAGTCACTGTCAGTTTTTAACTATTTTGCAAATTTAGTTAGGGTCTTGACAACTAACTGTGCAGGCTCGAGGGGTGGAGCGAAGGGTGTCTCCTTTTTGGCTCTTATTGCACTGGCAATTTTTAGCAACTGCACTTTTAGCAGCGGCCATCTGTGTATTCGGTTTAATTTAGCATGTGTCCTATATATGTCTAGTTGTATCTTACAATAGAACTTGGAAATTCTTTCATTACAGTACAAGGATAATCATGTGCCAACTGAAATTTCAGCTGGTGTGAACAAGCCAAACAAATTCAAGATTCAGGATTGTTTCTTGTCATTCTTCAATAAACAAGTTTAAACAAGAACAAAATAATTGTTACTCCAGATCTGATGCACCCAAAAAAACACAATAAGCAAAAACAGCGTAATAAAAACATAATAAATATAAATACATTAGATTAATTTTATAGACTATATGTACATAAAGTGACACTAGCTACAGAAGTACCTGTACATAAGGTGACTCTGACAGGAAATGAAGAAGTAGAAGGCTGTGGTGGGATGGACTCATGGGTGGAGGTGCTGATCCACCCAAAGGCTTGGGGGAACTAACTGTTTTTGAGTCTGATCCTGGCGTGGATGCTGATGACAGTGAGACAGACAGTTCATGTGCAGGTTGAGTGAAGTGTGACCCCACCTGGAAGGATTGTTTGAGGCCCTGAATGGATGTGAGGAATGAGCTGAATGGATAGGTGTAGCATTTAGGCTGCTTGCAGGGGTAAGTACCAGGAAGGAGATTAGTGGGGAGGGATGATTGGACAAAGGAATCATGGAGGGAATGATCCCTGTGGAGAGCAAAAGGTGTGTGTGGGGGGGGGGGCAGGTAATGATGTGTTTGGTTGGAGGATCCCATTGAAATTGGCATAAGTTGCAGAGAATGATGTGCCGGATGTGGAGGTTCATCAGGTGGTAGGTCAGAATCAGATATAATATCATGGCATTTGTTAACTATGGCAGCTGTACAATGAAATACATGATAAATAAAAAACTGAATTGCAGTATATATATATATATATATATATATATATATATATAAAATAGTTAATTTAAAATAAGTAGTGCAAAAAAACCTAGGATTTAAAAAAAGTAGTGAGGTAGTATTCAATGTCCATTTAGAAATCGAATGGCAGAGGGTATGAAGCTGTTCCTGAATTGCTGACTGTGTGCCTTCAGGTTTCTGAACCTCCTTCCCGATGGTTACAGTGGAAAGAGGGCATGTCCTGGGTGGTGGGGATCCTTGATGATGGATGCAGCCTTCCTAAGGCACCACTCCTTAGAGGCTAGTACCCATTATGGAGCTGACTAATTTTACAAGTTTCTGCAACTTTGATCTTGTGCAGTAGTTCTCCCCACCCCCTCACCCATGTCAGATGGTGATGCAGTCTGTCAGAATGCTCTTCACGTAGAATTTGTAGAAGTTTGAGGAGATTTGGTTTGCCAACTAAAACAAATCACCTAATGAAATATAGCCGCTGTCTTACCTTCTTTATAGCTGCATCAATATGTTGTGCCCAGGTTAGGTCCTCTCACTCTCTCCACTTCTGATCCCTCTATGAGGATTGGTTTGTGTTCCCTCGTCTAACCCTTCCAGAAGTCCACAATCAGCTCTTTGGTCTTGATGACATTGAATGCAAGGTTGCTTCTGCAACACCACTCGACTAACTGGTATACCTTGCTCCTGTACACCCTTGTACCATCGTCTGAAATTTTGTCAACAATGATTGTATCATTAGCAAATTTACAGATGGCATATGAGCTTTCCCTAGCCAGCCACACAGTCATGGGTGTAGAGAGAGTAGAGCGGTGGGATCTAAAGAGCAGTAGATCCAAGTGAGGACAAGAGGAACTCTATCCCAGTAAGGCAATAGGAAGATGGAGTGAGGGCGGGTGTCTGGAAAATGGAGATGATGCATGTGAAAGCAGTATCAATGGTGGAGGAAGAGGAAACCCCATTCTTTGAAAGAGGACATCTCTGATGTTCTAGAAAGGAAATCTTTGTCCTGGGAACAGATATGGCAGAGATGAAGGAACTGAGGAAAAAGGAATTGGTGTTTTTTTTTATATACAAGAGATAGGATGGGAAGAAGTATAGTCAAGATAGCCGTGGAAGTCGTAGGTTTCAAAACCAGTTTAATATCACTGGCATATATCATGAAATTTGTTATGTAAAAGGGATAGGGATGCAGTTTGTGTACAAAATTAGAGACAGATATCGAGAAAGGTGAGAGGTGTCAGTAATGAACCAAGGGCAGGGTGGAA